>NC_139513.1:217808203-218468203 GCF_947247035.1 Vipera ursinii | reverse complement strand
GCCAACTTGTTCTTTACACACAGTATGTGCTTTTTCTTCATTGGTAAGAGTAAATATTTCCCAATTCTAAAATTATTCTTCTCACATTCTAAGAACATGAGTACTTCCATCAACAAAAAGAGAGTGCTCTCAGAGGAATTTGTTTGCAGTTTAAGGAACTTTAAATATTACAAAAACAAAACAAACAAATGAGTTGGTGTACCTTGCATGCATATTAAAAGGGATAATCTCAACAGTTATATCAAAGTATTTTCTTGATCTCAACGGTTATTTCAACATACATATCACAAATATGCTGAAATGGATAGGTTGACGTTAGAAGTCAAGGATAAGAGTGAAACAGATTATGATGAAATCTGGAACAAATTGTACAATTGGTTGGGGGGGGAAATATGGAAAAACTTTCAGATTTAGCAAAACATACTGATCAAGAAAGATACGGGTCAAAGGAAAAATATTAAAGTGGAAATTAAGAATATAGATGATGGGATCTACCAGAGAGGATATTGAAAATAGTAACATTTGTTTGAATAAGTGGATTATGAATTATAGAAACCAATTGTTAATGATTTCTCTTTATAAATGTAAACCTAGCAAACACACTGTTAACCAACTATTATGTGATTCATGTTTTAAAAAATCAATAAAGCAAAAAATATAATAAAAAATACACATCACAAATTATGGACAAAAGCCTATGGAAGTTGTCATCTCATTATCAGATGAAGGAGAATTTCTACTGTATTTCCAATAATTAAGCTGAAGTCAGACGCTCAGTGGGTGCCACTTATACCATCTTGTTGCAATTAAATGTAATTGCAAAAAAAAGTTACTTTATACAGGTATAGTGGTCTCCTGAAACACAAATTTAAAAGACTATGCCAAAGTATGGCTCTTAAAGTGATAAATTTTCAACTTTTAAAAAACAAAGTCATAAGCTGACCTGAAAATTAAACATGTCAGTGACTAAGAAGCCTAAACATTTAGTAGAACCAATATGGCTTTAATTGTACAGAGATATTTTTATTCAATTAAAATGAATAATGAAATTAAATCCCACATGATGGTGTCCCAGTCTTATAATATATTAATAAAGTTTCTTAAAAGCTTTGGCAAGGGGCCAGCCCAACCCATTAAGTCTTTGCAAGTTGTAAAAAGAAGTAAGTCATTTCAGGCTGCTTTGTGGTTTTGAATGAAACAGCAGGCAGCCTGTATGGAAACGTCACTTTGGATAGGCCATTGGTAATGGATGCTTTGCTCAATCAAAGCAGTATGGGGAAAAGTTAATGCGCTGAATCACAATTTAAACCCTGACGCCTTGCAAAACTAATTTAGTTAAAAGTGGAAGGTAAATGGCAAAAGATACCAAGTAATAAAGACCTCCTTATTTTGCTAATAACCTGTCACAGTGCTTTTGGGTGAACTTGGTTCAATGTGAAAATTATACATTTTCAGCTACTATAAACTGCAGTATTAGATCTGCTTAAGCTACACTAAGCCTATTCTAAATGTAAAATATCTTTTATTAAAAAGGAAATCAATTCTACTTTTTTATTATTGTACTATTTATAAAGTTATAAATAATTTCAAAAATTGGTAAGTGACTGCCTTACATTTGCCTAACAATCTGAATTAAGTGTCACATTTTCACTTAAGCTTTAAATGCAATCTGGTTTCTCCTATTAGTTTTATGAAGTTACAAATGCTTGCCTCTGGAAAGTTAATTTAGTATTTGCAATTTTTAACCCAAAAGGCAAACTATATTGTACAGAAAAACTGCATACCAATATCCAATATGATACAAAGTACTAAAAAAAGGATAAAACGTGTATTTCCCTTGAAGTGCAGTCTTCCTGTGATAATATGCTATTTTTTATATGCTTCACATAGCTTAAAACCATTCAAATCTTAAAATAATGTTCCTTTTTATTCACTCCAGAACAAAATAGTAATATTTTAAGTTTTATCACTCAAAATCAAAAATTAACATTTTTAACACTAATTAAGAGATCACAAAGGGACGCGGTGGCTCAGTGGGTTAGGACGCTGAGTTTGTCGATCAGAAGGTCGGCAGTTTGGCAGGTCGAATCCCAAGTGCCGCATAACAGAGTGAGCGCCTGTTACTCGTCCCAGCTTCTGGCAACCTAGCAGTTCGAAAGCATGTAAAAATGCAAGTAGAAAAATAGGGACCATTACGGTGGGAAGGTAACAGCGTTCCGTGCGTCTTTGGCGTCTAGTCATGCCGGCCACATGACCATAGAGACGTCCTCAGACAAGTGCTGGCTCTTCGGCTTTGAAACAGAGATGAGCACCAGCCCTAGAGTTGAAAACGACTAGCACGCATGTGCGGGGGAACCTTTACCTTTACCTAAGAGATCACAGAGGTTTATTGTTTATCAGAACAGCTCATCATTTACCTTTTATAATCTGGATGCAAAAATAATTCAGTTAACCAATATAAATGTTTTAAGATGTTCCATCAGAACAAATTCAATACTCACACAAAAATTTAACCCTTATATAAAGAAAATGCCCAACTCTGTTCTCTTTGCAATGGTTCTTTCCACTTGCCCCTGCCCTTTTTGAGAAGCAGGAATATAAAGTGGTTTATTGTACAGGAAGAAAATCAAATGAATTACCTTAGACACAATGTATTCTAGTGTTTCATACACAAGATGAATTTCCCCTTGTCCTTAGCAGTTAACCTTTTTCTTCTCACTTTTTCTTAAAGTATTTTTTACTTCGGAAAATCTTGAGATGATCTTGCTATTGTCAATATTTGTTGTATATAGACAAGTGCTCTTGATTACATAAAAACCGGCACTGCAAGTCCCTACTACGTACTTAAAAATAACATTTATATAATTTGTGTCAATCATATAAATACGATTGCATTTTCAAATAAATGTTCCATAATTTGTAATGTATCACCTACTTCAGTATTGGTGTTCCTTTGCAGGACTATTCAAAACATTCAGAACAGGCACACTGCAACTCAGTGCAAGGTATTTATTCAACATCAGTCCACTGCAATAAGGGAGGAATGCAAAAAGTATGGTCTGCTACCAAGCTTTTTACAATCCTCAGAAACACTGAATTATATAAAATATTTGTCCTCTTTTCTTTCCATTTTTTGGGGGAGGAGAGCTGAGGAACTTATGGATCCTGTAATAGGGGATGAAGTTATCACAGAACCAATCTGGGTCGGTCACCGGGACCAGAGTTTTTGTCTTCCGAACTTTCACACTCGTGCTGGAGCTCATCTTCAGGAAATTTCTCTCTAGACTAAGAGAGACGTTCCCTGAAGATGGGATCCAGACAAGTCCAAAAGCTCGGAAGACAAAACCTCTGGTCTGGGTGACTGATCCAGACTGGATCCTGCAGCATTATCCTGGGACACGTATATTCGCCTTCATTTGTAAATTATCATAGAGTTTGTCAGCAATATGTCATCACCAAGCTGTTTACAACAGAAGAGTATCAAGAACACGTAAGTATGTCTTCATGCTTCCAAAAAACTGAAAAAAGATGTCATTGTTTTAATAAATCAATTCATTGAACATGGTATCTTCGATGTGACTTTGAAAGCAGACATATTTCCTCCTCCCCCACAGAACTGAGTTTTCCAGACCTTGCATGAGATATGAAACAATTCTTCCAAGTCATTTTCACAGCTAGCACTACCCTAATAAATATTACATGTACCTTTAGGAAACAAAGCAGTGACATTATTCTTACATGCATGGAGACAAATACGTTAGTCAGAGCCCTTTATATTGTTTTCTATCTACTATGGAGAAATCCTGAAATTGTATACATGTGTAGGTGCTTCATGGATTTAGCATCCCCTTTTTCATGGGAGATTCTCATGGATATAAGAAGGTGTCCACTATGGAGGTTTCCTTTCTATATGCAGAAAGTTTAGCTAATGGTTTAGCATTCTTGTTCCCATTCCATACAGGCGCTAAAGCATTTTCATAATACGGATTACAACTTAATACCAGATTTTTGTTTCTTTTTAAAAGCACAGGGTAAGTAAGATTCTAGTAACATCAAAAAATAAGAGGCAAAAACGCTGCAAAAACATAACCCTGTTATCACAGACCATTGATTTATTATTATAGTTAAAAGTATTGTATATACCTATATGGCAAGAAAACTGCACACACACACACACGTGTGTGTGTGTGTGTGTGTGTGTGTATGTTCCACTGAATTCAAGAAAGAACAAGCCACTCTTTTGCAATTGAGTAAAAATTTAAAACTATCAATATTAGTAGAATGTAATGGATACAGCCTAGACTTAAATTGGTGACTTTAAATCATCACAACTCAAATCAGTGTACAGAAATGGCCAGATAGGATACAACAATGCAAAGGAAGAAATCTGAAGATTTGAATTTGCCATTGCAGTATCAGTCAACACAAACTGAATCAAAAGATGGGAATCCCAATTAGGAGTATATATATATATATACTAGAGGTGATTCCCCCAAAAGCTCTAAAAAGGTGCAACATACTGGGACCAAAAAAAAAAGTTATTTCTCTCTCTCCATCTTTTTCTTTGGAGTTGACAGGTAGCCATTAAAATCTTAGTTGAATACTGTAGTCTTTATGTTGAATGTTTTCAATGGAACTAAGCTTTGTAATTCTTACTAGATGAAATTTTAAACATGGGTGTTCATCCTTTTTGATCTGAACTGATACTAGGACAGGGAATACACTATCAGTTTTGAAATTCCTCATCTTGCAGCTGCCAAAAAAATAAAAAAATATCTACAAGAGTCCTTCTCAGCTTGGAATGTGTTGTTTTGGTTTAAATTACTGCAGTTCACTTCAAGAACAGAATATACTTAACACCCTGATTTATGGCTGCATGTTGAAGCAGAGTATCTTGCAACAGTGAAGTCTTCTGCATCTTTATGGGCAACACCAACAGCCTATATTCACCAACTATATCATTTAAAAGAATTGATGAAATGATAGGGATATTCACTGGCACTTGGGAAAGGATTAGCAACATATTTCTAGTTTTATCAATGCTGAACTCTTGCTGATACACAATTGCTTGTTCAGAGGAACGCAAACTATTCATCTTTGCGTTTTGGGTGTGCAGATGGATGAAGACATTCAGATTGGAATCCAAATTTTCATGGGTGGGGTTCATCAAAATGTAGTAGCAAAAGATAACATAGAACAATAGTCTCAACCTTCAACTATGTAATTCCAATGATTATGAAACACAGATGTCCCACAACTGCCAGAAAAAAGCACTGTGGTTATGTAGTATTTTGTACCAAGTGTGCAAAGAGTTAGCTGCCAACAGCTGGTAACTGCTCTGTAAGCATCTCTAACCCAAGCATGTCCAACTGCCGGCCCACGGGCCAGATGCATCATGTTGAAACTGCGCCCACCCCATTGCCAGCAATGGGGGAAAAGTCGTGATACGTCGTGCGACATCACGTGACGTCGCTAGTTTGACATGCCTGCTCTAACCTGACACATGACATCAATGTAACAAGGAAAAGGAAGGAACAGCTCACCACTGTCTCTGTGTTAGATTACACAATAGAGGTAATGCTTGAACAAAGTTATACAATAGTTAGCAAAACTTCATCAAGCAGAGATTGATTTACTCTATTATACAAAGGCAAAAATTAATACAAACTTTAGCCCAAAGTGTTTTCCATGTTTCTTTTTTTAAGAGTTGCATCAGAGTGTTATCTAAAGAATGCCTGATGATGATGGAATACAGTTAATTATATGCTTTATGACAAGAGGTGTAAAGGTGCACACTAGAGCATTATAAGTATAAAAGCAGGGTAACTAAACTGACAACTTAATCTCTTGCACATTAAGAAGCTGTACTTTAGAAGGTGGCAGATCTTCCATTCTGGTTAAAAACACTATTCTATTTCCACTGAGACAAAGAACTGAGTTAACAAAAGCAAAAAGCTTTTTTTTTTTTCTTTTCCTCATCTTTAAATATAGTATTGCAGGAATGTAATGTCTTTTTGAACACCAAATGTGTCAAGACTTATTTTATTTTATTTTGCTTGCAAAGCTATGTCATAACATAATCAGGCAGTCAATTGTGAAACTAAAATTATAAGAGCCACTCCAGTGAGACACCATTTTCTATAGTGTAATTTTTTAAAAAGTAGCTCAGATTAAGGAAGACATTCACCAACACACACACACACATACACATACACACACACACACACCACAATTCTGAATTTAAATTAACAACAGAAACTCATTCATATACATATACAAGGGCCACTTCCGAAACATGATGAGTCTGTAACAAAGCATCTTCTTAAGGATTAAGGGTGCTGCAATTCTGAGCAGGCAGTACACCATTAATCAGTACTTAATTCCATGTATTACCTCGTAAAGAACATGTACAGGAAGTCCTCACTTAATGACCTAATTGGGACCAGAATTTCCTTCACTAAGCAATGAAGTCATTACACAAAGCAACCTGGGGGAGGGTAGCCCAGTGGGGAGAACAGCCAAAGAGACAGAGATAAAGTGGCTGGGGACTCCCTTAGTCATAAACGCAGATGATAAATGTATGTAGGCTGCCAAGGGCCCAAAGTATGATCACTTGACTATGGGGGCTCTGCAACAATAGTAACTTTAAGAACAAAAAGTAAATGCCATTTCTTTAGCACTGCTGTAACTCCGAACAGTTGCTGAATCATCATTAAGTGAGAACTACCTTTAATTTTGCAATGTAGGGTGTATATTTTTGGTATTAAAAACAAATGCTTTATATACAGAGAACCAACCATCAACCCAAGTTTGCAGAGTAGAATATTACTGTTTACTGTTCTAATCAGTCAGTTATGCTCTTTTCTAAGATACATCTTTCCCCAAAGATTGGGCAGGCTTCATCTCACAGAGCAGTTTTGCCCCTCCCATTCTCAGAACATTCCCCTCCCAAGATGCTTTGCATTTCTGAAAGCAGCCAAATTCCTTCTCTCAGTTGTAGATGGCACAATGTTGGCTACCTGAAGAAGCTTAGAAAGAGGAAATGAGATACTTTCTTTACCATCTGCGTTAAACAGTACCAATACCAAAACAGACAACTGGTCATTTCAAGTCAAATTCTTTAATGTTACTCTTATTTATACTGTGGACAAGTTTATCGAATACTACAGGATCTGAGTATAACAAAAGTCAGCTATAGGTTAAGAATCATGTTTAATAGGGAGTACTGGACATCAGGGGTTTTCGGGGGGGGGGAGGTTCAGACTACACAAACTGTTTAAAAAATATCCCTGATCAAAAGGTAAAACTCTTAATGAAATAAAATTGACTGTACCTATTGATATTTTTTTAACCCCTTAAGTTGATTGCATTCTCTCATGAAGTTGCAACTTATACTTCTATGAAAGACATTAAAAAAGAACTCCTGTACATAATATGTACTGTATAGTATGGGCTAAAGAAAACCAAATAGGTTAAAAGAATAGAAATAAGGGTGTATAATTTTAAATACTTCTGGTGGTATCATTCTGAACAGTCCTATGAACAACTCCACATCATACTATTTTCATAGTAATTCCATGAACATCCAAAGGGACAGTTTCATGAATGAGGGTGTGTTTTCTTATAGCGTCATTGTTTTATTGTTTCCCATGTTTATTTGGATACCTTCATGGGTAGGTAATATACTGGTTAGCAACTTCAGTTTTGGAAAAGAAAGTAAACACATGTACTGTGTTGAGTTTTGGCTTAAAAGGAGAAAAGCAGACAAAAAGCAAAGACGTAGGTGAAAAAAGACAATTTGGCATTATGCATTTAAAGCAGGAGTTTTTTCTTCTGTAATTTCCGAATTCTTCCCTGGAAACTTTCCAAACCTACATTTTTTCTTATTTCTTTCTATTTTCGCTTAAAATCAAATACTGATTATTTTGTAAAATATTAAAGTATGGAAGATTTACATAATATAGACAACCAATTATATAAATATATGCATATGCATATAGATACATACATACACAGAGACATATATATACATATACACACATATATATATATACATCATATACACACACTTGTGTGTGTGTATATGATGTATATGTATATGTATATGCACATGCATATAAATAAATAATATTGTTTAGTTTTTATCTTCTTTAGGCTGACTACATTTCCATTATTTTAAAGTGCCAGACAATAGAAAAAGATTTTAAAACCACAAACCTTTAACATATTTTTAAACAAGTCTCCTAACGAAACTGAATCTTACTTCTAAATACACAGCTGCAAGAATGTTTTGTTGCTCTAAAGAGGCAATAGAAACATGGAAAACATAAGGAAAGTAGAAAAAAGTGACAGAGACAGAAATAAAGCTAAGCAAATTAAAAAAGGGAGATCTTAGATATGGCAGTGTAGAGAAGTTGATGGGGAAACAATAGTAATAGCAGAAGGGAACAGAAAAAAAGAAAAAGCTATGAGAAACAAAAATAAAGAACAGTTATGTGGTATGGGTTAAAGACATGGAGTGGATGAAATAAAATTGATAAGATAGAGAAGGGTAACTTTTGGCAGTGTAGGGAGAAAGTGTACAAGTGCTCTAGTGAAGTAGGGCAAACAGAAAAAGTAAAAGCATGGGATGGGGGAACAGGAAGCACTAAGAGTTTATTTTATTGTATTTAATCCAGTTAGTAACTAGAATTTGGTTAAGTTGAAATTCTAAATATAAAAAAAAGAAATTTTAACCCTCATTTGTGACAGGGAGTTCTGTTACATATTATCATAATGGCAATCTATTAGCAGTAAACATTAAAGGTTTTAATGTATGCTAAATATAAGGTAAAGGTAAAGGTAAAGGTTCCCCCGCACATGCGTGCTAGTCGTTTCCGACTCTAGGGGCCGGTGCTCATCTCCGTTTCAAAGCCGAAGAGCCAGCGCTTGTCCGAGGACATCTCCGTGGTCATGTGGCCAGCATGACTAGATGCCAAAGGCGCGCGGAACGCTGTTACCTTCCCACCGTAGTGGTCCCTATTTTTCTACTTGCATTTTTACGTGCTTTCGAACTGCTAGGTGGGCAGAAGCTGGGACTAGTAACAGGCGCTCACTCTGCTACGCGGCACTCGGGATTCGACCCGCCAAACTGCCGACCTTCTGATCGACAAGCTCAGCGTCTTAACCCACTGAGCCACCGCGTCCCTCATATGCTAAATATATATGGATGCAAATTTAGAATAACTAGCGCAATTAAAAATAAAAATACAGTATCTCATCCTATTAGGATAAATAGTATCCTTGCACTAAACGACAACGATAACTTCAAGGCCTCTGGGTTTTTCTCCTATGATTCTTCATCTTTAAATCATAGTTTAGTTGACTACAATTACAAAAGGATACACCTTCAAATACTGCACTGTCCTGAAATTTGAAAGAACCAAGCATAGGTTTAGAGAGGGGTTTTTTTATGCCCAGTAATTAAAAAAAAATCCCAGCTCAGATTGAAATCTTGTCATAAAAAATGTTCAAGTATATTTCACAAGGCAATATTTATAGAATCATCGTGTATCTTTGCTCCTAACATTCAGATCTTGACAGATTTATAGAAGTCATTATTACAACCACTTTCTAATCAGAATTGCTTCTGAAATAGAGAACTACATATTGTGCTCTTAAACTAGGACCTGCAATTTGTACAGCTAAGTAAAACATTTGAAAAGGCAGGCTGTATTGTATTAGTGCAAAGTATTACTTCTTAAAATGTTGAAGAGGTCACACACCCCTGGAAGGTTTGGCCCAATTGCTTTGCAAGCTTTAGCTTTCCACAGTCGTCTCCACACAAATGTGCACATATTGCTGCTTTGCTGTTCTAGTAGTCCCAGAGCTGCTCACAATCAGCTAAAATAAGAGAATCAAAGAGTTGGAAGTGACCTTGGAGGTCTTCTTACTCCAAAAGCCTCTGCTAGGCAAATCCCTCAAAGTGCATATGTCAAGGAATCTACCTTATGACTACTACAAATCTTCAAAGAGCCAGCTTTACTTAGGTTCAAGGAATGTGTCATTTCAAATGCTTTGCACAGGGCTAGCAGGAAGATATGCAGATATTTATGCATTTGTATTTAATAATATTACAGGGACGCGGTGGCTCAGTGGGTTAGGACGCTGAGCTTGTCGATCAGAAGGTCGGCAGTTTGGCGGGTTGAATCCCGAGTGCCGCGTAACAGAGTGAGCGCCTGTTACTCGTCCCAGCTTCTGCCAACCTAGCAGTTCGAAAGCACGTGAAAAATGCAAGTAGAAAAATAGGGATCACTATGGTGGGAAGGTAACAGTGTTCCGTGCGCCTTTGGCGTCTAGTCATGTCAGCCACATGACCACGGAGACGTCCTCGGACAAGCGCTGGCTCTTCGGCTTTGAAACGGAGATGAGCACCGGCCCCTAGAGTCGGAAACGACTAGCACGCATGTGCGGGGGAACCTTTACCTTTACCTTATTTAATAATATAAACTCCAAAATTGTTTATGGATATGTAGGAAGGAAGGACAGATGATAGCAAAAACTGAGCACCCAGGATACTAATCCTAGCCACACTGGATGTCAATGCTATTGATTCATAGAGCGTTTAATATCTACAGTGTAGATGAATAAAGGTAAAGGTAAAGGTTCCCCCGCACATGTGTGCTAGTCGTTTCCGACTCTAGGGCTGGTGCTCATCTCTGTTTCAAAGCCGAAGAGCCAGCGCTTCTCTGAGGATGTCTCCGTGGTCATGTGGCCGGCATGACTAGACGCCAAAGACGCACAGAACGCTGTTACCTTCCCACCGTAGTGGTCCCTATTTTTCTACTTGCATTTTTACGTGCTTTCGAACTGCTAGGTTGGCAGAAGCTGGGACAAGTAACAGGCGCTCACTCTGTTACGCGGCACTCGGGATTCGACCCACCAAACTGCCGATCTTCTGATCGACAAGCTCAGTGTCCTAACCCACTGAGCCACCCGAAATATTAAACTAAGGCAACAGAAGTGTTTGGATAAACAAAACAACTAATAAAGAAAAAAATGAAAAAAACTAAAAAAAAATAAGAATATTTATTTTTCAGGTTCTCAAAATAGGTAAAAAATTTTCAAAGACTAGTTTCACTAACTAAATCCAATAAAAAAGAAACCTACATCCGCAATCTTTCCAGAACTGCTCTTCTGGCAAGAAGTTCCACAGAACAAACAAAATGAAAGGGCATGATGATGGAAAGCTCTAAATGTGAAAAACATGTTGAAAATGTTAATTTCAAAAGTAATGTTAAAAATTTTATAATTCAAGATATACGTACTGCAGTTATTTATGTATGTATGTATGTATGTATGTATGTATGTATGTATGTATGTATGTATGTATCTAGTTTCCAAATGTCTATTGGGTCACAAAACATGCTTTAAAACTGGTGTGTATCATTCTGATATGGAACTATTCTATATAAAAGTTAATAAATCTTACTGAGTTCCAGAATAATCTGCTATTCTCTTAAGACACTGTATTTTGAGTCCTGCTATTCTCTTAAGACACTGCATTTTGAGTCCTGCTATAAATCAGGTTACTTTCATCTTTCTAAATGCACACTAAAAGTGATGTGACACATTGTTTACCACTTACAAGTAAAATACAATAAGTAAAAAACAGCTAGTAAATAGTATTTGGTAATCAATAAAAACCCAAAGCATTTCCTTCCACGAAGGCCTAAAGTTAAGAACATGCATCCGCCGGGCAGGGTTAGTACATTTTCAAACAAAAGTAGGAAATGGCTGTATCCTAGCACTTTACTAGGACCACATGAGTCAGTACTTTGGAACTTCATCCCATTCTCCACTCAAATAAAAAATGGCTGATAAACACTACCAACGATTCAGATACAGATTTAGCTCCAAATACTTTTCAACCCTAATCTGTCATTATTATTATAAGGTGAAGTGGATTACTGTGGTAAAGAATAAAAAGCTTCAAGAAAGTGAAAAGCAACTACAGTTAGTTCTCAACTTATGACTGCTTGTTTAATCACCATCCAGAATTATGACAGCCTGTAAAGAACTTCCAGCAATAGCAGAACACTGCACCACCATCCTCACAGTTATATAATCACAATCGGGGTGCTTGGCAACCTATTTGCTCTTACAACCAGTTCCCAAGGACTCCATGCTGTTTGTAATCTTCTCTCCTGACTTCCTGAAAATCAAAGGAAAAACAAGCAAGGAAGGTTGCAAGCTCCCATCATCCTCTCATCTTTGGGGGTAGCTGAAAAAGCTGCCTGCCAAGGGGACCTGAATTCCTTTGGTAGGATGCAAAAATGGACCTGAAAACCTGAAGATTTTAGCTTCATTTCTGCATCCCACCAGAGTTCCCTTCCATACATGGATGGGAGCTGAAATCCTTCAGCAGGCAGCATTTTTTAGCCAGTCCCAGATATGAAAGGGAGTGGAAATTCAAGCAGAAAGTGGGGTCAGTGCAGTAAGAAAAGGACCATGCAGTGCTTTAGGGAGTTGGGCAGGATTTGGCAGGCCCAGCATAAGCTGCACATGTCTCTCTGTTCTGGGGCTGAAAATCATGCTTAGAGGTGTAACTGAGAAACAGCACCATACTTCACTGACACAGAATATAACCAAATGTAGAAGATAGTCCTGCAGCTACAGGGTCTCAAGTCATGTTCCAAAACACTTATTTAATTGCATCCAGAATCCTATTGGTAACCAACACAAAACCCCAAAATTGTACACTGGTAACGTCCATCTGTCAACCTGCCACTGCATTTTGCACCAACTGCAGTTTCATGTGGTCTTCAAAGACAGACTCATGATAAGAACATGAGTCATCACTGAAGATGATCCAGGAGTCACAACTGGTGCACCAACAAAAGTTGGGCAAATGTGTTCCTGGCCATAGGAGCCAGCTACTCATCCAAATCCACTATCATCTTTTCAAGAGACATCAGTGAACTAATCAAGAATTTTGATGGACAATCAGGAATTCTAACTTGCTTGGATTCAATTCCATCTGTTTCATTTCATCCAAGCTCCTACCACCTCCAGAAACTGAAACAAGGTTTCCATCACATCATAGTATGGACGATGGTAGTGACCTGAACAGAACCAATGATACTTGTCTCAGACCAACAGATGACTTCTCCTGGTAGTTACATGTAGAGGTAAATAATAAGGCAAAAACCCTATTATTGGCTCCTGGGGCACTTCACATACAAGGGAGGAAAAGAACTGCTGCTGTTTCCCAATCACCATTGACTGAAATAGGTCACTACAGCAGAGGAATTGCTGTAAAACAGAATCTCCCACTCCCATCACTTGCAGGTGGTCGAAAAGGCTACCATCCTCAGTGGTTTGGTATGACAAACTGTAATAGCACCAGAAGAGATGCATTACTCTCATTCTAAGTGTCAAAAAAGGTCTCCAGCAGAGCAATCAATGCTGTTTCAGTCTCATGACTAACCAATTCTAAACTACACCAATCTGACTCTCAGGACAAGGCTACACCAAGTACCTGAAATGGAGTCATGTGACAGCTTTTTTGAGAGGAGGATTAAAACATGACAGTTTATGAAGTAATTTTACAGGCTGTAAAGCACCCATTCTGGCATTGTTGAAAGGACAAAAAGATGGAAGAACATGACAGAAAAGTCCAACCACATCCTTATGCTATGGAGCTTCAACATAAATCCTAGATCTTCTTCACTGATGATGTTTCAAGAACTACCTAGTGAAAAGCATCTGATGCAAGTCTCCAGTGGTATGAAAAATGATTCTGAATATTTTTTTGAAATTTAATTTATATGCTACCAATCCAATAGAGGCTCATGGTAGCTTAAAACAAAAATTAAAACACACATAGTACGACACGTATAAAGAATAAAACATCTACCATAAAATCTAAAACATCTTCAATAAATGTCCATAGTAATAAATTAACGAATATCAACCAATAAAATTCTAATGAACATAAATTAGAATTCACACTACCAGGCCTATCTCAGCGTGGTAAATCTCAATATTAAACATCAACAATTACAGTACAACAAAACTCAGCTGCAAAAGTTCCTCCAGAGTAATTCCTTTAATAATGTTCTTTAGTAGGCTGTCAAATTAAAGACCAGCTTGATTATTTAAAAGGATGCTGTTCCATAAGTTTCCTGAGCAAAAGGGATTCCTGCCTCTGTCCAAAAGAGAAGGAAGCAAAGGATGATGGTGGCTGAAGATTTCTGTGGAGAGGAAGTATCTATCAAGAGAAATGGGATTTTCTGGAACTATGTTCATTCAGAATGTGAGGAAAAAACTTCTAAGACTGTTTAGGCATAATTATCTCTTTCTACTGATCAAGTGCGAACAAAACCAGTCAAAACCAGCTGGGAAAATATCTCAAGGGACTATGAACTGCTGGAAAAGAGGTTAAAGAGCTGCAGGCACAGCAGAGAGAACATTTTCTTGACTTCTTTCTGTTAAAAGATGACGAGGAAGAGAAGTATATTTAAAGTAAAACTGGTTAAACAGATGATGCCGATGAGGATGGTTTGGGATTTTTGATATGGGATTAATTTCTAAAGTGACATGAGATTGGCTGTACCCCAAAAGAACAGAAAGCAGTGCGTTTGGATATCTTGCAATCCTTATTTTGAGGTCTTTGAATCTTTTGGGGAAGTAGAAGAGAGCCCAGAAAATGGTGATATGGAAAGTCCTCAGAATGGCATTTGAAAGGAATGTTGAGACACCCAACAATGAGCATATAAATACAAGATGGAATAGGTCAAGTTGTATGATCCAAGGATTCCAATGCTTCTAATCAAATAAACAGAATATGGGGCACAAGGAGGAAGTAGTCTACAAGCAACAAAATAAATACTATTTAAGGGAGCATAGGTGGCCTAGCAGTTATGATGCTGGGATTGTCCACTAAAAGGTCAGCAGTTCAAGACCCAAGTACTGTGTGACGAGATGAGCTCCTGTTCTTGCCCCAGTTCCTGTCGACCTAACAGTTTGAAAGCATGCAAATGCAAGTAGGTAAATAGATACCATTTAGTAAGAAGGTAACAGCGTTGTGTGCACCCCAACATATAGTTATAGTTGTCTTTGGACAACGCTGACTACCTCGGCTAGGAAATAAGATATGAGTACTGCCCCCTAGAGTTGTGCATGACTTGCCAGGGGAAACCTTTATATTTTTAAATGTGATGTATTAGGCATTACTGAGATATGATGGAATAAAACCAATGAGTAGACTGTAGAAATGCAATCAATGAACTGGGTAAAAATAAACTAAGAAACTGGAAGAAATCAATTGAGTACTTTGGATTTGCACTTACAACCGTACAAAGATCTAGATTTGAATGGGAAAAGGTGATTTGGCACATATATTACACCTATTCTTAAATTGTTTAAAATGCTATGTCTTCACCTGAGCTAAGACTCTGATTTAATGAAATGTATGCGTCCCCATGCATATTATAAAACTTTTATAAAGCTTTTCTCCTTTTGAATCCAGATCACCGTACTGTCTTTTTATTTATTATATAAGGAAAATTTCCTCTAAATCAGAAATAGCAATTTTACCCATTCTAAATATGATTGAGTTATATCCAAATTTTGACATTCTTAAAAGTAAACTGATTTCAATTTAGGTATGATTTTACTTTAAACCCTTGAATTCAATGGGTATATTCTAAATGCGCCTCAATTTGGAACATAAGACTATATGAAGATACATTCCATATCCATCACAATTGTTTTATATTCTATCATCAATATGGAAAGTGCTAAAACATTATTTAGAATTATTTTGTGGCTCTGTAAGAAAAAAAAATTGGCAAAAAGGGAAGCAAACATTTTCACTATAGTTTCCATCCTTTTTTTGCATAGGGCTGAAATAACACTGTCAAAATACTGCAGCAGTTGTTGCTATCCTGCATTGCCAGACCTGATTTTGTCTAATTGTTTGAAATAAAACATGTGTGCTGGGCAGTGCGCCCTGTACAGGCAAAATTCTACTGAAGATTTAAAGGCTACTGTGCTTTCAATTAGAAGTCCTTGTTTTCAAACTACAGGTATGTCCATTTTGCAACATCCTGAAAATTCACCTGGAATAATTAGTGATGAATTTCCTGTCAACAGTTGGTGTATATTCCAAGAGAAGAGGAGGTTTACCTAGTTACGGTATATGTTTTCTTGCATTCTTCCTTCCTTTCCTTTCTAGATAATAATAAGAATTACCGATGGAAGTAAAATATCATATACCTTTTACACCTTTCACCCTTTCTTCTACTATGTGACCCTAACTGATTGCTCTCTTAATTAACATAAAACTTTTAATAATGAAACGTGAGTTCTTTCAACATGTTTGCTTGTCACAAATGGAGTTATAAAGAAAGAAAGAATTTTAAAAATAAAAATACATTCTCACGACTTGGTTACAAAGATTCCTCAGCCAAGTATGCTATAGAATTTTAAAAAATAAAAAGTACAAGCAGCTAATAGAAAACTTCAAATCTAGCTCAAGTTACAAGTCTGAATTGTTTACAGACGTATAAAAAGCATGCAATGCATTGTTTATAGAATAAGAAAGAAATGTAGGGTATGTAAAAGGAGAGCCGAAAACTAAATACACTAACAGCACTATCTTGTTACAAACACTTGGCAGTACGTCTAAAGCACTATTGTCAAATGCCGATACAGTATGTACTGTCCACCTGCCAAACACACACACACACACACACACACACACACACACACACACACACACACTCACTCACCCTCCAACTTCACGGCTCTTTAGCCATCAGCAGCCCATTTGGCAATGACGTTAAACACTCAGAAGCTCTACACTAAGACGAAATTATATTGTGACATCCAAAACTCACAATAGTAAAACTGTCAATTTCCTACTGAATCTTTATACTACTAAAACTCTCATTCCTGTAACTTTTAACTGGGCCAAACAGTGCACTTTAGGGCCACAATTTTTGAACCATGGTACCTCAAATGGGCTAACTTACAGAATATGTCCCAAACCTATGACACCCAAGAGAATGAAGTTTGGGAAGTTGTGGCTTCAGCTTTGCCAGGCTGCTGCTGCTGTCATATGAAGCTTTTTTTTAAAAAAAAATTCCATTTATATCCCACCCTTCTCCGAAGACTCAGGGCGGCTTACAAGCTTAGCAGTAGCCTTCATTCTATGTATATGCCTGCTTATTAGGGCTTTTGAACATTCAATGATTTTGAACATTCAATGGCATTTTACCAGTGACTCTCCACAACTCCTTAATCCCTGCCCTACCCTGCCTGTTGGAATGGAAAAGAGAAAGGAAGAAGAGGGAGGGAGGGGGGGAGGAGCACCTGCACATCCTCTCCAACCCATGCTGCTACTTTGCACACTGGAACTATCTGTGCGGCACCTCTCACGCAATTCAAAGCACCCAGACACCCTGACACATACCATTCTCTCCAACCCACATGGCAGCTCTCACAACACCTTGACCCACATTCCTGTATATCTTCTTGCCCTCCCACTTGGCTGTAGGCAGTTACCTGCTTGCGGTCCTTGGACTTGCGAGGTCCTGGCTGCCTTCCACACTGACATTCTCCTTGCAATCTTTCCACAAACAAAGTAAATGGGGAAGCTGGCAGGAAAAGGAAGGAAGGAGGGAAATTTCTGATGCTTTCTGCCAGCTTCCCACAAGGAATCTCAACAGGAAATCAGAAGTCCATCCCGCTCCCACTGTTTTTTGCCTACCTACTCTTTATTTACATAAGGAAATATCTCTGAAATGACAATCCAATGGGATGGTCTAGTTATACAATACTATTTTCACAAAATGAAGTAGGGTTTAGTTGTTGGCTTTCTTTGGGGCTTGTAATTTCTTGTTGACTTCTGATGTAGAACAGAAGCACAGAACTTTTCCTGGCTTGACAATCTCAATAGGCATTGTGTAATAAAGATAAGAGCCACATTCAAGGTGCCAATGCAATTCTGTCCCCCAGATTTAGAAATTGATATTCTGTTCCTATCTTCTAGTTGACTTTAAAACACCGATACAGGCAAGACATTGGCAACAATGCCCATTTATTATTTGTATCTGTATAAAAAGTTTTTTTTTTAAGAAGTACCGTATGCTTCTATTTTTCCTAATGTTTTTTCCAGTAAGTAATTCGCATTTTTTCCTAACCCCATGCCACATAGGGCTTTAAAGTTAGTAGCTAGTATCTTGAAAGAAACTAGAAACCTGTGCAATTTTCAAAGCAGTGGAGTAGCACAGGGAAAACACAGATGCCTCAAACTGCGTGGTCTACTGCATTCTGGATCACCTGAACTTTCCAGGTAGTCTTCAAGAACAGCCACATGTATAGCATGTTGCAGTAGCCAAAGTTAGAGTAATTATGAGCATATTGATGACACTGTACTTCAGGCTTCTAAATGAGCAGGTTTTGTCTCGTAGACTTACTCGATAAAACATGTCTGTTTTGAGAATAATCTCAAAGCTTTCATTCCAATAATTCCTTTCCTTCTCAATATCTCTTAGAGCAGGGATCTTCAACCTCCAGGCTGCAGATGATGGTTGCCATGGTCTGTTGGCAACCAGGCTGTGCAAGCAGCGGGCAAGCATGTGAAATTTCATTTGCACATGCATGAGATTAGGTTACATGCACAAAAACATACCCTTCTCACCCACCCCTGCCGCCACTACTGATGGTCCACAGAGCCATAAAGATTGGGGACTGCTGTTTTACAGCATTCTAGTATTTATTTTTTTTACATTCTAGCGAATTCCTTTAAGCACCAAGTCTACTTTTTAGGCCAACTGTTTATCCATTGTTTGCGAAAGAAAGTGACCTACCATCTTTTTTCATGCCTAAACTGGGACTAGAACGCACTTTCCTGGTTTCTAGTCTGACCCACTAGACTAGGCCAAAATGGCTCCCCTCATTCAGAATGTATGTTTTAAGCAAATGCACAGGAATACTATTTGAATTTCTTTATTTTTGTGTGCATCTCTTCATCAATAATATTTTTTTAATAAATAACATGCTAATTTGAGTAAATTCCCTTATGGCTGAGTAAGTTCCCCTACTGCTATAGAACCAAGTATTTGCCAATAGTGAGAATCAATATTCCTCCCCTATTTTTCCATGACACATACCTCTTAAAACCTAGGTGATTATTGTAAGATAGTAACCAGTTTCCAAATGGAGAGGCTGACAGAAATTAAAAGTGACTGAATTCACATACCACACCTAACATAGTTATTGTCATGGTTCCGACAGATGAGACCAATCAAAGTAGAACTCCGAACCAAAAACGAGCAAGATCGCTTCAGCCAGGTTCGTTGCAGAGTTGACCGTTACTTGATCATGAAAGTATTGAAATAAACCACAGCAGGCTGAGTTTATACACTGCACCATGGTGTAGCTTATAAACTACAATGGCTCTGTTGACACAATAACCTAACCCAAAATCAAACATATCACACTCAATCTACTGTGTGAACCCAACACACTACCCACACCCACTTACTAATTAAATAGTCTCGGCTAAATTGTCAAACCAAGTTTACAGCTGCTGAGAAAAACAACTGTACAATTTCATACATAAAGATGGTGAAAAATTAACTCATGAAGCTATCACAAAGTTTCAATAAGTCAAACTTTATGAAAATTAAAAAATAGAGAAATTATGTTTGTTTAACATCACTTTCAGGGGAATTAACTACTCATTTTTCATGGTATAAAATTAACACTGTATTATGAAACTGAACTTTGAACAGGAAACTAAAAGAAAAGAATAGTAAACAAAATCACCTATGTTTATGGATCTGAAGCTTTCATGATCTTTCTTCCTGTTCTGTATTTCAATGAACAAATAAAAGAGGCAACAGAGACTATGGAGGAATATTTTAATTAATTTTAATAAAATCCAATTGTGTCTCACAGAGCCCACAGTAAAGCTATCCAATACATCTTTTACTACTTTTTTGATGGAATAAAATAATACTGTCTGCTAAGGCAGATAACAGATGTTAACGTAAAGTATTATTTCTATTTCTCTACCACATTTCTAGTCAAGCACATGTTAACATATAATAGTTACAAAGCATTTTTCACTATTACTGACAGGCAGAATAACGTACTATAATTTCTATGGAATACTAAAGAATTAAGAAAAACAACTTTTTTTGAAACCTATTACATATTATTTTGCATTACTATCCTATAAAAAAGGACAGAAAGCAAGCAAAGAGATTAGAAAACATTGCATGAAATCTGTGGATGATTGTATGAATGCAGAAACATTAGAAACCACAATTCCTTAGACTTCATAGCCTTTAATTAGCACTTCTCTAGGATAACTAAAATTGACACTATTTATTCCACATGCATTTGGGGATACTATGTTATTTCCTCCTAGATATACGTAGTCCTCATGAAGAATAATTGAGAATGGGAATTGTTGCTACATGACACAGTCCTAAGGTATGTCACACGACTACTGCAACATTAAGGAAGGACTATCTTTATTATAATTAACTTCTGAGATTTTAAACAGGCCAGACTTAAAATTCTACTCAATCATAATTAAATTTGTATTTTCAATTGTACAGATAAAACAGGAAAGAAGAATAGATGTGTGTATGCTGCCATGAGAGGAACAGGAGGTAAACACAATAAATTAATAATATATTTTTAAATTCACATAATTGTCTTCCATGTTTGTTTAAAATCAAAATATTCCAATAAAAATTGTACATCCCAATAAAAATATTGCTTTCTACAAAAGTACTATAATCGTCCACCTATACCAGGGGCAGGCAACCTCGGCTCTTTTATAACTCATGGACTTCAACTCCCAGAATTCCTGAGTTAGCTGACTCAGGAATTCTGGGAGTTGAAGTCCATGAGTCATAAAAGAGCTGAGGTTGCCTACCCCTGACCTATACTGTTAAATACGCGCGCCCCCTTATCATCAGTTACCAGAGCCAATGGTCTTGGACTTCTGCATTAACTGGAACTATCATTTTAAAAAAAAACCTGGCATAACACATATTTCTTCCTGCTTCCTCCCCTTCATCTGAAAATCAGTAATAAATAACTTGAGAAAAATGAACAAATGACTTGCATTTCAATATATGAAAGCAACTTACTTTCTTGCACAACCCTTATATAATACACTCTGTTAAATTTTCTACAAGAAAAGATATACTTTCTATAACCCTAAGAATTTTATGAACATATTTCATTCTATACAACTATGTGACAGTGACATCTAAGGTAAAAAATGGAAATGGAGACAGGTAATAATGACTTTAGTAAGCAAACAGTTTATTAGCTGGCTTTGCAGGTGCAAAAGATCTAGAGCTAACCAACAGGATTTGCTCCAAGATATCCAGGAATTTCCGCTGCTTTCATCCCTGAAGAATCTCCAAAAATAATTTGCATGCAAATAGCAAGACAGTCTCTTTCTGTTCAGCAAAGAATGACTCACACACATGTGTCTGCATGCACACACATTAAAAAGCCTTAGAAATACCTCTGAAACAAGTCCAGTTATATTCCATTCTACCATTCACTTTGAAGTATGATTTATTCTTTTTTCTATTCAGTAGTTACTCCACTGTTACCATATTCATAGGATGCAAAGGTAAATCAGGAAAATAAATTGATCCAAATCTGGAAAGTATTTCCAAAATAGTTTCTAACTGTCAACTGTTTTAATGACTCCTCCTCAGTCGGGGGGGGGAGGGATCAAATGTTTTACAGCTTATATTAACTAAATATTAATATAAGGAAAATGAAAAATACTACACATACACTACAGCTTCAATCCTAACTTTTTGCTTCTTTTACAAAAAATTCCATTACGAAAAGAGAACTATTCTTACAAAATTTCTTTCATAAGAGCTATTCTTCTGTGGACTGAGCAAAAAGCTAGGATCCAAATTTAAACCATTCACAAACTGAACTAGTGATAAACAGTATTTCCTTCACATCTAAGTTTCAGATTTCATCTATAGACAGTGAATTTATTTTTTCAATTTGTCACACCAAGCAAGTGGAACTGAAGAGATGTCCTTCTAAGGGACATTGTTACATTTTTGCGGGGCCTCTCCTCAATCCTACAATTTTAATACTGTCTGTGTTGCTCACTCTCAGACTCAAAACATACAGAACAATTATCTGAGATTTTGCAGAGTTGATTCTTCTCATAATTAGTCATATGTGTGGGGTTTTTTTGTAATAATGAACAGAGACCCCTTATTATTTATTTATATAAATTTACTTTTGTAAATAATTCTTGATGTATGTATGTATGTATGTAATTCGATTAAATGCATTTAAACTCTATATTAGAAAGTTTCTTTAAGAATTTATTTCTTAAAGATTTAAAGATTTAAAAAGAAAGATTTTCAAACGGCTTTTTTTTAACCAGATGCAATTGTTTAAAATATAGCACTTCTATAAGTGAAACTACATATTAAAAAAAGGATTTCCCATTTCACAATATGATTTAAGATTTACTGTTCTTTAAATAAGAAGCAAAAGGGTTAACTAAAGGGTTAATTAGTCTTTACAACTATTCTATGAAGAACACTGGTGGCTTATTGCCCATTATTCTTTTAGACATAGCATTTCCACTCACCCCCAACTATCAAAAATCAGCTTAGCAGTCCAGTTTAGCAGTCAACTGATTATACTAGCAAACTCAATGGGGCTCCCAGCCAACCCAGAGACTGCTGCCAGACACTTGGGTAGTGAAAGGCCAAGTTCCAATGTGGTTTTAATTCTTCCAGAATCACATGATGTCAGTGCTATTTTCTTCTGACCAGAATAACCAGTCATTCTGGTTGCAGCAAATGATATGCAAACAAACTATCACTTCAACAAGTCCTGCATTAAACTTCAAGAGATTATATAAACAAAAGGTGCTGAATACATTTTTTTTATCTCGTGAAGTAGCCCTCTGGAGTTAGCTGGCTTATATTTCCATTGCTGGAAATTACTATTACCGATGCGCAATTTAAATTATAATAGAAACAAACAAACAAACAAACATTGGGTACAAGGATCACTGGGAGATCAAAATAAAAAACCAAAACCAAAATAAGTGGGCATAGGATTGAGTACTAGTTACTTAAGGGCAAGCCCCATTAAATGATTGCCGCTAAATAAGATTGAATTTCACATGTCCAACATTTATCAATAGCAGATTATAAAGACTGCTCTATGCAATATAATGCTATCTCCTATTGCACATTGTTTTTAAATTATTTATTTATTAGATTTGTTTGCCACCCATCTCACCTCAATGTTAAAATGTTTTAACACAAAAATGTTGTGGAGAAGGGTGCCAATAATATGAATGTGGGCACGCTGGCACTCAAGAGCACCATACTGCTTACCTATGGATAAATCCATTTGTAACCCCTCTTGCTCACAGGATCATCGCATTACTGCCATAGCCCTCTACATATCTATTTTCCATAGCTTGATTTTGCAATGGACAAAGCCAAGTATAAACATCATGAGGCTCCTCAAGCCTGCTCAAATTAAAAATCATGAACTGCTTTTTTTCAATTAGTTAAATACAATAGGATGAAATTTCAAACTGGTCACTCCCTCAGGCACAGCAAATCAGAGAAAGAGTCTCAAATGATCTTGAAAGAATGAAATAGATTGTGGGATATATTTGTTCTGTTGCATGGTCATTTTCTATACTACTGCGCAATACCACCCACACATTCTTACAAAGTATCTAGACAACATTATGATAGGCAGCATGCAAAGCACCTTTTGGAACATACAGCATGAAGCATAGCCACTTGTGACTTCTTTGTCACAATTATAAGAAAAAAATATGTGACATAAAATCTGTTAGCACGTCTGTGCAAACTTATCCAAGTAACTCAAATTTCACAGAAACAAAAGACGAAATGATAAAATGCAAGACATGTGTGAAATACTAAACACAAAAAAGGGAAAGCAAATGTATAAACAGAAGCATGAAGATAACCAGCTGGGAAGCTAATTTTAAAAAAAACGTTATAAAATATGGAGCTGATATTGGGGGGAAAACATCAAACTGCCTTTACCAGTAATATCATATTCACAATATGAAGAGCTGGTTTACATGCAAAGTTACCACTACTTTTTATGTGATACAATTTCTTCTCTTTCCCCAGATGGATAATTAATTTATACTCACAACAGCATTTTTCTGGAAAGGTACAACAGAACTTGCAGTGGTTGTTCACCGCTAACAAAATACTAGTCCTTGATATACCACAGGGACAAGCAACATGACAATATCCAGATAATTTAAGTATTAATTCCCATCCATGCCAGGTGCAAGACTGGTGACTATTTTTCTATCATGGTATTCCTTACTCTGATGATGGGAGAAAACCCCAAAATGGAGGAGACTGGCCATTGGCAAAAATAATACCATGAATGTACTCAAGTATAATCTTTGATTAAATAATTTAGCGTTGCCCATTTTGAATTTTTGAAGATAGATCCTAATTCAAAGGCAGAGGTAACCTGCTTCTGCCCAACCCTTACCTATTCCAATCCAACCTCCATCCCCCCTACTATTTTGAATTATTGTTTTACTGAAGGACATTTTGTCATGTAGGTAATTGGCTTTCAGATTAAGAACATTTACTTTCTTCCTGCCCGGATTCTTCCCACAGATACCAACACAATGCAATTTCTCCAATTAGTTTTCACAGGTGGCTGTTTTGCCTCCAGTAAAACTGCTTTGTATCTCCTCCTGCAAGTCATAGCAAAGCACATGTATATTAAAAACATTTCAGATATGAAATAAACACTTTCATAAAAGCAGCTGTGATGCAATGCATCATTTCTGTCTGACCTGAGTTATGGAATGAACTTTAGTTACCAGGATCAAAGCGGATGGGAGAGAGAGTTGATCTTGTAGGGACTGAGCCCAGAATAGCACAGTCATTAGATAAGTTTTTAAAAAAATCAGGATTCAGAGCTAGCTAAATTAGAATTAACATGTTCTTCTTTTACACTGAGCCAAACCAAAGTATTTATATTTAGTAGTAACTTAAATATATAAATACTAGAGAGATAGCTCACTGCCCATTTCACCTCATGGAACGTACAACAGTTTCCCAAAGATTTGGATGAAAGTTTGAAATTCTATGCCCTTTCTACTTTATATTTGAGTTAGTATAAACAATTATGCTTACAATAGTTGTGGGTTAACTAAGGAAGTGTGAGAATGAAAGAAAGGAGTCTTCTCCTGATATTAAATAAGAATTTTGAAAAGAGAAAAAAACCTAGCATGTCAACATACATATGTTCAACTAAACATCTGCTAAAATTATTTGTAAGCAGAGTTTCAAACTGTTAAACAATGGGGTCAGTGCACAGCTTTCCCCCCAAAATCTTACGGGAGTGTGCCTACCTGAATGTGACCATATTGCTAAAACATATGGCACATTAGTTTTAAAATGAAATTACTTTTTATACACATTGCATTTTATAGTTTACATATTTGTTTAAAAATGCTTCAAATGAGCTTTTTATCCTTAAAAGAACTACCATATGTATATGATGTGTATTAACACATATTGTAAACTTTTTAAACCCAAACAAGAAACCAATAATTTATCAATCTTATTTGGTCTGATGTCTGGCAGATACAGTTGCAAGAAAAAGTATGTGAACCCTTTGGGATTACGTGGTTTTTTGCATGAATTGGGCCATAAAATGCGCTCTAAACGTCATGTAAGTCACAATAGAAAAACACAGTCTGCTTAAAATAATACTACACAAACATTAGCTGTTGTCATGTTTTAATTGAACATAAGATGGAAACATTCACAGTACAGGGTGGAAAAAGTATATGAACCCCTAGCCCAGGGGTCAGCAGCCTGAAACAGTGAAAGAGCCACTTGGAACCGGTTCCCTCACAAAAGGAAAAACTGGGAGCTGCAAAAAATGTGTGCACATGCGTGTACAAGTGCGCATGCGCAGAACAGGGTTTGACTGAAGAGTGGAGCCAAGGCGAGATATGCACCTACCCTGCATATTTGAATTGATTGGTTGAACTTTTTTAGTCCCACTTTTTTTTTTGGGGGGGGGGGCTGCACATGGCAGAGGACTGGGAGCCGCAGAAGCCGGCTGAAAGAGCCGCATGCAGCTCCGGAGCCGCAGGTTGCAGACCTGTGCCCTAGCCTAATGACTTCTCCAAGAGCTAATTGGAGCCAGGAGTGAGCCAACCTTGACTCCAATCAGTGTGATGATATTGGATGTGTTGCTGACAGCTGTCCTGCCCTTTAAAAACACACACCTGTTTTGGGTTTACTGGTCTCAAGAAGCACTGTCTGATGTGAACCATGCCTCGCAGAAAAGAGCTCTCAGAAGACCTACGATCAAGAATTGTTGACTTGCATGAAGCTGGAAAGGGTTGCAAAAGTATCTCCAAAAGCCTTGATGTTCATATGTCCATGGTAAGACAGACTGTCTACAAATGGAGAAAGTTTAGCACTATTGCTACTCTCCCTAGGCGTGGTCATCCTGTAAAAATGACTGCAAGAGCACAGCGCATAATGCTTAATTAGGTAAAGAAGAACCCTAGAGTGTCAGCTAAAGACCTACAGAAATCTCTGGCACATGCTAACATTTTTGTTGACACATCTACAATAAGGAAAACATTAAACAAGAATGGAGTACATGGGAGGACACCACGGAGGAAGCCATTGCTGTCCAAAAAAAATATTGCAGCACATTTGAAGTTCGCAAAAGAGCACCTGGATGTTCCACAGCACTACTGGCAAAATATACTGTGGACAGATGAAACCAAAATTGAGTTGTTTGGGAAAAACACACAACACTATTGTTCTGTACCAGACTGCTACCGGCCCTGCAGAAAGGCAACCCCTTTATAAACGGCAAGAGGCTGGAATGACGTCTGCCAAATTTATTACTACAAAAAACAAACAAGACACGTACCAAGATACAGGAGCTTTGAAACACTATCTGAGCGGTTGCTTTCAGCAAACCAGCCCTCCCCAAACATTCCCTTTATAAAGAGTTCAGGGCGTGGCCTCTCTTTGCCTCCTTCCGAGAAGCCCCACAGCCTTCCTCTGTTTGCTCCTACTTGACTGCCTCCTGCGTCGGCCGTCCTTGAACAGGGCCAGCTGTGGGTCATCTTCATCCACACTGTCAGGCTCAGACAGCTGGGTCTCCATGGTGACCAAGTGGGAGGGGCCTGCCTGAGGGCTATCATCAGCAAGATCTTCAACACCCCCCTCCTCCTCTGAGTCGTCGTCTGACCCAACTGCCGAACCCACAGGCTGACCCTGAATCATAACAACTATGTGTGGAGAAAAAAAGGCACAGCACACCAACATCAAAACCTCATCCCCACTGTAAAACATGGCGGAGGGAGCATCATGGTTTGGGGCTGCTTTGCTGTCTCAGAGCCTGGACGGATTGTTGTCATTTATGGGAAAATGAATTCCAGAGTTTATCAGGACATTTTGCAGGAAAACGTACGACCATCTGTCCACCAACTGAAGCTCCACAGAGGATGGGTGATGCAACAGGACAATGACCCAAAGCATACAAGGAATTCAACAAAACAATGGCTTCAACAGAACAGAATATGCCTTCTGGAGTGGCCCAGTCAGAGTCCTGACCTCAACCCGATTGAAATGCTGTGGCATGACCTTAAGAGAGCGATTCACACCAGACATCCCAAGAATATTGCTACACTGAAACAGTTTTGTGAAGAGGAGTGGTCCAAAATTACTCCAGATCGTTGTGCAGGTCTGATCTGCAACTACAGGAAACGTTTGGTTGAGGTTATTGCTGCCAAAGGAGGGTCAACCAGTTATTAAGTCCAAAGGTTCACATACTTTTTCCACCCTGCACTGTGAATGTTTTCCATCTTATGTTCAATTAAAACATGACAACAGCTAATGTTTGTGTATTATTATTTTAAGCAGACTGTGTTTTTCTATTGTTGTGACTTACATGACGTTTAGAGCGCATTTTATAGCCAATTCATGCAAAAAACCACGTAATCCCAAAGGGTTCGCATACATTTTCTTGCAACTGTATATGTCTTTTTTAACTCTCCTAAGTCCTATCAGCATGAGTAATGATCATACCAGATGAACATTGCAGGAGATTAAGTCCAACACATTCTGGAAGCATCAGACTTGAGAAGGTTGATGTTATTCAAAAGCTAGGTGGCCTATCTTATTTAATAAATGATGATAAAATATGAAGGCTATATTAGTGCAAAATGCTTGCTCATCATTATATTAATATTCTTTACTATATTAAACCAATTTTCTAGATTTTCACAGCACAGTGAAGTCATAAATTGAATATGGAGAAGGAAGTGGCAATTTCTGAAAAGTACTTGTTTGAAACTAATGATTGGCATACACTAAAATTATAACTCTATTCAGATAAACAATTTTATACAAAATATCTATGCTACCTTGGAGCCAGATATGAACCTCATGCGACTAAGAGCTCACCCACATACTTCATGCTTAATGTAGTTTTGTTCTGTCCTTTTCATGAGAGGAATGTTCATTGAAAAACTACTGCTCCCAATGTCTGTCTTTTATTACACTCTAATAACAAAAGTACTGTTGTTGCCCTCACACTCAAGATACCACATTCAGGACAAGTAACAATTAGTCTATTTGGAAAAGAGAAATCAACAGGAACTGAACATTCCTTGGGCAAATTACGCTTGATTTTACATTTTTTTTGCCACAGTTAAGTGAATCATTGCAGTTATTAAATGAAACATGCAGTCATTAAGCGAATCTAAATTCCCCCAGTGACTTTATCAGGAGCCAACTGGGAAAGTTGCAAACAGTGATCACATGACCCCAGGATTCTGCAACCGGCATAAATACATGCTGGTTGCCAATTGCCCAAACACTGATCTCATAACTATGGGGATGCTATACCAGTTGCAAGTGTGAGGACTGGTTGTAAGTCACTCTTTTCAGGGCCATAGTAACTTTAAATAGTCACTAAATGAATATTTGGATTTGGATTCTTTTCCTGAAAATACTTATATTTTCAGGGGAAGAAAGCAAAAAGGGAAGGGAGAGATGGTGTTATTGTCCATACTTATACAGAAAATCATGGACACTTATTCCAGGAAAAATCATGTGGCTGCCATAATCTTCTGTTACTAATTCTCCTGGTAAAGATAGCTAATTCTTTTTTTCTAGTGTCCGCTCCAGTTCTCCTGCTAGCTTTACAGTACAAAAAAACAGTACAGAATCTCTATGTCTCCTATTGGGGTGTCCGTGGTACAAAGATCAAGTGGGAAAGTGGATCAGCATGGGGAAGAAGGAACAGATATGACTACACCTCTGTTTTTCAATTCTAAGTAACACAAGGAAAATGGCGGGAGAGAGAACACAAGACTGTCTCTCTCCCAAACCTGGGATGATATGAAAGAGTCATCCCCAATTCATTCTGATCATTCAAACTACCGGTTTGCTACTGCCCTGCATAAATTTTTTACACTTCCTGTTTCATGATCTGAGGATTTATCCCTGCAAAAGAGCATGTGGAAGAGAAAAAGGGAGAAATATTAAACTGAAATAAGCCTTTTGCTTATGTTTATCAATGACTTCATGGAAGAGAACCCATTTTGGTCAATATTTCTGGGCCAAACCACACATATATACAGAAAGAATAACTGCAGAGAAAAAGAGTTTGGTCTTTCAGGTAATCACAATACAAATTGGAGACAATGAGGTCCTGACACCAGCCAAGCGCACCTCCCTAACAGATGGGACCCACAGCATGACTTCTCTGGAAGATCTACTGGGACAAAGAAATATAATCAGAGAGAAGCAGTCCCTCAGATAACCTGGATGCATGTCACGAAGGGCTTTTATAGGTCAAAACCAGCTCCTTGAATTGGACCTAGAAACAAACTGGCAAACCAATGCAATTCATGGAGCAGATACATAACATGTTCCGTTCTAGGGGCACATATAACTGTCCACACCACTGTATTTTGCACCAGTGAAGCTTTTGAATATTTGAAAACCAGCCCATGTACAGCACATTAGAGAAGTCTAAACAGGAGATAGCTAGGGCATGAGTGACAGTGACCAAAGCCCCCTGATACAAGACCAGGCGCAACTGGCATACAATAAGGATCTGTGCAAAGACTCTCCTAGCCACAACTGCTTTCTGTTCTGTTCTTCAAGCAGGACTAACCCCAGATAGTGCACCAGGTCTGTCTGGGGCAGGAATTGGAGGCCCCCAAACCCAAAGCCATTCAGTCTTGCCAGGGTTCACCTACAAACTGTTGTCCTCCATCCAGAAACTCATAGCCTACAGGCACTAGGATAAGAGGTCCACAGAGGCAGAGATGTACTGTATAATTGGGTATTATCCACAGTGAATAGTAAGTGGGTTGTCCCTGAACCACAACAAGGCTGTCTGGATTATCTTTACAGATCTATTAATGTCCTATTAATGCCAAATACTAAGCCCCAGTTGTATTTGCTGATGTTCATGAGGGTAGGAGACACCTAATTTTACTTACTCTCTCCCATACTTGGCAATGCACCTAGCAGACTGTTTTGATGCAGACATTAGGAATCTTGATGCCAGGTTTATTGCCGTAATTACAATCTGTTGAAAATTGGGGCAAAAGAATGAAGAAGCTGTATGTTCTCCTTTTTTGACCATAGTCCATCACAGGGACATCAGTCAAACTAATAGATGGGAGGTTACAATCAAAGAAAAGATTATATCTGCTTCAGGTCAGCTTAAAATCCATTGCGATGTTTGCAAAATAATAATGACTATCGAAGTTTACACTTCTGACCAAAATAGAACTTAGCAATATCTATAATGACTTATTCTGCATAAGAATATACTTGAGCTTTTCAAGTAAAAAGCTGATATAAAAAGCAATAATAAACATTATTATAAACAGTATTTATTATAATTTATAAATGATATGTCTTGTAATTCTAAAAAACTTGCATGGAGTACATAGATTAAAATATAGCTTAATGCCATCTAAGAGGAAACCGCTTTCAATGAATTTCAGAAGAAGAGAAAAGGATAATCACGATAGTGGTGAGTGGTGGTGATTTTCTTCATGCTTTTAAAAACACATTTCTAATATCTGAAATAGCTTCTTGCAGCAATAGAACTACCAATATATATACAGAAAAAAGAACTACACGTTTCATAGACAATACAAGAATAAATCAATATGTGTTTCTTATCAATGTAAGATCAACAGGTTCAGTTTTCTGACAACTGTATGGTCTATGTGGTCATGTGTTGCATGTAGGAATCTATTCAGCAATATTTAGTATAAACATGTTAAATGTAATATTTCATGTCATATATAAAACAATTTAATTCACCATCCTAAGGAACAGCATTCTACATATATTTTAAAATGCTTTTCTGACAATTACAAAGCTTAAATTTTACTTAAAAAGTGAATTATTGGATTCAAAAGTTCTAGTAGTGTAATAAGAGAAAGAGAAAGCTAAGCTTTTCCTCCACAGAAGAAAAAACAAAATGAGAAAACAGATCATTCTAGTTTCAGTCCAATCTACTATTGTCCTGCATGAAATTCTACTATTCTTCTCACCCCCAATCATAACAAATTACTCTAACACTTGATATTGGTCATATCTTAATAAGGAAAAAAGTCTTGATAGGAAAAAATTAAATCAGAAGACAACAGGAAACAAAACAGTATTTTGTCCGAAATTTGCACAACCTAATTTATAGCAATACAGCAGAACCTACAAGTTCTGGTAAACGTCAGAGCAGCAGCGCTCATTACATATGTTGATAGGTATGAAGCAAATTCTCTGTAGGCCTTTCAAAAATCACACACAGTCAATTTAATATGAACCAGAAGTCTCTGGCGACTGGATGAACATTCAAATTCATTCCCATATGGATAGTAAGAGGAAGAAACTTTTTTCACTCCTCATTTATTTACAGTTGAAGAGTTTGTCTTTAAGAGTGAGCACGAGGCCAACAACTATGGATTTTGTTTGCGAGAAGAACCTCCTACTTCCATAACACTATCCAACCGATGCAGAGAAAGCATCTTGGTTGTATATAACCTCTTCCCCCACTAGAATTTGCCTTGCCCAATCTCGTCTGGGCCAGCTCCAACAACAACATCTGCTTGGCAGCTTTTCAAATCCATGGATAGTTATCTAACAGGCTTTTGTGCTGCACTGTTTATTCTGTGTGAAGAAATGCCTCTTTAGTTGAAAGAGTACTTTAGAAAAGCTGTGGAGCTATTAGCAAGTGAAGCACAAGGCTAATAACCCCCACCTGCTCATCAAATTAATTATGACATCTGAGTCATTAAAACTCAGAAAGAACACAGGACTGCAGACTTGTCATACGTAGAAACAAACATATTGTACATTAGAATGAAAAACGAAATTAAAACCAGACTATGGAACCAGCAGGGGAGGATGACCTTCCCAGTTATTAAAAAAAAGTGTATCATTCATTTCTTCTCCAATGGGACAAAAAAAACAAAAAAACAAAAACAAAGCTGAAGTTCTATAATACAGAACAACTGCAAGAAAATGCAAAGAAATTATAACAGGAATTGTTTTCGTCAGGGCAGCACATGCATTGATTTCACCGGGAAAAAACTTTGGACCCTTTGTTTCTATTGGAAGGCACCCATAAAAAATGTTAATGTATATAAAAAAATTAAAATACAAGAAAAATGCTCTCAATTAATACCAGACTGCATTACTCAACACCCTATATAAATATGTGTCATGATATGTGGGTTAATGTTCAACCTGATATTAAATAGTATATTGTTAATACATTTAAAGGTATTCAGTTTGTTTTTAATAGCAAATATGCCTTTGCTATAGTTTATGGTACTTTTGGGGGGGAATATTTTACAATTTTCACTATCATATATGTTTGTCTTTGAAAACCTAAATTCAAAAAATCCTAATGTTTCATTTCAAATTGGAACAATGAATAAATTGGCATATATTAATAAAGATTTTGTATGCACCATCATAGCTGATAAAAATCAAGGGACTTTATTTTAAAGGATTCTAAATTATAAGTATGTATTAGATTACAAATTCAAAAACCTTTATGATACTGCTTGCTAGTTCTACAGTGAGTTTGCAAACTGCTCTTATCCTAAGACTCATTTGAGAACATTAAAAAATTACACAAAGCAGCAGTTACTTTATTTGTTGGTATATTAGATTTATATGCTGCCTTTCATATAAAAGCTCAATACAACATACTAAGGATCCTCTCTTCCTATTTTTTCCCTGCAACAATAAGCTATGGGAAGGTAGTCCAAAGTCCTCCATGAGCTTCTGTAACTCAAGATGAACTACAGGTAATCTGTGTCTTGCGACAATAATTGGGACAAGAATTCCCATCGTTAAGCAAGGTGGCTGTTAAGGAGTCAAACCCAATTTTACCATCTTTTTTACCACAGTGGTTAAGCAAACCATTGTAGTTGTTATGTGAATGACACGGACTTTAGGCAAATAAATCCAGCTTCCCCCAACTCGGCTGGCCGGAAGCCAGCTGGAAAGGTCATAAATGGTGATCATGTGACCCCGGGACATTGCAACCGTCGTAACTATGTGCCTGTTGCCAAGGGCACAAATTTTGATCACGTCACTGTGCGGATGCTGCAATGATCATAAGTGTGAGGACTGGTCGTAAGAGTCCTTTTCAGTGCTATTTCAACTTCAGTCACTAAATGAATGTTTGTTAAGTCAAGAACTAACCAGCAGAATCTTGGATACCAGTCCAACACCTGGAAAAGTGATTGAAGGCAGTTCAAAAGGACAATATAGGATTTTATCATCCTTACTTTTTATTCCCTTTATCTTTTTTGTCGATTTTCTGCCTATATATATATATATATATGTATGTATGTATATGTGTATGTATGTATGTATGTATGTATGTATGTATGTCAAATACTTGTTAACTATTTAGATTATCTTGCTAGGCCCCAAACATGGGGCAAATCTTTATTTCCTGTTTCAGCCTATCTTGAAGGCCATCAAACAGGCAGGACAGCTCATATATTTATGTAAATTCTTTGTTAGTAATTAGACAGTTAGTGACTACTGCCTGTATATATATATATATATATATATATATATATATATATATATATATATATATATATATATATATATATATAAATATATATATATAAATATATATATATATAAATATATATATATATATATATATATATATATATATATATATATATATATATATATATATATATATATATATATATATATATATATATTGCTTGTTTTTAAGTCCTCTTATATAGCAGGATTGAAGAGAGCTACTGAATTCTACTGGAAATGTAGAACCTGGCATCTGTATACACGCATATACCTCTGTATTAGTAATGAAAAATAATCTGCAAAAATCAGGTGTTGGCTGTTAGCAGCAAAAGCAGGCATTACAATCAACCAAGGAAACAAGATATATTTGCTAACTTCATACAACTAGATCTGTCTTTCTGCTTCTAAGTAGGCTTGGAATAGCATGTTTCCTGTTGCCAACATTGTTAAAGCAGCAGGTGCTGCCATTTACTACAGCAGTTCCTGCTCTCCTGAGGTCAGATCTCCCAGCGATCTATGGTCTGAATGATGGTGCTGCAGCTTTCACTAGTCAGTATATGGAGCTACCCTTGTACTCCATTCAGAAGCTGCAGCTGGTGCAAAGTGCAACAGCAAGAGCAGCCTTTGGGCTGCGTACAATGGTCCATATTACACCTCTGCTCCATGGACTTCACTGGCTATTGGTCTGCTTCCTTGCACAGTTCAAGATTATGACTTTTAAAGTCCTTAATGGTACAGGTACAGGCTACTTGAGGAACCACCTTGTCCCACTAGGACCAGCCTGTCCTACTTGTGGTGGCAGAGAGGGCCTTCTTCGGATCCTGTTAGTGAAAGAACTCTATTGGGATCCGGAAGAAGAATTTTCTCTGCTGCAACACACACCCTTTGGAACATCTTACCCTCTAAAGCAGGGATGTCAAACTGCCGGCCCACGGGCCGGATGCATCATCCAGAAGCCACGCCCACCCCATTGCCGGCAATGGCAAAACCGTCCCGATACGTTGCGCGTCAGGTGATGTCGCAAGTTTGACATGTCTGCTGTAAAGAAACATCTGTCCCCCCCACCCTCCTGTCCTTCCACAAGAGACTGAAGATTTGGCTCAGCTGGTTGACCTAGGGGCCAAACAGGGGAGCTCCACACTGGAGGTGGCTGCTGGATTGTGGCAGACTCCACCTCCCCTCGTTGCTCTCTGTTCTACACCCATCCATATATTTTACTTTCTTGTTCTATTATTTTACTTCTGTTTACACTCCTTTCATTTTCTTTACATTATTGAGTAGCCCCGTGCAAAACAGGGGACAAATAAATTTAACTAATAAAAATAACATAATACTCCCTCGTTTTCACTATGCTAATGTGGCAGCAAGATTAGAAGGATGACTAGACAGCAGGCTTACAGTAGGGAATGCTGCTGGAGATAACACTATGGGCTACAGATCAAGAAAGGCTGCTTTGAAACATTCTAAATTTGGCAAACTGTAATCAACAAACTGCAAACTATCAATAAAATTTTGCAGCATATTCTCATAAAAAAATTGCAGTTAACAATAGCACGCTGATCCTTTTGAATTTTCTTGGGCATTTTAAAATTGTATTCTTTATTTACTTATAACTTTGTTTAGTTTTTTTTAGTCAAGAGTAGTTTTTGTATTAGTTCAAATTTGAAGTAGACACACACACTCACACACACACACACACACACACACACACACACAGAGAGAGAGAGAGAGAGAGAGAGAGAGAGAGAGAGAGAGAGAGAGAGAGAGAGAGAGAGGCAGACAGGCAGGAAGGCAGGTAGGACATGACAGGAGAGGAAGTGTTTTAAACCTAAATTTCAGGAAAACTAGATAGAGATTTTTGGGGTTCTATCTTGCTGCTTCTGTCCAAATTAAAAATAAAAGTATAAAGGCAAGCATATCCCTTTTGAAATAAGCTTTCTTCATTAGCAATCTGACAAATCCTATGCCAGCTATTTTAGGATGCTAAGCAAACTGAGAGCGAAAATGTCTAGGAACAATTAAGGCAAGATAAGCCATATCAAGTAAAATAATTTTTATCAATTTGATTAAAAGACAGATAATAGATGAAAAACATTTCATAATTACATGAGGTATACATGTAGGCAGACAGGTAAATACTATCAACCCGTATGTTAAAGAAAGACCCTACACGTATAGTACATAAATGGTTGTCTCCAATCCTAATGCAAGTTGAAGCAGCCTTGCTGAAGGACACAATCCTGCTTCACTCAGGGTAATACTCAAGTGTCAGAAAACCCTTGAGAATGATAAAGATGCTGAAGGACGCCAGTAGAGGAAATCCTCTAATTCTAAGGAGAAGCTTCTCAGACGAAACACAGGAAGCTACATTATTCAAAGAAAAGACCATATAGGAATTCGTTCTATTGCAGATTGCTTTAATGTCTCAAACAGAGCAACAAATGCAACCACGCTTGAAGGTACCCAGGATATACAATACCTCCACATTAGCATCAACTGTTGCTATACAGAATGCCTGCTAGCATTATCTAGATAGAATCAAACAGAAACCAAGTCTGCAGAAATGCAGATCGGAACCAGGAAGTTGGGATTAGAAAGACAAAGATCCTTAGAATCAACTATCCCTCACACCAAAAAATCCAACAGTCGTCAGCCACAGCCACAGGGAAGCAGGATATGACCTTTGGGACATAATAGGATTAGCCTACCACCATCAGAATACCAGAAAGGCACACTCAGACTCAGGCCAAAGTTCATGCCACAGGAAGAACTCCAAACAAAAGCTCAAGAAGGTATAACAATCCACCACTCCCTACTACATGTGGTGAGCTTTCCCAGAGCCATCTTTCTGTCTGGCTCTCCTCTTCAATAAACAATCTTCTTTCTAAAGCAGTCTCCATTTTGTTTATTCCCTGATGAAGATTTTTCTTTCTACATATGAGAGAAACATCTTTTAGGTTTTCTAACCCTAGCAAAGTAAAGGAAACTAGGAGGAACAGGAAATGAAAGAAGCCTTGAGAAGCAGGTGGTTGGTGTGCAACTTGAGAAAGAGAAGAGGTTCCATATGCAGCACAAGGGGCAGGATTTGTTATTTCTGGAATCATCATCTATATTTGCTGATGGCAGATTCCTAGATTAAAATGGATTATACTTCTTAACGACTGGTAAGAATGTACTTGGTTCAAGACCTGATTAATATGAGCAGAAGGGATTTAATCTGCATCCTGCGAGAACTGGAGAAATTTCAGAAGTAAAAAAAAGCATCTTAAAGATTCATGAACTGTAAGAGAAAAAAGAGAGTAATTACTTTAGTACCTGTATAGAATGAATATTAACTCATTAAGATGTACCATCATTTCTGTCTATACTCTGATGTTCAGATCATGGGAAATAAATAAGATGAGTTTCAATTCTGAACACAGGAACATAAACATGATTTAATAGGTATACCTGGAATCTCATGACTAGATATAACAATTTAATTTAAAAAGGGCAGAGCATTTGTATGTGTAAAGGATGCGGTGGCTCAGTGGGTTAGGATGCTGAGCTTGTCAATCAGAAGATCGACAGTTTGGCGGGTCGAATCCCGAGTGCCGCATAACAGAGTGAGCGCCTGTTACTCGTCCCAGCTTCTGCCAACCTAGCAGTTCGAAAGCACGTAAAAATGCAAGTAGAAAAATAGGGACCACTCCGGTGGGAAGGTAACAGCGTTCCGCGCGCCTTTGGCATCTAGTCATGCTGGCCACATGACCACGGAGACGTCCTCGGACAATCGCTGGCTCTTCGGCTTTGAAACGGAGATGAGCACCGGCCCCTAGAGTGGGAAACGACTAGCCCACATGCGCAGGGGAACTTTTACCGTTACCTTATTTGTATGTGTATGTTAAAAAATAACCACATCTGATCAGATGTAAAGAGAATTAATTTGGCAATTCTGGATAGATTGAGATTTTAAAAGCTGAAACATTAATAAAAGCAATGCTGTCAGGTGCAAAGATTCAGGGCTACACATTAAGTTCCAGTTAAGCTGATTGATGTTCATGCCTATACACAAGAATCTAATCAACTAACAGTTAGCACTAAATTGAAACGAGTTAATGAAATTCAAGGAGGGGGGGGCTGGACTTGGATTACTTGTGGGAATGTAAGAACTCCAGGTTGATTCCTCCCTTGACTCCGCCCCCAGGCTCTGCCTCATCTCCTACAATACTGTTGTCATCTACTACTGAACTGCCTGTCCAACCAAAATGCAGGTAATGCTTTCCAAAGCTGGTTGCGGATCTGTCAAAGAAGCATAAACAGTGATGGGAGATTTTTATTACATCAACATCTGTCAGGAGATGTTGTTAAGCATGGCCCTTCTAGGGTATTACTGTCCCAACTTGCTGAACTACTTTGTCTTTCAGAGGGTACAGAAAAGCACAAAGGGCTTGACTGTATTTATCTTGATCTTAACCAACAAGAAAGATTTAATACTTGAAGTAGAAGTACGGTTGGGAAAGAATAATCATGAATGGACAATTGATGTTGCTCAAAATATATTTTAAAACATTGTAATGCCTAGTTCCCATAAGATATGGAATTCTTTTTAAGTGTGATTTATTATAAAGCCCTCCCCCAATACATTTAAAATATTTTACAGCCATTGTACAGTGATTCTACTTCCAGCCTCGAAGATATTTCACCAAAATTCCCTTAAACAGAGAAAAATTCCTTATGCTTCTAGTCTTCTAGGGAGATTATAGAAAGCAAAAAGGCATAGACAGCGCTGTTGCCACTTCCATCTGAAATCTTAAAACCATTATTTACTTTAATTTATATTTATCCTATACATTTCTGTCCTTTTTGTTATGCCAGACGTTTCCAATAGAGAATGGTTTCACCAAACCAAGTTTCTAGAAGAAAGCATGGAAAGTCTCCAAAATTATCTGGTTTTGGCTTGGAAGCTAAAGAATATTGGGCCTATTTAGTTCTTGAATGGATGACCACTAAGGAAATATCAAAATATTCTTGGAAGATGGAACAAAATCCAAAAAGGAAATGTAACAGTGCTTTGAAGCTGTTGCCAAACTAACTACATGGATGTAGCCATGAGGTTTTAAGACTTGAGTCGACTCAACAAGGACTAACCTTTTTGGAACACCCATAAGGGAGAATACCGAAGACATAGTTTAATGCACTGACTGCACAGTAATTTCTCTCTCAAGATGAATCACTCGGCTTTTATTGTCTGTATCCTTTAAAAAAAATCAAAGAATGTGCCAGAGAATGTTTCATAAAATCTGCAGAATGTAGATCACACACAGCAAACTTATTCTCATATCCACTTAATCTCAGTACACATCTCCACTCCTACTTCCTTCCCAGTAGTATGCAGCCTTAAAAACACAAATGTTCAAGTTTCCTGGAGCTAAAGTTGAAAGGAAAAAAAAGTTTTCTTCCCAAGAGAGAGAGAGAGGGAGGGAGAGCTATATGCTCTTGGCGCCCTGAAGCTGTTAACTGTAGTAAAATATAATGTGGCACTTCACCACAATTAACCACAGGGGAAACAGTCTTTTTCCACCTTTGATGACATTTAGCAGATAAGACTATAAATTCCAGATGTTATCTACAAATAAAGGGCTTTGAACACCAAATGTGTGTACATGGTTCTGTTGAAAAAGAATCCAACTGTGTACCCAAAGTAAGCAAAATCAAAACTGAATACAATATTCACTGTATTAACAAACAGGAGCTAAAACCCAGTCATGAAATAGTCAATAGCCAAATAATGGGCTCGTTTTTTAAAATAAATTCTAAATGACATCTGTTCATCAGCAGATGATTAACCAGACTGAACATCTTAAATGAAGCTAAATAACATTTTAGGCAAATGTTAGATGATTAAGGAAAAGGCTGTTTTATATTTCTGATGTAGAAGAGTCACTGACATTTTTCAATTACAACCTTAACAAGTACAGCTGTTCATTTTTCTTTGATAAGGGGAGATCCCATATATGTTGCCTCATCAGGTTTTTATGCCTGATCATCCTTGGAATTTATGCTAAATTGGTGCATGAGGAATAGTAAAAAACAGTAACTGAATACTGACTACTAACTATGTTTCATATATAAAAGCATACTGCACATTATAAAAATTTCCAAAACTTTAACCTAAAAACCAAAAATATTGGTATATCAATAAAATAAATATACATCTTCAACTGTGTTGCATAGTATAACCAGACAGATACCAGAAATTTCCTGGCCATCAATAAAACATTGATGGGAAGTGGTAAACAAAATAAATTTAATCTAGCTAAAAAGAGGGTTCTCACAAGTGGGAGAAAGTAGAAGATACTCTGATCCTAGTTGAATTCCCAGCTCCATTGCACCCAAATAATTTATACTTGGATCATTTCACTCCAGATTAATAACTCACTCCGTATCTATATATTTATCCCATAAAGGTGGCATCTTTCTCATGGGTTTTCTAAAGTATTGCTGATTTTAATCTTCATGATTGAACAGCACATAATAAAAAGTTAGAAATGATATTATGCTTTGGGAAAAACCATGGTCAGTTGTCCATCAAGAAAGTGAGAAGTAATCTACCAGAGCTAAGAAAAGGGGGATCATGTTTCTCCTGAGTTCCTGACTAAGGGTTGCAATTCTACAGAAGCTGAAAAAAGCAAATATGAAGCCCATGCTTCCAAGAAATTCATTTTCCAAGAATACACATAAACAGGTTTACATAGACCTCTACAGTAGAATGTCATTTATGTATATCTAATTCATATTTAGAAGGGACGCAGTGGCTCAGTGGGTTAGGACGCTGAGCTTGTCAATCAGGTCAGCAGTTTGGCGGGTCAAATCCCGAGTGCTGCGTAACAGAGTAAGCGCCTGTTACTCGTCCCAGCTTCTGCCAACCTAGCAGTTCGAAAGCACGTAAAAATGCAAGTAGAAAAATAGGGACCACTACAGTGGGAAGGTAACAGCGTTCCATGCGCCTTTGTCGCCTAGTCATGCCGACCACATGACCACGGAGACGTCCTCGGACAAGCGTTGGCTCTTCGGCTTTGAAACGGAGATGAGCACAGGCCCCTAGAGTCGGAAACGACTAGCACGCATGTGCGGGGGAACCTTTACCTTTAATTCATATTTATGACCTCTGATTTCTCTACAGTATGCTTAATACTTCTTGAATCTTTCTGCTATAAAGTACCATATATTACTGGCAGATACACTCTACCTTGTGATCTAACCAAGTTTATCTTATCTGATAATGTAAGTGATTTTAACAGTATTATATTTATTCCCTCCCAACATTTTGTATATGACTACTCAAAAGTAAAAAGAAAAGTTCACAGTTTTCGATTAGTTTTAATATATAAAATCTATAATTATTTCCTGTGAAATTGATCTATTTATCAACAGGGGAAGGCTGATTTCAATAACCATATTTCTCAAAACTCCCAAACCAGGATTTAGTAGCATCTATGTTCTTCTTGATGCTCTTCAAGATGTTTTTGGGCTTCTTTGCATCTATATTACACTGTTGGAACACAGTGAGCTTGTGATCCTCACCCAACTCCTTCTCTTACGTGCTGCTTTTGAGCCATATTTTTCCTTTCTTTTGTTTTTCTTACCTACTGTAGATGCATGACTTTAATATTTCTTCCTATTAAATGTCATTCTTTCTTTCTATCTACTGTTGTAGCCTGCTATAAGTCCTTTTGAACGTTTTCCCTCTACTCTGAAGTATTAGCCACATCTCCACCCACCCCTTTGTATAATCCAGCAAATTTGGCAAGCATTCCCCTCAACTGTGATGCAAGTTAATCCAGTTATTAACTAAGTTCATTAAAGTAATCTGCCCTTTTTCAAGTTTCTGCACAAGTTTGAAAGAAAGTTGTAGCTGCTTTAGAAAAGCAACTCATTAAAATTAAGACACTTAAGTTTGTAATAACACTTTTTAGATTTGCATAGACATTTGGGGGGGGGGAGGTTGCTTTAATAAACAGCAGATCAACCACATAGTCCAAAAGCACTTCTCCCTAAAATAAAAGCTGAAGCTGGAAAGGTGAGATCCAAAAATTCTCAGGCCAGAACAGAACTGGTGTCTGCTACTGTCATGTTTGTCAAATTTCTACTGCAAATTCCTGAATATGGAGTTTGGAGTATCTAGGCTTATTGCAACACCTGGTAAGAAATCTACAGGAGTTGAAGAGATGGGTACAAAACTTTTCTCAACCCAGCTGTCTGTGGATCAAGTTGCTAATGCCTTGCTCCAATTCCAGAATCATTTTGAGAGGCAGCTAGTACAGATAATGAACCAACTCTAGTTTCAAGGTGAGGAGCTGTTTTTGGTTCAGCAGCAACCATTCTCAAACAGCAATTACCTACCTCTCTGCATCACAAATATGGGAATCTGAGAGTGTTTACTATCTCCCATTTTTCAGTCTGAATTACATACTCCTCTAAGAGTTGAGGATTTTATCAGAGAGATCCTGACAAGAGAGATGAAAAAAGGGCATTCCACCTATTGTATCATGTAGATTTGTTCATTATCCCAGTTTCAGGGTGTTACAGAGGATCACAGAAACGATATTAGCCACAATGCTCTGCTCAGTGTATCCAAATACAGTTAAGAGTATGGGCTAGAAAGAACCTGACCACTATATAGGCAGTCCTCACTTAACAACATTAATTTGGACCAGAACTTCCATCACTAAGCAACATGATCATAAAGTTCAACATCATGTGACCAGCTGCTTAGTGGCAGAAATTCCAGCACTTCTGGTTGCTGTTGCTAAGCAAATCACTATGGGTTGTTAAAGGACTTTACATGATCAACATTTGTGATCTTCTGCTACTTTCCCTTTTGTTAATACTTGAAGGAAGCAGGCAATGAAGGTCAATGAAGGTAATGCATAACCACAGGCCACTGGCAGCTTGTAAGCTACTACGCGCTCAAAACAGTCTTAAGACCAGCTTTATAAAGGGAGTAGCAGATGAAATGTGATAATCATAGGTCAAAGCACCACAAAACCTCTGCCTCCATTAATCTAGGGCTACCTGATCACTGGAAGATTCCAGAAATTACAATAAGGTATGGGCAGGAAAGAAAGATCCCACTATTCTTTTTTGTTTCTTTCTACAGTGCCCTCCAACAAAGCAAGTTATTTCAAAAGCTGAACCCACATAACTATGAGTTAACTAAACTTTACTATCTGCTAACACATATGAAGTATTGTATGTGAAGAACCTGGCCATTAGCAAACTGAGTACCCTGCAAACTCTATTCCTGTTCCAAAGCATCAACAAATGGTCACACTTTGGAAAATAGGAACAATTTGCAGGCGGAAAATGCTAGTACTGGCCAGTCAATGGTTCATATGAACATATCACAACCTCATTTTGGGAAAATATGAAAAATACATTCTCCTAGTACAAAAAAACAGGTGCAGTGCTTTGGATTCATTTCCAGTGCTTTGAATCATGTGGGGGCATGAACAAAGTACACCTGACTACAATTCTTTACAGTAGCCACATGTTTTCCAAGGATTGTCATACAAGGAGCCACCAGCTTCAATATAAGAATAATTCTAAAAATCAATCAAACTGACCACAAAGTGATCCTTTTCTGTAGGCCTATTTGAAGTACTATCCACAGCTGTGGAGACAGTAATCACACTATTGCTCTCTATTGGATCTGCACAGAACCGACTGGTGTTGCTTTTCCAAGCTATAGTGTCTCTTCCATCGAGTTGCTGGAAGGAAAGAGAAGGGAGAAATATGGCACACTATGAACCTTTTCCATCATTCTTCCCAGGGAAAGACATTATAGTACTATGATCATAGAAAAGCGGCTATTTTAGACTTTGTGGGGTTTTCAGATCTTATGACCGAGGACAGGCATGAGGAGTATCATTTGTTTACTTGCTTTGTGAGCCTCTTGTATGATTAAAAAAGATGATTAATGCCTCCTTCTAGAAACATGTGATCTTCTACCCTGCCTAAAAAAAGGAATAATTTACTTTTTACTGAAGAGATTGTTATCTGATCTAGGAGACCTGTACAGTTATAATCTTGGATCTTTATTATTTCACTTCTATCAAGGATACTGAAAAGGTTATGGGCCTTAGAAGCATTGTTTTGCAAAGGAACACCAGCTTCCATTTACCGTCTTCTTAATATGGCCCTCTAAAGAGCAACTATCTCTCTTTCTAACCCTGACCAGAGTTGCTTCTATGACAAAAGTTGGGACATGAGAGTATAACATCAGCTCCTCAAGGACTGAGAAGTATCAATCTGCCAAATAAAAGGAGTAAACAGTTTCTGAGAAATAGGGTGCTACTTATGAGGAGCTTCAGCGTACAGTTTAATTGATGGAGGCACTAGTTTAAAAACTTTATTTCTCAGCAGGTAGTTATAGAGGATAGATTCAGCTCTTGATAATTCAGAATTCCCGATGTTTAATTCTAGATTATCTCCTGGAAACATTTGGCCTCTATTCGTTATGATATGTCTTGTTTGTTTCTCCAACTCTTTTGACAACATTGGCAAGTAATTGCAATGGTCTCTGCATTTTTTAAAAAAATTCTATGAAATTGAAAAGGTGAAATAATTCATTATTTATTATTAGGTGAGATTAGGTGAGATGTATTTGGTGAAATAAAGCAATTTTGAAGGACGATCATTTTTGAAATTCTTTTGTTAATTAGAAACCAATGGATTTTCGTGTTTTCCAAAATACAACCAAAATTATGCTCCAGTTTAAATCATAATTTTATATTTTAATATTGTTATAAATTAGGCAATCTTATGGTGTGCCTCTTCAATATTTTATTGAAATGCTGTAATTATAAACCATGAATAGCAATAGCTGCTAGCATAGTCAAACTGTCTATACTAAATGTCAAGCTTCATTTCAGCTTACAGTTGTTTTGTGGGGTTCTAATTTTAGATTCAGGTATTGTTAGACCACATGGCAAATAACTGATTTTTTCAATTTAATCTAAAACAAAAAGATATAAACTAAAATGGCCAGAACAAGAGAACCTTAATTTATTTGCAGTGTTTTCTTCTGTTTATAAGTTAAAATTTCCGTAACAACAGCAGCAATAGCTTTTTACACCTTGAAAAATGCACTGGATCTCATAAACTTTTTAAAGCTGAAAAACAATTAACAATGGTCTATATTATTAATTGAACTCCATATGTTAAGTTGCAGAAAAATAGTCTATTTGCTTTGACACTGCTAACAAGGTATAAATCTGTGCATTTCAATTCGAACACAGCACAGAATGATCATTAGCAAAGTGAATAATTTTTTTTAAATGTTCCAGTTTTGCAGCTCTGAAATTACAATTCATTTCTCATAAGACAATGATCTCCCTAAGTTGGCAATATAGTTTCTGTTGTGGAATACCTATTATTGGGGTGGGGAGTTTATAAGGGGAGGAATTTATAAAGGAGAGAATTTATAAAGTATATAGAGTTCAAACCTGGCTTATTCTCCATTTTTTTTCTCCATTTATCATATTTTCTAATGCCAAAGGTACTAAATGGTATAAGTTTTCAAAGTCATATTCCTAGACAAATTATTATTCTGCTAGTCCTTATTAAACTGCAATATTACAGATATTCCTCAACTTAAACCATAATTGAGCCCAAAATTTCTATTGCTCAGCAAGACAGTCGTTAAGTACGTTTTGTCCCATTTTACCAACTTTCTTGCCAGTTAGCACTGCAGTTGCTAACTTAGTAACACAGTTGTTAAGTGAATCTGGCTTTCCAGTTGACTTTGCTTGTCAGGTCACAAAAAAGTAATCGTATGACCATCATAAATACAGTATGAGTCAGTTGCCAAGCATCTGAATTTTGATCACATGACCATGGGGATGCTACAACAGTGGTGTGAAAAATGATCATAAGTTATTTTTTTCAGTGCTATTGTAACTTTGAGCAATCAACTAAAAAAACAGTCTAATCGAGGACTACCTATATTCATGGCTTTAAAGTATTGCCCATTTCAAATTAAACATGAAACTATGCAATTCAATATGAAGAGTCAAAGATAAAAATAAATTGTCTAGCAGTGGTGCAAGTCAGCTAGTCTATTAACAGAAAATTCAAAAAATGCCTAGTCTTGATGCAAGGAAAAATTTGACTAGAAATAGAATTGTGATACTATGTAAGTTATGTATCTTGTATTCTTATGAAAGAAGTCGTGGATTACAAAACCCTTTTAGATTCTGCTTTATTCTCAGTAACTGCAGCTTGAAACAGAACTATTGTTCTGCTATAGATGATATTCAGTGGAATATATTACACAAAGTGGTCATCATTAGTTTTACTAGCAGAAAAGCTGTGATGACTCCCCCAGACACTTCTTCAGACAACTCCCCGGATGTAGTCAGAAGATTGAGCCAGTCCCAGGCACATCAGGAGGGGGAGGTCGCAAATGGCTCCGAGGTGGGAGGGGGGGCCTGCAAGTCCATGTGAGGGGGAAAAATCAATGGAGAGCAACCTGACCAGCAGCCAGCTGGAGTGATTTGACTGAAGCACAGCCATAGCGGGACAGCCCTGAGGCTTTGGATGAGGAAAGCATGCAGCTGCAGCTGGTTAGTGATAGGAAGAGGAACTGCTTTCTCAACATAGGGTGGAGAAAAGGCAGGAGCAGCTAAGGTCAGCCTGACTACTTGTAGGGCAGCAGCCTTATCCCTCAATAGGCTACACCATAGGTTGGCTATTTAGTACAACAGACAGATGGAAATGACTGAGAACAATATGCTTGTTTCCTAATTGTGTGTTTTCCTGCCTTGTTTTGCACTGACACCATGCCTTGACTTTGGATCATGCCTCATGGACTCTGGACTCTTCTTGCCTCATGAACTTCTTGTATTGTGGATTTAATTTGCCTGGTGGACTTATCTTATTTGGAAGAGCCTCGTGGACTCATTGAGCAATTATTCCGTGGATTAGTGTTGGTTTGGTTTTGGCTGGACTCAGTTGGGACAGTTCTGGGTTTCTGATGAAGAGAATTGTTGGGGAATATTAATAAAACCACTAAATCATTGTCATGTGTGCATGTGAGTAAGGACAGCAAAAAAGCATTTCTTCCTTTAAATTTATAAAGTATTTTCATAAACAAACAAATATGTTCTAAGATGGCGGCACCTACAATGGCTGCGGCTGCATTGGCTCTTGAAGGCGAATAGTTTTGGGAGGGATAGTAGTAAGGGCTATAGGCCACATGATCAGGAAGATTTTAATATGTTTGAGCAACATGGTGGAACTAAGGTAACATACAACATACGACCGACAATCTTTGCTGGCCTGGCGAGTTTCTAGTTGTTTTGGAACTGTTGGTGAGACCGTTAAAAGTTGTTGGCGCTATTTGAATTAGTTCTACCAGCAGCAATATCTGACTGCTGGCCTAGTGATGGATTGTATTGTATTGTATTGCAAATCAGGGCTGTTTCCAGAGGAGGCAGAGGAGGAGAGGACCTGGAGCTTATGGAGCGAAGGAACTGGATGAGGCTGTCGTCAGGCCCAGAGGAAGAGAGAGAGGCTTTTGGAGGAGTTGGTGGCGGTGGCAGTGTGCTCCAGGGGTGAAAAGAAGCAAGGCCTCTTTAAGGAAAAGGTGGAAGAGTCGGGATCAGAAAAAGGAAAGAAGACGAGGTTGTCATAATACAAGCTAACTTGAGGGCTAATCCACATGGAGCCCCATTTCCATCTGTCCTGTTTGCCATCGTTCACTCCCTAGAGACTAAAATGGACAATGTGAAATTTGAGTGGGCCACGAACAAGGAGTATATATCGGAGGTGGTGACCCTTTGAGAGCTGTATGCAACGAAATTTCATTTTGATGTATGCCGATTGGTGTACATTCAAAGTGACAATACGGTTATCATTATCATTATCATTAAATGTGGTGTATGGCCCTCTTATTATGAAGTTCTTGTATTATGTGTTTCATGCCATGCCATTTTGATTCCCAAAATCCCTTGGCTCAAAATTATACAAGCTGTCAAACGAGAATATTTGTAGAACTGCTAGGAACATAAAACCATGATTACTAGGGATAGTTTCCTTATCCTGGTTAGACTTAAGTATTCTTCTATGTTAGGATGTGAACAATTCTTACAGTCCTGACCACTGCTCTACAATTATATCCAATGAGGATATAAAATTTTAGTCCTGCAATTAAAAATGACTAGACATGTAGGACTTGCCAAAGAATTACTAGAGCAAACATGTCAAACTTGTGACGTCACATGACGTCGTGCAACGTATTGGGACAGTTTTGCCATTCCTGGCAATAGGGTGGGCGTGGCTTCTGGATGACACATCTGGCCCATGGGTCGGGAGTTTGACACCCCTGCACTAGAGGTATGAATTATTACTCTATCAAGCTGTCTTCTGATAAAAGTAACAGAAGTAACTACAAAGTATATCAAATTAAACTTTTTAGGACACACCTATTATTTTCTTTTGTAGTTATGTCTCCTGAATATAACCCTAAAATATTTCCTCTGTAACTATCAATTACCTTTGTCTCTAAGTACCCATTGGTCAGTTTCCTGCTACCTAATTCTATGCTACCTATGAGCTTTTATTTTAATGTACAGGTATGTTGAATAAGCTAGGTCGGAATATCTGCATATGGACATAAGAAAATAAGAGAGAGGGGGAGAGGGTTATGTTCAAATAAAGGCAGGAGAGTGTAGGCCAGGGGTCTCCAACCTATGGGCCACAGCCTGGTCCTGGGCAGCAGGCTCTTGGCCAGAGGGCTGCAGAAATGCTGGCCAGTGTGCACACATGAGTGCACATTCCCAACTTGCGCTAGTGCCCGCAGCCCCAACTGTGCATGCATGTGGGCGCGAAAAGGCCACTAGCCCCAGGCGGGTGTGCACAGCCCATTTGCGCATGCATGAATGGGGCTTCGAGCCACCGTGGGGGTTACACGGCCATTCATGCAAGCACATGGCACCAGTGCATGCTGCATGTGCAAACAGGACTGCTTATGCTGTGCCAGTGTGCATGGCCCTGTTTGCGTGCATGCATGTGTGCACCAATTTGGAAGCTGCTCTCCTTCCCTGCGGGCCGCAAGCCCAGAAAGGTTGGAGACCTCTGGTGTAGGCCATTTGTACATCATGCTATGCCATAATCTTATCTTAATAGAAATGCATTTTTACACCTTCAAAGGCTCCAATTATTAAGAAGTGCCAGTAACAAGCCATCTGTTACTCAAGCATTGCATGACCAGAACCAGGAATAGAATTAACCTATTAGCAAATCAAAACCTAGTCATGATTCAATGATATTTTTTTAACACATAAAGCCAGAGTCCTATGTACTTCGTGGTAAGCCAAGTACTTCAAATCATAGGTTTGTGAGCATCATTCATTCTTGGTTGGAAATAGTCATAATCACCACTAAACAAGTGAAGACAAGCAATTTTCCTTTTTGCTTATGAGACCTCTCAAACTGAAACAACCTTCTAAATAAATTCCAATCTGTAACGTTTCTTATGAGTGGATAATACAACACGCCAAAGAGTATGAATATCTGCATAGCTTGCTATATTCGTTGTATTCCAATTCACGCCTTCATTAACATAGTTGCAAGAATAATTTTTATCACCTTCATTCCCATTGGGAACCATAAGTTTGCCATATAAAGTACAAAAATATGCTAGATTAACTGCTATATAAATAATGATGAAAAAACTGTAAATGTATTACACAAACTAATTTATTAAACACATGCATCTATGGACAATTATCTCCATCAACAATACAAATATTTAAAATACAGTTACAAAAGCAGATCTTAATTTAATTCTGTCTTCAGCCGTAACTAAAGGATTTTTTAAGTTGTAAAACTAGAAAGGAAACAAAACACAATTTCATTATTATTATTAAATTAAGTACAAGGTCTATGATCCAAACAACCTATGTCAAATTTGGTTCTCAATTAATATCTATTATCCCAGGTGTTCCACTGAATGCTATTCAGAAAGATTCCCAATGGGAAACAGATTTTCAATATATCATGTAGCAAAGGGGAAAAAAATTTGGAATCACAGAAAAACACTTATTGTATTCTTACATAATGTAAATGACCTATGCATTATAAATTAATCTATTTAGTATATTAGATCTTTTTCTTTTACTCATTAGTATGCATTATTATTCTTCAGACTTTATAGAAAATGAGAGCCCAGTTCAACTATTCAGTATTTTAAAATTATTGATCTATTAACAAATTTTTATTTCCTGCTCATGCCAATACAATTCCAAAAACATATACAAAACTTAATGAAATATTTGTTTCTTTTACTGTTTATAAGCTTTAAACTACAGAACAGTTACTCATATATTTTTAATTATACCCTTCTCTCAGAATAATATTTTTATCTGTAAACCAATTTACCATCATAAAAAATCTGATGCTCTTCTCAGTATAAACTTTCCCAGTGCCAAGTTGCATGTTGCCCTCAGTAATAAAATAAAAACACATATATTACAGACTCTTCCTTAATTATGCATATATGCAGAGATGTTGGTTTCTAAATTATATGATTGTATCACTTATAAGCTTTTTACTTGAATTTTGTATCTTTGCTGACTTACAGACTGTTAAAAAAGATGAGAGGATACATATAACTATATACATGTATAAACAAAAAGAAGAAAAGCAGTCAGAAATAATAGGTTTTAACTGCTCTTTATGTGGTCACATAAACACAACAGGCAGTAGTAAAATCTTCAAATACAAATTTAAGTTAACCATTATTCTAAAACCAAAAGAATGTGTTACAATAATTCTTTCCTATAATTCAGATTCAATGTGCAGCATCCACTGAACATAACAATTTCTTTTTCTTAGCTTATTACTATGTTAAAAACATGGATATACTTATTATTATTAACTGTTGATTTTTAACAGATTGCAAAGTAGACAATATAAACTACTATTAGTAAGCATACCCACTTCTAAAATCTGTGTTTTATATTATAACTTAAAAATACAACATAACAAGAATGAAAACCCACTGACAACAGTTATAAGCAATATGCTTAGGAAAACCACAAAAATTAAACTTTAAACAAACTATACATGATCAAAATTCACTTTGAGTTTGGAAAGTTACAAATCCATATTGGATTTGAAATAAGATTCTGGAATGAATTATAAGAATACCTTCCATGCGAAAATGCTTTTGTTAAAAGTGTTATTTGTTAAAAGTGAAAAGAAGGAATATAAAGTTGGTTTATCTGATCAAGTTAAAATAGTTGTGTTATCGCTGATGGGACTGTTGCTGATTGAGATTGAACAACAAGGCTTTAAGGATTTGTTTACAGATAAGTGAGAGTTGGGATATAGGAAGAAGAAATCATTTGCTGTACTTTCCAACAGTTACTAAAACTTGTTAACAACTAAGAGATTTCAATTTACAACTACAAAACAGTAAAAAAAAAATCATCTGGGTTCCTTGACTTATGACTGCAAGGGCTTATGACCAAAATTCAGGTTTTAATTATGGCTGCAAGTCAGACTACCTGTAGACTTCTTGTAATAAAGGGGGAAGTCATTTCTTTATTTATTTATTCTTTTCTCTATAATATTTTTCTTTCATTTTCCTTTCTTTTCTATATTTTTTATTTTTATTCTTTAAAGTTTCTATTAGTTTTACTTTTAATTGTAATCTTCAATAAAATTAATATAAAAATTTACTTTCCCCACTTTTCACAAGTCAGCACCAATTTAAGTGACATTTATATTCATTTATTTTCTAGTAAGTTCCATTTTATACCAAACTGCTTATCATAAATTTTGACTAGCAAGTATTGTCTAAAAAGTAATTCATGTCAGAAGTACTGTTTGATTTTCCACCAATCAGTTCCTTATTTATCAACAATATTCAGAACAGTAGTTTTTGGCAGGCTATGCAGCAAAGAATGTAAAACTTCAATTTCAGCATTTTGAAGCAACCAAGGATTTTATAAGCATTTTGATGTTACGAATCATCTGATTAGAAAAGTTGTACTATATTATAACACAGAAAAACAGAAATCTCTATTCAATAATTCTCTAATTTATGTTTAGCAAGAAACAAGTTCCTCTATAATAGGTCTGTCCAAAAGAGAGAACCTCATACCCAAAATGTATTAGTAAGCAAAGTGCACTGGATTTTAAGAGAATTCCAGAGGACAGACTACATGGGTCATCAGTGTAGATAAGGATCTACTTTATGTTATCAAATAATTCACTTATTCTGAACAACAAATGTGTAAAAAAGAAAAAAACAGGAGACTGAAAATGATGGCTTTTGTATTTTTGGAGTTCAACATATGCTGTCCCTCAGCTAAATTGAGAGTCAGTTTGATCTAGTAGTTAAAGCTCCTCAAGAAGCCCACCTTGGACCCAACCTCATTGAATAACTTTCGTCCAGTCTCCAACCTTCGCTTCCTTGTGAAGGTTGTTGAGAGTGTGGTAGCGCATCAACTTCCTCAGGTCCTGGATGAAGCGGTTTATCTAGACCCGTGCCAATCGGGCTTCAGGCCGGGCTACAGCACGGAGACGGCATTGGTCGCTCTGATGAATGATCTCTGGAGGGCCCGGGACAGGGGCCATTCCTCTGTCCTAGTCCTATTAGACCTTTCGGCGGCTTTTGATACCATCGACCATGGTATCTTACTGCGGCGCCTCAGGGGACTGGGAGTGGGAGGCACGGTTCTGCGGTGGTTCTCCTCCTTTCTCCTGAGTCGCTCGCAGTCGGTGCTGGCAGGAGGACAGAGGTCGACTCCGAGGCCTCTCGTTTGCGGAGTCCCTCAGGGGTCGGTTCTCTCGCCTCTCCTGTTCAACATCTACATGAAACCGCTGGGTGAGATCATTCGTGGTTTTGGAGTAGGGTACCATCAGTATGCTGATGACACCCAGCTTTTCATCTCAACTCCAAACAGCATCAGTGATGCCCTCGACGTGATGTCCCGCTGCCTGAAAGCGGTCCGGGAATGGATGGGGAGGAACAGGCTTCAACTCAACCCGGACAAGACTGAATGGATGTACATACCGGCAAGCCAGAATACTCAGAACATTCCATCCCTTAACATCGGGGATGAGTTATTACCCCCTGTTGATAGGGCCCGCAACCTGGGTGTCCTCCTAGACTCACAGCTATCCTTGGAAGATCACATAGGAGCTGTGACCAAGGGGGCCTTCTCCCGGGTTCGACTGGTGCACCAACTACGACCTTATCTGGATCTGGATGCCTTACGTACAGTCACCCATGCACTTGTGACCTCTCGCCTTGACTACTGTAACGCTCTCTACATGGGGCTGCCCTTGAGAGCCACTCGGAAGCTTCAACTGGTGCAAAGTGCAGCTGCACGGACACTTTTGGGGGCCTCCCGATACTCCCATATCACACCTCTCCTCCGTGAGCTGCACTGGCTTCCGGTTGCCTTCCGAGTGAAATTCAAGGTGCTAACAATGACATACAAAGCCCTACATGGCATGGGTCCGGACTACCTACGGGAGCACCTTCTGCCAACGTCAACACCCCTCCGTCCTGTGCGCTCCCACAGAGAGGGCCTCCTCAGGGTGCCACCGCTCAAGGAATGTCGGCTGGTGGCCCCCAGGGGGAGGGCATTCTCAGTGGGTGCGCCAGCCCCCTGGAACTGCATGCCTACCGAAATCCGGATGGCCCCCGACCTCCGCACCTTCCGGCGCAATTTAAAAACTTACCTGTTCCAGCAGTCCGGCCTGGCCTGATAGCTCTTGGGGTCTCAGTTGTTTTTACTATTGTTTTCACTATTGTTCAACTGTATACCTACCTTACTCTGTACACCGCCCCGAGTCCCTCGGGAGAAGGGCGGTATATAAAAACAAACAAACAAACAAATAAATAAATAAATAAATAAATAAAGCACCAACCTAGAATGCAGGATCCCATCAGTTCTAGTCCCGCTTTAGTCATGATCTACCCTAAAATACAAACTATTGGCCTAATACAGGGGCGTCAAACCACCGGCCCACGGGCCGGACGCATCATCCCAAAACCGCTCCCACCCCGTTGCCAGCAATGGAGAAAAAGCTCCGATACATTGCACGACATCATGTGACATCGTGAGTTTGACATGTCTGGCCTAACATCTACCAGAATTTTGCCTGTTTCTTTAGGTCACAATAAGTAAAACTGATCCCATAAGCTTGACCAAATAGCACTCCCCCAGCTAATTACAAACAAATGTAAGTAACTTAAACTCTCAAAATGGTCCACAAATTATCACAGTAAACTACGTACAATTCTCCAGAACTAGCCCAGCTATGAAAATACTTTCCCATGTAGTTCAAAAAGAATGCAATGAATATGGTGAAAAAGGCAGCCCTCTCTGTTGTGACAACTTGTAAGAGAAAGAATATTACATTTCCAATGTTATTACTATATTAATATATTTATGAAAGAAATATGTGCTCAATTTATAATTAGAGGTAAGACAGTATTTTGTTGAAGATTGCTAAGACTGGTGAAAATTTAGAAATATCAATTCCTATAGCATCAATATATATTTCGTATTGATTTCATTATAGTACTAATTTTCAATGTTCTTAAGAACGACTTTTAAATAAGGCTTTCACCAAGATATATCACACTATTGCTGCCTAGGGAAATAGTCATGTTGGTCATAGTAACTTTGAATCAACAGGATAGTGTCTACAGATTGGGAAGTTTAAAGTTATCCTAAGTCCACACAGGTTTCACTTTCACAATTATCATAGCAGGAATTGCAAGGAAACAATTTTGACATCTCTTGACTGACCCCAAATTGACAATATAGTGACAATTATGGAAAATCCCAGAGATCTTTAATTCTGCATTTTCAGGCAGGAATATATTATTCAGGTCTCAGTATTGGTTTTCTGGACTTTTCTTTAGAAAAAGGGTTTAATCTGTCACCCGCTTTGTTTCTATAATCAAAACTGAAGCATTCACTAAAAGTGTTTATTTTGTATTTGATTGCAGTGTTTTATGTTTTCCAAATCTCTGAGGCATTTGGCAAGTCCTAGAATGGCATAGAGCAGGAAAGAAACAGAAACGTGTGGATTCATTACAGAAAAAAAGCTCCATTGCCTCACTAGGCCTGCAGAAAATAAAGAGAGACAAACATAATAAAAGACTTCTCCGGGCTGTTGGTTTGATCTCTGAGCTTGGCGATTTGGCTGCAAACATTTCGTCTCGATTCGAGGGATCATCTTCAGTACGCTTTGAATTGTGTTCGTCTGTCAGAGCACTGGCCTTTAAATACCTTTTTGTGTGATGTAAACTGGTATGGGTGTTTTTTGTACAGATGTTTCTGAGTCATGGTCTGGTTTTGGGCTGTTTGATTGGCTGGCTGTTGTTGCTGGGCCATAGTCTTTGGTGTTTAAGTATCATCTGTGTGATGCAAATGGTGTTTGTTCGTTCGACCATTTCCTCATGGTCTATTTTCAGGTTGCTTGGCTGGCTTGCTGTTATTGTTGAAACGTGGTCCAGTTTGTTGTGGGAGGTTGTGATTTTTGTTGCTGTGTGGTAGGATGCCTTTTTGTTCATTTTAAATGCTGCCTTCAGGATTGCAGTTGAAGTAGTTCTTTCATTCTCAGTGGTTGGTAGATTGGGTCAATAACAATGTGTCTGTTTATTGACTTATTGGTGGAGAACCAGGTTTCGAGGAATTCTCTAGTAGTTAAAGCACCAACCTAGAATGCAGGATCCCATCAGTTCTAGTCCTGCTTTACTCATGATCTACCCTAAAATACAAACTATTGGCCAGGGGTGTCAATTTTGCTTGGGTTACAACTGTGGTCTTGGTTAGATCAAACTTGTGTCCTTCTGAGTCTTCATGGATGGACATGAGGGATAGTGGGTCATGTCTTTTGATAACCAGGAAGTGTTCGTGCAGTCTGGTAAATAGCTTTCTTCCTGTTTGGCCTACCTAGTCCTTTTCACAGTTGCTGCACTGGATTCAGTATACGACGCCTGATCTTTGGTTTGTTTCTATCTGCTCCTTAGGTTTTGACAGGGTCCATCTGATTGTTGATGCTGGTTTGTGGGCTACAAAACAGGAACTACAAGCAATGAAGTCCCTCAAAACAGACAATAATATTATCATCCTACCAGCTGACAAAGGCCAAATGACAATCATATTAGACAAGGCTGACTACATACAAAAGGCCAAGCAACTCCTACAAAATACATCCTCCTATAGGCATGTCAACACAGACCCAACGACGAAACCAACAAGATCAACAAAACCCTAAAAAAGTTGCAGGAATTTAATCTAATCACCGAAGAGCAATATTGGAGAATGAAAACAACCAATTCAAACATAGCACAAATATCGGAGAACAAAAGCAACCGATTCAAACATAGCACTGAAAGTGCACAAGGAAAACACCCCACTTAGACCAATTGTTTCACTCCCTGGCACACCCACTTACAACCTTACGAAAGAAATGTGGAAACACCTAAAGCACCTAATCGGCAATTCCCAATATTCCATAAACAACGCCACACAATTTCTGGACAAGCTCAAACACCTACATATTGAAGACGAAACAATGATATCATTTGATGTTACCACATCATTCACATCAGTAGATCTGAAACTAGCAATTGATCTCATCAAAGAACTATTGCACAACCCACAACCACCAAGAGGACCACTCACAACAGAAAACACATGAGAACTCCTCCAGCTATGCTTAACCACCTATTTCAAATTTGATGGAGAGATCTATGAACAACTGAAGGGGATCTCCTATACAGTATCTGGCCTGGTCACAGAAGGCATCATGTAGCAAATGAAAAAAATTGTACTTCCACAAAAAACCCAAAGCTATGGGTTTGTTACGTGGATATCTTTGTGATAATCAAGCACAACCAGGTTGACCAAACCTACCAAAGAATCAATGTTTTTGCAGACATCTGATTTACAATAGAAACTGAGAATAACAACGAACTTCCATTCCTGGGACGTCCTTGTAACCAGAACCACCAATGGCCAACTTCTAACATCCGTGTACAGGAAGGTAACACTTATAGATCAAATCGTCAATTTCCACGCCAACCACCCCAAATGCCACAAACAAAGCTGCTTCAGAATACTGTTTTGGAGAGTGGAATCCCACTGCAACACCACAGAAGCCAGATCAGCAGAACAAAAAACACTTATACAAAGTTTTCAAGAGAAATGGATACCAACGAAACTTCATCCAGAGATTGCTACACACAAACAATACAGACACCCAAAGCAATACAACAGGAACAATGGCAACCAGATGAATCACAATTCCCTATTTACAGAATATTTCAGAGATGACAGCAAGACTACTATGCCAACATGACCTTTCTATAGCCCACAAACCAGCCTCAACTCCCAGTCAGACCCTGTCAAAACCTAAGGAGCAGACAGAAACAAACCAAAGATCAGGTGTCATATACCAAATCCAGTGCAGCAACTGTGAAAAGAACTATGTGGGCCAAACTGGAAGAAAGCTATCTACCAGACCGCACGAACACTTCCTGGCTATCAAAAGACACGAGCTACTATGCCTCATGTCCGTTCACGAAGACTCAGAAGGACACACATTTGATCTAACCGGGACCACAGTTATAACCCAAGTGAAATCAAGAAGAGAAAGAGAATTTCTCAAAGCCTAGTTATCCACCAATAAGTCAATAAACAGATACATTGACATCGACCCAATCTACCAACCACTGAGAATGAAAGAACTACTTCAACCGCAATTCCGAAGGCAGCATTTTAAATGAACAAACAGGCACCCGACCACAGAGCAACAAAAATCACAACGCCTCTCCACAAGAAACCGGACCACATCTCAACAACAACAGCCAGCCAATCAAACAGTCCAAAACCAGACCATGACTCAGAAACATCCGGACAAACAACACCCACATCAATTTATATCACACAAAAAGGTATTTAAAGGCCAATGCTCAGAAAGACAAGCACAATTCAAAGCACACTGAAGATGATCCCCTGAATTGAGACGAAATGTTTGCAGCCAAATCACCAAGCTCAGAGATAAAACCAACTGCTAATATTCAACACATCTCAACCAAGACTTCTCTGCACAGTAGAAGTACTTTCACATAAACTGCACCCCCTGGTCTATTTCAAGTACCATAAATGATAGTTTATGACACATTTACACATACGCTTCTTCAAGAAATGAAAACTAGATTTACAGCCTGATGTACTAGGGATTATCTTGAAACTCCAGCTTGTCTTTTTACTAATTATTTCTACAGATACAGGTAGTCCTCACTTAATGATCACAATTGAGCCAGGAATTTTGGTCATAAGTCAATTGTAGTTGTTCAGTGGGTTACTATGTGACCTGACTGCAGTGTGTATTTGTGTGAGTGTGTCAGTCGTAACACTGAGGAAAAGTTGTAACTTGGGGGGGGGGGTGTCCAATGTAATCTCAATCAGTCATTAAATGAGAATTCCCTGCATTCTGACAGGTATGTAGCTATCTTGACTAAAAAGAAAACAAGACTCTCCCAGCATTGAAGTTACTCTTAGTTACTCTTAGTTTTAATGAATAAAAAGTACAGGAGATAAAGGTAGTAGCAGTAAAATCTAAACTAAACTAAATATATTTTTCCTAATAATTGTCCCACTAATGACAAAAGATAAAAAGTCCACCCAATGAAAGATTGAATCCATCCTAGTCTCAAAACAGAAACTACAAATACAAGCTTTCCTGACCTGTGCCTTTTCAGGGTTTTTTTTTATCTAAAAAAGGAAGGACTGCTTAGCCTTTAACTGATGTGTGAATTAGCCTAGAGGCCTGCCTGCAGTGAAATAGAAAATGAGAAAGGACTAAATTGTCTCTGTCCAAAAGACTTACAAATTAAATTACAATTTATCACAAGCATCTTATCTCTATTCTCATAAAAACCAAGAGAAAGTAGAAAATGAATTTATTCTGCAGGGTGTACTTTCAGAATCTCTAACAGGATTAACAACAAAATTCTAAATGGTTTGTTTGAAGCTGCCATGTGGCATGTAGATTAACTATTAAATTCAGTTTGGGACACTTCAACATCTGCTTTCAGTGCATTACAATGAAATCAAGGGACCTCATGTATACAGTTGACTCAATAAATCTGTCAGTAAATCAGTATTTTCCAAAATATTGCCCATAACTTTCAGTATTCAGTAGTCTCATTTGCATGATCTGAAACAATTGCCTCGTAGCATTCTTTTTGGCTGTGCTAAGTGGTCCCAGGCACATGACCTAAAAGTGTCAAATGGTTCAAAAAACAAGGCAGCATTACAACAGATTAGGGAAAAGAAACATGCTGCTATTCCCTGTAACAGAACATAGAAGAATGGCACGGTCACAACATAATTGTGTCTGTCTATCACTTCTAGGTAATAAATACTACATATATAGGGGGGAAAATCTATTTTTAAATGGAAACTCTCATTAGAGCCATCAAATTAAACTGCATGTTCTTTTATATTTAAATTAAATACTAGAAATTAGTTTAATTATGAGATCAGCAACCATCACTGGCTATTTTTTATTCAATACCGAGGGTGGACAATTGTTATGGATTTCTGCAGAACTAATGTGCCAGGATGGTGAAAGCAAGAAAAAGGAAACACATGGATTGGATTTGCTGCAAAGCATGTTGTAGTGAGAGCTAATTTGGTACAGCAATTAAGGCATCAGGCTGGACACCAGAAGACTGTGAGTTCTAGTCCTGCATTAGGCATAAAGCCAGATGGATGACCTTGGGCTCTCTCAGCTTTCTCTCCCTCTCTCAGAAGGAGCAATAGCAAAGTACTTCTGGAAAAAGTTGCCAAGAAAATTGCAGGGACTAGGACAGAGGTAGGCAACCTCGGCTCTTTTATGACTCATGGACTTCAACTTCCAGAATTCCACGAGTCATAAAAGAGCCGAGGTTGCCTACCCCTGGATTACAATTACTCCAAGCAGTTACCAAGACTAAAAAACTGACTCAAAGGCACAACAATAAAATTGTGATGGTGACAATGCCTGAAGACAGACAGAGGATAAAGCAGGTGGTTTTAAACAGTTTGGAAGTGGGCAAGCTCCTGAACTTCAGAGCACTAAAACCCTCCCAACAAGGAACAGATTTACAATCTCCAAAAAACAGCAATGCTGGTGGCAACTGAGTAGGGGAAGAGACAGCTTTAAGAAAATCAAGGGGTGGGATAGGATGTTCTGTTCTGAAACCCGGGCAACAATGCCTTACAAAGGAGGAGGGGATGATATTTGTTCTGGATTTGAAACAAAAGTCTATCTTCTGTTTTGTGTAGCCACCCTCCTCAATTTCATTCTATGCAATTGAAGTCAAAGAAAAGGATTCGACCTCAAAGAAATTTCACTACATGTATATTTCACTACATGTATAAAAGAAATTCCATACTTTGGTTAATTGTCCATTTCTAGGACAGGTAGCAGAATTTTCATTAAAGAGTAGAGTATTCATGAATATGCTTTCTAGGACTTGATGAGTCAATATCCATTCCCAGGACAGGTCCCCTGGCATAAAAGAAAGCCTGTTGTGATATGTAAATCAGTTGGCTAGAAAGGGATCTATTTTGAACCACAAGCTAGAGACACTGCTCGTAGATATGTCACCAGATGGAGAATTCACATCAACCACTTGAAATAATAGAGTAGAGTTCTTGTGAACTACCACCTTGTTTTCCTTTTCAGCTAACTCCCTAATGTTTTGTGGCAAATTGCCATCCAACACAATTCTTTGCAAATCTGAATAATATAACTATAAAAAGCAACAGAACATTCATTGCAAGCTTCCCAAAAACATGAAATGAATTGGTGGCAAATATTTTTTTAATGAAATAAATATTATGGGAAATGAAGGGCCAATGTAAAATAAGTGGCTTCTCTCCACTAACCATTCTTTAAAATTTCTGTAAAGATTATGATTCTACTGGTGGGAGAAACATTTAAACAGAGGTGTTCAGAAAGTGCATTTGATTCAATAAGCAAATCAAAGCAGGCAAATTTTCTGAAGTCTTCCCCGATTTGAAATGAGAGGATTTTAGATGGCTCTTATGTTTTCAAAGTCTGAAAACATAAGAGCTAAAAGCACAGTATCTCAGATTGCAACTTAGCCTATTGAAGACAAAAAGGATCTGGCTTGTGTAAAGTTGCAATATCATTTATAAAAGATTTTTGGAATCTCTACAAGCTTGGCTTGACATTAGGCAGCTCTGCAGACTCCAGGATATTTCTCATTTGCAACCCAGCACAAGATTTCTTACTTTAGAAAGATCAGGAAAGGAGTATGTTTTGTTAAACTATGGTATTCAAACTAAACTGTCAAAATAAAATCCACTTCTCCACGTTCTGTAAGATCGTTAACTTGCCATCAGTCAACGTCTAAACAAGAATTCAGGATTCTTGTAAATTTGTATGAAGCCCACAGCTATGCACTCAAGTATTAGTAAATTCAGGCATTAATCCAACACTACATTAAAAAAGAACAATAGGATAGATCAGACTCTCCCCAAAACCAACCAGCATCCCATATAAGGTAAAGGTTGCCCCACACATGCGTGCTAGTCGTTTCTGACTCTAGGGGCCGGTGCTCATCTCCGTTTCAAAGCCAAAGAGCCAGCGCTTGTCCGAGGACGTCTCCGTGGTCATGTGGCCGGCATGACTAGACGCCAAAGGCGCACGGAACACTGTTACTTTCCCACCGTAGTGGTCCCTATTTTTCTACTTGTATTTTTATGTGCTTTCGAACTGCTAGGTTAGCAGAAGCTGGGACGAGTAACAGGCGCTCACTCTGTTATGCGGTACTCGGGATTCCGATCGACAAGCTCAGCATCCTAACCCACTGAGACACTGCGTCCCTTAGCATCCCATATAGCTTTCTGTTATTCCCATAGTTAGTGTATTTGTTTGGATGACAATGCTAAACCTCTGTTATTTAAGGGGAAAGTTCTTTTGGCTCTAAATTCTCCTTTCCCAAAACTCTGCACAGACATATTCTTAAGTGTACGCATCCACTCACGAGTCCCATCCACCAAAAACAATCCGTCATAATCATATAAGTGGGTATGTGTCAAATTCTAAACACGTAAGTGGGGTCATGGCAAGTAACTCTACCCTGATGCAATCCTTTCCTTGCTATCTGCATATACAGTACAGATATACAGAGAGAAGACATTCTCATACACAACATGTAGAGGCTTCCATATACCTGGCAACTTATATCAGGTTATTAGGGTTCTGGGACACAGGAAACCTGACAGAAAGAGATAAGAAAACTAATTTTTAGAACATATTTGCATACTAGGTAAAAGAGCTTGAACTATTAGGAACCAGAATTAATTGGAATTGCCTGACTCACATTCAAGCTTCTTTCACTTCTTTCAATTAGTACGAAAACAGCATCTGTTAAATCCAAGGGCCCATTAAATCTGAATTCATGTTCTGACATAATTTGAATTGTTTGTATAATTATGCAAACTAGATCAATTGATAGAAGTAATGTAACTACATCAATAATTAAATTAATAATTACACTAATTATTACAGTTGTAAATGTACATAAAGTAAATTACATCAGTTACACCAGTTTTTCAGTGTCAATGGATTAAAAAAAGGATGACCAAGGAAATTATATCTGGATGTAGTTAATGTGATCTTAAAAACAGAGCATCGAGAAGTTTTTAAAAAGAAACAGTGCAGGTATGAAGTAATATATGGATACAGTGAAAATAAGGACAGTTTCCAAAAATAGAAGATATGAAGAATCATAGTGAACATATTGGTATAAACTAGATTAACTTATGTTTTTTTCCTCCTCTCATGCCTTTCATATTTTACTTACTATTTCTTATTATTTTTCTGTATAATACTATTTAGACCATAATATAGGTACATAGGTCTTCTTGATATCTCTATTCACATATGAAAACTCTTCTTTTGTTTAGCATCCTTCTTAAATGACATCTCCATTGCCAATCTGATGACTTAGAACAGAACACTACAGGTAGTCCTTGACTTAGAATAGTTCATTTGCTGACCGTTCGAAGTTACAATGGCACTAAAAAAAGATGATTTATGACCATTTTTCACACTTGTGACCGTTGCAGCATCCCAAGTCACATGATCAAAATTCAGATGTTGGCAACTCATATTTATGACAGTTGCAGTGTCCCAGGGTCACGTGATCAAATGTTTATCCACAGAATTTTGATCTTATTTTCAAGTGTGTCCCTTTCATATTAGATAAATACAGAAGGGAGAAACAGATTAGATTCTGATATAAACCTACCTATTCCAGCAAGCCGGCCTGGCCTGATAGATTTTGGGGTTTCATTTGTTTTACTATTGTTTTTACTGTATACTTACCTTGCTCTGTACACCGCCCCGAGTCCTTCGGGAGAAGGGCGGTATATAAAAACAAACAAATAAATAAATAAATAAATAATGCTTCTTAGAATTAAAAATTATTCCAAATATTTTTTAAAAGGACCCAGATTGTTGGGGGCAATTAAGCTGACTTTGTAATAATGCCGCTTGGGGGGTGTGTGAAAAGCCCTAATAAGCAGGCATATACATAGAATGAAGGCTACTGCTAAGCTTGTAAGCCGCCCTGAGTCTTCGGAGAAGGGCGTGATATAAATGGAATTAAAATTAAAATTAAAAAATTAAAAGGGGTTGATATTATATAATGAGGCTATTTAATCATTGAGAGACTAATATTCCTTGTATTTCTATAAGCCACCTTTCCCTTTATTATGGTATTTATATATGGAGCAGTAATTGTTATTGAATAACTACAAATCATGAAAAAAATACCCTTTATGGCATTATTAGAAAAAACAAGAAAATTCATTATATTAAAATAATTATATGAATACGCTACAAGTAATAGAATATGCATTTCTTTAGGAATTGATTACTGTTATACATACATATAAGCCTTCTGGAAGAATTATTTCTTAGTTTCAATTTATTCCTTACAATTTAAACTAGAAGCCAGAACACAATTAACTCTTAGTGATTTAAGGAGATCAAATGAATGCAGGATTGGTTTCAATGACAACAATACTAATAACTGTTTTCTATACTTACCACTTTCTGGAATATATAACTTAATCCCAGAAACATAAACAGACAAATATAACTAATTGGACTGTAGGATAAAAACACATTTCTGACAACATTTTGTGGATAAATAGGAAAGCATTGTGTGGAAAAACAGTATACAAACTTCAGAAGTCTGAAACTGTACTAAACTGTACTAAGACAAACAAATCATTTTTATAATTCTATTTTAGAACATGTCTTGTTATTCATTAGCCAGTAGAAAAACAGCAGCACACATTTTAGTATCAACTCTGATCAAAACAAAGTGAACAAATGAAATGTTTTTATCATTACACACAACAAAAAGAATAAGCTCACTGTAGTAATTTAAAAAAAACATACGGTATTAGCATTTTTTTAGCCTTTGTACATTAGTCAGTTAGCTACCTCAAAACATTTTAGTAGAGGCAGCTTCATCTGAATTATGGTTTGCTATTTGAAATTAACATTCTGCCCCTAAGGCCTCTCAGTTTCTTAAAAAGGTTCTAATGCTGATACTTGATAGGAAGGAAAGGAACATAAATAACACAATTAACTATACAGAGATAAGGTTACAAATCAGATATTCTGCACTTAATTTCATAGTATTTTAGTAATTTTCCCTTGAAAAATCAGGAAGAAAATATATAGAAGTCAACATAGTACAGTATTTACAATTTAAAAGAAAACTAAATTTCAGTGTTATTTTTTTTACTTGGGAATAATTTTTTGGAATTCTAGCAATAAACCATGATGCAAGTCTAAGCATACCCAAAGTCTGTGACATAATCTAATATTAAAAAAAATTTCTTTCAAATTAGAAAGTTTCTTTGTGATTTGGTAGTTACTGTCTAATAAATACAAGATCAAAGCCATCTGATCAGATCTAGGCAATCAGCATTTTGGATATCTCTAGCTCAAGGTAATCATTCAAAAATAAAGCTGGAACAGCCCTGCAATTAAAATATACAGAAGTCTAATAATGTAGAACAAGGAAAACCATGAAACAAGAGAATTGTACAGCTCATCCGTATTCTTCCTAGATATTCTGTAGTATTTATTCATTTACATTTACTATAAAATCGAGAGCCACACTGCCATCAAACTGGCTTTTTAGTGGCAGAAAAAAAGAGGACAATAGAGCTCAAAGTTTAAATTCATTAAAAATTGACTCATGGTATTCATTAAATCAAACTTACTGCATTTTAGCTTTTTGTATGTTTGTGAGGTGGATGGTTGATTTGTGTCAGATATGCCTGGGTTGTATTTCATTTCTGCACTGCTTTGTATAAAGTAATACTTTAAAAATATAGGATAAGGCAGAATACCTCAGGGAGCAAATTTCTGATACCACCAAAGACCAGTAATTTACAAAATGTCAAGGGAAAGGGCAAATGGACTAATCTAGCTTTCCTTCAGGCACCAAATTACATAGAGAAGCAGCTGGACCTCTTTCAAGAATAGTGCCAACAATAGGGTTGCATACCTCTCAGCCATAAAGTCTACCTTCAGCAACATTTTACCTCAGCTTTTCAATTTGCTACTTCATCTGTATCAGAACCTGTAGTGTTATTTATTCTTGTTAATCCAGAAATGCAGACATGTGGAAGCAAATGCAGATTAACAATTTTTACTGTTTAGAAGTTGACTCATGGCAACTGGATTTATATTTTTGTCTGAAACATTTCACTGCTTATACCAACTCCTAAAATACTTAGGGGTCATTAAGTGTTGCCTCCCTGGTGAACTTGTGGTCTTAATTTTCATGGGGACTGAAAGAGTGCAGCATAATAATGGGGGAGGGGGAGGAACAGGTTGTGTCTGAGGCCTCCACCTCTATTGCAGGAATGATTTTTCACTTTGGCATAAATGGATTCCTTCACACCTCTCTCAAACCATCTATCATCTATGTCCAAAGCGTGAACATTATTGTTCTCAAAAAAATGTCCTTTTTTAAAAAGGTCTTATGGTGCTGTTTCTCCTGTGCCGAGCAATCCTCTCGTCTAAAAGCTGGTTAGCTTCTTCATTGTAGAGCTCTGAACACTACTGGCTGCACTGGACCACATACACTATATTGCTGTGTTTTAAGAAAACATAAAATAGAATGAATTCTCACTGACAAACTGTTACTTTTCGCTTTCTGAACTAAAAACTCCATTTATACATCCCTGCACATTCCTCCCAATTCAAAATCTAGCTCTTCAGGTAAATTTCAGTTCCAGAAGAATTGAGGTAGAACTTCTGTGTGATGGATTCCAAACACTACAGTTTTTCTTCACCACAACTTTTAAAAGTCTGGGCTGTCGAAAACTTGGCCAGTCCCAACAAGGCATTTTTGCCACACATCTTAGTACTTTTCCAAAACACTACTACATGATCCAATTTATATGGAACTATCTTTCATATGAAGAATTATAACTTGTGGCATCTTCAAAGATATCATTCAAGTATTCTTCTCCATGTGTTGCATAAATTTAGATCTGCCTCAACAAACCTTTCTGCCTTTTTGAGCTGCTCTGAAAGTTTCTCACTTATTCCATCTTTCATACTGACAGAAACATATGGCATAAAACTACCCACTATTGTTCTATACCATAACATTACATAATAACTAGCATTCCAGTTTGGACTAGTGTTTAAGGCAGCAGGCTAGAAAGTAGGAGGCCGAGTTCTAGTCCTACCTTAGCCATGAAAGCCAGCTAGGTAATATTGGGTCAGTCACACTCTCTCAGCTCAACTCAGCTCACAGGGTTGTTGTTGTGGGGAAATGGGAAGAGGAAGGGGTGTTGGATATGTTTGCCACCTTGAGTTATTTGTAGAAAATAAAGGTGGGATACAAAAAACTGTATGTGGAGGAGAATATTCAGACATAATTCTATAACATATACAGTTATCTTTGTAGAAAGTATAATTGCACGGGTTTAGTACATATAACCCCTGAAGCAACCACCAACTGTGCACATAGGTTTTTCACTAACAATTAATGCAAACAAGGGCTAGATTCCATGCAGGATTAGAAAAGCTGCAGGAGTCTGACACAGAAGCAGGGCCATGTTAGATTTCCTGGAAGACAAATTACATCACTTCTCCCTCTGAACTTTTTTCCACTCTAGTGAGTCATAAAAGCTACCATATAACTTTAACAATGAGTGCCTGTGCTTATTCCCCCTTGCTCTTATCTTTCTCATCTGCTTTCGTAGTTATTCTGTGTCTTTTATGCTGCAATGCTGTGAGCTGGGCCAGTCTTATTCTTTACATTTAAGTGTCCTGGCTAATGAAAGTTTTAATTAAATTTAATACCTGCACAAGTAAATATTTGGTATTTTTTCTCTTCAAACTTTAAAAAAAGAAAAAGTCTTAGACATTCTGACTGAGGTTAACGGTAAAGTAATTTTTGCTGTTGTATATCCAACAGGTGACAGCAATAAGTGTGACTGAATATAAGAAGTAGTTAATTACAGTTACGAACATTCATTTAGAGACCATTCAAAGTTATGGCAGCGATAAATAGTACTTATGTCTTATCCCAAAGTTATGGCAACTGCAACACCCTCATGGTCTTGTATTTAAAATCTGGGCACTTGTCAGCCCACCCAAATAATCACAGGGGTGTCTCAACTTCCCCCAGCAATCTATTTCCCTCCATTTCTGCCCTTTTGGCCTACCTCACTCTGCCATCTCCTTGTTCCTACTACTTGTTCCTAAGATAGTTGCGGCCCTATCTTAGCCGGGATGATTTGTGCACGGTCACTCATGCGCTCGTGTCCTCTCGTCTGGACTACTGCAACGCTCTCTACATGGGGCTGCCCTTGAGGACCACCCGGAAGCTCCAACTGGTACAGAATGCAGCCGCGAGAGTTGTGTTGGGAGTCTCCCGATACTCCCACGTTACACCGCTGCTCCGTGAGCTGCATTGGTTGCCAGTTGTCTTCCGGGTGAGATTCAAGGTACTGGTAACAGTGTTTAAAGCCCTTCATGGCATGGGGCCGGAGTACCTTAGGGAACATCTGCTGCCGGCATCAAGCTCCCTGCGCCCTGTGCGTTCCCACAGAGAGGGCCTCCTCAGGGTGCCACCGATCAGGGAATGTCGATTGGTGGCCCCCAGGGGGAGATCCTTCTCTGTGGGCGCTCCGGAGCTGTGGAACCAGCTACCGGTAGAGCTCCGGATGGCGCCCGATCTTCGCTCCTTTCGCCGCGACCTCAAGACGTTTCTGTTTGTACAAGCCGGCCTAGCCTGATGGGGATTGGTGGGGTTTTTTAATTTTTTGTTTTAATTTTAAATTGTTGTTTTAGAATTTTATTCCAACTGTTTTAATATGGGCAATTATTTAATCTTGTTTTAACGTTTGTATGTAGTATTTTATTCTGCCCTGTGAACCGCCCTGAGTCCTCAGGGAGAAGGGCGGTATATAAATATTATTAAATTAAATTAAATTAAATTACTAAGCACAACCCTTTGCAAGGCTAGCTGCAGGCTGCATAACGGCTTCTTTTCAAGGTTGCACGTGGCAGTTTCCTCAGAAGACCTCTGTGGACCAGCAGCTGCCTCACCAAGGGCCAGTCTGGGCATGCCCTGTCAGTAGGAGGAGCAACAGCATGGTAAAAGTCAGCCGGAAAAGGAGAGCACAGACAGAGAAACAGGGGTCTTGTAGGGTGGTAAGGGCAGCTGCTGCTGGACTATCTTGCTGGAGTAGGCTAAGGCCTCGTCCTGCAGGGTTGGTGGCTGCAGCTTCATATGAACCTGAGGGGCTCCTTGCAGAGTTGGGGTGTGCCAAGAAGCCCCTGAGCTGCAGGATACCAAGCAACCCCAGAGTCATGTAATTTTATGAATGTTTGCCACCCTGCAAGGCAAGGTGTATGGCAGCCAAAAGGGCGAGGATAGGCAGTTGGGGAGAATTGAAGGGAGGTAATCCCTTTCTTGAAAGAGCCAAGTCTTGGGACTGGGAGGGACCATGCTGAGAATGGCTTGAATTGGAATTGGTCCTTAGCTAACAAGCAGTGGGATTCAGTCAGTAAGAGCTACATTAAGTACCAGTATTCCCATTGATAAGCGATGCTTTATGATTGCATTGCTTAGTGATGGAAATTCAGCTCCCAAATGCCATCGTTACTCAAGGACTATCTGTATATTAAAATATACACACAGATCTATTTTGTCCCTTTATTTATTCAACTACATGCTGAACACATATTAAAGGAAGCTATAAAAGATATTCAAATGCCATGATGCAAGCCATAGTATTCCCTGTGACAATCAAAGTAAAAGTTGGACTTTAAAGAAGGACATGACCCCTTTGAACTTGAAGAAGACTTCTGAAAATACTATGGATAGCCAAAGAAACAAACCAATGGATCATTGAACACATCAACCAGAGTTCTCACTCGAAGCAGAAATGACCAAACTCAAATTATCCTACTCTGGACACCTTATGCCAAGACCCAGTTCTCTGGAAAAATGGAAGAAAAGAGAAGAGGATGACCAGCATCAATGTAGATTAATTAGTTGCAGTGGTGATGAGTGAAACTTTGGGAGATTTGAAAGAACATGTTACGGATAGATTGTCAGAGATCAGTCATCTTATGTTGTCGTTAGCGATCAAAAACAAATTGATCATAAATCCATCAATGGATCCTTCCATCAACATCATTATCTGTTCCAAAGGTTAGGAATTTATGCCTTACGAGATTTTAACATCTGACCTATAAAGGTTCCCCTAACCACTTCCAAAGATGCACTTTCCTCACTTCTTAATGCAAACAAGCTATGAATGGTTATGGCTTTAATCCATGAAGCAGACTGACAAGTTTCTCTCCAAATAACCTGAACAAGAATTATTATTTTTTAAATCCTAAGATTTTTTTTAAAATTGTAAGAAACTATCATGAAATATTTTTGTAACTGCTATATTTCAAAAGCAGGCCTTATTTACAGAAGCAAAAATCAAACCTTATTGTGTCATTTTCTCTTGTCCATCTTATGCAACAGTTACACACACACCCCTTTGAAGCAGAAGGCCTATTTGCCATCTGTCTCTTGTTTTAGTCACAGGCAAATCTGTTGTCATATTGGTTTTCTTTGCCCATGTGAGAAACGACACTCACATAAAGTTCCATTTTCTTAAGTACACCTAGCTTACTAGGGGATGAGATGGACTAAAATTGGCCTGTTCTAATTTACTGTTTCTAATCTATGCAAATGGACTGACTCCACACCTGGACCTTGCAGTGAAACTCTGTAAAGCATTCAAAAGGGTGGGGGGTTGCAAAGCATATTAGCACATTGGGTATGTCTTTCTAACACAAAATCAACTGCATCTTTTACAAAGCTTGCAAAACTGCTTCAAAACCGTTTTGGCGCAGCTTCTCTGCTGAAGATCCCAGCAGAAGTGCAAACAAGTTCGCACATAGACAACTGAGGATAGTCTTTAAACTAGCTACCAATCTTCTAAAAGATGCAGCTGTTTTAATCCTTCAAGAAGAGATGCTTCCTTTTTTACTGACACTAACATGCTTTGCATAAGACATGTAACATATACTTTTCTTAAGTCTACATCTACCACATGGATCCTCTATTTTATGCAGAATGCTTTCATTGAACTCTCTGGAACTTGATTAAAAAATCTGATCTAAATACCATGCCTCTACCACAAAAAAAGCCTTAAGAATTTGTGTGGCAGGTAGGCTAGCAAGGGCTTTTAAAATGAGGAAGAGGCTATATCACCTATGGAATCTTTATTTGAGAACTTCAACATATCAATAATAGAAACTGATGTGTAGTCCAGCATTAGAATATTGAAATTATGAGGCTATCCAACTTATTTATTCAAATTGACCTATTATTCATAAGCAGCCCACTAATTTTGTTTGAACTTGTATAATTACAATACTGAAAACACAAAATACCTGAATATCCATAGTAGTATCTGTATATTGTTTAGAAGTTGTGTACAAATATATTACCCCAGTACTTCCTAACACAGGAATAATATAAATACTAAATATAAAGAAGCCAAGCACAGTTAAAAAATAGGTTTTGAAGTCTATACCAAGAGATTTATCCAGAACTGCTAAAAGTTTTAGTGTGGTTGTCATAAAAGTTCAGGAAAAAAATTCAAAATGACTGTGTGCTTCTTTTTTAAAATGTACATTTTTTATGTGGCACAGCCTTAGGGAAGCACAGAGCTAAAATTAGCCTTCTAGAAACAAGAAATCCTTTCCTTATCCTTTCTACATAAACAAGGGCTGCCAATTTGTCCCCATCATTGTCAGCAGACAAAAGCAAACCAAGACTGCAGCCAGACCACATTAAATAAAAGACATAGTAATTCCAGAGGCTGCCTAGAAGCCCACTGGGGTGTAAAGTCAAAACTGAAGCCTGCTTGTCAGCTATTTCCATAAAAGAACCAGAAGAAACAGTGACACTTCTATATAACAAAAAGGTCAAGGAGTTCATAGCCTTTTCATGACCCCAACAAGTCAAGGTCAAAAGATTCAGGTAGCAACTTGGCCTGGGCATAAGTTACTTGTTCAAATGAATTGTTTTAACAAATCAGCTTTGGTCAATTAAACCTAACAAGACATGTTGCATCACATAGCAGGGTTCCTGACACTGAGGCCAGGAGCTGAGGCTGGCCTCATAAAACAAGGCTTTTAACGTGGCATAACAAATTTAAGGTAATCCATCTAGAAACCTCAGACATCAGCAGAATAAAATGCAAGCTGCCTTTACCAAGAGTAGTTTTCACATCTTTTCATCTCAGAACACGTTAACAAAAATATATCCATATATGAAACAAAAAATATTATTTTTTTAAAAATGCTAAATTTTCAGCACAATTCTAGAAATTTATTCTGATGTAAATCTCATTATGTGAGATACACTTTAATGTAACACTATTGTTACTGCCTTAGCAACTTTCTCCTAAGTGCTTATAGCAGTCTTCTTCAACTTTGGTGACCTCTAAACATATAAACTTCAACTCCCAGAATTCCCAAACAGTACAGTTTCTGGAAACTGATCTTCACACATACAGAGATGCATATGATTGTATAATTTCTACTTTTAGAGCAGAAATCTCTTCATGCTCAATCTTCATCATATTCAAAATGAATCTATCTACATTATTCTTTCTCAAAGCATCATGGCTTGAATTTAGACCCCTATTAGAAATAGCAGATAACTATTTTAAATGGTGGAACGCTTCCACAAGTTACTCCTTAGATTGAGTAAGAAATATAAAATAGATATCCCTAAAATAATAGCCACTAAATATTAAGAACTGCGAAGCACAAGAATTCATGATATCATGTAAAGCAGACATGTCAAACTTGTGACATCGCATGACGTATCGGAGCTTTTTCCCCATTGCCGGCAATGGGGTGGGCGCGGTTTCCTTGTGACACGTCCAGCCCGTAGGCCGGCAGTTTGACACCCTGATGTAAAACAACCCAAGTCATTCAGCCCATTTTATTTAGCACTTTATGAGGTAAAAACCAGTAGAATGTGAGCCCTATGAATCCTTAACAAATGTCTTTAGAAGGTCTAAGGAAGAGATGGAACATCCTTAAAATATCAAGAACTTTCTTCACAATGATTTGAAACTAATTTATATTGTATGTCTTAAATACACATTTTTACAAATATGAATTATACATATGCAAGCAAATGAAAATTGGCAATGACTCCCTGCCTTCCTGTTTACCAGCATGCAATGTGTGCATCTTCATCCCTGGAAGACAAAGCCAATATTTTTAATTTTTCATATTATTATATAAGAAAATGTGACAATGATTAATTATTTAATAGAATAAGCAATCTTTTCCTTGTAAAATAGCTATGATCTACCCTATTTCATGAATTATTATGCAGACTACCACATTATGTGGGAAATGGCAACACATGGACCTCCAGATTCTACAATAAACCCACTCTCAAGATTCCCAACCAACATGGCCAATATGCTATGGTCCAGCAACATCTGAAGGGCCATATAGGTCACAAGCATTATTTAATCACTGAAAATTCAAAACTCGGTGTCAAGCTGTATCTGATATGCAAGCTTAAAATGCATAGCCAGAAGTGAGTATGTGGTAATTAATCAGAACAGAGATGACAAAAAATAATTTAATCCCTTTCTCCCCTATTTCAGGGAGAAAAACCATACTCTGAATCTACTACTTCAAGTGAAAAGAAATCTTCATGACGCTAATATGTGAACTATCTCATAAAAGTAAGTAGCAGTTTTAGAAGATGGATTTTCCTCAGGATCAGAGCAAAAATAATAACTGCTACATTTCTTTTCTAATCCCTTAATTATTAGTTCCAGCAACTACTGTTATTTGCATCTTTAAAACCATTCTTTAATTACAAATATGCATTTAGCTTATATCCACAAGACCAAATTACCTTGAATACACACTAAATACATTCAGTAATTGGATTTTATGTCATCCTTTGCAAAAACTTGTGAAATTTACCAAGCATGATTATATCAACCATCTAAATGAAGCTTAATGTATTCAGGTTTTATAAAATTAGGCTAATTTAAGAATGTTCTCCATCTATTATTGACATTTAAAGTTGCATGAATAGGCTTCTGCTTGTAAACAGTTTTCTCCCTTCTTCCAGAGTCCTCTTAAACTAACACTAGAGTGGCCCACTACTTGTTACAGCAGATTGAGGGACACAGATCAAAAGAGAAAATAGTTCTGCTTATAAATACAAACATCCATCTGGATTCTTCTCACAAAAATAAAATGACTATAGTATCTCAAGAAGTGCTGTTCTTTCAAAATTCTGTACAATCGTAAGGTATATTACAGTACAATCATGTCATAAAGATATATTATAAAGACACATCCTTTCCAGAAGATATTGTCAGAAATTGAACTTTTAACTTAAGAAATTACCAATAAAATCTTTAACCTAAATAGCAATTATGTATTAGCTTTTATTTCTACATAGTGGAATTTGTTCAACACTACATAGCAGAAATTATTCTAAGGAATTTTCCTTTAAAGATTTTATTACCCATTTCTAATTTTACCTCAGAATATTAGAAAACTCATTTTTTTACTAAATTAACTGATTCAAAACATTAAACGCTTGTCTTCCTACCCAAATGCAAACTAAGAGGTAATAAGAGTTGTTTCTTGAGGTCTGTTTATAGGATCAGAAAGGCATTACTTCTCACTGAAGCTAGTTCTGCAACATTCTTTCAACTAATCTGCCTTGCTGCTGGGTCCCCCCCCCTTATAATTCCAAACAATCCAGAGACCCTCAGAAATAGCGCTAAATAAAACAAGAAATTGTAATACTGATAGCTGAGAAACTATGTTGCTTATCCATTTACTCTTCTCTGATCCAATTGATTAATTCAGCTCCTACATGTCTAAGTAAAATTAAGTGCTTCTTTTCCAAAGATTGGATTTAAAAAAAATCCAGTCCATAACATGAATTAGTTATGGCAATCATTAAAATGACTAGGCAAAAATCATGCTTACTTTGGCATGCAAGATATTAGGAATGCTATTAGATTTTCAAGAAATGGTATGTTAAATATTCAGCTCACTTTCAAACAATATTACCCTTAACATATTAATACCTTTAATATTATGGATATGCTTTATACCTAACATATTATATAATTTAAACACTACTATTTTAAAAAATATTAAAATAGTATAAGTATGTATGTTTGTATGTATATAAAAATATATAAATTATTGCACCAATGTCTCTGCTCTTGTGATTTTTGGAAAATGCTAAGAAAATTCCAAGACCACACAAAAACACTCATTTGCTCAACACCAAATTTTATACCAAATCCTAATAAAAAGTGAACCATGCTGGAATATGCAATACTGTAATGAATATTTTAATAGAATACTGAAGAGTGACACCATTACAAACATAACATTTTTACATGTAAGAGAAACAATGAGTCACCAGATACATTCAAGTTTGGCAGCAGCCATTTTTGTGCAAACATCTTAAATGGCTGGGTGTACACATCACATTAAACCAGTATTTCCCAACCTTGGGTAAATTACCCAAAGTTGGGTAAAAGTACTTTTCCTGTGAGTAACGATACACAAACCCATTACCCAATCACACTAGGGACATTTAAACTTGACTTTAGAATATTTAACACTGACAAGCAGTTATGGGTAACGAATGAATGAAAGCAAATATACGTGTCCCAGGATAATGTTGCAGGATCCAATCTGGATCAGGCATGGGACCAGAGGTTTAGTCTTCTGAACTTTTGGACTTATGCCCATTCTCAGGGAACTTCTCTCTTCCAGAATGTGTGGTAGAGAGAAGTTCCCTAAGAATAGGCTCCAGCACGAGTCCAAAAGCTTGAAGACTTGAAAGCTCTGATCTGGTAACGATCCAGATTGTATCCTGCATGGGTAATGCAATTAAAAGTTTGGGAAGCACTGCATTATTTGTACAATAAACAAAATGGCTGAATTCACACAATAGGTTATAATGTGGTTTATAAACCATAATGGCTATGCTCATATTTCTGGATAATATAGTACTACTGACTTCTACAGAAAGTTGCCATCACTGACATAATTACACTAATTTTTAAATAAAATATTGCATGAACAAACGACTATTATGCATACCCTCTGAAGTCCTTAGAAAAAGAAATGCACTTCATATCTTATGTTATATATTGTATATATAACAGTGATATAGTGATTACACACACACACACACAGTGTTTAGATATAGATATAGAGTGCTTTTTTTGTAAGAAAAAAAGGCGCCAGAACTCACATCTTGTTAATCTTTTATTTAAAAAATTATATATTCAGTTTTTAGCAGGACTGGTGGTTGAGAAGTAATTAGTAATTGTTTTCATTTTTAAATTTGGGGTCACTTTTACACTAAAAATTAAAACAAAAAGATTTTCAATTCACCAATTTCTTAAAATAAAGAAATTATTTACCTTTCGCATGTAGTCAATCACTGTACATACACCCTCACACGTCAGTTGTGTAACGAAACATAATGGTCACCGCCCGCAGTAAGCACTCACCGCGCAACCACATGACCAATCACAAGCTGAGCAGTGCCACAAGCCAAGCAGTGCCATCACAACCAGAGCGAAATACGCATGCATCGGACTCAACACACAAGCAGCCCGCATGCACCGTTTTAATGTTTTTGTCACCGACCTGCCCAACAGGGCGATTCAAGTCTACGTGGACCAAACATCAAATTTTCTAAAGTTACTTTTAAAACTTGGAAAATCCATTGGAAAAAGGTGTTCTATGACAGAAAAAGCACTGGGGGTTTTTTTACACACACACACACATATATAGATATATACATACATACAAACACACACTACACACACACACACACATATATAAAATCACTGTTGTTTTTACATTACTACATGATTTATTTCAAATATCTAATTTTAAACTGACATTTCACTATATGAAAATTATATCCTCTCAAAATCTTCATTCTAGTACTTCTAAAATGTTAATTTAGTTTACTTTTTCTAAAACTAAAAAGTTAGTTTAAATAGTTAATATTGCAACTGTTTCAGTAAGCAGTAGCAGATTATGTTTTAAGTTCTGGTACACTGTAATACTTCCCTTTTAAAAGCAATAAACCTGTATCTTACTTAGCCTTTATGACTGGTAAATTGACATATCCAGATGATTGTTTTCAACATTATTTTAATGGATAAAATTTTCATTTGATTTACATTTATTAACATCAAGCGACATGTAGTCAAAATGTATAACACATAAAATATTTTGAAATAACTTAAAAAATACTTAACAACTTTTCTCTTTTTAAAGCTTCTTTTAAAAAAGTTACCTGTACCAAAGTATCTATTACTGCATTAATACATACCAGGAGGGAGGGAAGAATATCCAAGACCTAATATCAATGTCCCCAATGAATACAATACAGCTGCAAATTGTGTATGCTTAAAAAGATTCTCCCAAGATGATACGCATAATATAAACTATTACCACTCCTCCAAGATAATTCACCTTCTAGGTATAAGCTTCAGGTAAGTTGCAAACACAGATGATCTGTGAATTGAATATAATGCCAAGGAAAAAAATGTGGGTGTTTCAATGAGATATACCGGTATATACATTTTTATTTTATTCATATAATCAACTTTTCTCTTTTCTCTTATTCTAAGATCAAATTAGCAGTCACCTGATCTGTTCCCCCCCTTTTTTTCTACAGACATGACACATTTCAGCGCCCATGTAGGCCAGATTTCCTTCACGTGGCTTTTTAGGTAAAACTGCTAGCCTATTAATTAAGAGAATAATGGAGGTTAGCATGAAAACAATATAAATACTATCTAGGAAACAGCAGCAATGGCTTAGCCTTTGCACTGGCCTTGGATGCCAACTCATGCAGCTACTTACAAAAATGAGTGATATTTTACAATCTGGAAATCCAAGCGCATGCAAACTAAGCAAACTGGGATAAACTGTATCTTTTTGCTGAAAACAAAATATATCTCCATTTGATTGACAAATGGAAGCAGTATTAGACTCCTAATATTTTTAATCAAAGTGCTAAAGCAGAATTAGTTATGTAACTTTATTGAAATAAGAAACATGGTACAATTCCATGACATATAAATAAGACTCAGAAACATTGTGTGTTATGTGTTATCATAATTATTTTAAGGACACATAATATATCTCAAGATGCTTTAGGCAGCCTAAAATAAAAGCATGTATTTCTTTATAACTCCAGAAGAACAGCAAACAGGATGATTAAATTATTTAGAAAAGAAATACACACCCAAAAATAGTTCATTTCAATAAAAAAGAGGAACTTTTAAAATGTGCTGCTATAGAATAAAAAAGTTATCTATTAAGAGGACGGATTTCTTTTATCTGAAGTTCTACTGCAGCAAATAAATACAACAGCTTTCATTCAGTGATTGTCAAAAAACTTTCCAATGTGCCCACTGCAATGCAGATGCCAACCAACGAATCAAAGGCATTCAGAAACTAGACAAAGAGGGTTTGATGCCAACCTCGGTGCCACTGGCAACCATTATTGGCATCAAGCACATTGTCTGCTTTTCCTCCCCCACTCTGCTGGCACTTGACAAACAAAATGGCGGTTCTTGTAGAAACGGAATACAGCATAAGAGCTGTACTGATTGAATCAAATATTACCAACTGATTTTATAGATTAAAACACAGCCTGTTCCAAATGAAAGAAACTAATAAATATATCCTTTTTTAGTTAAGATACTGTAATCCGAATTCTTAGTTCTGAAATGAATTTAACTAGAATATGTTAACATTTAAATAAATATTATTAAAATGGGCTTCTTGCTTCATCTGAACACCTGTAGACCACAAATTATTTTAAGACTATTTTCTGCCCCCAGCTAGCAAAAGGAATCAACATCAGTCAAATAAGAATTTAATTCTCTTGTGTTTTGAAACTTTAAGGTAGGAATTCTGAAAAAAAAAGATGGCAAAAGAGAGACGGCAGTTTTTTTAAGAAAAAGATTTATACACTGTGAATATCATAACTTGGTAGACTAGTCTATCTTTCTTCAATGCAGATTTGGAAAAATTGAATCTCCAGCAAATCATAAAAATGACTTATATTTCTATATCAAGAAATTCTCAATATATTGTAGCATTACTCTGCTCTGCAATGCGGATACCAACCAACAAATCACAGACATTCTAGTCTAAACAAAGAAGGTCCAATGCCAACCTTGGTGCCACTGGCAACCATTTTTGGCTCTCAAACTATTCTTCATGTTTTTGCCAATGTTTCAATATAGCTCTAGTTTATTCTTTCATTCATTCAAGAATTTTATCCTTTTTCAACTCTCTGACCATGAATTTTTATCATTCCACCCGCTGATAAAACATTACCAAGTAGATGTTCATATACTTCTGTAGAAAACCAATTCTCTTTAAAATATTTTTAGTCTGATATACCCTCATGTGTATACAGTTTGGAAATGTAACCAGCATTCATTCATTCCCTACCTGCCAAAGGATTTTAGAGGAAGCTACCATGAGAATAATTTAAACCTAGAATCTTTTTCTATACAAAACAAAAAAGGCTGAAAGTATATTTCTACTACAAAAGCCCTAACTCCAAAGAAGCATTTAGCAGATTATTAGTTGAATATATATATCACTTGTGATAGTGTCCTTCTGGTGGTGACCTAATATAGAGATACCAACTTTTCATCCACAATTGTCGCTAATTGAAAAAATATTGGAAAAGTCCAATCATAATAGAAAACAGAAGTTATTTTGACAATTCATACACAATCCATGGTATCATCTGATATCACCAGTGTTTTACACGAATCCTTCTCTCAATGCAAGCAAACACAGCATCTGAAGAAATACATATGCACAGATATAAAAATGCTGTATCCGTTTTATTTTCAGATGTAGGTGACTTTTTAATGGAGATAAAATGCAACCAAGTGAAATATTCCATCATAAAGTCACCATGTATAATTTCACATATAGTTTGACATAACTATGTTAACAATATTTAACACTTGCTTCAGTTACTAAATGTTACATTTTTAAATATCCTTTGAGATAAAGAAAATATATAGTTTATATAATCAGACTAAAATTTTCATTATTAATTATTTTTCTTTCAAGATTAATTTGCAGGGTGTTTAAATTCATATAATCCTAAATGAAGGTCTCCTTCAATCCATTCAAGGATTGCAGATTTAGATTACAAGAATTTTCAAATGCATATCACAGCAAAGCTTAGAAAGTTAGTCATGCTAGACTCACACTGAAACCAAAGGAACATAAATAGTATTCACTTGCTCTAAACTGGAATCCAGTCTATATTTTATAACTGCTGTCATTGTTGAAAAAGAGAACTGTCTTTTTTTATGATAAATGTTTGTTTTTCACAGTAAAGCTACTATACAGTATATAAAGTTAGAAGTCACCAATGATAATATTGGACTGAATTATACAAAATCAACACTAAGAATACCAAGAAAAAGCAGTGTCTTTTGGTAGCATCACCAGAAACATGAAAAATGATTTTACGCTTTATATTTGTATTAACATTCCCCATCCATCTTTCTTTTGGCAGTTTCCAGGACCAGGCCAATTTATGTAAAAAGCTGCCATCTGCAAATACTCCATGGTTATAACTTAGACATATTTATTATGTGGTACTAGAAACAATCTACCATAATGGTTACGGGATTTAATGTAAAAAATGTACATAAAGAAACACATAACAATTTCTACATTAGATCAAATATCAATGAACGCAAATCATCTAAGCAAATATACAACCATAACGTTAACTACAGAAGTTTTTCACTACATTATAATTTAAAATAACCATATTGAAGCAATGTTTTATAATGCGTGCAGAAGTTATTATTTACTATGAACACTGATAAGGCAACCATATCACATATTTATATTTACTGCATAACAACATATATAAATATATAAAATAACATGCCATTTCTTTTTCCATTCTTTTATATTTAATAGTTTTATTTTCATAATGAAGATGGACCAAAGGAAAAGAAGTGGCTATGAATTTAAAAAGTTGAATACAATTGTTATGACTGTATGTACTATGAATATGAGTCTATTCTATAATGTGCACCAAAATCATTCCTAGTATTTTCAACTGTTATAACAAATGTTAATATGTGTCTTGGATACTCCTGAATCTAATGTATATATTAGCAAGCACCTATCAACATCTATAAAGATATATGAAATGTTTACAATTTTTAAAAAACCCAAAAAGGTGGTTTAGCATATTCATGTGCATGTTGTGTATAAATATCTAAATAAATAAATATTTTAAAAGGCCTACCTTGATCCTGCACATAGTATGCCAGAAACAAATCAAGCTCCTTGACTGATACTGTTATGTGATGTGGCTGAACGCAAAGTGCTGGATTTGTGCAATGGGGGGATTTCATGAGCCGTTCTCCATCGGTACTTTCCAGGGGGATACCTTTAAAAAGGATCACCATGACTAGATCCAGGCGCCAGACTTTGTCTGCTTGCCTAAGGCAGTCGATTCTCCTAATTTTGCCCTTCTGGTCAGGATTGGATAATACACAGCATGGGTGCTTCTTCCCAGTAACAGTAAGCACAAAATCCTCTCGATATTCTTGGCGGATATCTTTGCGCAATTTAGCTAGAAGCCTGGATGCCCACTTCTGTTTAATTTCTGGCTTTTCACTAAGTAACTCATCCTTGACTGCTCTTTCTTCATCTTTTGACATTCGCTTTTCGTGTTTTTTAAAGTACTTGCGTTTTCGAGCCTGAAGGTTGAACCACGTATAGGCAATTGCACGAACATGTGGAAGAAGTGCCTCAATGAATGGGTGAAATTCATCCTGTTGGAAGAAATAAAAAGAAAAAACAAAACTTGAGAGACCAGTTTTACTTATACAATCACGAACAATTATTTTTTGGAAAAAAATGAGTGAAATGCAAACTTATGCCATGGGCATTCCTAACCATTTTTAGCAGCGCTTACAATTCCTAGAAAAGATACATACATATTATAAAAATGCATGTCTATATTTCACTTATGGAAGCACAATAACATTTTATATAATACACCAAATACTTGGGCTTGGTTCCAAACTGACATACAATTATATTAGTTTAAAATAAAACAAAATGGCTCTGGGATTTTGAATATTTTGACTGTGATTTAATAGTTCACCAAACACGACAAAGATTGCCACAACAAATTTTAAGACGAATGAGTAAAAATATTATAAATGTAGAAGTTAATATTGCAAATCATTCACCTTCCGTATTCAGAAACATTATGGTATACATGTTCAATGTTGTACTATGTAGTCATCAGCAAGAGACTGACGACACACACAAACACCATGAACAATGAAATATAACCCAATCCTTTATCAATCACCCAACATTCCAATTATCACATTATTATTCTAGCAGGAATAACCACAGAAATCAAGAAATAAGCCAAGAAATGCCAAAGGAAAGATACCATTCTAATAAAATTAGAGTACTTATAGCGTTCACCAGCTGGCCATGTTTCCCTGCTTAACTTTACCAATCTTTTTTAAAAAAATACTGAAAATTACATGGAATTGATTTGTTCCATTCCACTTGGGGTACAAAATCTCACTGAATTAATTAGCTATTAACTCAAGGATGGTGGTTCTCAAGTATGTAATAATTATTTGACCCCACTCAAAAAAAAACACAACTTTTAGGTACAGAAAGAAAAAAAGGATAATTTGAAACAAAATTTGCCTTCCTTGTGATCTAACGCTCTGTAGCAGTGACATTAATACTGCATTATTGCGTAAACTTATTTTCTGAAATACACACAAAAGTATTGGACATGAAAACTTTTCCTTTTGTTTCACCTAACTAGTCATATAGATTTTCTATATTTTATTATTTTTTCAATTGACTAACCTAAACTTTAGCAATTACTTTTATTTTGATCAATAAGAACTACTAAGGTGTTTTGCCTCAATTTCCGTCTTTGTCACATACAGTATATAATTTACTTCAAAGGAAAACTATCTCTATAGTCCTGGCACCTATCATAAGATTTGAAAAAAAAACTGTGACAGAAGGGCAATGTTACTCATTCATTTGTTTGACCTATTATTTTTTTAGACATATTTAATTCAAACTGAATTTAAATCGTAATACTGTAAAATATTGACACTAAAATTAGTCCCGATATAATTAAATTGTACTTTTCAAACAAAATGTAGTATATGTATTAATACTAAAATACTTAATTGGAAAAAAGTCATTAATTTTAAGAATCCTATTGAAATACATATTTGAGATTGACAACATAAAATGTATTTATTCAATTCAAAATTCCTGTAGAGTTTTATCAAATAGTTCATACAATACTGAACAAAAGTTCATGCAAACATTCACACTGAATTACTGAAATCTTCTTTAAACTTAATCCTGCCTTTTTATAGGTAATAGCAGCAAGATTTTATAATAACACATTACAGTAAGACTTCTCAAGAAGCACTGTTAAGACCTGCAATGTTATTTCAATTTTGGTTTTATATATACCTCTTTCCTTTTCAGGGCAGATAGTAATCAAACTAGTAGAGAAATACAAGGCATAAAAATAATTATAATACAATTAAAGCAAGGTGTCGAGCAATTATTAAAGTGATAAGCCATTCTATACAGAGACTTTTAAGTTTTCTGTTACTTTAAGGGCACAAACTACATTAAAGAGTTAAACCACAATCTGCTCTTTGTGTGGGAAGAGAGCACAGCTTAGAGCAACCACAGCCCTCGATAAGACTTCCCTATCTCAGTGCACTCTGGTGCAATTTTTTTATTACTAGAGTTTCTTTTTCTCAGAAACTGAGTTCTATAGAATTCTTAGTAAAACATATGTATTTTAATAAGACAAACTTCCTTCATTACTTCTAACTTATATAAGAAAATATTAAAAAGCCTAGGAATGGAATGGTTAGAAACTATGTCCAGTATTGTATAAAAATTATTTCACAATATATATACCCCCATAAATTGCAATTAAAGATCCTGCGATATTGACAATTCAGATCATGGTATTGGGCATTTTAACAAAAAACTATGAAGTTTTGGATTTTAATTTTACTTTATTTTAATCACATTTAGGCAAGTACAGACCCACCTCAATGCAACAGGATAAATGCATGGTCTCTGTGATTACTATTGCTACTTAATGTTTTTAAAATTTATGCACACTGGTTACAAATTCCAATTTTACATTTAAAGTTTCCAGAATATATTTACTGCTATAAAAATGGAAGTATAAAACTCCAAGTTATCTGATAAAAAAAATACATTCCTGTTTTTAAAACTCCTGCATTAAATAACAGATAGTGGAATAAACTTAATATTTAAGTAAAATTAGTCACTAATATCTCAATTATTGTTAACAATCCAAAACATTGTTCAACTAAGAACCGTTTCTCAAGTAAAACTTACATTACATAGATTCTCTTCAAAAATGCACTCACTATGAAATCTGATATTTTGAAAGATGCACAATGTAAGAAAAAAGTTGTATATGGCAATTGCATAGACTGCAATAAAAACAAAGAGCAAGCTTTGTAACAGTTAAATCAAACTTCTTAGTTATTTTAAACCACAATACTGATGAATCTACAATCAAGGTCAATTTAATATCTTCATGTTATTTCTCTTCTCCTGTAAAAAAACATTTTTTCCCGAGGAAAAAAATGATTTACCATTTCTATCTTACCATCCTATTAGTGTGTTATATGAATTCATAAAATTATTCCACAAAATAAAATTAACACTGCAAAGGTATAGCCAAAGGTACACATACTTATGTGTAATGTTCAGTTTAGCAACTCTAGCTTAGATATAAAATACCTAAATCTGTGTTTACTGCTGGACTACTTCTAAAAAAAAAAAGACTCCTCAGCTGCGAGTACTAACAAACATAGGGAACTATTCATGGATCTAAAAACTAACTTCATATTAATCACACAAAAGGAGGAATGTGTTCAGAAAATCCTGTTTTATTTAACCAGGTTAGATTTGCAAGATATAAAATGTCTATTGACAACTCATTTATTCTTACAGATTTCAATGCAACTGAATTTGACTCCAAGGTAACCAGAACCACACAATAAAGTAACCGCTCCCAACAAACATCCAACTACTATTTTTATATAGGTTCTTTTTAAAAAAAAAAGATTTATCAAATGTATATTTTATAGTTTTTAGCCAATCAAATATTTCTTTTCCTCTCGTTTCTAAGATTGCTAACAACAAATATATTATAAAATAGTACAATATTATATTCCCCATAAACCTGCTGTACAAACATGGGACAAAGGGTATGTATTCAAAACTTGAGGGGGGTCTGGATTTTGTCCCAACTGTTCTTACATCTATTCATTCTTCAAGTCTGTGAATTATAAATTCACAAATTAAATGCAAAACCAGCTTAGAAATCATTTGGGAAAAACAGCATACATTTCATTTCAAAACTACTGGGCATTTTGTTGAAATACTTATCTTAAATTGTCGATACTAGGTTTGCCGTAAAACTGTTTCAGACTTGTAGATTGCATGCAAACCATGCCTAAATAATTTATTTTGTTTTGGAAAAGATGACATTTAATACTATGCTTTTGGTAAATAAGCAAGTGATAAAACTTACTTAATAAGCCAAGGAAAATTTTAATACTTTCCTGTAATACGTTCAGGCATAACCATCTTATTCTAAAACACTTCTGTGAACTGAGGCATTAGGCCAGAAACAAGAATGGATTATACTTTATGTTACAATTAAAGCATATTACATTAAAAACTTAAGCTACATTTTCACCAACACCTACTATCACCACAGAAATTCAAATATATAATCCTAGACCATTAACCATGGCTTTTCAAGGGAATCCTATGAAACTAACAAATATTTTTATGTGGCTGATAGAAGCCCCCTTAAATATTAAATATTATACACAAAGAGAAAACAGTATGTTGAATTTTACAATGTTCATGCCTGTGCCAATTTATCAAGACACATAAAATGTGTATGTGCGCGCACATGTGTAAGTGCTGACTTTTTTCTCAAATACCTCAGAACACTTTTTACACCTGTTTTGCATCTGTAAAGTCCCCATTTACTTGCTAAAAAGATTCCAAAGTTAATCACACTTTGATGCCAAACAAAATATAAACAATAAAAACGTGTCAGCCAAAAAGCTACAGGACTGTATCCAATCACTGAATAATCCTTATCATTGTTTAAATCTTCATTCATAATTTGTGAATGCTGCAGTCCAATAGAATTACAATGGTTTCCAAATGTCAAAGAAGTTTTATTATTTTGATCATAATACCAAACAAAATATTACATAACTTAGACCTACTTTGCACAAATATTAGCTATATCAGTATATATTAACGTGTCCAAATTATACCCTAAGATTTCAATCAGACCTGATTATTTTACATGCTACCTGGAATATTTAATGGATGAAAAAATGGTACAAACTTCACATTCTTTAGACACTGAACATCTCAAAGGCATTTTTTGTGCTATAATTTATATTGGATCGGACTCTGTGCTCCATTTTTTCCCTTTTGAAACTTCTATGCCACCAATCTTTACTCCAATCACATCATGTGTTGCAATTCTACCTTATGGGAATGGAAACTGTTACCTGTTAAAATAAGGTATGGTTTGTCTGCACGTTCTTCAAAGTAAAGCCATGTATGTGCAGTGTACAAAAATTACTCAGTTTTAAAAGGACACAAGTGTCTGCAGGCCTAATACAGCAGGAAAGGTTCAGTTTTCCTTATGACCTTGGGTGTTGACTTCAAAAAGTTTGAAGTGCCGGAATTTATCAAGAAAAAATGTATAGGATAATCAAGAAAGAAAACCTTCAGCCAAGTCACCTTTTCTCAAACCAGCCTTAAGTATATATGATTAATTCAGCATGGGATGGTATTATATTACCAGTCGTTGCTTAATTAAAAATAAAGGAACACTTTCCCTTTAGTAGAGTCTGCAAAACGCATCGTTATTTTGTTCCAAATTCGTGTAAATCCACACGACGTGGCTGCTAGTTCTAATCACTTTTTTTCCTGCAAGAGTAATTTAATACTCGTTTATCATTGGCATTCCGAAATATTTATATTATTTCGTCCCTGTTCCCCCCCCCCCACATACACACTCCTTTGAAATAGGCTTATATCACAGATACATTCATTTTTAGTTTTTCCCCCCCAGCATAAAAATCAAGGACGGAATGAATATTCTTTTGAACAGTTCTAACTATAAGTACTCGGTGCAACTCGATGCAAGTTTACTTTCCCCACCACCACCACCTTAAAAAGAAATAAAGGAAAAGAAAAAAAAGGCGGCTATACCTGAGTGAGACAGATGGGAGAATACATCATGACTTCGCTCTAAGGTAGCACTTCTGCTGAGAGGAAAAAGTCTCAAAAGCGCGACGGCTTCATCTATTCATTTTACAATCCTCCAACGCTTCCAAAAGGAAAAAAGATGGATCAGGAGCAAGCTCTGCTTCGAATCGCCACCACTTCGCAGCCAGCCCTAGTCCTCCTTAAATAGCCAAAGATTCAAGTTCACTCCGAGCGCTAGATTTCCCGGGGTGAAATCCAATCTACAATTTTAACCCTCTTGTTCTCGGCGGCGGTTCGCTCTTTGCTGCCGTTTGCAGTGGCTGCTGGTGAATTGGGACAGGAGGCGGCGGAATGGGGGTGGGGGTCGAATGGAATGCAGGGAGTTAAGGGGGGGTGGTGGTTGTTCGGGATATATATATATATATTTTTCCTTCTTCGCGTTGCTTTTTTTTTCCCCTTTCTCCCGGATTTCCAAGTGCTTTGGGAAAGCAGCTAGCGCGATACACCCCGGTACTATCAACCACGTTGCCAAAGTTCAAGGTTGCAGCGGCGGAGCAGGAAAATCCTGGCGTATCCTGGCAGGCGAAACTTTGCAACAGCCCTGTGCAGTAGAGCGCCAACCCGGGAGTGTGTGTGTGTGTGTGTGCGTGTGTGTGTGTTGCGCGCGCGTCCCCCCAAGGCTGCAAAAACAGTGCGCAAACGCTGGGCTTTCTTTCGCAGCGGCAGCCTGTGCCTCTCTCTCTCTCTCTCTCTCTCTCTCTCTCTCTCCACCCCCTTTCTCTGTGGATAATGTTCAGAGCCTGCTTTTCAAACGCCCACTGTAATAAAAATGATCTCTTGAAAATTCAAAACGATCAATCTCTGGTTTCCTCCCCTCCTCCTCCTCCTCCACCCTTACACTCTTTTCCCCTTTCTTCGGTGTACTGGTTTCTGCAAGACCTGGAAGTTCAGCAGAGGGGGAGGGTATTTTACCGAGCGCGCCTTTCTCTGGCCCTTCCTTCCTCGTAGCTTTCTCTCTTCCTCCCCCCCCCAAAACACTTCAGGATTGCGGTTTATTATTTAATTACACAATCGACGCGTACATCCCTCCCTCTCCCCCCCCCCGTTGCTGCTGCTGCTGCAAATGCATTCCTTCCCTCTTCCGAGCCCCCTCCTCCTTTCCCCTCTCCCTTGCCTTTCCTCTTTAATCACCGCTGTACAATGCTAAGAGCTCGGCCACCACATTTTCCAAACGCGCCTGCTTTTTGCACACAAACACACACACACACACACACACACACTCGCTTTCCTTCTTCCCCTTCCAGAGGGGACTGAAAAGCGGGCCAGTTTGAGGGAACCGGGAAGCGCTTTGGTAGTTCCAAGTTCTGGAAGAGCGGGAAGAACGCAGCAACACCGCCCGGTGGAAAATTCCTTCACAGGAGGAGGAGGAGGAGGAGGAGGGCTGGGGGGGGTCACAAAGAAACCCCAGCCCGGTCTCTCTGCAGACCCTGACTCTCGCCGACCGCGGGGAGGGGGCTACAAAGCGGGAAACTTTTGCCTCTTCGCTACCGAATAGACAACGGGAGACGGGGGTGGGGGAGGGGGAGGGAGGAAATGTGCCTTGGCGGCTCTTCCACCGCGTTACGTTCGCCGCACAGGCAGCGTCTGGAAACCCGCGACCCCGTCGCCTACACGCGGAGCGAGGTCACCGAACTGAAAAAAAAAAAACTCGCTCCGGTTTCCTCCTCGCTCCGCGCTGAAAAGGGAAAGCCAAGCCTGCTCTTTTGCGAGACCCCGCGGCGGAAAGGCGCCATGCTCGCGGGGAACCCCTTTCCACGTGGCTTCCCATCCCCCGCCCGAGACGTTTCAGTCCTGCCCGTATCTGATTTGTGGGGGTCCGTTTCGGGCAGCCCTTATTCCGTCAAGGGTGCGAGGAAGGAAATGGGTGGCGGGCCCCCCGCCCGAGGGAAGCAAAAGCCAAACCAAAAAAAAAAAAGCCCGCTGCTGGAGCAATAGGCTCGTCTGCTTTCAATCTCACCCACCAGCTCGTGCCAAGAAGAAGTTCGCGCCCGCGGGTTTTTTTTTTTGTTTTTCCAAGAATGCGGCATATTAAAAACACACACGCGCTCGCTCGCTCACGACGTTCTCACACTCGCCCTAAGGCGGCAAAAGTCAAGTTTGAAGAACGTTCTACTTTTCCCGTTTTGCGCCCGTTGTGTGTGCTTGGCGAGGGGGTGCGCTACCGTTGATGAATGTTAACTAAAAGTGGAATTCGAGACTAGGAAAAAGTTCTCGTTTTGGACGCCCAAGGGCCGAAATTGCTCCGACCTCTTTGCTTTTAACTTTTGTTTCGTCAAGACTTGTCAGGCGTTAAAGCCTCCCGCGCTTCGAAGAGCTTAAGTGGCCACAAGAAAGGCAAAACGGGACGGAACGCCAAGTCCAGGAGTAAAGCCTGAGCAGGGTGCCCGCTGGCCTTTCATTTTCAACTGCACCTACGTTACGTTCTCCCTAAGGCCTTGTGGGCTTAGGGAAAAAAAAAACAATCCCAAGTTTTCCTTCACCGCCTTGACACCTGCGGACTTTGAGCCGAGGAACGCCCAGGCAAAACAAACCCGAGCTTTCCCGCCCCCCTCCCGAAGCCCTTGTAGACGGACGGCTTCGAGGCCACCAGCCCAACGGCGTTGTGTAACGCTTCCGTCTCGCCCCCGCCCCGCCCGGCCATGAGAAACCGCCCCAAGCGTGAGGGAAGGCGAGTGCCCAAGCCGAGCTCCCTCCGTAACCAGCACTTGCCTGCCTCAGGTAAACTGGTCCCTGGCGCGTCCTCCTTCGGCCCCCTTTGCCCTCCCCAACGTGTGAACTATTTGCAAAGGGCAGGCTGACTTTCGCGTTGGCAAAAGTACATTTTTCTCCGGGTCAGGCGTTTTCACCACGAAACATCGACGGGAGGCAGGTTCAAGTCAACCATGAAATGGTCACTTTTTAACCCCGTCCTGTCCTCATTAGGGAAATATTCAAACGCGGCCTTGTTCTCAAAGGGGGCTCTTAATGAGGGTGACTTGCCAAAGCGACCAGCTGCAATTCCCATAAATTTACAAACTGAAGGCCGGGAGAGGAAGTTGAAGGGGGCTCAGACAAAGCAGGTAAATGTCAAAGCAAGTAACGAAGCTCAACCTATTAAGTCTTCAAAAGCAGCCCACCTTAATGTAGGTGCAATTCTAAAGCTGAGGCGGGGGGGGGGGGAGAATAGATAAATTCTTTCATTAAAAATGGTATTGGGAACAAAACTCTAAAATACCACAGTACATTTCAGAATTTACCACACACAATTTTCAAAATCACATTAAAAATGCCATGAGCCTAGTTTCCTTATGGCCTTTGTATACTCATTGTATTTTCACTCAATTTCTTTGTTCAAAATTATTTAATTCAATTGTTTTGACACTTGCACAAGGCATCTCGCAATAAGGCATTGTTTATTTAGCAGTGGAGTTTTTTTAGGAAAAGAAAACCACATTTTGCTTGGTTTGGACAGCACACTAAGCCATTACCATGAGTAGCTGGATTCATACAACACAATAAGGCAAGATCAAATGAATTGCATTGTGGCTAAGTTTACATAATCCATTTTAAGCCATAGTTTGGTTAGGTTGGTTTGGGCTCAGCATACTAGGAGTGTTCAACCATGTAATGCAAACCATACTGGTTTATTACTATAAATTATGACTGTCGTTGAAACCTACAAATTATGGGTTACTGAATAAACCATGGTTAGCAAGCCACTGCTTATAAACTCAGTGAAGCCTGAGATTACAAGGGCTACTAATACTATATATATAAAGTTATGCAGTGGTTTTTTTAAAAAAGACACAAAACTGCAGATTTAATAACCTGCATTTAATCTGCTGAATCACAATAATTGCGATACATTTTAAATGAAAACATGAGAATAGGTAAAATGCACTTTTCCCGTGCATTCATGGCATTTCAACCCTTCTTATTTTTCTTTGGAAATATAGTCAACTAATTTCAGATTTATTTCAAGTTAAATATATTTGTAATCCCTAAGTGTGATTGTTGCCCAAAATATAATTTCTGTTACTGCATGAAGTTTCGCTGATACCTTTCAAGCAGTAGGTCTTCATTTCCCATCTTTACTTCAGGGATAACGCTGTGAAGTTATCATAAAAGTTTACAACAGTGTGTGATGAGCTTGAAAAAATCTGAGTGTTGAAGTATTATGCAAATGTTAGTTCGAGTCTTGATATTAAAAGTCTCTACATATTTCTCATTTGAGACTTTCCTAAAATCAAAGAACAGCAAGACCTTTCAAGGCTTGCCACAGATTCAAGCCACCTTCCCCAGTATTCACACTAATGACCCAGATTTTTATGCATGTCTTCCAATAGATCATCTTTTCAGGCATTCATATTTAATATTGTTAGTAATAATAAATATAACAGTAGTCATCTACCCATGTTTACTAAGTGATATTTTATTGAATTAACCAAGTTTTCTGGACTTGTACAATACACTGAATAGTAAATTAATTGCATTGACTAGTTTTATATAACACACTGCCATACATATGAACTAAAAATGATCAGTTTTGTCACAATTGGGTCTACATTCATTGTATCCTTTAGATCAGGCATATTCAACCTGCAGCCCACAGCCACATGCGGCCCTAGACAGCTAGTAATGCAGCCCTACAAAATAATAAATACAAAAAAGGAAGTTTGTTATTTATATGGATTAACTGCATTATATATTTTATTTAAGGGACGTGGTGGCTCAGTGGGCTAGGACGCTGAGCCTGTCGATCAGAAGGTCGGCAGTTTGGCGGGTCGAATCCCGAGTGCCGCGTAACAGAGTGAGCGCCTGTTACTCGTCCCAGCTTCTGCCCACCTAGCAGTTCGAAAGCACGTAAAAATGCAAGTAGAAAAATAGGGACCACTATGGTGGGAAGGTAACAGCCTTCCGTGTGCCTTTGGCGTCCAGTCATGACCACGGAGATGTCCTCGGACTTCGGCTTTGAAACGGAGATGAGCACTGGCCCCTAGAGTCGGAAATGACTAGCACGCATGTGCGGGGGAACCTTTACTTTATATTTTATATACGTCCGAAGACAATTCCTCTTTGCTCAGTGTGGTCCAGGCAAGCCAAACGGTTGGATGTCTATGCTTTACATGCAGTTAGTTCAACTCATTTTACTCTCTGTGACAAAATATGACCTTTTTTTCTATTATCACTTCAGAAATAAACTGACCAGCAGTCATGTTCTGTCCTCATTTGCAGCTTAACGTAGGACCTCCAGGCCCTTACAAACCTGGTCTCCCCTTGGCCCTATCCTTACTCTGCCTCCAAACATGAATGAAACAGCCTTAGGTCATAATTGTTTTATTCCTGCTTTCATTGGTATTAAGCCACCTAGGTTCACTCTGTAAGGTAGCTGGTTCTGTAACTTTTTAAAATTACCAAATAAATAAGTGCATTAGTTTAACGTAATATCTTCTTTCTTCAACTCATATTATTCCACCATGCATTATCTTAGAAAAAGGTCAGGTGAGCTATTTTGGGCTTAACTAGAGTAGTACTTTGTTTCCTAAGTGCTTGTCATCTGTCCCTGTCCTTATTTTTGATACCAGCATCTCTCCAAAGTTCCAACAAATTGTTCAGTACTGACTCAGAACAGATGCAGTAAAGTCGGGATAGGGATTAATAACGGGAACAAGCAGATGTTCTCCTGGCATTCTTTTGTGCTGAGTCAAGGGTGATGGGATAGCTATTCCAGTCCAATAGTGAGGCACATTTCAGCTTTGATAATGGTCAGATCATTTTTCTCATCTGAGAAAAGAAGGTTAACTTACAGAGCGAACCGTTCTGAATGTACCATTCTGTCTTCCAAGACAGGGCTGGGCAATCTTCAGATCTTTAAACCTTTCTTTTTTTGTTCCTTCAGATCTGTGTTATTCGAAAATGAAAGTGGAGTTTCTGACTATTTGAAACAGAAAAAATAATGAAAACTCTCATCATAGGAAACAAGCCAAAACCAAACAAACCACATTATAAAATAAGCCACTAAGGAGCACGATGGCTTGCGTAGTTAGATTGCTGAGTTGGAGGTTAGCAAGCCCATGTTTGAGACCCATGTGGGAGCTCTCATCTTTTGCTCCAGCTCCTGTGAGGGACATGAGAGGACCCCCTCAACTGGGGGTCCCCCACGCAACTGTGATGAGTGCCATGCAAACTAAGCCATTGTTATAATGGCTGGCTTCACAAATCCCTATAAGCTGTAGTTTGATTAACTTAATGAACATTTAGCTAGGTTAATACAACATACTAAGTCATGAATGATGATTTATAAACTACAGTGCTTGACTTAAGAAAACACTAATCCAAAACCAAAGTAAGCCACATTCTGACTTATGGCAATATGTGAATTCAACTAATATGAGCTTAAATGCCTTTGATCCACCTTTTGGGGACTATTAGGAGAGGGTACAGAGTTTTACAACTTGGAAGGTTAAGTCTTTTAAAATGGGATAGGCTAGAAGTGAAAATGCTTCTCAGTATTGGCACTCAATAAGATTTTACCAAAGAAGCATCTATCACACAGGTCTGCAACCCGCGGCTCCGGAGCCGCATGCGGCTCTTTCAGCCGTGTCCTGCGGCTCCCAGTCCTCTGCCATGTGCAGTCCAAAAAACAAAAAAGTGGGACTAAAAAAGTTCAATCAATTCAAATATGCAGGGTAGGTGCATATCTCGCCTTGGCTCCAGTGTTCAGTCAAACCCTGTTCTGCGCATGTACGCGCATGCACACACATTTTTTGCGGCTCCCAGTTTTTCCTTTTGTGAGGGAACCGGTTCCGAGTGGCTCTTTCACTGTTTCAGGTTGCTGACCCCTGATCTATCATAATGTGTTTTTAGTTCCAGGCATTGCCCTTATTCCATATTTATAAATTCTATATTTAAAACTGTATACTGTATACTATACTGTATATTATACCGTATTTTTAATACTGCTTTCTCCTTCATGATTAATTCTCTACTCTTTGTTTTCCTTAAAGTTTCTTGTTACTCTTTGAATATTGTTTTTTTTTAACTTGGCTTCTAATTTTGACTTCTCTTGTGAGGCACAATAAAGCCAAATACATAGAACTCAAGAAATAATTTGTTCAATAAAATAAATTGAATAAGCTATAATACAATACAGATAGTCCTCAACTTACAACCACAATTGGGACCAGACGTTCCATTGCTAAGCAAGATGGTTGTTACGCGAGTCAGGCCCAATTTTATGACCTTTTTGCCACCCTTGTCAAGTGAATCGTTGCAATTGTTAAGCATAGCTGGCTCCTCAATTGACTTTGCTTGTCAGAAAAATTGCAAATGGCAATTACATAACCCATTACATAACCATCTTGCTTAGCAATGCTGCAGCTGTTGTAAATACATGTCAGTTGCCAAACACCCAAATTTTGATTGGATGGCTGTGGGGATGTTGCAGTAGTTTTAAGTGTGAGGACCAATTGTAAAACATTTTTTCAGTGCCATTGTAACTTCAAACAATCACTAAACGAATGGTTGTAAGTTGAGAACTACCTGTATTAATACTATTCAAAGGCAATGGAGCTCCTTTCATGGGTAACTGGCTCTACATAGTACTCTTGCCTTGCTTGGAGAGGTAAACAAACACTTTAAATCAGGCATGTCAAACTGCCGGGCCCGCGGGCCAGATGCGTCATTCCAAAACCGCGCCCACCCCATTGCCGGCAATGGGGAAAAAGTCCTGATACGTTGTGCAGCGTCACATGACGTCGCGAGTTTGACATGCCTGCTTTAAATAATGAATATGATCTGAAACACAAAGTGTTAACTACTGCTAACTCCTGAACGAAGTAGATAGCAGGTGAATTATAGCTAGTTTTATCACAATTCCAAAAAGAGCTTAACCAGCTGACTTTACATGTCTGTACAGTTTACATGTTCATAATGACAGGAAGCTGGGAAAACATAGGCAAGCCCTATTCCTTTCCACTAAGTGGTGGTGGTGGGGAAACATGACAGATCTGTGTCTGACTACAGTGTGGCAAGGGGATGGAAAAACTCTCGTAAAACTACAGTATAATTGTGCTTCTCCGTATCCTTAGGTGCCCCACAGACATACAAGCCCAGCCCAGCCCAGCCTGCCCTTTCACTCACTGACATACCAATAAACCAGCACCACGAGCTTCACAAACAGCACTGTAACTGCAGACTTTTCCAGGAACAAGATTGAAAGCCAAGACTAACCAAGCTCATTCCATAAAGGCATCTTTCAGAAGGGAGTGGAAATTGTTTTGTGATTCATCTAAATAAATGCCCATCTTTTAATAATCCAAGCATAATAACCACATGCTAACAGCATCCACTAGCTTTAGAAACTTTCTCCTGAGGACATAAAGTACAGTAATTACTTAAGCGTGTACAGAAGCATAAACAGATAATGTGCACATGCCAAACTAAAACTTTTACCTGGAAGATATTTTCGGTTGCCTCTTGCAGTAATAAGAAATTTTTCAAGAGAAAAAACAAGATTTAGCTTAAGCAGTGCTTTGATATGAAAAGGATGCATAAAAATTAACACAATATACTGTTCATTTTAAAAGATTTTACACTGGAAGATACAAAATTGTATCTCCAAATTCTCTTGTAGATTAATCCACTTTTAGTTTTAGAACACTTTTTAATGAAAATATAATTTTGAATATGTGTTTGTATATACTTCCCATGCTATCACAACGATTCCAACTCAACTATAAATATACCGGTGCAATAATTAACAATTATTCCAAACCTGGCAAGGAGCAAAATATTTTTAAATGAAAGAAAACTCGCTTATTAAGTTTTGACTGGTAGACAGTAAAGAAAAACCACTAATAATTTCTGCAACTATTTTTTTTTAAGTCTGCATTCTAAAATTGTCTCTACTCTATTAGAACATTACGTGAATATTCAATTGATTCTCTTACAACCTGCAACCTATAAACATTTAATTTTAAAAGATGTATTCTGCAATCCCAAAAGAAGACCAAAACACTAAAATGGAACAAAACTGTGCGTTGCTAGCTTTTCAATTGGATATTTATGGTTTACCAAAGCATATTCTTAGCATTAGGAATTTAGGCAGATATTTTAAAACTATAAAACAAGGAAAGGGCAAAGAATACTAAACAAATAATTGAATAATCCATTAGTGTATGACAATTTGATTCTAAGCTTTTATATCAGAGTTTGAAGGATTATTAAGACTCACATTTCAACCTCATTTCCAGTATCGCAGGCACAGAGAATGTGTGTGTGTGTGTGTGTGTGTGTGTGTGTATAAACACACACACACACATTGTGGGGACAAAATTAAGTAAAGAAATTATGTTTTCAATTGTTTTATACCTATATACATATGCAGAACAATTAGAGGAATGGTATACTCACTTTTCCCCCCTAGATTTCATGCATATGTATAGTTTGAAACTCACCAAGCAAGCAGCAGCGAATTTACTGCAAACATAGAAAGTTAGCTGGCTTTACTGAATGTATGTTTCATCAAAATCTAGAAGGGTCTGACTCCCATACTCCGCCCCCTTCTCCCACTCCCATTCTCCATAGACAAGGACTCAGCGTTTCATTTTCTACGTCTCATAAACCCTCTTATTCCTTCTGGCTTTATGTACAACACTGAACATTTCACAATGTTCACAAACGCATTAGAAAATATTTTAGCAGTAACATTTTTAAAGGCCGCTAGTGAAAGCTGAAAGGCCTGCATTTAAATCACTGACAACATCTGAGGAAAAAGTGCTCTCCATTTTGCAAGATATTGATAACTTTAGTTAAAATATTACTCTGAAACCCATGTTATGTCCCATATTCATTTATAGTCTCAGAAAATCCTATTATATAAAAATATTTTTTTCTTCCTACACTTTTGAAAAATAATTGAAATTTTTACACTGGTTATTTTAGACTACAAATACGCAGTTACTGTTGAATTGGAGTTATATCTGAGTTTACAGAATATGATTCTTTTATAAATGTATATCTAACATTCATCTATATTTCACTTTATTATTTTTAGCTACATTATATTCCTTTTGCTTAATTCTATATTTTTGAAAAAAAATGTATACATATATTGCTTCTAGTTAAGGAATTAGGATGTTTATGTTCATAATGCATGCATATTTTTGAGTATTCAACTATTTAAATGTCTGTGGTGTGCATGCATATCTTTTTCACAGCGTATGTGGGCTTGACCTCTGTCCACATATGGTTTGTTGGTGTCTCTATTAACCAAGCTCTCTCCATTCAGCGACCAAAAAATGCAAACATCAAGCCTCAATATAAAACAAAACCACAATGTTTTATGTTACTCAAGTTAAATTTTTTCACCCTGCCTACATAAATGTCCAATTTGCTCAGCTCTCCATTTTCCCAGAACAGTAGAAAGCTTTTTGGAAAACATGACTATATTAATCAAATATTTATAAAGAATCAGACTAAATTACTTACGGTAGAAAGTTTAAAACTTTTTCTTGACTTATTAATATATATTTAAATAGGTACAAAATGTATTTCAACGCTTTAATTTTATTCCTGTGACTATTCATTAGGATTACATGAGTAGAGCCTCGGCATTATGTAAAGGGAAGTTAATCTTGTGTATTTTGGCGCCTTTTCTCTGCCAGCTACTGTACAGGGAGCGAAAGGGACTTGGAGATTTTTGTTTGTCCCTTCTCAAGTTCAGTGGCAGCTTTTCCAGCAGCAGCAAGAAAGATAGCCATGTTCACAGCCCTAATAATAATTCAGATCACGCCACATCGGCATCTTGTGTCAAAGTCGAACGGGCTTCCCCGCCCCCTTCAACCGGAGAGCAGCCAAGTCCTCCACACACTCCACATTCAACCACAATAGATGAGATATTGTGCATTAAAATATGGCCCAGACACAGGCAAAGCGAGGACAAGTGGTGAGAGCAGACACCTACTCAGGGAATAGGTCTGAAAACATGCAAGACAGTAAGACCTAACACAGCCACTTGACAGAGGAAAACATAAGCAAGCCACAAAAAGCATACCCAAGGAGAGAATGCTTAGCAATTCTGAAGTACAAAAGAAACGGTCCGTAGTGTAGGACAGTAAACTACTCGTATAAGTTAACTAGCATGTAAAGAGTAATAGCTGTGTTACTACAGCAACACTCCCCTCCCATACAGCTTAGCAGAAGGAACTAGGCTAGGGTGTATCTATGACAGCTGTTAAGAAGGGAAAGCAACCCTAACTACATAGCTGCAAATTAATCAACCAACATATTATATTAATCTTTTTCAATGCTTAACGGGCACTTGCCAGCAAACGGGAGGAGAGAAAGTTGGAAGCAGGAAAGAGACCAAGTTCAGCACTTTTGAACACAAGCTTCAATTAACCGTTTCCTGGCATGAGTGTGTGACCCGTAGACAAAACTGCCAAAAGAGAGACGAACATAAATCAATTTCTTAAATCCTGCAAAATCAGAAAACGACTGGGGATTGGGGGTGGGGGTGGTTGGGTGTTGTAAACAGCCTTCACTTTGTAAACCCAAGGCGATCTACCAGGGACAGAAGACAGCCAACAAACAAGTTAAAAATACACCTTTTCCCCCCCCCCCCAATGCCACATACCATTGAACTGTATTGTATTTAAACCTGCGGTCTCCCGAATTCTGTAACACAACACGGGACCGTTGGCTTCAAATTTTTTCAGTGAACAAAATGTATGCCTTTCTCAATGAGCCGGTGTGGGGGGTTTTGTGGTTTTTTTTTAAGCTTTGTTTGGATTTCCAAGGGTAACCTTCGCTCTTACACATAGGTCTGCGTGCACCCGAAAGAGTTACTGGTTCGGATTATTTTTAGGCAATCAGAAGTCTTGGCTAGAGAAGGAGTTGAGAGAAATCGGCGAAGGTAAAAAGTCAGTCCACAGAGCGTCCCCCACTCCCACCCCGCCTCTCTCTCTCTCTCTCTCTCTCTCTCTCTCTCTCTCTCTCTCTCTCTCTCTCTCTCTCTCTCTCTCTCTCTCTCTCTCTCTCTCTCTCTCTCTCTCTTCCTTCCTCTTTGAGTTGCAATACTGAAGAGTGGGTTGTGGTTGCTGTCTTGGACGCGATCCAAGAGAGGCTGAACCCTTTTCCCACCCCCTCCCCCCCGGCTGCCTGGCTGGGGTGCGTGCGTTTTCTGGTCTCTCTCTCTCTCTCTCTCTCTCTCTCTCTCACTCTCCTCCTCTCCCCACTGCCCCCCCCCACACACACACACACACCGCGCGTCTGGCCCTGCAGAAAGAGCTGGCGGTGTTAAGGCTGAGATGCGTTCTTGGCCTTTTTCCACCTCGCCGCCATTGGCCAGAACCTCAGCAGTGGCTTCCCTTAACCACCAACCACTTTGCTTTGCCCTTTCCCCCCCCCCCCCCTTCCCCTTCCCCTCCCCTCCGCACCCGTGGGAAGCGCGGCTCTTCGTTTCCGCCTGGCGGCTGCTTGAAACACCGAAAGAGAAGAAAAGGAGGCTGGGGCGGGGGGGGGGGGGGTTGGCTATTTGCATATTCATTTTCAAGGAGCCAATGAGCGGGAGTAGAAGGAGAGGGCACCCGCTATAAAGTGTGTAATTCCAGACAGGTCAAAGACCCTGAAATCAGCGCATGTCAAAGTAGTTTGTGGAGTTTCTTGTACAAAAGTGTGTGTGTGTGCGTGTGTGCGTGAGTATGAGAGAGAGAGAGAGGCTGAGATTTCGGCGGTTAAAGGGGAAAAAAAAGAGAATCCAAATATTGCTTTGGGAAGGGAAATGTTTTTAATGGGATTAACGGAAATCTAATTTACAGGCGTTCTATACATGACTTCAAAAGTCCCAGTGATTTTACTGTTAGTCACTCTTTAGATAAACATTTTTAGAAATGCAGCAACGATTTGATCATAGAAAATGTTCTTTGGTTAAGGGCAGAATCATTACAAGCCTAACTACAAGAATTTTGTTTTTAAAAAGCACTCAGACTAATATTTGGATAAATGTAAAATGTACAGCATATCTAGAAATTGTACATACTTACATAAATCACAAAGTTAATATTCATGGAAGTAGCATTCATGAGAGTCTGAGTTATCAGCTCTTCCAGTTAATGAAAATGTCAGATGTGCAAGGAATACAGAATCAGTTTCCTTGTATAAATGCACTGGTTTCAATGAGCTGCTGACTAGACCTTTTGAAAAAGACTACTTCATTTGTGTAGTTAAATTTGGAAACAGAGGGAAGCTTCTGAAAGGATCCAGTTTGAACAAGCAATTGTATTGTATACTTCCTCCCTTCCCTTCTAGTAGTCAAATACCATTTAATAGGTGTAAAATTTATCTTAGTGTCCAACCTTATTAATGGAGTTAAATATATATATTTGGGAAGAAAACCATCTTGACATAGAGAGATAAGAGGAGAAAAAAAATTACAAAGATACAAATATCAGTTTAATGTTTACAGTCATCACCAGCATACAAGACAGATTTTAAAAATTATTCCGTTATTTCCATTCTTGTTGCACGTTTTGACTTTAAATTTGGAACGGCAATACTAATGCATATTGTATTAATATGCATAGCTTTAAATAGCTTTTTCAGAACACTCAAATTTCCAAATTACAGTGTGTAGCATCTAAACTATATATAATAATTCAGTTGGGTTGACTTCAGAAAAATCGGCTTTTTAGCTCGAAACAGGTGAATACATTGAAATATTTTGTTAAAATGTAACACAAAGATATGTGTCAATATGCCATATGTGCAGGATGAAATATTACAGTAATTTTTATTTTTATTAAAATTAAACTTCTAAAACTGTATTCATATTCAGACAAACAACTTATTAAAATCCAAGAAATGAAAAGCTGCTTAAAATCTAGGAACAAAGCTTGGGTTTAATTTTGTTACTTCTATTTCATAATTTTAGAATATGTACGTTAAGGAAAAGAGGAACTGAATAATGTTCATTTAGTTTAGTAACACTGATTGTGCTTATGCATTTTTTCATGGAAATACAGTCAAGTAAAGTATCTGGTTATCAGGCTTCTTTCCATGTCAGGAGAATCTATAGTTGTTTTTGGTTACTACTGGTAGGAGTTAACAAGATGATTGATAGATAGATAGATAGATAGATAGATAGATAGATAGATAGATAGATAGATAATCTTAAAATGTATGCAGAGCTGATAACAAATGATTCCAGAGTTCGTTAATTTGAAAGTCTGAAACCTCATCAGTAATAGGAAGCAAGAACCTTCTAAAATAAAAGAAAAACAGCACTGAATGTAAGAGAGAGTTGAGATGAGCAACATGAGCAATAAAATGCTAATTTGTATGAACTAAAAGGAAACCATCGCATCCTTTTAAACAAAGTCACTTTTCTATTCACAAGCCCATAATAACTACATAAGCTGATAAACCTGATTTAATTATGATGTGTATCATTTTACAAAGCTTTTTTAAAAGAAATATAATCTCAATCTAATGATGTATTTTAACTAGCATCCTTGGTAAATAATGTCATAGCATCCTTGTTCCAGAAGCCTAAACATTCTGTAGTGAGTGAATGCAGAGTGAAGCAAAGTTTTAGAATAAATAATATGGTCAACACGTTTTATTGGTATTCATTTTGCTTCTTTAAAAATGAACTTCAGTGTGCACCATAACACATCATTTTCTTAATTAATGAGTAGTTGTATTAATTATATGAAACCTTCTGTGTTCGAAAGGTTTATTACCTTTATGGGCCTAAATTGAGTTTGTTGCTTATTTTGTAATCTTTATGCATTTCACTAACGTATGAATTCCATTGAAATTGCAATTCACTTAAATGTATTTAACTATCACCTCTATACTGTACTTTACAAAGCAATGATCTACAAAAATTGGTGGATTCCATTCTCAGTCATAGAACTTCCACCTCCTAGCAACCATTGAGAGGAAGTACAAAGGGCGATAATTGGCATTTACTGTAAGAAAAGTACATAAAGTATATAAAAGAAATTTAATTTGTTAAGACATGGTATCCACAATGATATTGTTATCGCCATTGCAAACATGTATTGAAATAAATAACTAAAATTACTTTTATTTCTTACCAATTCAGAGTAATTGAACAATCCTTGTTATTTTCAATTATTCAATTTTAACTGTGATATTAATGTATTATTTTTTATTACTGGTACTGTTTTGAAAACAAACTGCAACTCAATCATTAGAACTCTTAATATAGAGTGACATAGAAGTTATGAATATAATTAAATGATCATTACATTCTGGATTTTGGTTTCATCTTAAAGTGATGGAATTATTTTTATTCCAAGTTACGTAAATATGTGGTTTGCTATCTCATCCTGGTAACTATAATAGATTTACTCTATTGTAACTCTTATATTTAATTTTGAATAAATTGCAATAAAATATAAAATTTGCATAAAAATATTTTAATATGGAGTCTACAAAAATATTCTTCATACAAGTGTCAAGAACTAAGTTTCGTCTCTGATATGGGGAATGTTAAAAATTTGAAAACAGCATCATAAATTATTATTTAATTAAACTTTCTAATAGTTGTAATTTTCCTTTTTCCCCCTTTTTTCTTGCCATGCTACAGTCTTTGATAAATAGGAGGATTAAAAGGATTTCCTAGCATACCTTTTATTTGATGCACTAATGCAAATATTCAAAGAAGTACTGTATGATGAAATAAATACAGAGGTTATTTACAGGAATTATTCTGTTTTCTCTGTGATGCAGAATAATGCCTAAAAATATTGCCTCTATGTAGCAATATTTACCAAGTTAAATGGATGACATTATTATGATAATAGTGATTATTTACTGTTCAATATTACAAATCCTGATATCTTGAATTTAACATCGTAGTTGACCATTTTTATTGTTTTTTTATAGCAGATGTTATAACTTCAGTCAGATTTCCAAGTAAATGATATTTATATCACAATAGACAGTTTGAGATAATATTCCTGGATGTCAGTAGGTAATTTGTATATAACAACCTCAGAATGAATCTCTCTTGAATCAAATGTAATTATAGTTCAATCCTTTGCATGTTTACATAGAAAGTCCCACTGAGTTAAGTGGCCATTACTCTTGGGTAAATATATATGTTTGCAGTCACATTTCCTATTTCTTAAGGATAAAATATTTCTAGTGAGTTCTCACTATGCTGTATTCACTATGCATGTTCTTCTTAAAGTTATTTACAACTTTACATTATGTGGTTTAATTATTTTGTGGATTGAAAGAGTCCTTCATCTGGCATAAGATATGTCACCTAAAGCAGGGGTCCCCAACCCCCAGTCTGTGAACCAGTACCGGGCCAAGGCATGCCACCAACCGTGCTGCATAAACAAGCAAAGCCCGGTCCACGAGATGCAGGCAGCGCACAAAACCACGCACCCTTCAAGCCATGGAAAAACCTCTCTCCACCGAACTGGTCCCTTGTGCCCAAAAGGTTGGGGCCCTCTGACCTATAGACTACATTTACGAGAAGAATAAACAAATCAAAATAAGTTGTTTTAATTTCCTACAACTGGGCTAATCTGTTAGCAATCCTCATTTTCCATAAACTGCCTTGAATACAAGTTTTTTTATATCTATATCTATCTACACACACACACACACACACACATACACACACAAATCTCATCCTACATCCTTTATGCATCTGTATTAAACCGCATCTGTGCGGTTTTGTTTGCATTTTGTTTTTCTTTTAAAAGAACATTCAGCAACTTCTGATATTATTACATAATTATTATTACCATGACATGCATATACAGTATATTCAAATAATTGCTATTAGAGTAGAAACTATTAAAATGTAGAACAAAGCAAAAAAAAATCAATGGAAATATAAATAAATACTGCATTGAAACCTGTGTAATGCAAATACCAATTTATATTCATTTTCTTAACAAATAGCCCAGTTCAAAATTACATATTTACAGTCAACCAAATAATCAAGGTACTGTATTAAGCTTAATGAAGTATTACTTCCTGCAACAAGATTTTCATCAATGGTGGAGATCATTAACTGCAGGTAGGCCACCCATTCAGTGAAAAGTGAATGCCAAGAAAAAACAACTTGTAGACCTACATATGCTATAGTGAAGGAATAAGAATCAGTTTCTTGATCTAGATTCTAGACTAATTTTAGTTGTGCAGTATCCCACCAAATTGTGGAAGCAAAACACAGCTTCCAAATCAGTATTTCTTTCTTGCTCTTAGAAAACCAAATATGTCCAGCTTTTGGGTGAAGAAGATAATGTCCTCCTGATCTGCCCTCCAGGGAAGGTCATTAGAGTTTTCACAGATGAAAAGGCCTTCATGATTTTCTAGGCTTGGACATTAGGTACAATACTGTAGGCCAATGTTAAATATTTTCTGATTTTTTTTTCTTTTACAGCCTGACAAGAGTTGCATTCAATTTTTGAAATATGCCAGTGTATCAGAACAGATATAGGTGGGACAAGAGGTCTCAACATAAAGGACATTAACAGCAAATATGACAAATTATTGAATAGTGTTTCCATATGCATACTTCAGATCTTGGTGTTTCCTTAATAACTGCCTACTCTGAACCCCATTACTTTCTCTTTTTCCTCATGAAGCAGGGTGTAATTTCTGCACAACTGGGATAGGCTCCAATATGGAGTTGGATATGTATGCTTGGAATTTAAGGAACTCTGAGTGAAAGAATACCAGGACTGAAAAATGTCCACAATATTCCATGGAAAAAAAAATACTCCTATTAATCACAAATGTGTTGAATAATTTCAGTCTTGCAGTATATTGGGAAAAGAATAGATGCATAGGTCTATTGCATAGTTAGAAATCCATGGCAATTACTTGCAGATTTCCAGAATTATGCCAATAAAACACTACCCTGTTCACTTTTGCTGAGATGGTAAAAGCATAACTTTGTCACAAACCAACAAATTCTGTTGTTCCAATGTCTTTAAACTGGCATGGCCTATTGGTAGATATGCCTCCCTAAGAAAAAATCAGCTTCGTATAAGGAGCCTAATTTTACTTAATCTAGACTAGGTTCCAATATAGACTAGATTAGCTTCCATTACAAGGAAGGAGAAAGGGAATTGGTTTCCTGCAGTTACTTTGAAGTCTGTCATGTATTTGTGTCTTCTGCTCATTGTACTTTCCAAATAATGCTATACAGGGAGCAAGGATAGTTAAAATAAGACTTGCCTTCTTTCTTGTCTGTGTGAAGTCTTCCTGCAAAATGTAAATGTATACATTTAGTTTTATGAAACTCTAAAATGTAACCATTCAGTTTCTTAAAAATATTTTCCCAAAATAGGTAAAGCCTCCAAATTCTCACCCCGATATACTAATGAAATACAAACAAGAGCTGAGACTGCTAGGTTTTTGTTTCTGGTATTTTTACTTTAGTTTTGTTATTTGATTAATCTCCCAGAACTTGGCTTTCAGTTGCCAGATATGTTTCATCAGAACAGAGGCCTGTACAGGGAAAAGAGACGGAAAGAAGGGGAAGGAGAAGGCATAGCAGCTAAGGAGAAGTTAAATCATTGGATGGGAGATGAATTCTCTAAGTGATGCTATTGTATTATTGATAGGTGATGGGCAGGCCATCTTGATTTGGCTGCAGTGTGCCCTCTTCAACACCATTCTTTCCTATTGTCTGGCCAAACCAATTCTAACCCATTGATGAGGCTAAACAGTGGAAAAGCAGAAATCTCCCATCCCATGAATGTGTGACTCAAGCAGGGAACCCAATCCCACCCCAAAGGAATCTAGACTAGAGGAACATCCAACAAACTTGCGACAAGGCATGGGTTAGATCAGAGGTCCCCAACCTTCTGGGCACCAGGGACCGGTTCCATGAAGAGAGGGTGGTTTTTTGTTTGTTTGTTTTTGATGGGGGAGGTTTTGTAAGGTGTCAGGTTCAATAAGAAGGGATTTAGCAGATTGGGGAGACTGACAAACCTGCAGAGAATAAGATACTTTCTACTTTAAGCAGGGCTTAAAGAACACCCAGAACGGAGTTCCGGCACCTTTTTTGGATGGAACCTTGTAGTGTAGGCAAGGCGGGTTGTATGACATGTGTGAGTTCCGGCACCTTTTTCTTTTACAAAAAAAGCACTGACTTTAAGAAACTTCCCCATCGGGAACATCTACTTCCAAGTAGGATTTCGGAGACACAGCAACAGGATCAATTGAAATAAGAGGGGAACAAGTAGCCCCTTTTGCTCTTCTCCCATATCTAGATTCTAAACCCCAGTCTGATTCTTCTTTCACTTTGCCAAGGCCACAGCTTTAAACTTCTATCTACTGCCTGGGCTAGAAAATACTTTCCAAAAGACAGATCCAACCCAACGCTGCCCTTGATCCTTCCACTGTCCAGTGCTATTTCATCTGCTAATAAGGGGGAACAGACTCAGCTTTGGGGGAAACCCAACTTCTTTGCCCAGCAATTGCAAAGCCCACGAATCTCATCCTGGCCAGTTCGTTTCCAAGCTCAACAAATCAACTAAGATTTCTTTCTATCCTAACGTGACCATACGCTTATGTAAGCTTTCTCCCCGTGGCAACTGGTGGCCCTTACTCTCAGGTAAATTGTACCCAGGCTCTAGTCTCCACCTCCATCGAAGGCTCACTGAAATGAAGGGCCCCTGCGCTGGATCTGAGGTCAGTCAGAGCCAGGGAGCAATGGAAGAGGAGGAATGCTTCTCTGAAGCTCTCCTTTTTTAAGGAGACCCCCCAGAAATCTGGGGCCAAGAGGGAAGCAGCTTGAAAGAACTAGACCTCGGTTTCCCAAGCAGCCTGGGAGAAGCGGGGTTCCTCTCACCCTCAAAACGAAAACCCCCGGATGTTGAGTCAGCCACTGTCAGCAGCCGGGGTCCCTCCCTCCCCCCCCCAAGGCTTTCAGAGCCCCAGGGAGAGCATTTGGCACGGGTAGGCAACCTTGGCTCTTTTATGACTCGTGGACTTCAACTCCCAGAATTCCTGAGCCAGCATATGCTGGCTCAGGAATTCTGGGAGTTGAAGTCCACGAGTCATAAAAGAGCCAAGGTTGCCTACCCTTGGCACAGACCCATCTACCGTAGCAGGCGAGAGAGACGCTCGCTCGCCTCCCGCCGCCTCTCCAGAGCTTCAGGGAGAGGTCGCCAAGCCCACCCGGGAAAGGGTGAGTCTGGAGGCGGCGCGCAAGCCACCCAGGACGCCTCCCACTGTTTTCGGGAGCGAAGCGCGAGGGAGCCGCCGGCCCAGACGGGCCACTTGGGCGGCGGGGTCAGCTCCGAGCGTAGCGGGGTGGGGGGTGGGGGGGCTGAGCCTGAGCCAGGAGCGCCGAGGAAAGCAACGGAGCAGGCGCGGGAGCAGGAAGCAAAGTTTCTAGACTTTTTCCGCGAGAGCGAGCGGTGGGTGGTTGGAAGATGCCCCCCTCGGAAGGTGGAGAAGGAGAAGGAGAAGGAGAAGAAGAAGAAGAGGAAGAAGAAGAAGAAGAAGAGGAAGAAGAAGAAGAAGAGGAAGAAGAAGAAGAAGAAGAAGAAGAAGAAGAAGTGGAAGAGGAAGAAGAAGAGGAAGAAGAAGAAGAAGAGGGAAGAAGAAGAAGAAGGAGAAGAAGGAGAAGGAGAAGGAGAAGAAGAAGAAGAAGAAGAAGAAGAAGAAGAAGAAGAAGAAGAAGAAGAAGAAGAAGAAGAAGAAGAAGAAGAAGAAGAAGAAGAAGAAGAAGAAGTGGAAGAGGAAGAAGAAGAAGAAGAAGAAGAAGTGGAAGAGGAAGAAGAAGAGGAAGAAGAAGAAGAAGAGGGAAGAAGAAGAAGAAGAAGAAGAAGAAGAAGGAGAAGAAAAAGAAGAAGAAGAAGAAGAAGAAGAAGAAGAAGAAGAAGAAGAAAAAGAAGAAAAAGAAGAAAAAGAAGAAGAAAAAGAAGAAGAAGAAGAAGACGACGACGACGACTTTGGACTGACTTAACTGAGAGACTCCCCGGGCCGGTTCGAATCCACCCCCAACATCCCCCCCCCACGCCTCCCTCAGGTCCCAAATTCCCGCCTGAATGAGAGAAACGGGAAGGGCGCTTCAGCCGGCATCGGATTCTTCACTTGGCTTTAGATGGGAGCTCCGGCCCGCTGACTTCCCGGCTCTTGCAGCTTCTGTAGCGGCCGTTTTCCTTCTCTCCTGAATTTGGCCTTTGTCTGCATAGACTTCTCACCTGCCACACACACACACACACCAGTTGCCTGGAAGAAAATTTGTCCAGGAAAACGGATTTGGCGGTGGGGGTGGGTGGGTGTCTCCCTATTAAAGCTCTGGACCCTTTTGAGCTCTGTTGGTTTCCACGACCTCCTTTCACTAGAATGTCCGGAGCGGAGCGTCGTCTGAAACCTCAGCTACAGTCCAGATTCCGCGGAAGAACATCTCCGGCCTACTCAGAGATGAAGCAGGCAGCTTCTCCAATCTCCGAAGAGCCTGGGAACCTAGCTAGAAAGTTTTAAGTGCCAGTATTAAGTCTCCCTTTCTACCAAGCAAAAGGTGCGGAAACAGAGTCCTTCGGGGGGAAAGGGAGGTATATAAATTCAATAAACTTAACAGACACACACGCGTGTATGTGTATTTCCGCGCCTTTTCCTTAGTAGAAAGGGAGGCTTAAAACTGGCACTTACAACGTGTGTGTGTGTGTGTGTGTGTGTGAGAGAGAGAGAGAGAGAGAGAGAGAGGGAGGGAGAGGCTGGCGCTTAGAAAGGGAGGCTTAGAATTGGCACTTAAAAGTTGTGTGTGTGTGTGAGAGAGAGAGAGAGAGAGAGAGAGAGAGAGCCCTCAGATCCTAGTTTGACGTGGAATACATAACTGGGATTTGGCCCGCTGTTCCTCCCTCCTTTCCTCGCGGTTGGTGTCACCTGTGCTTAGGCGGGACAGGTCCCACCTCAACGCCCTAACAGCTGCTCCGGGGCTCTCGGAGGTGCGCAGGAAGCAGCTCTACTCGCCCGCCTCCTCCTTCCCTGCCTCCCAACAACTTCCGAGGCGAATCCAGGGAAAGGCGCGTTCTGCGACTCGCCTTCGCTCGGGCTGGCGCGGGAGGAAAGCGGCGCTTCTTCTCGGTCGGGACAAAGTATTCCCTACTTCCTGAAAAGCCCTGACAGGTTCGGCCACCACTCGGGCCACCCCTCCGCCGAACCAAACCCGATGGGAGCGGGACATTGGCAAAGAAAAGTCTGAGGCTCTCAATGCCGTTGCTTTTTTTTTTTTTTTGACGGAAGAAGGCGCTTGGATAGATATATATTTTTTTTTTGCCGGTTGGAAGTTAAAACGCGAAGCTAATTCCGTCTCCTGGCGGAGTCCTCCTCCTCCTCCTCCCCCCCCACCCGTGAATATTAACTCCTTCCAATAAACTGACCCCCCGCCCTTTTTTCTTTCCTGCAGGACCCAGCCGGACCTCTCGAAGCCAGCCGACCCGCGCAGTTCTGTACTATAAAATCTGTTGGTGTTTTCTGCCTTCATTATAATATAAAACAATGTACGGCAGACTGATGGACAAAGAGAGATAAATTATGTAACGGCTGTACCCAAAACACAAGATTAGTTATGGGCCCTTGATATTTAGGGGCGAAGTTCCCGGCGCAGATTATTTCTTCAGCCGCACCCCATCCCCAATTAAGTCAGATTCCTGTGTCGGAAAGGCATTTGCATAAACTCTGCTCACACTATATAGTTAACTAGGTCAAAGTCCTAGTAGATCTATTCTGACGGTATGATCAAACATAATAGATGATTATCTTTTAGGTGGGTGGGAGGGTTAGAACGTTATTTTTAACTACTTGGGTACTTTATTATTCAGTTTATTGTGGGGATCCAGAAAATGCTTTCATCCAGAAAGCTGCTTAAACCCTGCTGCACGGCTAGTATGCTTCAGAGAAAGCCTGCAGATCTTCACACCTTTCAAACTCAAATAATTCAGATCTCAACCGAACAACTTTTCCTGTTCAAAAAAAAAACGTCTTCAAAAGAGGGAATGCGGGTAAATGCTGTTGCGTTTGAATACTAGAAACTGGTTAAAGATGTAACTAATCCGAAGTATTTCCCAGTGAAGGTTTTGTTTGGATTACTCCAAACCACCCGACGTCTGTACAAAATACGCCTGCAATGTATTAATCTTTACCCTTTATTGTTCTAAAATTAAATTCTAGCCATTTTCCCCTTCGGTTTAATTTATCCCTGAACGGAGAAGTTTGGAAAGCTTAAAGAGCCACGATTCTGGAGTGGTGGGGGGAATATCTTGCTGATTTTTACCTTATTTACGACAGTAAAATACCGAATTCCCCCCCCCCCCTTAATTCTCCCACTGGTGCTACCTCAGTGAATAAATTCATTCCGGGCGAACCCAGAATTTGCTTAGAGATTGAGTTTTTAGCACGCATCAATTGAACTTGGTGATCGGTACTTTTTGCTTTTGCTTCGTTTCCGACTCCCAAGTAGCCCGGACATCTGCCGAGCCTTCGCTGCAGCCCAAAAAGGCAAACGGCCTTTTGGGTGACGGGCAGTCGCCGAACATCGCCGGGGAAGGGGGGCACCTCGGCGCCCTCCGGCAGACATAGCGGCCTCTCTTTTTTTTTTTTTCCCAGATTCCTTCAGGGATGCGCAGTTTGACCGGTCCAGGAAGACGGCGGAGATTTGGAGTCCCTAGGAGCTCGCTCCAGTTTGGATTAGAGACTTTCGCGGTTGGGAAACTCCAGCGGGACTTTCACTGCCAGGTGATCGGCGACCCCAGACCGCTGCCCTGAAACTCATGCCTGGGTCTTCCGGCCCGCGACCCAAGTTCCGAAAAAGGGACGGGACTTGCTTCTTTTCTTACCCGAGATGTTTGTTTGTTGGGGGGTTGGGTGTGAGGGTGTGTGTGTGGGGGGGGGGGGGTGGATCAGCTCAAGCAACCTGACCTACGACTTTACAGTTACCCCTGGGGAGAAAAGCACTTTTTTTCACTGCCCCCCCCCCCGGCTTAGAAGGCAGCGAGAGACTGCGAATCTTGGTGGGTTTCTTCTAAGTCTGTGTGTTTCAGGCCCCGGGTCTTTGGCAGCGGATGACCCTGGGCCGTGGGCTAGAGCTACAACTTAAAGCCCCGAGCCACGGGGAGAAATCCTGGGAGCAACTCTCTCGGCTGGGCTTCGCAACGCCTCGGTTTCGTCGAACCCGTTCGCTCCTGTGCTTAACCATAAACGGAGCCCTCGATTGTTGCGCGCAGTTTCGCGGGGGAAGCTGAAGGTGCGCTCTGCACGCGCTCCGAGGGGGCGAAACTTTGAGGATCCTCGGGCAGCGCGACGGAAGTTTGCGGGGTAACAACTCATCCAGTCCCTTCCAGGACAACCCCGAAGTTCAGGCCAGGGTTCCAGCTGAACCTGCGTGCAAAAGAGGGGTCTGGTTGGGTCGATCCGAAGCGTGGCCAAATGCCAAAGGCGCTTGACCTAGGCAGCGGCGGCGGCGTTTTCTTCGGCCCAGGTTCGCCAACTTCGCCCTGCGGGGAAAAAGCGCCCAAGCTCCGGTCGGGCCAGAAAGATAACCGGCAAAAGGGAGGGGCTCTCGGCCGGGAGGTGGGCGTCAGAAAAGAAGAGGCAGGGGAATCAGCAGCAAAGCCCCCGCGTCGGAGCTATTCGGGTTATGGAGGAACCAGAGCCGGCCGGCAAACGTGCCAACCGCAGCTGGCGAATCCAGGCCAGGCGGGGGAACCGGAGAAGCACTAAAGCCTACGGCGGCTCTCAAGCTGCACCCGGGGGTGGGTGGGTGGGTGAACTCGCCCCCTTTGATGGGACCACCCCCTTCTTTTCCTGGAGACACTTTCGCTTGGGCTTTGCCACAAGCCAGGATCTCTCGAAGCATTCGCCATTTACAAACTTCTCTCTCCTCAAGAGTGGCTAAGGGTTCTTTTGAATCTGGATGCGTGGAGGTTACTCGGACAGTCACCCAGCGTAAACTATGTTTCTTCCTAATATGAGCGGCCTCTTCACGCGTGCCATTCCACCCCCACCACCCCGCACAGAATCGCATTTTGCGCTGCACTCCTTTCCTAAAGGAAAAAGCGATGCCACCTGCACGCCTGGCCTTCTCTTTCCTTTTTTCCTGCAAGGGGAAAAAAACAAAACACCCCTGCAGAGCTTCCCATCCGCACCTCGGGGGGCTTCCAAGCCTGCCTGCTGCCCTTGAAATGGGCACGCAAGCAGCCACAGTCGCAACAGAGGGGTAACTGAGGAAGGTGATGCCATCCCATCAGCCTTGCACACCGCAAGGCATGGAAAGGGCAAGGGAGGGTCCATCTCCTCCAAGGCTCCATCCACCCTGTCCAGAAAGAATTGGTTTCTTTGGTACTTTCCTTCCTGCTTCTACTCTCACCAGACTGCAGAGCGCCATCCCCTTCGGCTCTGGATGGCTCAACTGTTCCTAAGGAAGCAGAACAGTCTGAATCCTCTGGCCTCCACAGAGCTGCCAAGGAAGGCGATCTTAACCTAATGATTGCCTGGTCCAGTGCAGGGTGATCCGCTGGCAGTTTAATGGGAAAAATGAGGACTTTCCACCACCCCCAGCCCCCTTCCCAGCCAAAGCAAGAAGAGAGCAAACGAGAATTACAGCTTCCTCTTCTTTGGAAGACACTGCTTCCAAAGAAATAGATGCAGGGAAAGGGGCGGGGGGGGGGGCGCAGCTACAACCTTCACACCTTCAACCAGCTTCTTCTTTTGATGGGAGTGATCCCCAGATCAGATAACCTAATGACTCCCACTGGAATGCGCTATCTGGGCTTAGCTATTCCAAAAAAATGCCAAGAAGTTTGCAGCATCTTCCCGTTCCTTTTTATGCTCTTTGGCTTCTTTTGGGTGGATGGTATGAAAGAGTGGGCAAGTTTGAGCCACTGGACCAATCAAATGATTACCCCCCCCACACACACTCTGTTACAGCTAAGAGGAAATGGCTGGTGAAAAAGAAGAGACATTTGTTCCTGCTCTTTCCCTAGACCAGGGCTTTTCAACCAGTGGTACGGGTACCACCTGTGGTACATTGGCACCTGGCAGGTGGTACACAATCATCCTAGAAAAGTGGAACCGGTGGCAGCACCGCACAAGCCTGAGCGAGAAACGGCTGGAGATGCAGGGCTGTCAGGGCTCAGCGGAAGCGCCAGGATCAGCACTTCTTCAGGGCTGTCAGGGCTCAGCGTAAGCACCAGGATCAGCACCAGGCTCCAGCTGGAGCTCGGCACTGGTCCTGGCACTTCTGCTGAGCCCAGAAGAAGCGCCGATCAGCTGGAATGTTGCAGCATCTTCAGGGTCTTGTGATTTACATTCAGATGCTTGGCAACTGATTCGTATTTATGATGGTCACAGTGTCCCAGGGTCATGTGAAGTGATCAAAAACTGCTGCAACCACCCAGCAGAGGGGGGGGGGAAATAAAAACCAAACACCCCCCCACCTCCGCTGCCAATCCTCAACAGAAATGCTCACAACAATGAAAACCTTGGACAGGAGGAAGACCGCCGCCGGGTGGGCAGGTAGGTGTCTTGCTCAGCTGTGGCTTGTGGGGCACTTTTTTCAGTGCCATTGTAACTTCGAACAGTCACTAAGTGAACTGTTGTAAGTCGAGGACTACCTGTACTTCATCACTTTTTTCCTTTTTTAAAAAAAATTTTGGTCATCAAGTTTTTGACACCTTGCTAGGTGACTGGTGGTACTTGGATGTTGCCATATCCTAAAAGCAATACAATGGGTGAAAAAGTTGAAAAGCCCTGCCCTAGGATACTAGTTTAGTCTCTTAAATATCTGAGAAACACAAGAAGGCATGAAAACAGAGGTGGGGAAACATGAATCAGCTTAACTTTATTCACACATGTAGTCCACAATACCCAACAAGTGTATTAGGAGTCCAGCATTTCTTCCTCTCCAAGTCCTTAAGTAAAGACTACAAATTCCATATCACCCTGCAAAAAACCCTAACATTCTAACTCTGGACTGCCATCTAATGGTATTTCTGATTTTTACAGGGCCGATTTGGCAGCTCTACATCCGCATTCAGTAGCATATATTGGCTAGCGAATTTCTACCTCACAGATGGCTGCTACTGTCACACAGGAAAGGAGTCTACACTCAGTTAATCTTTGGAGGACCCAAGGCTACTGAATGGGTACTGACAGGGCTGGGCCACCATAGAGTTTGCAAAAGGACTGAGTGAAATATAACGGTTAGGCCTCATCTAGTGATGGGTTGTTGCAGCCAAGGAGCCATATGTAAACCCATACACCAACTTGAAAAGTGACCATACAATGGACACAAACTCACCATAGATTATAAAGAGATTTGAAACCTAGAGGTAGACAAAACTCAGCTTTTTCCCAGAAGTACAAAAGTAAAAATAAAAAGTGTTGCGGAATGAGCTTCAGGCTGTCCCATGCATGAAACAGCCTAAATTTGGCATAGGTTGTTGCTATGTTTGTATGAATGTAATCAAGCCAACACTAAACAAGGAGAACTAGATTTCCTAATCTAATTGAGAAACATGATAGGTGTCAGAAGTGTGATATATCACTCACGTTTGGTCCACAGCTCTGGAAAGCTATAGTTTCCAGATCCTGGGAATCCTCAGTATGACGTATTGTATGTAGTGAAAAAAATATTCTTGCACAAAAATAGAAGAAGCAGAGCATGGAAATCCTGTTGAAAGAAACACAAAAATAATGCCATCGTAGGAGTTTGTAAAGAGGTCATGATATCCAGAGGTGGAGGAGTTGAGAACAGTTGGACCTGTACCTCCGACTTCAGAAGATCTAATTTTGATGAGGAATCTTAGGAAAGGCAGATTGAAACTAATAGCTTCAAATCCCAAAGGAGAAAAGTATGGAGGAAGGTTGGGAAACCCTACAAAATTGGATATTGAAAGCAAAATCGCAATTCTCGCAAGAAGGGAAAATGAAGAAATATTGAAGCCAGGGTAGATATATTAAGGATCCTCTAACATTCTGAAGACCTCAATGTATACATGGTTGTACTTTGACAATAAAGGTTCATTCACTCATCTTAAGGTCCTACTGTACTGGTGGTGGGAGTGTTCCTGGGGTGGGTGGGTGGGGGATGAACAACGAATGACAGAAGTGTGTGCCAGAAGTATACATTCTCATCAGGGTCACCCAGGGCACCCAAGCTCATCCCAATTGCTCAGATTAAGCAAGCAGGCACCTTTATAGGGCAACAGCGATATAAGAAAATGTCAGAGGTGGACAGTTACTGCAGTTACAATGGCAAAGTTATCTAATCATACTATGCTGGAGAAGGCAATAGTATACTATGCTGGAGAAGGCAATAGTATACTATGCTGGAGAAGGCAATAGTTATACTATGCTGGAGAAGGCAATAGTAAACAACCACTCTGTTTTTGCCATCAGATGAATAGAAAATACAAAACGATGGACAATATATTCTAATTGTTGTGATTCAGGGTCAGCCTGTGGGTTCAGCAGTTGGGTCGGACGACTCAGAGGAGGAGGAGGGGGGTGTTGAAGAGCTTGCTGATGAGAGCCCTCAGCCAGGCCCCTCTGACCTGGTCACGACGGAGACCCAGCTGTGTGAGCCTGACAGCGTGGATGAAGATGACCCACAGCTGGTCCTGTTCAAGGACGCCCGACGCAGGAGGCAGTCAATCAGGAGTAAACAGAGGAAGGCAATGGGGCACCTCGGAAGGAGGCAGAGAGAAGCCATGCCCTGAACTGTATAAAAGTGGAATGCGTGGGAGGGCTGGTTTGCTGAAGGCAACCGCTTGACTAGTTCTTGTTTCATAGCTCCTGTTTCATGGTTGGTGTCTTGTTTTGCTCTGTTTTATGTTAATAAATTTGGCAGGCTTTATTCCAGCCTCTTGCCGTTTGTAAAGGGGTTGTCCCTGCCTTTTCTGCAGGGCCGGTAGCAGGCTGGTACAGAACACTAATGCTGGGAAAGGTAGAAGGAAAGAGAAGAAGAGAAAGGCCATCAGAATGATGGCTGGATGGACGGATTCAGTTACAGTGGCAATGAGTGTACCCACCATTGACAGACTTGTAAAAACAGATTAGGAACAGATCACGGGGGGGGGGAGGGGGGAATGCATCTCTGTGGTTGCTAGGAGTTGAAAACAACCTGATGGCACACAATCAAAAACACGAAGGGGAAAAAAATGGTATGCTTAGGAAATAAAAGGAAGAGAATATAACCAAAGACAGAATACAAAGTGGTCTCCAGAACTTTTTAAAGCACTTTCTCTAAAAGCTAACATTCAAAAAGAGCTAAGGCTTGTAAGAGATATAAAAATAAGGGGAAAATATGTTTTGGAGGTATGTCCAGAATAAAAGGAAAGCCAAAGCGACTATTATACCAATGAAACTGTGGTGAAACAGTACATGTAGTCCTTGACTTACAACAGTTCATTTAGTGACTGTACAACAGTTCATTTAGTCACTGTTCAAAGATACAACGGCACTGGAAAAAGTGAGTTACGGCCATTTTTCACACTTTACGACCATTGCAGCATCCCCAGGGTCATGTGATCAAAATTCAGATTCTTGGCAACTGACTTATATTTATGATTGTTGCAGTGTCCAGGGGTCATGTGATCCCTTCTGACAAGCAAAATCAATGGGGAAGCCAGATTCATTTAACAACTGTGCTACTCATTTAACAACTGCTGTGATTCACTTAACAACCGTGGCAAGATAGGTTGTACAATGGGGCAAAGTTCACTTAACCAATGTCTCACTTAGCAGCAGAAGCGCTGGGCTCAGTTGTGGCTGTAAGTTGAGGACCACCTGCAATTGGTAATAATTAGAAAACAATAATTCTTAACTTCTGTCGTGCACCTGTGGTTTCTCGAAAGGGAAATGAAGCTCTGGATCCCGTTGGTTGGGCTAATGACAGAAAGAGGGTCTGGAGTTTAGGGAGGATAAGAGAGGATAAGAGGGAATTTAGCTAATTTAAATGAATTCAGTCTCTGGTGCCTGATGGATTACATCCTAGTTATTGAAGGGATTAATAAATACAGACATCTTCTTGATAAAGTTTGTCTCTTGGAAAACAGATGGAAGACTGTTGGTGAGCTAACCTTATCCCTATCTTCAAAAAGGGGAAGAAAAGTCAGATCTGTTAGTCTATACCAGGGGTAGGCAACCTTTTATGACTCTAGAACAGGGGTGTCAAACTGCTGGCCAGCGGGCCAGATGCGTCACGACGAAACTGCGCCCACCCCATTGCCAGCAATGGAGAAAAAGCTCCGATACGTCATGCGACGTCACGTGACATCGCGAGTTTGACATGCCTGCTCTAGAACTTCAACTCCCAGAATTCCTGAGCCAGCATGGCTGGCTCAGGAATTCTGGGAGTTGAAGTCCACGAGTCATAAAAGAGCCAAGGTTGCCTACCCCTGGTCTATACTATACTCAGTGGTGGGATTCAAATACGTGAACAACCAGTTCTCTGTGTGGATGCCACTTCTGGAAGTCAATTCTGGGCTTGGGCAACAAAATATTAGATACCAGTTCTGCCGAAGTGGTGCGAACCAGCTGAATCCCACCACTGACTATAGTCTATTGTGCTGGGAGAAGTCTTTGAAAAGATGACCAAGCAGCATGTTTATAAACACTTGGATAAGCATGTTGTTATTAACAGGAGTCAGCATGGACTAGCTGCAGACAAATTGTGCCAAACTAAAGCTCTCTCTTTCTTTGACAGAGTTACTTAGAGTAGATCGGGAGAATGCTATAGACATAGTATATCTGGATTTCACCAGAGGCTTTGACAGAGTGCCATTTACATTCTATTGCCCAGGGGCAAGACCAAAACCAATGGGATGAAACTACTAAGATGGAGGTTCAGACTAAACAGCAGAAGGAACATTCTGACTGTATTAGCTGTCAGCCAGTTGCCACATGACATGTGAGTTCTACTTCATTAAGACTTCTCAGAGTCTGGATAGTTATTTGCCAAAGATCTAACAGGTATTGCACTGAATGGAAGTAATACCAGATGGACAGGGAGTTGTATAATTATATCACACCAGTTTTAAGATATGCAACATCTGTCATAGTGGGGCCAAAAGTCAGTGAAATCGATAAGGAGGCTTTGAGTACAGGTAATCTTTGACTTACAGCTACAATTGGGACCAGAATTTCTGTTGCTAAGCAAATCACACCCGATTTTGCCCACATTTTTTGTCACGGTTCAACGAATCACTGCAGTTGTTAAGTGAATCATGGATTCGCTTAGTGGATTTGACTTGTCTCACTGACTTTGCTTGTTGGAAGCCAGATCCCAATCACATGACTTTGGGATGCTGCAAGCATTGTAAATACATGCTGGTAGCCAAGCACTCAAATTTTGATCATACAACCATGGGGATGCTACAACGGTTGTTTTGTTAAAGAGTGAGGAATAGTAAGTCACGTTTTCAATGCCATTGTAACTTTGAACGGTCACCAAATGAATGGTTGTAAGTCAAGGAGGACCTCCATTGAAAGTATTCTGTTCTCTTTCCTGGGTTCCTCTGTGCCACATTTCTTTACTCTATAAAACCATCCTTTTACTGAGATACTGTATGTTTCAGTGGAATATGCTTCTGTGTGGTGGATGAGTGGATGACAGAGGAAACAGAAGGAGATGCAAGTATGGAGAAACAACAGGACTTATTATGCTATATATAAATTTTCCTTTGAGTCAAGGGTGGCTTCTTGTGACTTCATGGTTGAGTACCACCGTCTTCTTCCTAGCTGTGGCCAAGATCCTCTCAATCTTCTCTGCAGCCCTAGAAGTTCATGAAGATCTCCCGCTCAACTACTACCGTATTTTCCGGCGTATAAGACGACTTTTTAACCCATGAAAATCATCTCAAAAGTTGGGGGGTCGTCCTATACGCCCAGTCGTCTTATATGCCGGAAAATAGTACATTAATCAATCGAGCGCCCCCGTTCTTGCAAAGCAACTTCAAGCCTCCTTAGTCCAGTCCCCCCTCCAACGTGACTCTCCCTTCCCACCCCCAAGAGCCTCTCAGCCCCTCCCCCTCCCCCTTGCAAACACCAGACCCCGGGAGCTCTTGCGTCTATTCCAAAGGGTGGGTGGAAGGAAAAGCCCCTTTTGGCTCCGGCTTGGCTGCAAGTCAGCGAGCCCGGGAAGGCACGCCCTCCCCTCTCACTGTGGAGGAAGCAGGGCAGGCTGGCATCTGGCGGGAGCTGGCAGGGCAGTCCTGCGCACGCGCGCGCTCCCCTTAACAGCCTAGATATCAAGGCAGACTATCATTAAAGGAGACTATGAAGTTGCATCCTTGTAGGGTAACCCTGTTTTTTAAACAGGGAAAAAATACAGGTAGTCCCTTAACTTATGACTGGTCACTTGGTGACTCCCAAAAAGCTACTTGAGGTGTGGTTTTGAAGTTCTGACATCACCCTCATCCGTCATGTGAACACATTTGGATGCTCAGCAGCTGCTCTGCATTTATAGCCGTTGCACCACCACATGGTCATGCAACTGTGATTTTTTGAAGGGTTTTGCTGGGAACTGGCATTTACTTCAGGCAATTCGCTTAACAACTATGGGCTTTGCTTCACAACTGCTACATCTGGTTAATGACCACCATGAAAAAGGTCATAAAATTGGGTCCAGTCATATGACTTGTGACCATAATTGCCTGGCTCAATTGCAGGCGTAAATTGAGGACTACCTGTACTTGGAACTTGGAATGCAGAGTAAGGATTGCCTAAACCAGGGGTCTTCAAACTTGGCCCTTTAATGACTTGTGGACTTTAATTCCCAGAATTCCTCAGCTAGCGTGCCTAGAACTAGATAATGGCAGTGTATTATAATTAGGGGAGAATATCTGGGAGGAATTCACTGATCACCAAGGCATGGTGAAACTGCACATGGGAAAGGGCCACAGAAGAGCCGAGGGATAAATAGAAGGAAGCACGGTTTCCTGGTCAATAAAGAGCAGTCCTCTGCACATTTCCTCACAAGGCCATGACCAACATCTGGCACTGAGTTCATCAGTTCATCCCAAATTTCACCCACACCACTCTGCAGGAAGCTATTCAGCCAGCATTGGCACTAACCACTCTTTGAGTTTGTTTAACTACCAATTGCAACCTTCTATTTTGTGGCTGCTGTTTCATCCTTTAAACCAGACCCTAACCCCCCCCCCCACACACACACACACCCTACCTACAGCTGCTGGTTAATACCTTCAGCTGTTCTTCAAATGTTTACAAGCTAAGGGAGCCAAGCGGGAAGGCTTCCGTAGGCTTTATCAATTCAGAAAAATCCTCTTTTCTCGGCCAGGAGTTCCTCTCCCAAATCGTAAGGGCAGAGAGTTTCACGCAGATATTAGACGTTCCCTCTCTGTCCAGTTTCTGAATTGATTTTTTTTTAAAAAAAAGAAACAACAACAAAAAAACCGACACCTGCGGCGGGCATCTTTCCCTATCCAGGGCTTCCACCGCCACCCAACCTGGCTTGGCGAAGGAGGACCTCGAAGTTTGCGCACTACACAAACGGTCGCAAAGCTCCTCACTGAATCGGGAGCGGGGCCAAAAAAAAAAAAAAGGTTCGGTCCAACATTGGCTTTGGGTTTGAGAAAGGGCTGCGCTAGCAGTCCCCCCTCCCCAACTCCAAAAAAAGCCCCCCCCCCATCTGCTCTACTTCACGAGCGATCGGACTTCCCAGGATGGCCACTCGCTGCAAACCTTGATCCAGCACCACAAGCTCCGGCAACAGGCTATAAGACAGGAGTAGGCGACCTTGGCTCTTTTATGACTCGTGGACTTCAACTCCCAGAATTCCTGAGTCAGCATGGCTGGTTCAGGAATTCTGGGTGTCGAAGTCCACGAGTCATAAAAGAGCCGAGGTTTGCCTACCTCTGGGCTAAGACGTCGGAAAGGATCGTCCGATTCCCCCCACCCCCTCCGCCCTTCCCAGTAGTCCTCGTTTCCTCAGCAGCTAAATTCTTAGGTCAGGGGTCGGCAACCTCGGCTCTTTTATGACTCGTGGACTTCAACTCCCAGAATTCCTGAGCCAGCATAGCTGGCTCAGGAATTCTGGGAGTTGTAGTCCACGAGTCATAAAAGAGCCGAGGTTGCCGACCCCTGTCTTAGGTCTTCGCGCGGGTGTCGATCCTTTTCTTCTGGCATTTCTTTCCCCCCCCCAGCGCCCCCTTGGCTGCTTTTCCCAGCAGGATCAGCAGCTAAGCAGACGTTTGGGGGCGGGCAGGGGGAGGAAAGAAGGCGGGCATCGCAGCAAGGGGCAGATGGTGGGTAGGCAGAGTAGGGAGGGGGCCGATCTCGGGGACTCGCGAAGGGCAAGGCCAGGGGTAGGCAACCTTGGCTCTTTTATGACTCGTGGACTTCAACTCCCAGAATTCCTGAGCCAGCCTGGCTCAGCTTGGAAACCTCTCCCTTTTCCCCCTCAGCACGGCTGGCTGAGGAATTCTGGGAGTTGAAGTCCACGAGTCATAAAAGAGCCAAGGTTGCCTACCCCCTCGGTCAAGGCTAAAAGGGATCTCTTGCAAGCCTTTTCTGTGGTTAGCTTTTAGACTGAGGGACCTGCGCCCCCTGCTGTCAGGGAAAGGCAAGTGCAGACAACTGCAGGGCAGGAAACTGGGCTAAGACAAAAAGCCACGGGCCCAAGCGGTTGTGTCCCGAAGTAAGCGAGTGAGAGTTGCGCTCTAGGCCTCTTTTCACCAGTTTCTATCTGGAAGCAAGTTCCGAGGAAAATCAGCAAGAGATTCGCTTCTGCTCTCGGCCTTCTCTCTACAGCAGGTGTCTTCAAACTTGGCCCTTTTATGACTTGTGGACTTCAACTCCCAGAATTCTTCAGCCAGCGTGCCTGGCTGAGGAATTCTGGGAGTTGAAGTCCACAAGTCATAAAAGGGCCAAGTTTGAAGACCCCTGCTCTACAGTCTCTTTGCAAAGCAAGATAGTCTGCACCCCATCCTAAAAAGAGCCTGGGCACTCAGCCGTGCAAAGAGCGTAGCGGAGGTCTTATAATAAAAACTTGCTCAGTTCCCCTGCCTTGCGGGGAAAAATGCTGGCTGGCACTTTTAGAACTTGTTTAGGAATTGGAGGGGGGGAGGGGGAGTTACCATTTCATAATTTAACTAACATGGGGACAACTGAAAGTTATTAAACAATCGAAATTAAAATCTAAATAACCAAATAGCTTCCAAGCCACTTTTAAAGAATGTTAATATGTTGACGTTATTACACTCTGCCTATAATAAGATCCAGAATGATTGGAGCGGCCAAATTTTAGACGATCTAAAGCTGAAAGATATTAATGTAGTGGTCCCTTTAGCAATTTGTTCAAGAAACGGAGAGCACATCTTTCCAGATAGTAATTCATCTGGCTTTGATGGAAAACAAATGGGTTTTTTTACTTTATAAAAACATTTTTAATCCAGCTTTTTCCTATCTGCAAGGCCCAACCGTTCTCTGTCCCGGATTCAATGAGCTAAGCATAAAATTAAGCATTTTTCACACACACACACACACACACACACATATATATATATATATATATATATATATATATATATATATATATATATATATATATATATATATATATGTATTTGTTGTTGTTGTTAGCTGCGAAGTCGTGTCCGACCCATCGCGACCCTATGGACAACATTCCTCCAGGCCTTCCTGTCCTCTACCATCTTCTGGAGTCCATTTAAGCTCACGCCTACTGCTTCAGTGACTCCATCCAGCCACCTCATTCTCTGTCGTCCCCTTCTTCTATTGCCCTCGATCTTTCCCAGCATTAGGCTCTTCTCCAGTGAGTCCTTCCTTCTCATTAGGTGGCCAAAGTACTTGAGTTTTAGCTTCAGGATCTGGCCTTCTAAAGAGCAGTCAGGGTTGATCTCCTCTAGGACTGACCGGTTTGATCGCCTTGCAGTCCAAGGGACTCGCAGGAGTCTTCTCCAGCACCACAGTTCAAAGTCCTCAATTCTTTGGCGCTCAGCCTTCTTATGGTCCAACTTTCACTGCCATACATTGCAACTGGGAAGACCATAGCCTTGACTATACACACTTTTGTTGACAGGGTGATGTCTCTGCTTTTAGTGTGCTGTCTAGATTTGCCATGGCTTTCCTCCCCAGGAGCAAGCGTCTTTTAATTTCTTGGCTACAGTCCCCATCTGCAGTGATCTTGGAGCCCAGGAAAATAAAATCTGTCACTACCTCCATTTCTTCCCCATCTATTTGCCAGGAATTGAGAGGGCCAGATGCCATGATCTTGGTTTTCTTAATGTTAAGTTTCAACCCAAGTTTTGCACTCTCCTTCTTCACCCGCAACAAGAGGCTCTTTAGTTCTTCTTCACTTTCTGCCATTAGAGTGGTATCATCTGCGTATCTTAGGTTGTTGATATTTCTTCCGGCAATCTTAATTCCAACTTTTGATTCATCTAGCCCTGCCTTTCTCATGATGTGCTCTGCATATAAGTTAAATAGGCAGGGCGACAGTATACAGCCTTGCCGGACTCCTTTCCCAATTTTGAACCAATCAGTGGTTCCGTGTCCAGTTCTCACTGTTGCTTCTTGATCCGCATATAGGTTTCTCAAGAGACAAATAAGATGGTCTGGTACTCCCATCTCTTTAAGAACTTGCCACAGTTTGTTATGATCCACACAATCAAAGGCTTTAGCATAGTCAATGAAGCAGAAGTAGATGTTTTTCTGGAACTCCCTAGCTTTCTCCATGATCCAGCGTATGTTGGCAATTTGATCTCTAGTTCCTCTGCCTCTTCGAAATCCTGCCTGCACTTCTGGTAGTTCTCGATCCACATACTGCTGAAGTCTAGCTTGTAGGATTTTAAGCATGACTTTACTAGCATGAGAAATGAGTGCAATGGTGCGATAGTTTGAACATTCTTTGGCACTGCCTTTCTTTGGAATTGGAATGTAAACTGATCTTTTCCAATCCTGTGGCCATTGTTGAGTTTTCCAAATTTGCTGGCAAATTGAGTGTAGCACTTTTACTGCATTGTCTTTTAAGATTTTGAATAGCTCAGCTGGAATACTGTCACTTCCACTAGCTTTGTTGTTGCTCAGCTTTTCTAAGGCCCACTTCACTTCACATTCTAGGATGTCTGGCTCGAGGTCAGTGACCACCTCATTGTGATTATCAGGGACGTTAAGCTCATTCTTGTATAGTTCTTCTGTGTAATTTTGCCACCTCTTCTTAATCTCTTCTGCCTCTGTTAGGTCCCTGCCATTTTGGTCCTTTATCATGCCCATTTTTTCATTAAACGTTCCCTTCATTTCTCCAATTTTCTTGAAAAGATCTCTGGTCCTCCCTATTCTATTATTTTCTTCTATTTCTTTGCACTGTTCATTTAAGAAGGCATTCTTATCTCTTCTAGCTATTCTCTGGAATTCTGCATTCAATTGGGTGTATCTTTCTTTTTCTCCCTTGCCTTTCGCTTCCCTCCTTTCCTCAGCTATTTGCAAAGCTTCCTCAGACAGCCATTTTGCTTTCTTGCATTTCTTTTTCTTTGGGATGGTTTTGGTTGCTACCTGTTGTACAATGTCGCGAACCTCTGTCCATAGTTCTTCAGGCACTCTGTCTATCAGATCTAATTCCTTAAATCTATTTGTCACCTCTACTGTATATTCAACAGGGATATGATTTAATTCATACCTGAGTGGCCTAGTGCTTTTCCCTACTTTCTTCAGTTTAAGCCTAAACTTTGCAAGGAGAAGCTCATGGTCTGAGCCACAGTCAGCTCCTGGTCTTGTTTTTACTGACTGTATAGAGCTTCTCCATCTTTGGCTGCAGAGCATATAGTCAATCTGATTTCTGTGTTGACCGTCTGGTGATGTCCATGTGTAAAGCCGTCTCTTGGGTTGTTGGAAAAGAGTGTTTGCTATGACCATCGTATTCTCTTGACAGAATTCTATCAGCCTGTGCCCTGCTTCATTTTGCACTCCAAGGCCAAACTTGCCTGTTATTCCAGTTATCTTTTGGCTTCCTACTTTAGCATTCCAATCCCCCATGATGATAAGAACATCATTTTTTGGTGTTAGTTCTATAAGGTGCTGTAGGGCTTCATAGAACCGGTCAATTTCATCCTCTTCAGCACTGGTGGTTGGGGCATAGACCTGGACTACTGTGATATTGAATGGTTTGCCTTGGATTCGAACTGAGATCATTCTGTCATTTTGAGGATTGTATCCCAGTATTGCTTTTCCTACTCTTTTATTGACTATGAAGGCTACTCCATTTCTTCTGAAGGATTCTTGCCCACAGTAGTATACCTGATGGTCATCTGAATTAAATTCACCCATTCCTGTCCATTTTAGTTCGCTGATACCTAAGATGTCAATGTTCAGTCTTGTCATCTCTTGTTTGACCACGTCCAGTTTTCCTTGATTCATGGATCTTACATTCCAGGTTCCTATGGAGAAAAAATCTTTACAGCATCGGACTTTCCTTTCACCACCAGACATATCCACAGCTGAGCGTCCTTTCGGCTTTGGCCCAGTCGCTTCATTCTTTCTGGCGCTACTAGTACTAGCCCTCTGCTCTTCCCCAGTAGCATATTGGACGCCTTCCGACCTGAGGGGCTCATCTTCCAGCGTCATATCGTTTTGCCTTTTGGTACTGTCCATAGGGTTTTCATGGCAAAGATACTGGAGTGGTTTGCCATTTCCTTCTCCAGTGGATCACGTTTTGTCAGAACTCTCTGCTATGACCTGTCCGTCTTGGGTGGCCCTGCACGGCATAGCTCATAGCTTCATTGAATTACACAAGCCCCTTCGCCACGACAAGGCAGTAATCCATGAAGGGGATGTATATGTATATGTAGATGTATATGTATATGTATATGTATATGTATATATGTATACGCACACATACTGTGGAAAGTATGAATAGTAAATGGCGGATGGTAAGCAAACATTCTGTTTAAACTTGCACCAATTTCACAATGTATTTAAATTGCAGGATTTCAGTGTTTGTGGATTGTAGGATGCATTTGCAGAATTTAGTGAATAGCTAAAAAGAACCCTTTTTTTCCAGGGATAGCTCAGACTTGCTTCCAAATTCAAAATGGTTTGCTCAAGGGCACCACTGAATGCTTCCAGATTATGAATAATCTGTCACAGATTATGAAACAATATTACTGGGCCTAGTTAAGGGGGAGTGTGGAGGGGCTGGAGAAGACATTTATTCCTTTTTTATTGCTTGATAAGCAGCCTTGCTTTAATGTATTCCAGCAAGAACAGCTGCAACAGTCATAACGTTATGGCTTCCCCAAGCCATACATTGCTATTTTTCCCCCCAAGCTGAGGGTATAGTTGGCCTTTGATATCACAGTTTGGAGGGAAAAATTTCCAAAAAAAATAATAAGTGGACCCAGCGCAAAAAAACTAAATATGATATAATTTCTGTAAATTATTTGAATGTAGTTAATAACTCCCTGCATATTTAATAATGCCCTTTACTCCTTACTTGTTGATTTAAAATTAAGAAGAAAATCAGCAAACCTATTTATATGGAAAGACAGGAAAATAACCTTTTTTCTCCAGAAAGAAATTGAATATGTGCTAAAAGAAATTAGCATAAAAGGCTACATCCAAGTAGACGCATATATATTGACTGGCCAGTATTATTATGCTAATAAAATGTTCTAAAAACAACATTCTGCATTTTAAAGAACTGTAAAGTTTCCTCATTCTTTTTTTTAATTCAGTGTTGTCATTTCATGCTTTAGCAAGCTGTTCTGAATCTGGAAAATACCTATAGCCTCCATGCTAGTCCGTCCTCCCCTAAACCAATAATTTCTGATGCTGATATAACAGTAGCATAATACTGTCACAGTCTGCTGACCTTTAAACAGCAGAGCCAGTTGCAAATTAATAGAAATGTAAAGTATAGGTGACGTAGGGACTCTTCTAGTATGTATGCTAGCATTGTGGGTTCTGAGCAATCATTATTCAGTAATGGTGCATCGTAATAAGAACAAAACCACAGATTAGTGGGGTAATTTCTTCTTTGTTTGTTTGTTTGTTCCATTTATATATCTTGCATATGTAACTCTAGATAACTCAGCAATAAAACAGATAGGACACATAATATTAAAATAAAAACACAAAGTCTTCTGATCATTGTAAATTGACCACCAGCAAAGTCAACAGGCAGGGTCCAACCAACCCAAACACAAAGCCAAGGTTTCAGGGCTTTATGAAAGGCCAGCCAGTTGGGGCTAATCCAGGGGTCGGCAACCTCGGCTCTTTTATGACTCGTGGACTTCAACTCCTAGAATTCCTGAGCCAGCTATGCTAGTTTGCAAGAGTTTAAATCATCTTTTGCAAATTGTAGACACATAACAAGGAGCTCATTTATCACTGCTTGTGCTAGGCTTTCCAAATCTATTTCTCTCTCCCTCTGTAATTACAAACCAAGTCTACAAAAATCTGAAACAAAAGTCATACACTAAAACACAGTCCGGGAATTCATTTTAGGAGTTAGTGCAGCACAGATCAGTCTGAAATCTTTTCCAACTTTCATAATATTCAGAGATCCGAGAGCTAGATTTTATCTTCAGCTTGTTCATTGTTATAAATGATGCATGAATTTGTTCGTCTGAACAAAAACTTTGAGAAGGGAAACTAAAATGGCATGCCTTTATAACAATCTGTTGCTCTACATATAGACACAGAATTACTGTATAACCTATAAACCCACACCGGGGGATCCAAAAAGTTGTCCCTTTCCCACTATTGTATTTTGAATGCTTATGCATCAACCCCATTAAGAACTTTCTGCTCCTTTCTGCAGACACACAAAGCAAACTGAACTGTAGCAAAACAGAGATCAGGAATGAAAATTATGTTCCTTTAAAAACCCAGCAAGAAAAATAATAGATAACACATGAGCATTTTTCCATCCAAATTCTCCAGCAACTCTTCTCTCACACAATAAAAGAGGGAATGTTTCACTACCATTAGCAAGCACAAGGGAATCACTATATAAACATTTTCCAATTGTGGGTGAAAAGATGGAGGGAAGTCTACTGCAATGTTTCTCTTCAAATCCTTGTGATCAAAGTCTAAAACTGTCACTAGTTAATCAATCTGCAGTTGCCTAGAGAAAACCTAGGTGGTAGCATACAACTTCCACAGCTTTTAGCAGAGGCTTTAGTCACCTAAATCTGGGCATTCATCCAAAGTTTAGTTGCAGTTGTGTATTACATACCAGAAAAGATAATGCCAGATCTGAGGCCCTGGCTTAACCATTTAACTGTGAATGAAGGAAAAATGAAAAGTCTGTATTCTGGAAAAAAGCAGCTTTTAAGGGTCTTTTCATAGTGGTATCAAAGAAAAATGTTTTCTCAATGTCTTGAAAACTTAATATTAGATGGTTTTGGCTTGTTCCTCATTCATATTCCTCTTATTTTTAACCACACTATTCAGTAACAGAACCAGCGTGGTCAGTATTGGGTTGAAGACATCATAATGTGTGTGGAATGAAGCAGGATAAAGGGAAAACGTGAGTGAGGTCAAAGCAAAAAGTGTATGGGTCCAGGACACAAACAATATTTTCCCATCAGGCTTTCTCATACACTGATCCTCCATTTCTTTTTATCAAGTCAGGGGTTTGACTCTAAATTATTGACCAACATTTGATGGCAGAAGTTTTGCTGAGTTGCATATGATCTCCATGAAACAGGTTCAGCTTTTTAGTCACTTGAGGTTCAAACTTGTATTGCTCAAACTTGTCTGTTCTAAGGATAAAAATGAGAAGCAAGGGGCTAATCATGTCAGAGTTTCTGATGACATAAACATCCTTTTTTTGGATCAAGTTTTAGGAGCAATGGGTGCCTTTTTAATGGTGGGTAAGGGTGGTCCTATTGCTGTTTTATTATCCTTGGAGACAACCACCTTGAATTTCTGAAATCACCAGTATAACTCTATAAATAAATAAATCCTCAATAAATAAACACATAACATGAGGAAGAATTAAAGAGGGCTGAGAGAGGACGTTGTTTGTATTCCACTATTAAAAATAAGATTTTAAAAATTAAAAAGAGAGTTGCCGGAGGGGGGAAAAGCCTTTTTTTGGACAAAGTTGAGGAAAGATTTCTTGAAATACAGGAACAGATTAAGGAGAACATAGCCATAAATCCTAAAAAAAAAGCCAGCATATGAAGGATAGGTGGTCCCTTCCCTTCCACATCCATTTTTCTGATCTGTGGCAAGGAAATGTGTCAACTGTGCAGCCTGAACTTCTTCTGACAAAAGAATAAGAAAAACAACGTCTTCGTGTTTTCTATGCAGTGTTTCCCTACCTCAGCAACTTTACAATGTTTGGACTTCAATTTCTAGCCACACAAACTGGTTTGGTGAAGAAGGACTGGCTGGGGAATTCTGGGACTTGTAGTCCACACATTGTAAAGTTGCTGAGGTTAAGAAACACTGTTGTACTGAATGGATTTATCTATTTTATTGTACTTGACTCTCTCTCTCTCTCTCTCTCTCTCTCTCTCTCTCTCTCTCTCTCTCTCTCTCTCTCCCTTTTTCCCCCAGGCAGTTTTAATTTTTTTCCCTGTGTTTCCTCTGTCTTCCTGCATGTACAGGAAAAGAAAAGCAGCCAGATCAATCCAGGGGCAATGAACAGAAGAATCCATCTGGCCCAGCCTTTCTTGGCAGCTCCATATGGGTAGTCTGGAACGCCTGCTTTGTAATCTTCATGTCCTTTCCCTCCAAAATAAAAACTAGTTTACATAATTATTGTGCCATAATATTATGATCTTAAAGCTTAGTGATGATGCAGCAAGATGTGTTTTGCTCAAATTCCATAATGTATTCTGATTAGTTAGTTTATCATAATTTAATTCCAATCCCTCCCTAGAGGAGAGTCGCAGCAGATGCTCTGACAACCTAAAGGGGTTTTGTCAGGGGCTTAGTCAAAAGGAAAAAAAAATGGCAGGGCGTTAATCAGCAAGAAACAGAGCGGGTGGTACCAACAGCAAAGCAAAATCCAACACATGGTGCATGTAACCTGGACAAGTGTCTTTGGCACTTCCTTTTAAATATTTTATTCAGTGATTTGCTTAAAAAAACACAACAATGGTGCTGCCTGAGACACCAACAGAAAATTAAGAATCTGTCTCTTATTCCACCCCCAACCCCCCTCAAGCTTCTTTCCTTTTTAACAAATTCAGATCAGAGAGGAAAATATTTCTGATTGGTTGAATGCTTGCCCAAACAATAAGCTTTAATAACGAATTCTTGCAGAGGGCTGACAATTGGACTAGGCCCCTTCCAGACCTAAATTCTGTGATTCTGTTATTTTTTGGGGATATGAATCACTGATTTGTAACAAGGCTAAGATATTTAGCCATTTGAATTCCGTGCAGCTTTTTCAAAGGAGGTATATAATATTCCATTATTAGAAAATAATAATGGAAGTGGACTAGTCAATTAGAAAAATCTACCCCTTTCAGCTGGACCTATCTTCAAATTATGCTTCTACCTGCTGAATGAACTTTACTGCCATATCTTGAGTTTTCCAGGAAAGTTCCTGAAAAGAACAAGAGCAGCCATTGATAGTACTGTGGGGAACTACCAGAGGACTGGAAGAGAGCTGATGTAGTTCCCATATTCAAAAAAGGGAAAAAATAGATCCAGGAAATTACAGACCTATCAGCCTGACCTCAATACCTGGGAAGATTCTGGAAAAGATAATCAAACAACAAATCAGTGAACACCTTGATGCGAACAAAGGGTTTGTCAAAAACAGATCATGGCAGACAAATCGTATTGCATTCTTTGACCAAGTGACAAAACTAGTGGACCAGAGGAATGCTGTAGATATAATTTACTTGGACTTCAGTAAGGCATTTGATAAAGTAGATCACAACCTACTACTTGATAAGATAGAAAAATGTGGGTTAGGTAGCATCACCACCAGATGGATTCGTAGCTGGCTGACAGGCCGTACTCAGCGTGTGGTCCTCAATGGAACTGCATCTACATGGAAGGAAGTGTGTAGTGGGGTGCCCCAGGGATCTGTTCTGGGCCCAGTGCTCTTCAACGTCTTCATCAACGATTTGGATGAGGGGATAGATGGGGAACTCATCAAATTTGCAGACGACACCAAGCTGGCAGGAATAGCCAATACTCCAGAAGATAGGCTTAAGATACAGGAGGATCTGGACAGACTCGAACACTAGGCACTATCTAACAAAATGAAATTCAGTTGTGAAAAAAGTAAGGTTCTACATTTAGGCAGGAAAAATCAAATGCACAGGTATAGTATAGGTGGTACCTTGCTCGATAGTAGTAACTGTGAGAGGGATCTCGGAGTCCTAGTGGACAATCACTTAAATATGAGCCAGCAGTGTGCTGCAGCTGCCAAAAAAGCCAACACAGGGCTAGGCTGCATTAACAGAGGGATAGAATCAAGATCACGTGAAGTACTAATACCACTTTACAATGCCTTGGTAAGGCCACACCTGGAATACTGCATCCAGTTTTGGTCACCAAAATGTAAAAAAGATGTTGAGACTCTAGAAAGAGTACAGAGAAGAGCAACAAAGATGATTGGGGGACTGGAGGCTAAAACATATAGGGAACGGTTGCTGGAATTGGGTATGTGTAGTTTAATGAAGAGAAGGGTGAAGGGTGACATGATAGCAGTGTTCCAATATCTCAGGGGCTGCCACAAAGAAGAGGGAGCCAAGCTATTCTCCAAAGCACCTGAAAGCAGGACAAGAAGCAATGGATGGAAACTAGTCAAGGAGAGAAGCAACCTAGAACTAAGGAGAAACTTCCTGACAGTTAGAAACAACCTGCCTCCAGAAGTGGTGAATGCTCCAACACTGGAAGTTTTTAAGAAGAGACTGGCCAGCCATTTGTCTGAAATGGTATAGGGTTTCCTGCCTGAGCAGGGGGTTGGACTAGATGACCTCCAAGGTCCCTTCCAACTTCTTCTTCTTCTTCTTCTTCTTCTTCTTCTTCTTCTTCTTCTTCTTCTTCTTCTTCTTCTTCTTCTTATTATTATTATTATTATTATTATTATTATTATTATTATTATTATTATTATTATTATTATTATTATTGGATGGCAGATTGCCACTCCATCCTTTTTCTCAACAATTTTCCCTGGAGATTGAAAGATGCAACAATGATATAATTTTGATATATTTTACTTTATGAATTTATTTATCAAATTTAGAAATTACCTATGCCACTCACAGAATGTCACTTTGTATAATGCTTTAGAAAGATTGAAGGCAAGAGAAGAAGGGGACGACAGAGAATGAGGTGGCTGGATGGAGTCACTGAAGCAGGAGGCATGAGCTTAAATGGACTCCAGAAGATAGTAGAGGACAGGAAGGCCTGGAGGAACGTTGTCCATGGGGTTGCGATGGGTCGGACACGACTTCGCAACTAACAACAACATAGTGCTTTAGGACAAAATTATTTTACCATGATTTTTATTCTTCTATTTTTTTTATAACAATGAAATAATGGATAGATGGACAGATGATATAGAGAGATGGATGGATGGATGGATGGATGGATGGATGGATGGATGGATGGATGGATGGATGGATATAGTTATTTATAAATGTTGTTCAATTCTGTATGTAGCTAAATATACAACTCTCCAGAAGGAAATGGGATTCTTCTTTTATATTAATATATCATAGAAGGTTCAACAGACTGTCACGCATTTTGACATTTACAGATGAAAATTGGGAAAACTCTTGACCCTACATTTATTTCTAAAATTGCTGCCTAATACACCTCCTTTTGACCCCTTTACTAAATACAGCATTGAAGATTTTGTCTTCTCATTTCCAGTGCTACACCCTCTCCTATTTATCGTTCTTCAGATTAAGTATCTAAGCTGGAAAAACTGCTGTCAGCAATTAAAAACGTATCTTGACATCTTTAGGGAGTAAAAGCATCAGACTGTGCACTGCAGGGTGCCTTCATGTGAAAATATGTTCGTGGATATGAAATGGAAATAAAATGCACCCATTCAAAAATTTCCCCTGCCAAAACAATTATTAAAAGTAGCATGACGACACTCTTGGAAATGATGACAACTTTAGTGAAACAAAATACTTTCTACCTTCCCCCTCCCCCAGCACAAGGAAAGGGAGAAAAACTTTTTAAAGTATGAATGGAGCTTTCAGACTCGCCATAGAGCTGAGAAACTTTGTAAAGCTGATACTATTAAATGCATTCTGTGACTTTAGTCCTCCCAAATGCCAGCCTTAAAAACTTGTAAAGCTGACCTCCACATGACCTTTCCTTTGTGGCAACATTGTTCACTTCTAAAATAGAGGTCCTCCCTTGTTTTTAGTTTCAGAGTGGCTTTTAGCAACTTGATTTTAATAACCCTTCAAGTCCTAAGAGTAATAGTTTTGAGTGAACCTTGGGAATTAAAAGCAGGCAACACACAACAAGTTCACAACTAAACTCACCAGGCAGCCACTCAAGATAGTTACTTCAAGCTGGAGTCCAATGAAAGACAAATCATTGCTCCTGGAGGCAGCTTGAATTTAAGCATTTATCCTAAGGAGCCTGCTTCTCTTTATAGGATCCTTTAAGCTGCAAAATGTTTTTTCTACTTATGTTTTAAAACAGGAGTCCCCAGCCTCTGGGCCGTGGCCCGCTACCAGGCCGTGGCCTATTTGGAATTGGGCCACACAAGTGGCTGGCCGGAGCCACAGCTCAAGTTGCGCTGGCACTTGCAAAGCTCAACTTGCGCTAGCGGCAGGCTGGCGGGCAATCGCGTGCATGCATGCGCTCTAGCCTATTTGTGCAAGTTGAGCTGCGTGCATGCACATGGCCTGCCACTTGTGCAAGGGCTGGATGCATGCATGCACACATGTTTGGGCCAATTTCCCTCTCCTTGCCCCAGCTGGGCCGCCAAGCTGCAAAGTTTGGGGACCGCTGCTTTAAAAAATGTGAACAGGAGAAATTGTATTGGCTGAACGTAAGAAGTCCATCAACTTCATTGGGTTTTCTTGTGAGCCAATGGAGTGCCAGCTTAGGCAGAAGATCTCTCATTCCAGCATGAAGAAGACCTCTTTAACATTTATTTGTGTTGGCTTCAAAGACCTGCATTGGGGAAAAAAAGTCATATTCTCTCTTTTCAAAGGGGACAAACCTCAGAGGTGAGCGAGGATGGACAAAGAAGCAAAATGAAGGAGGAAAAAAAATATCTCTCTGACAGTATCCTAAAAACTCCTGTCTGTTTAAAGGCTAATTTTTATAGCTTGCATAGTTTGTAGCACACAAATATTTAATCTTTAAGGAGATCCAAGATTTACTTCCTAACCTCCACCTCAGACTGACGGTTTCAAATATCTAAGTGTTTTAAGCCCATGCCTCTTTGTATTATGTGTATGTGTGTGTCTGTGTGTGTGTATAAATTTCTTTTTTGCTGGCAAAGAGTTAAATGGGAGACTAGGATAGCTATTTCAAGCTATATATATAGATGAAAAAATATTTATTAATTATTAAAAATGGTAGCATTGAACACCATAGTTTTGTAACTATATAAAACACTGTTTGCAAGAGTCCATTATGGTTACCTTTTAATTTATTTATTTGTCACGTTTAGGTATCACCCTTCCAACTCTGAAAGTGACTCTCTTAACCTTTAGGTGTGTTCTTACAACTTCCATACTGCAACATTTATGACCTACACCACAGGTGTCAAACTCGCTGCGTCACGTGACGTGTTGCGACAAGCCGCGACTTTTTCGGCATTGCCAGAGCTGGGGTGGGCGTGGCCTCCATATGATGCAACCGGCCCACGGGCCGGCAGTTTGACACCCCTGATCTACACCATACAGGAGTAAAATGATGGGGGGTTTTGACTGACAACCGGGGGGTGGGGTGGGGAATGGTTAAAATAATGAGTATCTAAATGTATAATTGGTTCAATAAGAAAACACACAGAAATAACATACACGCTTGAAAATAAAAAAATAAAAATAACAGTTTGTTAATCAATTCACATTTAAAATGTAGGAAATCCATATATTGCCATTGCTCCTTTTCTTTTCAGCGCTCGCACACGAACACGATTGAAAATGTCTTATTCTTTCCTGAAGAGAGGCCTTTTGGAAATAGTTCTATTCATTCTCAAGTGCAAGTTTGTCAGATAAGCAGAACATGTGGTTGTGAAGTATATCAGGTATATCAGGTATCCAAAGATAAACAGCCTTAAATTGTCATTTGCTTGACTTTCAGGCTAAAAAGCATGCTTGGCTGCTATTTTCTGGTTTTTTATGCTTTCCCTACATCTGGGTTTTTCAAAACGCATTTTTGCTGGCTATGAACAATTTAAGCCAGCTTCGCCTTTACTGCCAAAATGTATTGATAAAGTTTCTAGCATGCCGTGTAAAAATACCAAAGAAACAAGATGTGCTGCCCCAGTGCTGTTGTCGTGTGCACCACATAGGAATAATATCGAATAGAAAATTGTGGCTTGCTATGAGAATTTGTGGTTCAGAAGTGTCGTTAAACAGCAGCAGAAAAGCAAATCGCTCTGTAGTTACTGCTCCTGAAAGGCCCCTGGGGAGAAGGCTTTGTTTGTTTTTAATTTAAAAGCTTTAACAGAAAGTTCCAGCCAGAGCTACATCATCAGACTTCCAATAACAAAATATTCAGCCCAATTTAATTTTGCAATCGTGTCACAAGGTCACCGTTCAGGATTTAGACTGTTCACACAGAAGGATTCATAAGGGAGGAAAAATGAGATTCTTAACATTAACAGAGAGTTAAACCCAGTGCTTTTTTTGTAAAAGAAAAAGGTGCCGGAACTCACACATGTCATACAACCCACCTTGCCTACCCTACAAGGTTCCATCCAAAAAAGGTGCCGGAACTCTGTTCTGAGCGTTCTATGAAAAAAAAAACCCTGGTTAAACCAATAAGGAAGAAAGGGGGAGAAGTCAGGCATGGTCCTCGGTGCCATCTTCAGAGGACCCTTCCCCAGTAGTGGATTATGGGTAATGTTATCTACCCATCCAAGAAGCAGCACAATGTCTGGCGAAAAATGGTTCCTCTCACCGGCAATACCTTGGCTGGCCTTTTCCTAGTTATGGACAAGTGGTCCTTGACTTACATCATTTCATTTAGCAACCCTTCAAAGTTACAACACCCACTGGGAAAAAAAGTGCTGGCCTTGTGTTTATTTATTTAGATTTTTTTTTAGATAATTTGTGTAGTCGCTCACAGGAACTCTAGGTAGCTTACAGATAATAAAAGCACAATATAGGAAAAGAATAATAAAAAGTAAAGAATAATAATAAAGGAATAACTCCCCACACTCTCAGGAACAGTACACACTCAAACCAACCATTTAATGGGCTTCATCCCACTCTGAGTTCCCCAGGCCTGCTGGCAAAACTACATCTTCTGAGTGGTGTCAGAGTGGGGGGGGGGCAGTCTAATTTCTGGAGGGACAATGCTCCAGAGGGAGGGAGCCATTACTTAGAAGGCTCTTCTTCTGGGTCCCGCCAGATGTTCTTCCTTAGGAGATGGGACCCGTAACATTCCTTGTCTCCCTGCTCTAGTGGGTCAGGTGGATATGTCCAGCAAGAGACGGTCGCTCAGTTAACCTGGTCCCAAGCCATGAAAGGGTATAAAGGTGACAACCAGCATCTTGAATTGCACTGGAAGCAAATTGTCAACCAATGCTGCTTCCGCAGGAGAGGGTGACACATGTGCACAACGAGGTCTGCACAAAACCAAGCAGGCCGCTGCATTTTGAACAACCATAAATGTTATGTATGGGGTTTAATAACACTGCAAACAACGGCTCTACCGATACCACCAGGTGGCACTGGGCCGAAACTGCTGCGGCCGGGAGCAGTGTTTCGGTGGGAAAGCCAGGTTTAAATCTATTGGCTGGAAGTGTACCTGGACTCTCGGCGGGAAAGCCAGGTTTAAATCTATTGGCTGGAAGTGTACCTGGACAGGTACAAATAGGGCACAGGTAACCCCGATTCCCCCAGTACAGTCCCTTCACCTAATAAAGAGCTGCTATGCTGTACTCATCGTCTCAGCGTCCTTCCTGCTCTCCAGAACCTACCACGCAACAATAAACACAAAACATAACATCTTACATAAACTGTGTAGATGGTTTACAACCATGGCAGCATCCCCAGGGTCACATGCTCAGAATTCAAGCGCTTGGCACCCAGCGTGTACTTACAATAGTTGCAGTGTCTTGGTGTCTTGTGATCACCATTTGCAACCTTCCCAACTGACTACCTATTCTGGGCTCGATTGCGGTTGTAAGTCAACGACTACCTGTAGCGTCCTGTTTTGTAAACGTTTTCCTTGTTATATGCAAGATAGCAAGTTTTAATCTTTGGTTTTGCTGCTGGTCTTGTTCTGTGTGTCAGGATCCAGTGTGGGATCCATAAGGGATTGGGGCCAGGGGCATCTGTGGGAAGCTCAAAGAAGGGATGGTGGGCATGACCATTCATCAGAACCACCCCACAAAAATCAAGATAGTAGCCATGAACATGAAGCTTTTTGATACACATATACCCTGCCCTAATTGGGCCACTACACCAAGAAAGGATAAAATACACATCGAGATTCTGACTCTTTGCTTAATCAGATGGGTTATCTTCTTCCATTTGGACATCTTAAAATAATATAAGGTAAAAGTCTTCTGAGCTTCTGCTCTTAATATGCGTTCAACTGCATGTAAATATATATTAAAATGGGGTCACAGTCATTTTTCCTCCACATTCTGCTTTTTTAGTGTGGATATCAGACATATGTATGATCAGTTTTATTCCTCCTATGCATCAAGTGTGCTCATTTTTACTTCTACTGCTGCACCATAAAATGGCTTATATTAAATATTCACATTTCTGCTTAATGTGGTTCTGTATTCCTTCTTTTAATTCACTGCTTTCATTTGTATTTTAGGAGGGAAAGGCAGTATATTCATCTAAAATAAAGAAATAGAAAAAGCTTTACCCCAGAAAAGTTTGCTTTAAAGCTGAACCCAGTCATGCTAGAAAGAGAATTCCCTGTCATATACCAAAACCAGTATTTATACCATCACTAGACTAGACATCACTCCCTGAAACTCCTAGGCAAGTTAATAAAATATTTTAACATGTAGCACTTCACAGTATAGGTTGTAACCTGCCAGAAAGTTCATAAACCTCTTGCTTGTAGAAATTTAAATACCTGTACGTAGAAAGGCAACAAAAGAATCTGGCTCTAGGATTTGGTTTAAAGCAGAGGTGTCCAACCTTTGGACTTCAACTCTAAGAATGCCCTAGCCAGCCATGCTGGCTGGGGAATTCTGGGGGTTGAAGTCCACAGCTCTTAAAGTTGCCAAGGTTGGACACCCGTGCTCTAGAGTCTAAAAAGATTGGTCAATATAGTTCCTGAAGCTGTGAAGTTGAGACTGAATGATATCCATATGGTATTTTTCAACCACAGGAACCCAACATGACCATCAGTTAAAGAGATATTTGAAAATGGAAATTGCTTTAAAATGCTAACATGTCATTTCTTTTTCCATTATAGGCAATGAATTGAAAGACTTTGCATGTACACATGGAAACTAATCATGGAGCACAAGTATTACCTTGACATCCTACTGTTCTTTCTTAATAAGGCATAAGGTTCTTCCTAGCATTTCATAATATTTGTATTTTTTTATTCTTATGCTAATTTTTATAATTATGATTATAGTTATTCATAACTTCAATTTGCTGATTGAGACCTAACTGAAGGGTGTGATTATTGCTTAATCTTCCTGACAGACATAAATAAAACAATCATTCTCTGTGTTTAGCCTCATAAGGTAAGAGTGTCATCATTGATGACACTTTCTTTCCAATCTTCTGATTCCAAACTGTACTGTAGATTAATTTCAGTTCAATTTTGAATCAGATGGTATTAATCATTGTAGGTGATTTACTTCTGAAGTCTCTTGTGTGACTTTGGATTAGGGCAGGGGTCCCCAACCCCCGGTCCATGGACCAGTACCGGGCCGCGGCATGCCAGCAACTGGTCCACCCAAACAAGGAAAGCCCCATCCGCGAGATGCAGGCAGCACACAAAACCACGCACCCTCTGGTCCGTGAGAAAACCTCTCTCCATGGAACTGGTTCCAGGTACCCAAAAGATTGGGGACCTCTGGATTAGGGCTTTGATTGCTTCATGAACCAACCATCCCCCTACCCCACCCCCATCACTCACTATCTGTATCTAACTGCAAACTGGCAAGAGGGGCTTTGTGAAATAAACTGTTCTTCCCAAATGTTTTTTTTTCAGCAAAGCAATGAAAGAAAAAAAAAATTATATTGTATAGGTTCTTAAACTCCTCGGTCCAGAAAGGGGAAGTTAATTGCCCTAGAGCAATTGTGGCTAGTGGTGATTGCTTGAAGGCTGAAGTGGACAATGTCATCCTCTACTGCAGGGGTCCCCAACCCCGGGCTGCAGACTAGTACTGGCCCGCGGCCTGTTGGGAACCAGGCCACACAAGCGGCGGATGGTGTGGGAAGTTTCATTTGCACGTGCACGGGAGCTAGGTTGCGCACACAAAATCATCTGCTTCCCCCTGCCACCAACACCAACACATTGCTGTTGCCAGTCCATGGAGCCAGAAAGGTTGGGGACCCCCGTTCTATTGCCTTCAGCCATGGGGACTTCTAAATGGCTTTTCCTGCTGTGCATCAGAAGTAGAGTTTTTTGCCTTGCGCCAGCACGAGTAGTGCTGTCTAATTCATTGCTACAATTTAAACTGGTTTCGATTTTCAAATAATTCTGGTTTACTGATGGTCATTTTGGTTTCCCGTGGTGGAGAAGCCTGGTATTAGGAGAAAACCATTCCATGGTTTATGGTTACAATTTGAGGGATATGATTTGGTCTCAAGTCTCACAGTTTCAGGAACTACACCTGGCCAGGTTTTTAGCCCCTGGACCAAATTCGTAAGACAAATCCTTTTTCCCCCCTCTTTATTCATATTTAGATTTCTACAAATGAAAGGTTTATGAATTTTTGGTAGGTTGCAATATATGTTCTGAAATGTTCTGTGTTAAAGTAAGTTATTAAATTGCCTAGGAGTCACAGGTAGCTACATCTAATGGTGGTGTAAATATTCCTTCTGGTATATGATGGTGAATTTTATTTTTAACATGACTAGGTTCATATCAGCTTGCAGCTTTGAAGCAAACTTTACTCTTGCTATATGATTATACAATTATTTATACTCCCCCTATTCCTAAGAATATGGCATAAAGCCTGGGAATACAGGAAAGATAATAACTAAACATTTATGCAGAAATAGTTGCTAAAGGCAAATAATCGGGGATCTTAGGATGACCATTTGCTTTATACTCAACATCTGTGGCACTAAAAGAAAGGCTGTGTTGCAGGCAGGAACAATCTCTTTCTGTAACCATCACATTTCTAGTGTATTTTAAGCAGCACATGGAAGCAATACTGCCTTCTGGCAGACAGTCAAGGTTTTTGAGCAGGATTTTCTAGCAGTGAGCATGAGCAATAACGTGCTACAGCTGGCAGGTATCATGTTATTGCTGAAAGTACAAACACACAAGATTCCATTAGAAGCTAAGTGTCATTGTGAGAGGGCAGCAAAGGTGGTGATGTTGGAGACTATGTTTCTTGCATTCTGGAGATGTAATGAAAAAAATGCAATTATTATTTCTAAGCAAAATTAGAGATGTAACAATAATATAGAATTTTGCTTCAAAGACCACAGCAAGATTATTTGTGACAAGTAATTTTATTATTTTTACGGGAATTTCATTATTTGGAGAAAACATCATGGAACTTTGAGTTTTGCATATCACATACATACATACGCATGCTCTGTCTCACTCTTAATTGGGGCAGCAATATGGGGTGCTATTGAAACACCCAAGTTAAGTTATGTCTTGACTTTTGATTCAAGCGGAAGCTCTACTTGAATATTAGTTACCACTTGGTGGTGATGACTCACTGGATGGAGTTTAGTTTTGGATACGTACTGCAGGATGGTGAAAATGTGCTCAATCTTTAGCAGCAAGCAATTAGATATGAATTTGGAAGTACTGGCCACTCTGTTATCAAAAGCAAATAAAGGTTGGTAGAAGGAAAAGACCCTTTAATTAATTACGTTTGATAAAATATTATTTTAAGGCGAGAAATCTCTGTTGTAAGAGGTACACTCTGTTCTTTGATTTCAAGGGACTTGCAAAAGAGTTTTTTCCTATCCTATAAACTTTGAAATATAATATCTACAGATCATTTGAAGTTCAACATCCGTGATCTAATTTCTACAGATTGTTCTAACAAAAATTAGATAGCAGCTAGGTCTATTAGATCTCAGTAGTCAAAATCCTGGTGATCACTAAATGGCAGCATAGAGATCTCTGCATCTTTTTGTTGCTATCCAACTGCCATCCAGAGTTCTGCACTGGGTAAAAGCTTAGAAGGAGAAGGAGAAAGCGGGAGATTGCCCACATGTGCTCCAGACACTGTTCCTCACAAGAAAACTGCAGAACTGTTTTTTACAGATTTGAAGATGAAGGGATTAGCCAAGTTGCGTGTAAATGCAGTAGGACCTTTTAAACGACACTATGTTCATGACCTTCACTTTAATCACTTAAAAAAAATTTGCTTATTAACCATCTTAAACCATCTTTTTAGAGAACCTTGGAATGACAAGTTAGAAAAGTCGCCAGATGAGTTTACCTCCAACTCTGAACAAAAGCAACATTAATAATAAGTTTAAGAGTTTAAAGCAATTTGAATAAACAGCAAAAAGCTAAATCAGATTTTGATCTGAGAAAGTTATAAATGGAATAAGAATCCAGATAAATTTTGAATATTGCCTTTTGTCGTAAGATTTTGAAATTAATTATAAAGAATAAAGAGTTTCTCCTAGGAGCCAGATTTATTTTGGCTAGCTTGGCTACTCTAAATCTTAACAAAGATAAGTGACTTTATAATTCTAGAAGCTGGACACTAGTAGAAGGATAGAGGCAAAGCCTGCTTTTAAGGTCAGTTAGTATTGGGACTTACAAAATTACATAAAACATAACAACTTTGAAAATATTAAAGAAGACCTTTGAAGAATACAGCCAGAAATTAGTAGCTACAATATCAATATCGTTAATAATGATGTTTGACTCTATGAACAGGCTGTGTCCAAAAGATGTTACTGAGGGAATGATAGATGAGGAGCAAACTGCTCATGTATTTTAAATATCACGATAAATGAAGATCTTTATTGATGATGCTCATAAGGAAGATTTTCTGCAGGATTAAATCCTCTGAAGGCAACTGCTGGCACAATTCTATAGGGCAGGGGTGTCAAACTCAATTTCATTGAGGGCCGCATCAGCATTGTGGTTGCCCTCAGGGGGCAGGGTGGGTGTGGCTTGGGTGGGTGTGGCCTACTGGGTGGGCATGGCTAGAGTTGCATATGGCCTACTGGGTGGGCATGGCCAGCTCTACATCGTTCGCATCAAGGGTGCCTATGGGGGCTTGGGCAGGAGTGGGACAGATCTGAGCGTCTCTGGCAAAAGGAGGGTCTCTGGGCCGGGGCCAAGGCAGTGGGGGCCATTCCCTCACTGTTTCCAGGATGGCTTCGCGGGCCACATGAAACCACTTCGCGGGCCTTGTGTTTGACATGTCTGCTATAGGGCATCCTCAGTTTCATTCTGTAGCTTGAAAGCTGCCAGTACAATATTCCAACATTTGTAGAGCCAGCCACCTAGTGGCTTCTATGTGCAATATCTGACATCAAGCGAGACTTTCCCTGAGGCTGACTTTTCTTCACCTTGTGGTAGAAAAAGGTAATGCCAGTGTTAGATTCATGCTTACATTCTGCTTTCATAAAATCTGTGTGCCTGAAGAGGAAAAGGCCTAGAGAGAGAGAGAGAGTAAAGAAATAAAAAGAAAATATTTCTGTGGTTTCCCAAACTAGTTTTTCTCTTTAAAAAAATGTGAAAAAAGGTTATAAAATATTTCTTGGTATGCTGACATTAAACAATGCATGAAATAGTTACATATGAAAGAAAGGGATTAACTTTGTAAATACACAAAATCAAGAATAAATCTTAAGAAAACAGAAGATCTACCTACAACCTGCTGTTTCCCAGGGCCCTAGGTGAGAAAGGAAACACATTTTTCTTCCAGCCTTGGATCCAAACTGACCTGTTTGACTCTTCTGGATCTTAACATCGGGTTGTTCTTTTCTAGTGTATGGTTGAGTTGCTTTTAGAAAAGTGTTTTCCCCCCAGCTTATTCAATCTAGCATCAGATCCTAATTATATTGCTTGATACTAGATGGAATGAGGAGTAAATGTTGAGCAGAGAATATGAGCAGTTAAGCAATATGACCAGGTTTTGATGTACATTGGAATGACCTTGGGAAACAGGTGGAAGAGCTTTATTGCTCTTAACAGCCCTCCAACTATCTGTAAGACTCCACCCCATGCTACCCTGGAGGCAGCCACCCTCAGTTCCCCATGAATGCTAGTCGTTTCCAACTCTAGGGGCCGGTGCTCATCTCCATTTCAAAGCCGAAGAGCCAGCGCTTGTCCGAGGACATCTCTGTGGTCATGTGGCTGGCATGACTAGACGCCAAAGGCACACGGAACGCTGCTTCCTTCCCACCGCAGTGGTCCCTATTTTTCTACTTGCATTTTTTAACGTGCTTTCGAACTGCTAGGTTGGCAGAAGCTGGGACAAGTAACAGGAGCTCACTCTGTTGCGCGGCACTTGGGATTCGACCCGCCAAACTGCCGATCTTCTGATCGATAAGCTCAGCATCCTAAACCACTGAGCCACCGCATCCCTCAGTTCCCCAAACAGCCCCTCTGTTACAAAGAAGCATGTTCTCAGGGCAAGGTCCAGAGTTTCAGGTTCAGTCCACCCGGCTAAGCGAGTCCACAGGGCAAACTGTAGTTCACAAGATAAAGTTCAAGCACAAGACAAACGGCAGTCCCCAAGGCAAAGACAAGGTACACAGCAGAAGGCAGTCCTAAAGGGAAAGCAAAGGGCAAAGAGCAGTTGGCAAGGCAGGGCAAAGGCAAAGGCAAAGGCAAGGCAAGGGGCATAAGTCAAAGCTGGGGGAGTGTAAGCCAAAACAAACAATTGTTCCTGGCAAAGACTAACTCCCCACGGTTTCTCCTTAACTCATTCCACTCCAGGTGTTCCTTATGAGGAGGGATGGGGAAACTACTTCTCCTGAGTAGTCTTGCAGCCCTTCTCTGGGCTTGCCTATGCTCTGCTCTCCATGCCTTTGGATCAAGTGGGGGAGGCAGATGTTCCTCATCAGAGGGGATCTGCTCCCTATCAGCACCACTGCCTATCTGCAGCCAATCCTCCCCTGTGTCTGTGAGGGCAGACAGATCCATCGTCCTCAGCCCCTGGCCTTTCCAAACATTCCAGGGGAGACATGCCATCCCTGTCAGATGGCCCCGGGTCCAACTCTTCCTCCTTCAAACTGGGTTCGGATGGAGGCCATGACATTTTATTCTCTTGAGGAATCATTCAATAATAATAATAATAATAATAATAATAATAATAATAATAATAATAATAATAATAAGAAGAAGAAGAAGAAGAAGAAGAAGAAGAAGAAGAAGAAGAAGAAGAAGAAGAAGAAGAAGTTGGAAGGGAGCTTGGAGGTCATCTAGTTCAACCCCCTGCTCAGGCAGGAAACCCCATATCCATGGTGGCGAACCTATGGCACACGTCCCACAAGTGGCACACAGAGCCCTCTCTGTGGGCATGCGCGCCATCGCCCCAGTCCTAGGCCTTCAGCTGGGTTTTATAAAACCTTTTCACTTTAGGCCTCCACTGCTGTGTGCAAAAAAAGGTTCATCAATCAATCAATTTCAACTTCTCGCAGGGAAAAAAAAAGATCTCGCCAAGTTGGAATTGATTGATCAAACTTTTTAGTCCCACCCAGTCTGCCGTTACCATCGCAGCCACGCCCAGCCAATGGGCCACACCCAGCCAATGGGCCACACCCACCCGGCACCCGACGATACATGAGTGGGTTTTGGGTTGCAGTTTGGGCACTTGGTCTCTAAAAGGTTCGCCATCACTGCCCTATACCATTTCAGACAAATGGCTGTCCAGTCTCTTCTTAAAAACTTCCAGTGTTGGAGCATTCACCGCTTCTGGAGGCAGGTTGTTCCACTGGTTAATTGTTCTAACTGTCAGGAAGTTTCTCCTTAGTTCTAGGTTGCTTCTCTCTTTGATTAGTTTCCATCCATTGCTTCTTCTGCATGATTCCTCTTAGGTTTGTTGCTCTGTTGGACAGTTTGTTCGTATTGGGGTTTGTGGCGGTAGTGTACACAATGCCATGATTCTCACATGTCTTTAGGATTTTTTTAAGTTTTTAATTAAGATAATTAAATATAAAGCTAAAAGAAGAAAATGAACACTACTAAGTGTGAATAAAAAGTATAGTGGGAAAACTTTTAAATGACATATTTTTCTCTTTCCCTTCCATTTGCATCCCCAACCACTAACCACAATTTATATATTTATATTTTTATACTGAACATTAAGGATTGTTGCTAGTTACCATTTAACTGTTTTCAGCTGTTATTTTTAATTGGTTTCAGAACTTTTCTTCTAGAAGCCTTGTTCCAAATATCTAAGTTTGCCTTGGTGTGTAATGTGCTGCATGTAAGAGAGTCAATCCTGCTTAAATTTGGTTAAACTCCTATTATGGAAGTATACTATCAATTTTGCCGTTGGTGCATTGTCCAATTGTGTTCTCATTAGCAAGGTCTCTTGTTAAGAAAAGAAAAAAAAAGAAAAGAAAAAAAATAGTTTGTACTTCTCTTGTTCTTTTTGGATATACTGGCTGTCCTTGACTTACAAACATTCATTCGGTGATTGTTCAAAGTTACAACAGCTCTGAAAAACAAAAAGACTAACAACCCATTCTTTCACTTATGACCACCATAGGATTCCAAAGGTCATATAATTAAAATTCAGACACTTGACAACTGGCCTCATTAGGATGATTGCAGAATCCTGGATCACACAATCACCATTTGCAATCTCCCCAGCCAGCTTCCAACAAGCAAAATCAATGGGGGAAGCTGGATTTGCTTAAGGACTGAATATAGTTCACTTAACTGCGGGGATTTGCTTAACTGTGGCAAAAAAGGGACATAAAATCAAGTGTGACTCACTGAACAACTGCACTGCTTAGCAACAGAAATTCTGGTCCTAATTGTGGTTGTAAGTCAAGAACTACCCTGATGATGTCTGTTGCTCTTAAATTAGCTACGCATGCTAATTGCTTCAATAAGCGGTAAGGGATAGATTAGAACATAGGAGAAAATGTTTAGCCCTCTTGCATCCTTTGTGTATTGGATGAATCTGCAAGAAGTTTATTTCCGTGAGGACTGATGTTCTCTGCTGAAAAGGAGTGGGAACGGCCATTGTGGTTCAGTATGCTTCAATCTGATGTTTTGGTTTCGTTAAAAAACATCAAATATGTCTTCAAAATAAGCTGTTTGCCTGATTTTTCTCCACATTGACAAGCTGACAGAAATCCACTTGGGCAGCTACTTCATTTACTCTTGTAGAACTTTCTTTTTGGCGGGGGGGAGGGGGGAAATCAAGGAACACATATGGAAATCCTACAGTTTCCTATCACTGGATCAAGTTTTATCCTGTCAGAATGCAATCAACTAAGAATATTCTGGTGGAATATTCATCGTTTGGATCTGATTTGTTCCCAGCTTGAAACAAAACTCTTTCCCAGATAGAAAAGTTTGTCTCAGAACAGAGAATCACCAGTCTGGTGTTCATAGCCATAAGAGTGTCACAGAGAAAATAACTGCCTGCACAATTCTGATTTTTGTAGGCATAGATATATCACTACCTCTTTTCTAAGGTCTTCGTTGCTGGCCTATCAAGGGCTGCTAGTTTCTTTAGAGTTGATTATCGATCCTAAAAGGCAGAAGCTACCTATCAGTTCAATATCTTCATTACATTTTCAAATCTGGTCCCTATATGTGTTATCCTTAGGTGGGTTTTCTTTATATTTAATTTATATATATATTTAATTTATATATATATTTAATTTATATATATATTTAATTTATATATATATATATATATATATATATATATATATATATATATATGTGTGTGTGTGTGTGTGTGTGTGTGTGTGTGTGTGTGTGTGTGTGTGTGTATAGGCCCCAAACATGGAACAGTGGTCACAGCTCATATTTGTGTAATTTTTTTTTTTTTGATTGCTAACAAAGAATTAAGGGAGACCAATATGTATTTCAAACTTATTTGTTCTCATCAGTCAGCCATACCCTTCTGAGATTCAAACCTGGGCTGACTGCACATTAGGCAGTTGTTTTAACCTCTGGGCCACAGGCTCTTTCTCACTTTGTTAGCTGAGAAGCAAGGGAGATATGTGTTAAATGTTTGTTAAGTATTTAGATTACCTTGCTAGGCCCCAAACATGGGACAAATCTTATTTCCTGTTTCAGCCTAACCCAAGGCCATCCACATATATATATGGCCATCCATATATATATTTGCACAGCGCTCCTTGATTTTCATGCCTGGATTATTTGCATTTTCAGATATCAGATTAGTGTTACTGGCGCAATGTGCATTATTGATATTTCTTCCTCCAATTTAAAACGACGTCCATCTTTTTCCAATCTATCTTCCTTCATTTTATATTAAGCACACAGATTGAATAAGTATGGAGAGAGTATAGAGTATTGCCTTAGGCCTTTGTCAGCCTGGAGCCAGCCTCTTTTAACCATGTTCTTTGTTTGTCAGTCTCCAAAATAGACCAGACAGGAAACACAGTCTGAAAATACAAATCTTCCACTGTCTCTTTTTAATCACCTGATACGTTAGGGTGGATCCTTGTTTAAGTTTCTTTTTCTGCTATTACTCAGGTGTGGGCTTCATCCTCTTCTGTCTGGTTGTTCCTTAGGCAGCATCTCTTCCCAACACCCACCCCCCTTCCAAAGCTATTCTCATTATAATGGGATCTCTGTCTTCCAATTCTCTGTTTAGATTTTGCACAAGGACAATGAGATATTCTGGAATTGCCATCAGTTTATGGATGTTCCATAACTTGGCATGGTGACTATGATTTAAGACCTTCCTATAGCCAATGTTGACCTCTTTTTGGCATTCCTTGGCTTGTCTTAATTCTCCACAGTATATCAACAATGCTCCCCTTTCCCCCCTAAAATCAGCTTGAGCACCTGGTATTTCCCTTTCTTGTAGGAATCTAATTTCTGTGGGATGATTCTAAGCATTATTTATTTTACCAGCATGTGAAATTCAGAATATTGGGGGATAGTTTGCACAATCTATGAGTTCCTCTTTCTTGGGTACTGATATATAAATAAAGTTTTTCCCAGACAGTTGGCCACTATGTCAGTTCTCCAGATTTGCTGACATAGTTTAGGTAGAACTTTTAGTGATTCTCCTTCTGTTGTCGTATTTAAATAAATATTCCATAAATTGCTGTAGCCTTCAGACTTGGTAACGAGTAGAATGCTAATCTAATTTATCATCTGGTTCTAGTTTTCTTGTAAATAGGAATAACTTCTAAGACATTTTGTTATTGTTGCTTCTTATCTGAAGTTGTTCTGAACCAGCCCTCTTCTCGCACCCCTAATCAAAAGAAGAGTCTGGAAAGCGTCCAAGACCAAAAGGCTTCTGCCAAGTTTTAATTACACTGTTACAAGAATACAAGAGCTTGACTTCTCAAACGGAAAAGTTGCTTTCAGCAACCAGCCCCTCCCCAAACACTTCTTTTATAGAGAGCTCAGGGCGTGGTCTCCCTGTGCCTCCTCCCGAGGAGTCCCATAGCCTTTCTTTGTTTGTCCCTGCTCGTCTGCCTCCTGCGTCGGGCGTCCTTGAACAGGGCCAGCTGTGGGTCATCATCCTCCGCACTCTCGGGCTCACACAGCTGAGAAGAGGTTCCCGGCTGAGGACTCTGCAAAGTCTCCAAATCATCATCAGCCGGTTCGTTTCCCTCCTCCCCCACATCTGAGTCCTCCGATACATCGGACCCGGCTGTCGGACCCACAGGCTGGCCCTGAGTCACAACACTATCCCGCACCGCAGGGCCCTTCCCCCGGGTCTGCCGATCCGGATGCGGTCGGGATGGGAACTGTTCGTGAAAAGCAGTCACCAACGCAGGGGCATGAACGGCGGTCGCGTCTTCCCATGTGAAGTCCTCCGGCCCGTACCCTTTCCACTCGATCAGGTACTGGAAGCGACCTTTCAGCCAGCGGGAATCCCTGATGCTGGCGACCTCGTACTCGGGGGGGCTGTCGCCATCACGAGGTCCTGATGGGGGAGGTTCCGCTTGGCGAAGTGGACAAGCCGGTTGTTCGGGGACCAACAAGGACCGATGGAAGACGGGGTGTACGCGCAGGGAACGTGGCAGAGTTAAACGATAGGCGACCGGGTTGATGACGGCCTCGACTGGGAACGGTCCAAGGTAACGGTGGTCCAGCTTCCTCGCCGGCCGAGTGGATGGTAGGTTCCTGGTGGACAACCAGACCCGATCCCCCACCGATAATGGAGGTGTATCCCTTCTCGACCGATCGGCGAACCTCTTGTAGTCGGCCTTGGCCTTCTCCAGCTGCCGTCGCACCAATCGATGGATCGCCTGTAACTCCGCCATGAATTCGTTCGCTGCCGGCTCCGGTGAGTCCACGGGAGAAAGGGGGAAAAACCGAGGGTGATAACCCACATTGGCCAAGAACGGTGTCAACTGCGTGGAGGTGTGCTGCGAGTTGTTAAAGGCAAACTCGGCTATGGCCAAATAGTCCACCCAATTGTCCTGCTGCAGGTTAACGTAGCAGCGCAGATACTGCTCCAAAATGCCGATGACCTTCTCGGTACCCCCGTCGGTCTGAGGATGATGCGCGGACGAGAGGCAAACCTTAATGTCCAACGCCCGCATCAACTCCTGCCAGAAGCGGGCTGTAAACTGGGCCCCCCTATCGGAGACGACTCTATCGGGAAGGCCGTGCAGCCGGAACACCTGTTGGATGAACATGCGACTAGTGGCGCGAGCTGACGGTAAGCCGCGACAGGGGATGAAGTGCGCCATCTTGGTCAACATGTCCACCACCACAAACACTGTCGTGAAGCCGGAGGATGGGGGTAGATCCGTCAGAAAGTCCATGGACACAGCCCCCCAGGGTCTCTTGGGCGTTGGCAAAGGCTGCAGTAAACCAGGCGGGGCCCCTGTCGCTGACTTGGCCTGCCTGCATGGGACGCAGGAGGTGACATAAGACTGGACATCGTGTCGGACTCGGGGCCACCAGAATGTACGGGAGACCAGGTTCAGAGTCTTGAACAGGCCAAAATGCCCCGCAGCCGGGTTATCATGACATTGGCTGAGGACGAGTCCCCTGAGTGGCCCTCCTGGAACATAGAGCCGGTCACGATAATACAGGAGTCCATCCGTGACCGACCAAGGCGAATCTGGCCCCACCTCTTCCTTCCGCTGAGCCACCCACGCCTCCTGCTGCTGCGCCTCCCGGATCCGAGCCCGTATATCCACCGGCTCCCGCACCGCAGCAAAAGACTCGACGGGGATCACGGTCCTGGGCGGAAGCTTGTCTTCCACTCGGGTGTACTCGGGCTTCCTGGACAGAGCATCCGCTCTCTGGTTGTGCCCGCTTGGTATGTACCGCACCCGGAAGTCAAACCTCGCAAAGAAGAGGGACCACCGGATCTGGCGTTGGTTCAAATTCCGAGCGGTCTGCAGGCTTTCCAGATTCTTGTGGTCCGTCCGGACCTCGATTTGATGCCGCGCCCCCTCCAGATGATGCCTCCAAGCCTCGAACGCTGCCTTGATGGCCAGCAGCTCCTTCTCCCAGATGGTATAGTTGCGCTCCGAGGGATTCAATTTCCGTGAGTGATACGCGCAAGGGAAAAGGGTACCGTTGGGCGTCGCTGCCTGGAGTAACACGGCCCCAATGGCAATGTCGGAGGCGTCCGCCTCCACGACAAACGGCCATTGCGGGTCAGGATGCTTCAAGATGGGCTCCTTCATGAAGGCGTCCTTCAAAGCTTGGAACGCCTGTTGTTCGGGGGCGTTCCACTGGAACCGAGTCTTCTTCTGCAGGAGCCGGGTGAGGGGGGCTGTCAAGGCAGCAAAGCCAGGGATGAATGTCCGATAGTAGTTGGCAAATCCAAGAAGTCGCTGAATATCCTTCACGCGACGCGGGGGTTGCCAACTCTGCAACGACTCAACTTTACTCGGTTCCATGGCGATGCCCTCAGGAGAAATGCGGTGACCCAAGAAATCAATGGTCACCTGGTAGAACTGGCACTTCTCCAACTTGGCAAACAGCCGATGTTTCCGGAGGCGCTGCAGGACCTGACGGAGATGCTGATGATGCGCTTCACGCGACGGGGAGTAAATCAGGATGTCGTCCAGGTAAATCACAACAAACTGGTCCAACAGATCCCGAAAGATGTCATTCATAAAATGCTGAAACACAGCGGGGGCGTTGGTCAGGCCAAACGGCATCACCGTGTACTCGAAATGTCCATAGCGAGTACCAAACGCCGTCTTCCACTCATCACCCGGCCGAACCCTGACGAGGTTGTAAGCTCCACGCAGGTCCAGTTTCGTGAAGATCTTAGCCTCCCGGAGTCGGTCCAAGAGCTCGGGGATGAGGGGCAGCGGGTAGCGGTTACGCACCGTGATAGCGTTGAGTTTCCGGTAGTCACAGCAAAGCCGTAACTCGCCCGACTTCTTTTTGACGAAGAGCACGGGCGCAGACACTGGCGAGGACGAGGGCCGGATGAAACCACGAGCCAAGTTCTTCGTCAGGAAGTCCCGCAATGCAGCCAACTCGGGCTCCGACATGGAGTACAAACGCCCCACTGGGAGAGGCGCATCAGGGACTAGGTCAATGGAGCAGTCGTAGGGCCTGTGCGGGGGTAATTGGTCCGCCTCTGACTCGCTGAACACGTCAGCAAAGTCGGACAGTTCGGGAGGCAAGGAAACCCCTGGGGAACCCTCCACCTGGCCGGCACAGATATGGCGGGTGTGGTCCACGCACTGCAAACTTGGGAAGGTGACCAAGTTCTGAGACCAATAGATCTGTGGATCATGCGCCCGGAGCCACGCCAGTCCCAAGACCACGGGGAAGTGCAGATCCGAAGTGACGTAGAACTGAATGGCCTCCACATGGGTACTGATGGCCATACACACGGGTTGCGTGGCGGCCGTGATAGGCCCGGACAGGAGCACTCGACCATCGATGGTCTCCACAAGCATGGGCGGATCCACTGGACACTGGGGAACAGCCCATTTGGCCACAAAGGCCGAATCCATAAAGTTAGTGGTAGCCCCAGAGTCAATTAAGGCATGGACCGGAATCCCCTCTGGCTTGCCAGGAAGGATCAGACGTGCCTCCAAAATCAAATGCCGTGGAGGTTCACAGGCACCGTCGGAACAACGTCGCTCGGTGTGGATGTTGTGGGTCGCCCGATCTTTCACACCGTCTAGATCGGGCTCGGGCCGTTTCCCGATAGCAAAGCAGGGGACTTTCTCGGGGCAGGCTTGGTCACTGACGCCCGCTGACGCTTCTTCGGGCAAGAAGCAGCCAAATGTCCAGGGTCCCCACAGTAAAAACACAACCCCTCCGATCGTCGTCTGTCCATTTCCGTCACCGATAGACGGGACCTGGCGGCACCCAGCTCCATTGGCTCCTCCCTCTGGACTGGGGGCTCACGCACAACAGGGGCGGCAGGGGTCTGTGGGGTGGCACGGCGACTCTTACGCTGCTGCAGCCGGGCATCGATCCGCAGACAAAGATGGATCAGCCCATTCAGGTCTGAGGGAATGTCCACGCGGGCCAGCTCATCCAACATCTCCTCTGACAAGCCATCCTGAAAGGCATCCACGAGCGCAGCCTCATTCCAGGCGGAATCCTGGCTAAGCAGCCGGAAATCGCTGATATAGGCCTGTAGAGGGCGCTGACCCTGCCTCAAAGCTTTCAGGCGTCGGGTGGCCGTCTGCGCCTTAATCGGGTCCTCGTACATGAGGCGCATATGGTCACAAAACCCCCCAAAGTTATCCAACAAAGGGCTAGGCTGTGCCAACAGAGGCGTGCCCCAACGAGCTGCATCTCCCGACAGAAGGCTCAATACGAATCCCACCTTATCTCGGTCAGTGGGGAAATCAGCTGCTCTCACGCTGATATAAAGCTGGCATTGTCCCAGGAAGGCAGGAAACAGTTCTGGTTTACCAGCAAATTTATCCGGCATAGCTATCTGACATTTCCTCCTGGGTGGGGGGGCAGCATGTACCTGAGCCTGCAGTTGTGCCACCTGAGTGGCCAGCAAGGTGAGTTGCTGGTTGAGCTGGGCATTCTCGGCAAGAAGCTGCTCCATCGTAGTATTAAGGGGTGGGTGGCTGAAAGCAAACTGTTCTGAACCAGCCCTCTTCTCGCACCCCTAATCAAAAGAAGAGTCTGGAAAGCGTCCAAGACCAAAAGGCTTCTGCCAAGTTTTAATTACACTGTTACAAGAATACAAGAGCTTGACTTCTCAAACGGAAAAGTTGCTTTCAGCAACCAGCCCCTCCCCAAACACTTCTTTTATAGAGAGCTCAGGGCGTGGTCTCCCTGTGCCTCCTCCCGAGGAGTCCCATAGCCTTTCTTTGTTTGTCCCTGCTCGTCTGCCTCCTGCGTCGGGCGTCCTTGAACAGGGCCAGCTGTGGGTCATCATCCTCCGCACTCTCGGGCTCACACAGCTGAGAAGAGGTTCCCGGCTGAGGACTCTGCAAAGTCTCCAAATCATCATCAGCCGGTTCGTTTCCCTCCTCCCCCACATCTGAGTCCTCCGATACATCGGACCCGGCTGTCGGACCCACAGGCTGGCCCTGAGTCACAACAGAAGTAGACAAGTACTTAATGATCTTTAGGTCAATAAGTGAAATGCTATAATCACTACGGGGAAGATCATGGGAATATGACCTTAGAAAGAGGGAAAATAAGCAGTAACAGTGTAAACTAGAATGCCAAACATGTAGTGTGGCCATTGTATATTTGGAGCATGCTGCTTGCTTTTATTTCAATACATGTCAGTTATTTATTTCGTATTTTCTCTCTTCATATGACAACAGACCTTATCCCAGCAATTGTGTTCCTAGTACAGCCAGTGCACGCTCAGTTAAAACAGCAGAGGAAAGCTTATGGGCCTATGATTCCCAGTACTCTTTTATTGGGATTGAAACACATATTTTGGACCTGCCATTTGTACACATGAGCATTAACACAGTGTATAGTGTTGTGAAATATAATCCTCAGAAAACTAGCCATGTCAAGGTTTCCCTGTCCGTCTTGTCCAATTATAGGGCACGGTGCTCTTCTCTGTTTTTTGGCTGAGGGAGCCAGAGTTGTGCAAAGACAATTTCCATGGTTATATGGCCAGGGTGGCTATACAGCAAAGGTGCATGGAATGCTGTTATCTTCCCACAAAAGTGGTACCTATTAAACTACTTGCATTTGCATGCTTTCAAACTGCTGGGTGGGCAGGAGCTGGGGCAAGGAACAGGAGCTCACTCCATTGTGCGGGGTGCATGGCCCCAAACCCAGGCTGTCAGCTCTCCAAGTGACAAGCTTAGCATCTTTAACCATTGAAGGACCCCGCCATAAAAATGCTAAAACCAAACCTCTTCATTTGGCCCAGCAATAAAACATCCTAATTGTTGTGTTGTGAGTTCTTCGCGCAGGAAAGGAGACGAGGCAAGTGAGTTCAACAAAGCTCATGGTTTATTGCTTGCAGGATCTGAACTGAGGATTGGGCTGCAGCTTGCAGCAATTTATAGCCTGGCCCCTAGGCGGCAGCCAATAGGTTTAAAGCAACCCATTGCCGCCTAGGTAAAGGTAAACGTTCCCCCACACATGCATGCTAGTCATTTCCAACTCTAGGGGCCGGTGCTCATCTCCGTTTCAAAGCCAAGCGATTTGCGTTTGAGTGATTCCTTCGTGGTCCTCACCATTCATTCAGCTTGACCATTAGAAGACGGGTGAAAAGGGACAGACTTTGCATGTATGATAAGATTTGCTCTTAGGAAGGCCTGAAATTCAGCAGCAGTGAATTGTGCCCCATTGTCTGAAACTAAGACATCTGGCAACCCATGTGTAGCAAAGAGTTTTCTCAGCACCTGGATGGTCCTAGCAGTAGTCATGTTTGCAACTGGGATTACATCCAGCCATTAGGAGTGGCTGTCCATCACTATGAGGAGGAGCTGTCCTTGAAGGGGCCCAGCGTAGTCTATGTGAATTCTAGACGAGGGAGTGTGCGTTACTTCCCACCTGTGACCTGGGGCATGTGGCATCTCAGGCCTAGATTGCTGGCATGTATAACAACCATGTACCTGTGCCTCAATGTCCTTGTCAAGACCAGGCCACCAAGGGTAGCTTCTTGCTAAAGCTTTCATTCTGACAATGCCTGGATGGCCCTCATGTAATGACTGTAAAACCCTGTCTCTCAGTGAAGAGGGGATTATGACTCTGTTTCCCCATAGGATGAACCCCTTGTGAGCTGATAGCTCATGTCTTCTAACAAAATAACTCTGAAACTCAGGGCCTGGGCTTTTATCTAACCACCCCGTGTGCACCCATGAAAGCACTCTACTAAGTGTTCTATCTGTAGCTATTTCTGCAGCAATGTCCCCAGCACGGAGTGGAAATTCTGGTAGGTCCTGAATGGACAGAATTCTGGCTGCAGGGGCTGAGTCTGGTTCTGTTAGAGGCAGTGGAAGTCTGCTGAGGCCATCAGCATGGCCCATTTCTTTACCAGGTTCGTGTATGCAGATAAGAAAATAGACCATCTCAACATTCTTGGGGAAAGTATGTGGGGGGTTTGTTTGTCTGTTGTGAAGAGTCCCAACAGTGGTTTGTGATCTGTAAAGACCGTGAAGTCCCTGCCATATAAATAGTCATGGAATTTTTTTATTCCAGCTACAATGGCTAGTGCCTCTTTGTCAATTTGAGCGTAGTTACGCTCAGCAGAGGACAGTGTCCTTGAATAAAATGCAATAGGGACTTGTGTTCCATTCTTTTCTAAATGACTCAAGACTACCCCCATCCCATACGGAGATGCATCACATGATAAACAGACTGGTTTAGACTCCCTAAAATGAGTTACAGTGGATTTAACTGACAATAGTGCCTTTAAGTCCTGGAAGCTTTTTTCATTAATGCTGGTCCATTTCCATGGAGCTTTCTTATCTAAGAGCCTGTGAAGAGGCTCTGCCAATGCAGCCTTGTTAGACAGGAAGGCATGGTAGAAATTGAGGAGGCCCAAGAATGCTTGTAGCTCTCCTTTGGATTTAGGGCTAGGTGCCAATTGAAGGGCCTTCACTTTGGATTCAGCAGGGTGAATACCGTTAGCATCAATTCAAAATCCTAGAAATTCCATTGAAAGAACCCCAATACTACATTTACTCTTTTTTAATTTAAGGCCTGCTTCTCGAAGCCTCTGTAAGACAGCCCTGAGCCTGCTGCCTAACACTTCTGTAGATTCTCCAGCAATAAGTACATCATCAAAATAAGGGCAAACACCCTGAATGCCTTTAAGTGTGTGTTCCATGATCCCCTGAAAAATGCCTGGAGCAACACTAACTCCAAATTGTAAACGCTTTATTTTGAAAGCCCCCCTGTGAGTCATGATCATCTGAGCCGCAGCTGTGGCCTCATCAACCGGCAGTTGCTGATAGGCCTGTGCTAAATCTAATTTAGCGAAAATAGTGCCCCCTTGCAAAGAAGCTAAAATGTGGTTCACCACTGGAACAGGGTAAGCGTGTTGTTTAAGGGCTTTGTTAATTGTACATTTATAGTCTGCACATATTCTGATTTCTCCGTTGGCCTTAAGTGGAGTGACTATAGGAGTTTCCCACTCCCCACCATCAACTGGTTGTAAAACACCCTGTTCTATAAGCTTGTCTATTTCTGAGTCAGTTTTATGTTTGAGGGCAAAAGGGACCCTTCAAGGCTTAACCCTAATGGGAACTACATTGGGATCTAGCTTGAATGAGATAGGCGGGCCTGTGTATGTTCCTAGGGCTGAATCAAAAACGTCTGCAAAGTCCTCACAAACTGGTGAAAGGTTTGCAGCTTGTGTCCGGTTGATACCAGTTATTTGAATGCCTAAAGCATCAAACCAATCGAGTCCTATGAGACTCGTTCTCTGGCCCCCTACTACTATTTCATCCAGATGCCCATAAAACCCCTTAAATTTTATGGCCAAGGTGGCTTCCCCCTTAACTTTGACTTGAGCGTTTTGAAAGTCAGTTAAAATTATGTCGGAGGGCCTTAGCTTGGCCCATTTTCTACTGCGACTGCGACGAAATTGAAGGTGTCCAGGAAATAATGGAGACAGCAGAGCCAAAGTCCAACTTCATTTTACAAGGGACTCCTTGTAGCTCTACCTACAGTTTGAGTTTAGGTTTGAGGGGGGGGGTCGGGCCCCGGTGCGGCATACACTTCTACGGCTTCTACAAAACCCCACACTAAACGGACCCTGGGCCCCGGTACCTCTCCTGGTCGGATCTTCTGACTGGTGTTTGGGTGGCCGGTCCCTCTGGCGAGCTCTACAAACCGCTGTGATGTGGCCTGTTTTGCCGCAGGCCCTGCACATGGCTGAACGGAATCTGCAATCAGCGAGTTGGTGGTTGCCGCTGCAACCTTTACATCTAGATAAGAGAACTGTCTTGTAAGAGTTTTCTTGCTGTTTGCTGCTGCAGTGCTGTGTGTTGGGTTGCTTGTGAAGCTTGTTGACTTCAGGATCTTCTTCCTCCGAAGATTCCTCTGAGCGTTTGGTGTCCTCGTGGTGGACTGTTTCATCTTGTTTCGTTGTTTGGGCGGGCTGGACTGTTTGGACTACACCCCTGGAGGCTTCGTCTGCCATTACTTCATCTTGGGCTTTGATGAAGGTTAAATTCGGTCTGGCAAAAAGTCTTTGCTGGAGCGTTCTGTTCCGTAGGCCACAGATGAGCCGGTCTCGCAGTCGCTCCTCTACGTCGGAAAATTTACAGAGGCGTGCGGCCTGCCCCAAGGACGCGATGTATTCTGATGCTGTTTCACCGGGCTGCTGCATTCGCTGTTCAAACTTGAAACGCCAAGCAATCACTGACATCTTCGGCTGGAAATGCTCCCCCAGCTTTTTCTTGAGGTCCGCGTAGGAAACTGCCTCCAGTGGCGTTGGTGTGAAGAGATTTTGGCCAGGTCGAATGTATCTGGGCCGCACACATGCAGCAGCGTGGCAGCCTTCAGCCCATCTACTGCAACTTGGTTTGCCCGGAGGTAGTTTTGTACCTGGGACAAGTAGGAAGGCCATCCCTCTGGATGCTTGACATCAAATTTGCGTAGTCTTCCAACTTTCGGCATTCTGTCTTCGGCTGGTTCCTGCGGTTTTCAATCCTACTTCTCCAAGGCCCAGGGACTGAATCCGCTGAGCACGTGGTCGCTAGCATGGCTTGCTAGCCGACCGTGGGGGGGGGGGGGAAATGCCTTTTCCCTCCAGGCGTGAGTGCCTCTCCCCTAGTGAACTTCAGCTCTTTTGGAGAAGCAGGATCCCATCCTCGTCACCAGTGTTGTGTTGTGAGTTCTTCGCACAGGAAAGGAGACGAGGCAAGTGAGTTCAACAAAGCTCATGATTTATTACTTGCAGGATCTGAACTGAGGATTGGGCTGCAGCTTGCAGCAATTTATAGCCTGGCTCCTAGGCGGCAGCCAATAGGTTTAAAGCAACCCATTGTCACCTAGGGGCAGCCAATAGCAGCACTGGAGACTTGGAGTCTGGGTAGCTGGAGAGCCGTTAGCTGCTCCAATTTACCACGTGGTGTTACAATGAGACCAATACATAACACTAATATTATCTTGAACTCTTCAAACCAGATCTAATAACCTGAGTTCAATCTTCTCCTATTTTATTAAATGCACTTATAATTTTTATTCAGATATAGTGAAAAAGAACCCTCAGCATTGTTCAAATGTGAGTTTTAAGTTTCCAAAGAAAAATGTATAAGGCCAAACAAAACCCAGGCTCATTTGATTCACTTATTCTACAGTGTTTCTTCAAGGTATGATTAACTTAAGATGGCTTAACTGTTTTTAATTTGAAACAGATGCCTGTGATTTTGGCCATCCGTGATATGAATCAGATCCATGTATAAAGTACAAGATTTCCAGCCGGAGTAGAATGGCTGTCTGCTTTAATCCAACATGCCTGTTGTTGAAGGATGTACCATCTCTAATCCAGTTTTGAGCTGATTTATTTTTCCACTGACAACTTCCACTGTCATGAAGAAATCATGCTATTTATTTTTTATACTAAGAAAATTGATGTACCAAAAATGAGCAGAATAAAAATTGGCATTCAAATCTCTACTCCCAGTTGCATTAAATAGCAGAAAGAGACTTTTTGCAGCTTGGTGAACATCAAAAGACACCCAACCCGCACCTCCTCAAAAATCAAGAGACAAAGAAACCAAAATCAGGTTTGGAGGGTTTCCAGTTCATGTATATTTGAGATGCAGTTAATTTGGGTATATTATAAAATGAGAGAACTGCGTTATTTATAGAGCTTGCTCCTTGAATTATATTCACATAATATATTCTTAAATTTATCACATAAGGTATCACATAATATATTCTCAAGTTTTATCACCTTTTCAATTTTCACTGTTACAAAGGAGAACTATTTAAGTGCTTTGCAATGTATGGCAGTGAAAGTTGGACCATAAAAAAGGCTGAGTGCCAAAGAATTGAGGCTTTTGAACTCTGGTGCTGGAAAAGACTCCTGCAAGTCCCTTGGACTGCAAGGTGATCAAACCGGTCAGTCCTACAGGAGATCAACCCTGACTGCTCTTTAGAAGGCCAGATCCTGAAGCTAAAACTCAAATACTTTGGCCACCTAATGAGAAGGAAGGACTCACTGGAGAAGAGCCTAATGCTGGGAAAGATTGAGGGCAATAGAAGAAGGGGACGACAGAGAATGAGGTGGCTGGATGGAGTCACTGAAGCAGTAGGTGTGAGCTTAAATGGACTCCAGAAGATGGTAGAGGACAGGAAGGCCTGGAGGAATGTTGTCCATAGGGTCGCGATGGGTCAGACATGACTTCGCAACTAACAACAACAACAATTTAAGTGCTAATGAAAACAGCCATTATTTATAGCAGTGCTTCCCCAACTTTTTCCTTCATTATCCCAAACAGCTTATCAGAAACCCCTTTTTACAGTTTATAAGAAAAACCCGATTTAAATATCCCTGTTGTGATTGGATAATGGGTTCATGTGTCATTACCCAAAGAAGGACCATTTTTACCCAGGTGTGGGAGGCACTAATTTATAGTATCTGCATACTATATTTTAAAAATCCTTATTAAAAAAGGAAATGAAATTAGTCTGATTAGTCTAAAAATATTTTACACTGATGGTATGATCATTCTTTTCAAATGTCATTGCCCTCTTTAGGGTAAATTCACAATGCTATCTTGAAAATGATAACATCTCCAATCAGGATTAGCTGCAAGGATAGCTTTTTCTATCTTAGTATCTAGGGCTACATACGGTACCAATTCACAACCAGCATAACATAGCAGAAGGTTAAGCCCATGTAGCTGGAAAACTGGAATCAAACCTCTTCCCTCTAAAGTCTGAATCTTCACATGCAGGTCCTCTGTCCCAGGGCTTTTCAACCTTTTCACCGATTGTACCACTTTTAGGATATGGCAGTATTCGAGTACCACCTAGCAAGGTGTCAAAAACTTGGTGACCAAAAAAAACAACAAAAAAAATCTGGAAAAAAGTGATAAAGTACAGGTAATCCTTGATTTACAACAATTCGCTTAGTGATTGTTCAAAGTTACAATGGCACTGAAGTGACTTATGACCATTTTTCACACTTATGACCGTTGCAGCATCCCCATGGTCATGTGATTTATATTTGGATGCTTGGCAACTGATTCATATTTATGATGGTCACAGTGTCCCAGGGTCATGTGATCCCCTTTTGCAAATTTTTGACAAGCAAAGTCAATGGCAGGGCTGCTGGTGGCCAGGTACTAAGGCGGGACTTCCTTCAGACCCTCCCTCTCTTTCATTCCAATCTCCCTCCCTCCTCTCTTTCTTCCTGTTTCCCTCCCTCCCTGCCTCCCTCTTTCTCATTCTCATCTCCTTCCTTCTGAAGGAAGAATTTGAACCCTCCCCCCATATTTTCCCTCTTCAATATATTTATCAAACAAGGAAAAACTTCCGGAGACAGAAAAGACATGCTGCTGAGGGAACTAGCTTAAAAAGGTGCATTCCCCTTTAAGATTTAGCTACTGGCTAGAAAGTTATGGAGCAGGCAGCTGCACTTGAGGGGAAAAAATGAAGCAAGTATTGGCTGCTGGCTAAGGCAGCCGCCCCAAATGGCTCCATTAATAAGTAAATGAATGCTTCAGGCAAAATCCATTCAGGACAAAAATACTTCAGAATCCCTTGCAGCAAAACTTGCAGCTAACAATAGCAGAGCAATAGAATTAGAACCCAAAATCCAACAGGGGACATCAGACATCAGCCACAATAGAAATTGCCAACCACTCCTTAAGAACACAAAGGCCACATTGCACAAATCCCAGAACTTTAAAGTCACAAAATCACATAAGAATCCTTCCACTCTCCCGGTTTGTTGTTCAGCTTTTCCAGAACCGAACTGCTGAAATGGCACTTCGCTTCTGCCAATAATCTCCTCTTGAGCTTCCAGAGCAGCCAGCTTCCTCTTGCCTATTTCAAATGGTGGCGCTTCTTCTTCTTTTTTTCTTTTCTCTTAAAGGTATAGCCTCCCTGCTGGAAAGCAAACCCCTCAGCTTTTTCTTCCAACAATTCCTTCCTTTCCGTTTCCCACCCTCCCTCCTGCTCTCTCCCTCCCTCTTTCTCATTGCCATCTCCTTCATTCCTCCTGCCTCACCTGCAGCCAATGCTGCCTTTCTTCATTCCTCGTGGAGGGCGACCCCTCCCTTGCTGCATCTCTTGCCTTTTTGTCGCTGCCACCTATGTGCATGCCCGGCATGAATGGCTGCCACAGAAGTTGTAGATTGGCTCCCGGCCGGCCCTGTTTGGTCTCCTTTCCTCTCTTTGCCCCTCCTCCTTCTTTTCCCTTCAGTGCAGCTCCAGCTGACTCATTTTCCCAAGGCTGCGACTTTTTTTTTCTCCCTCTCCCACCCACACTGCCTCCTTCTATAGCCTCTCCTGTCTCTGCCCCTCTCCTCCTCCTTTCTCTTCCAGGTGAGCCAGAAGTGCCGATCCTGGGGCCTGCCTCGCCCCAGCAGTCCTGCAGCTCCCCAGGACTCCCTCACGGCAAGTCCTATGCTGCGCCACTTTAGCTTGTTCCCTCCCTCGCTACACTTGGCTAGGCTGGGCAGGGTCGCGTATCACCTGCCAGGTGCCAATGTACCACTGGTTGAAAAGCCCTGCTCTATCTTATTGTGAAGTAATGATTACTTAATTCCTGCTGCTATAATCTATGTTGCAGGGAGTGGCCCACCTGACAGCTTTCTAGAAGCCTGATGTATGAAAGAGATACTGTATAGTTCTCACACCTTGTCTTGCCTGTTCGTGGTTAAAATATCAAAATGCAAAGAAAAAGTGGAAATATTTTCAGTGCTATAATATTTTGATCAGATAGCACACATGCATGCATTTAGAGGTTCCAGCTTTTCTTCCCCAATCTCACAAGAGGTCAACAAAATCAAGCTTTTCTTCAATGTTGGAGAAAATATAGATTTATTTGACCAGATCAGTGACTTATAAAATGCAAAAGAAATTATAATACCAGCAGACAAGGTGCTTACAAGGTGCTTAACAATTGTGGCAAAAGAAAGGTAATAAAATAAGGCACAATTTGCTTATCGACAGGAATGTTTGCCTCAAATGTGGTCTTAAATAGAGGACTACCTATATTGAGATTTGGAAAGGACTACTCCGAGTGATCTCTCAAAGAGCTCCCAAGTTGTGAGTTTATTGTTGTGTAAAGGAACTGCTAAAATGGATAATACTGTACCTATTGACAAGTTTGGGCCAGCTTACTTTTGGGCCTATGAAAAGACGCTTTTTCCTTTCCCATAAACATGATGACAGCCATGTTAATCCTGGTAGTGCTCATTCCTAATTGCTTTATAAAGGGAGATTGTACTGCTTGGGTATTGTGCCCCGAACAGTCTTCTCAGAGAGATTAAGCTTGCCCATAGATTGATGGATTTAAGGATATGTTAAAGATGGAACTATTCCAGACACCTTTTGTAGTTTAATGGGTGGAGGCTCTTATGTTGATTTTATGTCAGTTGCAGTTGTTTTTAGAACGGATTTTTATTCTGAACTATTATTATTATTATTACTGTGGATGTTTTGATTACATATCTTCTCCATATGTTTACTGTATTGTACTGATGTTTTGCATGCTACCAAAAGTTTTAAAACTGTTGCAGTCTAGCAGATGGATGGATGGATGCTTAAAAGTTTGTGAGCCCTTTTAAATTTTCAGTAATTCTGCATAAATACAAGCTAACCATGATCTATTCTCCACTCAGGTCCTAAATGAAGAGAGCCCAATTAAGCAAATAAGCCAAAAACATTATACTTGTTCATTTATTTATTGAAAAAAATGATCCAAAGCTTAAATGGGGCTGTCTATATTTTTAGGATTTGTGTGGAAAATAGATCATGTTTTCATTATATTTATGCAGAAATATTGAACATTCAAAACGGTATACCACCATAGTTGCTGCATCTAAGGAAAGAATAAACAAAGCTGGCATGCTAGCAGTCAGTTTTGAGCTGGATTTGAAAAACGAAAGTCATGGATTTGATTTTGATTTCTGCCAAAAATAAAAATAAAATAAAATCGCATGGGTCTATAAATTCACCCAAAGGCAGAATACAGGAATCTGAATTTTAGGTAAGCAGTGGCACTCATGAAGCATTTTGCTGCTCACAGTGGGCATGTCCCTATAAGGATATACAGATAGTCCTTGACTAATAACTCCAACTGAGCCCAAAATTTCCGTTACTAAGCAGGACACTTGTTAAATGAATTTTGCCCATTTCACAGCCTTTCCTGTCACAGTTGTTAAGTGAACCACTGCAGCTGTTAAATTAGTAACACGATTGTTATGTGAATCTGGCTTCCCCCACTGCCTTTGCTTGTCAGAAGGTCACAAAAGGTGAACATGTGACCCTGGGACTCTGCAACCCTCATAAATACTTGCCAGTTGCCAAGTATTCTATCACGTGACCATGGGGTACTGCAACGATCATAAGTGTATAAAGTAGTCGTAAGCAGTGCTTTTTTTGTAAAAGAAAAAGGTGCCGGAACTCACACATGTCATACAACCCGCCTTGCCTACCCTACAAGGTTCCATCCAAAAAAGGTGCCGGAACTCCAATCTGAATGTTCTATGAGAAAAAAAAGCCCTGGTCGTAAGTCACTTTTTTCAGTGCTGTTGTAACTTTGGTTACTAAACAAATGGTTGTAAATTGAGGACTACGTGTATTTTGTACTGATTATGACATTTAGTCCCTTAAACTTCAACCTTTTTTTCACACATTACAGTTTCTGGTAACCTGAATACAGACAGATGATGATCCTTGGTTTGCTGAAAAATGCAGGAAATTACATTATTTGCCCTTCCTTCCCTTTGCTTATGTTTTCCTTCAGGATCACCTTCCTTTTCTGATCCTGATATTTTCTACCTGGCATCCTTCCTTTCTGCGTTCCACTTATTCCTTATTTTCTCGGCTGCGGTGTTTTTTTTTTGACAGGCCTTTAAACTCTTCCACTCTGTTTTCCCTCTTCATCTACTTGTCGGTATTTTCTTGATTGAAATCAAAACAAGGACAATATTTTCATCTTCCCTTTCTTTTTGTTGAAAAACATTGTGGTTTCCATTTTCACTCTCCACTTATTCCTTTCCCCCCCTTTTTTTTCCTAGCCATGAACAGATCCTCAGAAATAAAGCTCTCTGAATCTTTTAGTTGTCCTGCAGTTCCCGAATAATTGTATGACGGGGCTGCTAATCCATTTGGCCCAGTTGATTTGATCATCTCTAGAATGGAGAACATGAATGGAGAACATCTCCTTTGCCCTACCAAATCTAGAAGTGAGTGTAAAAGGAGATGTAGGGAGGAAGGTTCTGAAATCCTTTATCAGCATCATCCAGTGCTTCCCAGTCTCCCTGACATGAAGAATAAAACGATGCTCAGGTGCTAAACAATGCTAATAAAACAATGCTAAGGTTTATTTTCCTGGGCTCCAAGATCACTGCAGATGGGGACTGCAGCCAAGAAATGAAAAGACCCTTGCTCCTGGGGAGGAAAGCCATGGCAAATCTAGCCAGCACGCTAAAAAGCAGAGACATCACCCTGCCAACAGAAGTGTGCATAGACAAGGCCATGGTTTTCCCAGATGCAATGTATGGCTGTGAAAGCTGGACCATAAAAAAGGTCGAGCGCCAAAGAATTGAGGCCTTTGAAATATGGTGCTGGAGAAGTCTCCTGTGAGTCCCTTGGACTGCAAGGCGATGAAACTGGTCAGTCCTAGAGGAGATCAATCCTGACTGCTCTTTAGAAGGCCAGATCCTTAAGCTAAAACTCAAATACTTTGGCCACCTAATGAGAAGGAAGGACTCACTGGAGAAGAGCCTAATGCTGGGAAAAGTTGAGGGTAATAGAAAAAGGGGACAACAGAGAATGAGGTGGCTGGATGGAGTCACTGAAGCAGTAGGCGTGAGCCTAAATGGACTCCAGAAGATGGTAGAGGACAGGAAGGCCTGGAGGAACGTTGTCCATAGGGTCGTGATGGGTCAGACATGACTTCGCAACTAACAACAACAACAACAAAGGTGATAAGTCTCCATAAGTGACCATGTTCCAGATATTAAATCTGCAGCTGAATCTGACACCCAGAGTCTGGATTTGCTCTCTCTCTCTCTCTCTCTCTCTCTCTGTGTGTGTGTGTGTGTGTGTGTGATCATCATCATTCTAGCCATTGTCTATCCACTGCAGGATGAAGGCCTCTTCTGCATATTTCCAACAAGTACGGTCCTGAGTTTTCTTTTGCCAATTGGGCCCACAATACTTGCTGATGTCGTCGGTCCATCTTCTTTTGGGTCTCTTTTTGTGGACGCTTTTTAATCAAGTGGGATCCGTTTTATGACTGCCTTGGTTCACCTGCCATCAGTTCTTCTATAATATATAATATAATGTATATAATACAACAATGATATAATCAGGGCTTTTTTTCTCATAGAACGCTCAGAATGGAGTACCAGCACCTTTTTTGGATGGAACCTTATAGGGTAGGCAAGGCAGGTTGTATGACATGTGTGAGTTCCGGCACCTTTTTCTTTTACAAAAAAAGCACTGGATATAATAAATTATATTTAGGCTGGAAGCTAGAAATTGCACCAGGCTAGTAATTGGGAGACAGTGAGTTCTTGTCCCATCTTAGGCACTGTTGGAAGAAAAGTCTTCATCATGGTTCCTCCAAGCGGGGAATAAACATGGCAACTGCTATGGGAAGAAGGTTGTAGTTTATTGCAGAGGAAAGCCAGACAGAAAGATGGATCCAACAGAAAAAAGAGGCTGACCACATGTGGGTAGTGAGTTTTTATACCCCCTGGACTCTATTGTCTGGTGTTATTTCCTGTTTCAAGCTTTGTATTTCCTTTGTCACGTATTCTGTCCTGAGCCTAGGTGTGCCCCTCTAGGATTCTTGCTGGTTGTCTGTCCCAGCCCGCCTCCCTGGGGCCGGGGTATGTAGATTTTAGATTTCTGAAGTCTTCTTAGCTTCAACCTTCCTGAATGGATTATTACATCTGCATTTCTATAGAGTTGGTTTCTGCTTGGGGGAGGGAGACTTGGGGCTATTAAGAAAACCTGGGCATGCTTTTCTGCCTCTTTAACTTCTTTTTAGGAAATGTATTTTCATGCCCTTTTAATATTTCCTTCTCTGGGGAGCTGACTTCCCACAGCACAAAGCCAGTTGGGTGACCTTGGGCCATTCGCTTTCTCGCAGCCCCAGGAAGGAGGCAATGGGAAAAACGCCTCTGAAACACCTTGCCAAGAAAACCGCAGGGACTTGTCCAGGCATTTTCCAATTTGGGCAGGGAAGAAAATTATCACATAGCTAAGCATACTTCATGTGATCATGATTTGAATTGAACTTTTTTTGTATTTAACTTCCTAGCCTTACATTTCTTTCTAAATGTAAGTTGACTAGTTAAACTTGCCTCACCAGATTTAAAAACCAGAACCTTGTCTTTTGAAACCTTCCTGAACTATTGAAATTGAACCTTTCTTAATGTCTCTGAGACCTAAAGGAGCGTCCCTGTTCTTCCTTTAATTATCTTTATTTGCACTGTGTGCTTCCTGATTTTTTAAAAAAATCCATTTGTAGATGTCTGACGTTATGGAATCCATGTTTTAAAGCCCTATTCCCAATCTCCCTCTGAAAGGGCAAATAAAAATCATATAGAATTATAGTGTAATGCATTTTATTAAAAATAATAATAACAAAGTTATATACTGTGTGCACTGTAATATGTGTCAACGCAGGGGCAAAAAAACCTTATAGTAAGATAAAAGTAACGAAAGTAATAAAGAAATGAAATAAAATAAGTGAACAATTGGGACGTTTCAGTCATATTGGTTGACACTAGAGGGCAGTAGTCTCACAGCTCTGCTAGAGGGGGGTGCAAATCAAACACATGCATACAGCTTCTCTAATAGCTTGCCGTGATCGTATAGTGGTTAGTACTCTGCGTTGTGGCCGCAGCAACCTCGGTTCGAATCCGAGTCACGGCAAAAAGCACCAAGAGGAGAGCTTTTATTATTTTTCTCTTTTTAAAAAAATAAGAAATTTTATTTTCCCTGCTTTTGTTTTTCTAAACTATCTTCTGGAGCAAATAACTTCACCTGTAAGTATGCAAGTCTCTCTCTCTCTTTCTCTCTCTCACACACACACACACACACATGTTGTATGCCACACACATCTGCCTTTCCATAGCTTGTTTAAGAGTTTCCTAATTTTTAAAAGTTATTAAAAAAGAAAAGTACAAAAACTATTTCAGAGAATGGGGTTCCTACGTACTTAAAAAAGTTACTATCTCTAGTAACAAAATAGCCTGTGAGCAGATTGGTCCATGAAACTCTCCAACTATCTCAAAGCGGTTAAAGCAAAAACCGGTGAAATTCAAAAGGTTTATTTTGTGTATTTCAAAACCCATGTGCTCCGTTGATCTATTCAGAAACACTTGGGAGTTAATACGCATATTAGAAATAGAGCATAATGCACACGGTAAAAGTAATTTTTTGAAATCAGCAATTATTTTACAGGTGAATAATAAGACAATGTGACTGAATACTTGCAGAACTGTTGCTATACAAATATGCATGTCTCCACCCTTCTCCACATTCTCTGAAATAGTTTCTGTAACTTTCTTTTTAAACTTTTAAACTTTTTAAAATTAGGAAACACTTAAAGAAGCTAACAGAGAGTTTAAGGTTATTAAAAGCTTGCTCCTCTGCCCTTTGTTTGCCGTGACTCGGATTTGAACCGAGGTTGCTGCGGCCACAACGCAGAGTACTAACCACTATACGATCACGGCGAGCTATGCCAGAGCTGAAAGCCCTGTGGCTTTTTTTCTCATGTAGACTAAATGAGGACGTCTATGCTGTTAGTGCCACCTACTGGCGAAAGCATATGCAAATTTGTCTTTGAATATCTCTTCTCTGCTCCAAATAAGGTTGACTTCATTTCCCTGGGTTGTTTTTTTTTTTAAATGTTACAGGAACCAATCAGCAATAAGGAATGGAGCAAAATTGTTAAGGCTTCCCAGGGATACAAAAATATGCAGGGCATAATGCTAAGAACAGGTTTGACCCCATGAGTAGACTAAGAAAAAACTATGAAACTGAAACACAATCTTTGCAACTTTATAGTTTTAAGAAAAACATAACATTCATGATTGAGAAAAATTGTTTAATAACTGTTTAGTAACAACTCTCAATAGAAAAAAGTAGGTAAGGAATATGTTATTCTTTTGGCTATTTTAAAACTATTTTAAATAATAGGTTACACGTTGAACACGTTAATAAATTATTGTCATATTAATATGATATGATATTAATTATATTAATATTAAACCTATAAACAAAATTTTGTTCTTGTCCAGGCATTTGGCAAGAGTCACCACTGACTCCATGGCATTCCACACATTCAACATACAGTCTTAAGCGTCTTGGAAATTATATGAATTATGCTACATCTACTCATAAAGCAGGAAAAAAAATGAACAAGTAAGAATACAGGAAGAGAACATAACAGTGGCTGATGTCTTCACATGCCTCCATCAGATTCTTCAATAAGGAATGATCATTATTTTCTGAATTAATTTGCTAAACCCTTGTCTATTTATTAAATTTGTTTGCTGCCCATCTCGCTGGAAGTTGATCCTGAGCAGCTTACAACATTAAACTCAACTTCAACAGGGTTGTTCCCCTTCGACCAATAGACACCCAATTAATGCAGTGTTTCCCCACTTTGGCAAACTTGAAGTTGAGTAAACTTCAAATCCCATAAGTCTTAGCCATGGCTGTGCTGGCTGTGAAACTCTGAGAGTTGAAGTCCAGATATCTGGAAAATTGCCAAGGTTGGGAAACCCTAAACCAGGGGTAGGCAACCTTGGCTCTTTTATTACTTGTGGACTTCAATTCCCAGAATTCCTGAGCCAGCCATGCTGAGGGGAAAGGGAGAGGTTTCCAAGCTGAGCCATGCTGGCTTAAGGATTCTGGGAGTTGAAGTCCACGAGTCATAAAAGCGCCAAGGTTGCCTACCCCTGCCCTAAACTAATGGCTCAAATTCCCTTTACCACATATAGAAAATTCCAAAATCCAAGGTCATCAGGAATCAATTCCCTCTGCCTTGTTCTCACGAGAAATTCTAACCAACTTGACGAACCTGTCCTTTTAGCAATCATAATTGAGTATGCAACCGCTTTCATTACCCTATATATTAATTTTAAACCCAGGCTTTCCAAAAAGTCTCATTTTATTGGAAAAAGTGTGCTGTAGTCTAACTCTTTTTGAGGGACACTTCTAAATATTGTCTCTGTGAAGTGACACCCCTGCCTCTACAATATACTTTACTCTCTTTTTAAAAAAATAAATCTTTATTTACATTTCGTGTTAAAAACACACCATACACCAACAAAGACAAAAAAAAACCCATTTACAATATACAGAAAATGAAGAAATCAAACAATTGAAAACCATTTCAAAAATTTCAAATTATATCTACTTCTAAACTAACAATTATATTCCACTCATTAAGTCTCTTATAACCATCCAACTCCAAAGCTTATTCATTAACAAAAACTATATCACTTCATTTTTGACCAACCTCCAAGCCACCCTCATTTCTTTAATCTTTTATCCATCCAAATATACCATTTATTCCATGATAGAAATGCTGGTGTCCTTTACCCTTCAACTTCTTGGTCAATGTGTCTGCTTCTGCACAATCAAGTATTCTCCTAATTATAACTTCATCCGGCGGGGTATGATTTGCCTTCCAAAATTGAGCATACCCCATCCTCGCCACCGTTAAGATATGTAAAACCAAATACCATATTTCCTTCTTAATATTTCCAGGCCTGGAGCCAAGCAGATATGTCTCTAGTTTAAGATCAACTAAACACCCTGTGGTTTCCTCTATCCATTTTTGGATCCTCGTCCAATATCTAACCACTTCCGGACATGTCCACCATAAGTGATAATATGTACCAATCCCTTTACCACACCTCCAACAATCGGCTGACAATCCGGGGAACATTTTGGAAAGTCTAGCTTGAGTGATATGCCATCTATAAAGCATTTTGTATATGTTCTCCTTATATGACGTGGAAACCACCAGCCTCATATTAGTCCACCAAATCTCTTCCCATTTCTCAAGTGGAAGTGCATAACCAAAATTCTTCCCCCAGGCAATCATCGCATCTTTTACCACCTACTCCCCTACTACCCTAGTTAGCAACAATTTATAGCACTTAGATATCATCCCTTTCTCCGGACCCAGCAGAATCTTTTCTAATTCCTGCAGATTCAGATAAATACCCCTTCCTTTTTCCAGCAAGGTGATTGCATCACACCTCGCCTCCGAAGATGCCCCCTCCGCTTCTCCCAGCCTCTCCAGGGCTGGAAATGGCAGAATATCGCCACAGGAGGCCTGAAAAACAACAAGAGGCTTGGCTGTCTATCGCCTCCCCTCCCAAGGCAGCACCATCTCGGACTCCAGCTTAAAAAACAAAACAAAAAGAACAATATACTTTACTCTCAACCAGTGCTTTTTTGGGGAAAAGAAAAAAGGTGCCGGAACTCACATACAGCTCTGGCTCCAGTCGAAAGCCCTTTACTGGGGGGGGGGGAGGAGAAACTGCTTTAGGGAGCTTCTGAGGTGGAGATCACGTGAGCAGTGTCAGCTCACAGACGCCATTGCTGCAACTTTTGAGAGGGTGCTTGTTCAGAGCCAGCATGTCTTCTGCCATCTTGTCCATCTCTGATGACACAGAGGCTTCCTCCGGACCCAGAGTGACCAAGGCTTTGGTGCTGCTGCTGCTTTGGGAGGGCCCCTGGTCCCTCAAAGAGATTCACTCCAGGAGTCAGTCCTAGTCCCTGGTGGCCAACACGGGGGTGAGGAGAGGCGGTGGCGGTGGGGGCAGCCCCATGAACCAAGGCAGAGAAGAGGGTCTGCTTTTAGGGCCATGGAAGTGTTTCCAGGTCGACCTTTGATGCCCCCGATTTCCCCCGGCAGCTTCTTTTCACCGAGCCAGAGCTTTACTCGCGCTGGCAGCTGAGAAGGAGCCGGTTCTTCTGTTCAAAAAAAGGTGCCGGAACGCCGTTCCGTGCGTTCTATGACAAAAAAAGCACTGCTCTTGGGCCAATGCATTGTAAAGGCCGATTGTCAGATTTGTACTGTTGTCTGTGATATCAAGCTACAGCAGTTTTCAAAATAGCCCATAATTGTTGCAGGCCTGTTTGAAACTTGCATGATTGATGCTACACTAAATTAAATTGAAAGGCATTATTTGTTTTAATAAAATGGTATGGTTTCACTTCATTATAGTTGGCTATTATTGCAAATCAATTTTGTTATACCCCAAATCATCTCTGTTGGAATCTTTGTGAAACATTTAGCATGTTTCCTGGTTCAATTTGACATTTATTCTTGCTACGTCTTTATTTTACAATGGCCCATTTTCTTCTCTGAAACATATGTAGAATTCTCATTAGCAAAACTGACACATTCCTATCAAAACTTCTAAAAGGGAAACCGTGATTGCTGTAATTGTGAAATGTGTGAGACTCATGTAGCATAATTAAGAGAGTGCACTGTTATTATCTAGTCTCTATCTGTGAAGTGTTTCTCTGGGTTAAAACCATTTCTAGTTTTAAATAAAGCATCATTTGATATACTGTATAGCAGCAAGAGAGCATTTCCTTCAGTCTTACATCTTAATTACAACAGTTGTGTTGGTTGATCATCTTTTTGCTGCTTTGTTAAAAAGATGTTTTAACAAGCACTTTGTTGGTTCAGCTGACACTACAATGCAGTGGTGGCAGGCTGTTATGGTAACCTGCATCTCCAAGACTCTTGGCTGACTGAGGAATTCTGGGAGTTGAAGTCCACAAGTCATAAAGTGGCCAAAGTTGGGAACCTCTGGCTTAGCATATCCCTAGGTTTAGAAAACAATGGATCAAAATAATGCTCTGTTCCTAAGAGTGGGCCTTGGTCATCCCAAAGTGGCTCAACATTTTGTGGATGTTTAAAGTTGTTCTTCTCATAACTGGGAAGAAGGATGTTTTCTGGAGCTCCTTCAGCTAATGGAAAGAGACTTTTTCACTTCCAAGATTTGAGGAAAAGTTGTGAAAGCAGCATTGAGTTGGCTGAAAACAGAGTCACCTTATGGTGCAAGGAGAGTTTGGATGCCAGGTAAAAGGAATAAGGGAGCAGCTCTATATTTTGCTTGAATAATTATAATTTTATTACATGACCTCTGTATCTAATTTTATTTCTCTGTAAGTGTTTTCATAATACTGTTAGGAGATTTCTGGTTGATTTATGGGCATTTATGCTGTAAGACCCCACAATGGTCTATCTCAGGGATGTCCAACTTTGGCAATTTTAAGACTTGACTTCAATTCCCAGAATTCCCCAGCCAGCATGGCTGACTGAGGAATTCTGGGGGTTGAAGTCCACAAGTCTTAGTTGCCAAGGTTGGAGACCCCAGGTCTATCTTATTCCTATTTAATATATGTTCGATAGTACTGAGTTCACCCAGGGATTTGGATGCAATCATCAGTATAGAATGACATGGATCTGTTTCTTTTTCTCTTAGACCCAGATGAAGCCATAGAGCTATAGAGGACCTTAATCGGGATTAGATGGGAGGAAACAAATAAACCACATCCAAATATAAGCTGCTCAGGCGAGCATCTTGTGAATATATTCTAGAACCCATTTCAAGCCCCTGGCAAGATCCAGTATGTTGTTTGGGACAGCTTGTGATCCATTTCTCTAGTGAAGATACAAATGCCTTAAAACATGGAATACCTTTTTAAAGTATAGTATAATATTATGAGGTCATCTTAATATAATAAGCAGTTAATAACTTCTGCACTATGCTACAGGGTGACTTATGCATTCAGCAAACAAATCAATTAAACCTACATCTGTAGCTAGTTTCTGTCACAAACTTAAACCACTCTGAACAGAAAAAGATGTACAGTATCTAAATTTAAGAAATCTTCCATCCTGCTTATAACTTTTGAAATATTACGTCTCCTGCTATCCAGAGTACTAAAATGGGTGATGGATGGGGAGAGTTTAAGAGCACATACTGAGCAAACATCATTGAGAATAAGTTCTGTTTAATTCAAAAGCATATATACTGCTCAAAAAAATAAAGGAAACAGAAAATAAGACATCCTACTATTAAATACAGTACATTGTGTTGTTTAAGTGTTCCCTTTATTTTTTTGAGCAGTATACATTTAGCTCTAGATTAATGGGCCATGAAATGCATGGGTGTCATCCTTTAAGACACCCTGGATTGAGCCAAATGGAGACGGCTTTGCCAACAGGTGGACGCTGCCATAGTGTGGGAAAAATGCGAAGAAAGAAGGGGGAGAAGGAGGAGGAGGGAAGAAGGAGGAGGAGGAGAAGAAGAAGAAGAAGAAGAAGAAGAAGAAGAAGAAGAAGAAGAAGAAGAAGAAGAAGAAGAAGAAGAAGAAGAAGAAGAAGAAGAAGAAAAATTAGATAGATAACTTTATTGTCATTTTTTACTGTGGGCATAATGCCACAATTTAGTTGCTTGCTCTCAAAGTGTACACATACATAACACACATTTAAACATCCTATATACAACATACGTATAGACCTACACCTTACATATAAGCAGTGCTTTTTTTGTAAAAGAAAAAGGTGCCGGAACTCACATATGTCATACAATCTGCCTTGCCTACCCTACAAGATTCCATCCAAAAAAGGTGCCGGAACTCTTTTCTGAGCGTTCTATGACAAAAAAAGCCCTGCATATAAGTAACATATGAATATTAATCACTGTCCATCCTAAATACGTAATGGAAGGAGGAATACGTAATGGAAGGTTAATACTGTATGGAACAAAACTGTGAGTGAATCTGGATGTTCTGCTTCGGATACCACGGAGCCTCCTCCCAGAAGATAACAAAGAAAACAGGTCGTGAAGAGGATGTGTAGTGTCCCAGACAATCTTATGGACCCTGCTCAAGCAACGCTTATGTGCTATGCCCTGGATGGGAGGGAGGGAACTGCCAATGAACTTTTCAGCCATCCTCACCACTCTCTGCACCGCCTTCCTGTCTGAAGCAATGATGCTTCTAAACCAGACTGTGATGCTGTATGACAAGATGACATAAATTAAGACACTTAAGATGACACTGAATGACAGATTAGGAAGACAGAATTTGGTTATACCACACAAGTGTTGGATACCACATGTGTTGGACTATTGCTATCACTAAGTACAGAGGAAGCAAAGAGTCATGGTTTTTTAACTTTTACTTTGTGTCATCAGACCTACTGTGCCTTGGCAGCGCTTTTCAAAAGCCCATTAATAATATATATGTTACATCAAGCTGTATTTACAGAGAGCGTCTCTTAAACACATCTGATCCATTATGCAGCATTCAACTATTAAGTGTAGTAGCCTTGCTCAACTCTTACTCTTAAGAATCCATTTTCAAACATCCTCAGCAAAATGATCAAAATATTTGATGGGCATGAAAGCGTGAAAATCCTGCTTTCCCAACATAATGTTTAGCTTGGAATATTAGATTTTATTGAATTATTTAAAACAACACAGAGCACTGTATGCTTTTTTTATTAGTAACCTTTATTTAGTAAGGTATCTGCTGTATTTATGATATAAGATAGTAGAACCAGCCCTGCCTTTAAGTAGAATAACTCTTTCATACACTTAAAGCTATAGAACATTTAGTTTTTCAGAGAGCCCTGAATGCTGCTTTGAAATATAATAGGGTTGCTTATCTAGGACCTTTAATGAATAATCAAATGCAGTGTTTCGCAACCTTGGCAACTTTAAGAGAGGCGGACTTTATCTACCCGAATTCCCCAACCAGCTTAACAGGCCAGGGAATTCTGGGAGTTAAAAGTCCATCTCTTTTAAAATTGCCAAGGTTAACAAACACTGATCTAATGTATTTTCTGATTATGTGAATATACATTAAATTGAATGCATATGTATTGGTGGTTTTGGACAAAAACCGTCAGCCTGATTATAATATGCTGGCTAGACTAATTTAATTTTTTGAAAAAACCACACACATATATAAGAAATCCAAATAGTTATATCAGTCCATCAAAAAAGAAGGACGTACCCACATAATTTAAAAGTTTAAGAACAACAACAAATCTGTGATGCATATGGGGTGCTTGGAAGCAAGAGATGGAAATATTGCATGGCTTCCACCACTGTTCTTTGTAACATGGAGGCACACCGCCTTGAGACTTGAAATAACCAATAAAGGGGAATATGTATAGCTCAGGGTTGAAATGGGAGGTCCTTGGTGCTCTCTGAGCTTGGTTATTTTCTTACAGACGTTTCATTAGCCAAACTTGATAACATCATCAGTGCTAGTAGCATTCAAAAGTTAGTAGCACTGATGATGTTACCTAGTTTGGGTAATGAGCCTTGGTGGAGCAGTGGGCTAATGCCTCCTTAAGTAACACCAGCTGCCTGCAATTAGTGCAGGTTCGCATCCCACCAGGCTCAAGGTTGACTCAGCCTTCCATCCTTCCAAGGTAGGTAAAATGAGGACCCAGATTGTTGGGGGCAATAAGCTGACTTTGTAATAATGCCGCTTGGGGGGGGCGAAAGCCCTAATAAGCAGGCATATACATAGAATGAAGGCTATTGCTAAGCACATTTGATTTGTGCTTAGATTGTAAGCCACCCTGAGTCTTCGGAGAAGGGCGAGATATAAATGGGATTAAAATAAAATAAAATAAATAAAAATAATGAAACATCTGCAAGAAAACAACCAAGCCCAGAGAGCACCACTTTAAATAATGTTGATATTCAAGACCTGTAGTCCTTAACAGACTTGCCCTCCATAAATAGATTCAGTCTCCTTTTAAAACTATCCAAGTTGCACTCTGTGAAGAAGTGTTTTATTTTTTCTGTTCTAAATCTCCTTCCATTCGGGTTTTGAGAAGAAAACCTTTTTTCTGTCTACATTCTCCCTGCTATGCATGAAATAATACACCTCTATCATGGTTTTCCTAAACATTTTTTTTTCTAATCTAAAGAATCCCAAATTTCATCTTGTCTCGTAAGAAAAGTGTTTAAGCTCCTGGTTATCTTGGTTGTTCTTGTTCTTGCTCTAAAACTTCACACATGTGGACAAACAACAAAGTTTTATAAGGGCGTTACTGTGTTAATGTTGTCGCTTTCATTAATGATCCTTAGCATGGAATTTCCCTCTTCACAGCTAATGCTCAGTGAGTTCACATCTTAATTGAGTGATCCATTATGATGTCAAGTTCTTTTTCTTGCTTAGTTACAGGCGGCTTAGACCCTATTGGAGTATACATGAAGGCTTTTGCCCCAAAGCACTCACTTTACACTTATTTAAATGTGGTTGATCATTCATCCAATTTAGGGAGGTCCTTCTAGAACATATCACAGTGACTTTTGGCTTCAACCACCCTGAATAATTTAACATCATCCACCAACTTGGCTGGGTTGTCTGTTTATCTTTGTTAAGATGATTCATAGCTAGGCTCTTTAATAAGATTAAACAAAATTACATAAAAATTCATGGAAGCTATTAACTTTTCTAAGACTATTGATATGCTGAAGTGGTACAAACAGAAGGGGACTTGGAAAGAATCCCAAAATTAGGTCTTGCATGGCTATGCAATTTGTAAATTAGAATATGCGGCAAGACACAGATTACAGGCTGTTTTAATGCCCAGTAGATTTTGAAGTCTCATATACTTCAAGGAAAGACCTCAGATGTAACCCTCCCATCTATCCTCAGTTCTCAAAATGCATATGCCGATTTTCCAATTTGCTTCTACTGTGATAAAAGCAGACTTCTGGCCTAACAGGAAATTAAAATAAAGAAAAATCGGTTGGAGTTTTTGTAACCAAACTGGGAATAGGTTTTAGATGGAGCAATGCGCCTAAAAGCCATTAACTCCAAAGATGTAATCTTACCTAATTGTTAGAAGAAATCATGACCCTTTAAATCCAGCTTATGGTTGCAGATAATTGTCTTCCTCTGGAAGTAGTACTCACATTAGGTGACTAAGGGGTGCAGAATAATGCCTTCCTTGAAAAACATTTTCCTATATCTGTCATATTACTCTGTAGTATACAATTTGATCCTGGGTTGGTATTATCAGAATGATTTATGATCAGAGTGATCATCCAATTAAAATGATTAAGAATGTGATCGGGCCTGAAAATTTATCTTAGATTTTCAGTGTCCAAAAATATGAAACAATAATTAGGTTTCTAGGCCCAGATATAAAGTATCTGTCCGCAATTGCACTACAATTGCAGTATTCCTTTAATACGGCCATATAAATGCTTACCTACTAATAGGTTTTCAGCTTAAGATCTAATCACCTACTCTTGAACTAAGATGCTTGAATGAAGCTGACTCATTTGGAACTAAGCACTTTAATGTCAACAGAAACATATGGTCCCGAGACTTAATTATAAAAGCTCTCTTCTGAGCCACCTACCGTGGAAACGCTATTATTAGTTTACTCATGTATTTGTAAAGCATACAATGGAGAATAAGATCTTTTTTAGTTTATTTGGACAACTGTAACTATTCCTTTGTCATAGATTTCATTTTCCATTTTGGTGTATGGTTTTTATATCTAAATAAACATTCTTTTATCACATTCTACGTATGAGTTGTTGTAGTAGTGAGAATGTGCCAGATGAAACAAAGGAACAATGATACTAGGATGGGACTAGTAGTATAATGAACGATGGAAATCGCACATGGAAAATAAGTTGTTTGAAAAAAGGCTCCATTATTTTAGCAACTGCATTAAATGTATCATACAGCAGGTTTTAATCTATTCATTAATTTGTATAAGTATAGGTAATACCACCAAAATCTAAAGTATATTGTACCTTGAATACTGTTGATTTACTTTAGTATCAAGGACATGGGAGAAGTCAAGGATACATGTTATGTGTGAAATGAAGACTTTGGAAATTTCTACAATACTAAGCAAATCAGTAAGAGGGTTTTTTCCTCTTTAAAACAACATATTAGAAGAAAAAATGCCTCCTGTACTCCTGTTTAATTATACAAGAAACAGCCTGAATAAAAAGTTTTTGAAGGAACAATTCTGTGAATACTTTTTGGAGGGATGCACAGGGATATACATTTAAGATGCATCTTTAAAAAATTAATAGGGGTAATATTTCAGGAGCATAAGACAACAATCAAAAGAACTTTTCATTTTTATGTAGTTGAGCTATCTGTATTTTGCCATGGTAGAGAAATCTAAAATGAAGCCCATAATACAACTGCTGTTTTTTATACTCTGTAAAAGAATAGTTTTAATACAGAATGTAGGTTAGCATAACTTTGTTGTGTCTCAATAAATCCACTGTATATTCAGGTTGGAATCTTTTGCAATACTAAAACATACCACGTGAGGGCACCTCAGCTGCTTCTGTCCTTTGCTTTTCATACCGAAAGATAATTTAATGAAATGACACCAGATGAAAGTGCTTCAAGGACTAATTGGCAGTGTTAGAACAAGCTGTGGGGTGTGAGAAGTAATAAACTCTAGTTTCCACAGGAAAAAAATCATACTAACCAAAGAAATAGGGGGAGAAACTTTATTTCAGCCAAAGGCCCTGCACTTCAATCCACCTATCTTTCTCTTAAAGCTGCTTTTCCAATGTCACTGCCAGCCTTGATAGCTTCCTGCCCCATACAACTTTGTCCCAGACTATGTCAACTCTTGGCCACTGGTTCAAAAGTTTGCAAATCTCCCATTTGACAAGAGGAGATAAAATTCCATGTTCTCAACATTTCATTTATGCCTACCAGACCCCAGATATTGTGAATGTCTGACCTAAAATCGTCAATGCAGAATAGAAAACAGTGTAAAGATAAGAGTATAAAGAGATCGAGTCAAAGGTCATTCTAATTCAGCACCCTGTTGAAAGAAAATAGGCAGCCAGATCTTTTTAGGAAATAATCTGAGAAGACCACAGTATTCTACTGTTTTGTTGTTCTCCATCAGTAGCGTATGGATGATAGGTAACAAACAGATAGATAGATGGCTCTTCTCCTGACTCTGAAAGGCCTCATTTAAATCCTCCTCTTCTTTTATTCAGCATTGTATGCAAACCATTCTCAATCTCTAATTTGGTCTTGCTCAATAGTTTGGTGACCAAAATATGTCTGGTCCCCCCCTTTCTGAGTTACTTTCTCTAAAAATTATATATGGAATTCATCAAACTCTGGTAATACCCTTATTTTTTTTTCTGGGAAAGCAAAATTCCTTTGGTCTCTTCAAATATGCCTCGTTATCTTGGTCTCAGCAATTTCAGTTTGCCTCAAAGAATCTGATCAAGTAAACAGAGCAAACTAAGGACTATGCAGTAGCAAAATCTTTTACTGATACAATCCCTCTCTCTATTCACTAGCTGGTAACTTCTGGCGGGCCTACAGACTCAATGTCTTTTTTGCCCAATGTTCAGAGAAGTAGGAAGTTAGATCTAATTGGTATAGTGACTACTTTTTATTATGACTTATTTTTATTGTTAGTTGCACAGTCAGCCAGATGTTTAGACTGGATCTGGCATTTCTAACTATATCGATTTCTTCCCAGTGGCGTAGCGTGGGTTGTCAGCACCCGGGGCAAGGCAACCGGAAGTGGAAATAGAGGGGCGGGCGGGTGGTGATGTCACGGCACCGCCGAAAAGACACACCCCGCAGCAGCGTAGACTTTCCAAGAAGAGTCGTGCGCATGCGGGATGCTTCCGGGTCCCTCTCGAGGGCGGCTGGGTGGGGCTCCGACCTGCAAGAGCTGCTGCATTCAAGCTCACACATGAGCCCCGCTAAATAAAACCACACATGGACTTCCGGTGGCGGCGCGGCGCCGGAGACAGCCTTTTCGGGCTGCCCGCGGCTCAGCTGTGTTGTTTTCACCCGAAACAGCGCCGATCAGCTGTTCGGGTGGATTGGAAGCCCCCTCCTTGGGAGAAGAGGAGGGGGTGAGGCCCCAGGTAGGGGTTGAGTTCTCCGGGGCCGCCTGAGCTTAAAGCTTGGGTGGCTGAAGGATTGAACTCCCCCGTAGCCTGGGTTGCTCCCAGCTGTTCAGCGTCTCTGCTCCGTGATTTCTGGAGCGAAGCCAGGCGTTTGCGACCACCCCTGCCAGAAGGAAAGACCATGGAATAAAAGGAGCAGGCAGAGCGGTACAGGAGGATAAGGTGAAGAGGACTTTTATTTTTGCTCTCTAGCTTAATGGACTTTATAAACTTAAAGTGAAAGTGCGTAATAAGTGAAAGTAAAAAGATGGCGGCTAAACCTCCCCCAAAAACTCTTCGGAGTGCTGGAACTTCCCCGGTGCAACAGACATCATTGCAAGCTTTGCTTCCTCCTGCTGCACTGACATCGAAGGACTTACAAGATGCTCTTGAAAAACATGCCCAGGTAATTTTGGAATCAATGGGTGATAAATTGGCAAAGATGGAGGAGAAATTGGAGGAGAGGATGGAAGAGAAGTTCAGTGCGATGAGGGTAGACATTTTGTCTACAGTGCGTAGTGTGGCTGAATGTGTGCAGGATCTGGATGAAAAAGTGGAGGACCTGACTCAAAAGAATGCCATATTAGAAGCAAAGGTATTGGAGAATGAAGATTTAAGAGACAAAATGGACAGAGAACTGAGTCTTGTTCAATATTACCAGATGCAATATGCTGTTAGAATCAGAGGCTTAAAAGAAAATATTAAGGAAGACCTAAAGCAGCTGATTTCTGAAGCTCTGGAAGCAGTATTGGGTCAGCCAGCATCTGAAATAAAGGGAGGCATGGATAAAGTGTTTCGTGTTAATTCATGGATTGCTAGACAGAGAAAGTTACCTAGAGATGTGGTGGTTTATTTTGCAAAGAGGGAAACTAGAGATGAAGTTATTCAAGCTGCCTATGATACTAAAGTTGTGATTGCTGACCAAGAAGTTTTGGTTTTAAAAGAAATTCCTCCAAAGATCTTAAGGAGAAGGAAGGATTATGCATTTCTTGTGCAGGAGCTCAAACAACGTGATATAAGGTTCAGATGGGAGATTCCAGTTGGATTGGTGGCGATGCATGAAGGCAAAAGGTACCGTCTGGTCACTGTGACACAGGCGCGTGATTTTTATAATAATGTTTTAAAAGCAACCCCACTACCACTTCTGGAAGCTGCAAAGGGATCTGGAGAAGGAAAACTTCAAGAGGCTGAAGCTGGACAGACAGAGGAGAATGGTGCTGGAGGAGATCAAGCTACAACTTCTTTGGCTGATCCTGGAGAGCAGAGGGTGACGCGTGCTGCTTTAAAACGAGCAAAAAAAATAAAAGAACAAGATCAGCAGAAGTCTATGGAACTTCCAAAACGTACTTACAGCCAAGCAGTGGGAGGAGCACGGCCTAAAGGAGAGCCTATTAAAGATTTGCTCCAACAGCTTTGGGATGACATGCATGGCGACTAAATTTTTAACTTGGAACGTTAACGGACTAAATTCACCACAGAAGAGGAAGAAAGTTTTTCAATATTTAAAACAATTCAAGATAGATGTTATATGTTTGCAAGAAACGCATATTAGGGCTATGGACCAAAAGTATTTATCGAACTCAAGGTTGGGCACGCAATTTGTTGCTTCTGCAATGAATAAGAAAAATGGAGTGGTTGTTTATGTTAAAAGTGCCTTAACAGCGGACTTAATTGAAGCAGATAAGCATGGAAGATACGTTATGATAGAGTTGCTGTTAGAAGGTAAAAAGACGCTTTTAGTTGGATTATATGCTCCTAATCAACAACAAGCTGATTTTTTTAGTTTACTTCACACAAAGCTTACTCAGTTGGATTATAAATCGTTTATTTTTATGGGGGAGTGGAATGGTGTTTTGGATGTACAGATGGATAAGGCTGGTTCTTTTAAGCGCGTTCCAAGTCATGCTAGACTGCCTAAATCCTTTTTTGAAATGAAGGATGACTTGGAACTGCGCGATATTTGGCGTGAAATACATTTGCATGAAAAGGATTATACCGTATATACTTGAGTATAAGCCGACTCGAGTATAAGCCGAGACCCCCAATTTCACCCCCAAAAACTGGAAAAAGTTATTGACTCGAGTATAAGCCGATCCGCCGTTCTGCAAGCCTCTGCCGCCAGCAGAGGCTCGATCCGCCATTTTGCAAGCCTGAATACACAGGAATACCCTGTGTGGCCGCGGCTCTCGGGGAAGCCCTGGCTGTCCGCTTCCTCGCTCCACGCTGCCATTCGGGGCCCGCGCGTTCCCCGGGCAAATCGCGGCGCCCAGCAGGCGAGGAAACACGGCCGCTCCAGTCGCCCCCCCTTCCCTCAGGAGACGCGAAGCAAGTGACCGCCCGGAGCTTACCGAGGACTTGCGCGCGGCCGAGGCTTCGGTGCTTCCAGGATCGCGCGCACCTCTCCCAAGCTGCCGCCGTCCGGAGACGTGCCGAAGTTTGGGGAGGTTTGGGGAGGTGCGCGCGCACCTCCCCAAACCTCCCCAAACGTCGGCAGGTCTCCGTTCCTCCTGCCGACCTTTGGGGAGGTTTGGGCGCCTCCCCAAACCTCCCCAAACCTCGGCAGGTCTCCATTCCTCCTGCCGACGTTTGGGGAGGTTTGGGCGCCTCCCCAAACCTCGGCAGGTCTCCGTTCCTCTGCGCAGACCTGCCGACCTTTGGGGAGGTTTGGGCGCCTCCCCAAACCTCCCCAAACCTCGGCAGGTCTCCGTTCCTCCTGCCGACCTTTGGGGAGGTTTGGGCGCCTCCCCAAACCTCCCCAAACCTCGGCAGGTCTCCGTTCCTCCTGCCGACCTTTGGGGAGGTTTGGGCGCCTCCCCAAACCTCCCCAAACCTCGGCAGGTCTCCGTTCCTCCTGCCGACCTTTGGGGAGGTTTGGGCGCCTCCTCAAACCTCGGCAGGTCTCCGTTCCTCCGCGCAGACCTGCCGACCTTTGGGGAGGTTTGGGCGCCTCCCCAAACCTCCCCAAACCTCGGCAGGTCTCCGTTCCTCCTGCCGACCTTTGGGGAGGTTTGGGCGCCTCCCCAAACCTCCCCAAACCTCGGCAGGAGGAACGGAGACCTGCCGAGGTTTGGGGAGGTTTGGGGAGGCGCCCAAACCTCCCCAAACGTCGGCAGGTCTGCGCGGAGGAACGGAGACCTGCCGAGGTTTGGGGAGGCGCCCAAACCTCCCCAAAGGTCGGCAGGAGGAACGGAGACCTGCCGAGGTTTGGGGAGGTTTGGGGAGGCGCCCAAACCTCCCCAAAGGTCGGCAGGAGGAACGGAGACCTGCCGAGGTTTGGGGAGGTTTGGGGAGGCGCCCAAACCTCCCCAAAGGTCGGCAGGAGGAACGGAGACCTGCCGAGGTTTGGGGAGGTTTGGGGAGGCGCCCAAACCTCCCCAAAGGTCGTCAGGAGGAACGGAGACCTGCCGAGGTTTGGGGAGGTTTGGGGAGGCGCCCAAACCTCCCCAAAGGTCGGCAGGAGGAACGGAGACCTGCCGAGGTTTGGGGAGGTTTGGGGAGGCGCCCAAACCTCCCCAAAGGTCGGCAGGAGGAACGGAGACCTGCCGAGGTTTGGGGAGGTTTGGGGAGGCGCCCAAACCTCCCCAAAGGTCGGCAGGTCTGCGCGGAGGAACGGAGACCTGCCGAGGTTTGGGGAGGCGCCCAAACCTCCCCAAAGGTCGGCAGGAGGAACGGAGACCTGCCGAGGTTTGGGGAGGTTTGGGGAGGCGCCCAAACCTCCCCAAATGTCAGCAAGAGGAACGGAGACCTGCCGAGGTTTGGGGAGGTTTGGGGAGGCGCCCAAACCTCCCCAAAGGTCGGCAGGAGGAACGGAGACCTGCCGAGGTTTGGGGAGGTTTGGGGAGGCGCCCAAACCTCCCCAAATGTCGGCAGGTCTGCGCAGAGGAACGGAGACCTGCCGAGGTTTGGGGAGGCGCCCAAACCTCCCCAAACGTCGGCAGGTCTCCGTTCCTCCGCGCCCTGCCTGCCTGCTTCTTTCCGCTGCGGAAAGAAGCAGGCAGGCAAGGCGCGGAGGTCCGGAGACCTGCCGACGTTTGGGGAGGTTTGGGGAGGTGCGCGCGCACCTCCCCAAACCTCCCCAAACTTCGGCAGGTCTCCGGATGGCGGTGGCTTGGGAGAGGTGCGCGCGATCCCGGAAGCACCAAAGCCTCGGCCGCGCACAAGTCCTCGGTAAGTTTTTTTGTTGACTGGAGTATAAGCCGAAGTGGAATTTTTCAGCCCAAAAAGTGGGCTGAAAAATTCGGCTTATACTCAAGTATATACGGTACTTTTTTTTCTGACAGACATCAATCTTTTTCCAGGATCGATTTTATTTTGCTGACTAATGACTTTTTTTCAAGGATTAAGAAGGTGAAGATATGTGCAAGAACTATTTCTGATCACAGTCCAGTCTGGCTAGAGATTAATAAGGAGAATAGAGATAGGCGCTCGTGGCGCGTAAATGAGAATTTGTTTAGAAATCAGAGAAATGTGGAAGAATGTAAACAGCGGATGAAGGATTTTTTTGAAATTAATATGAATAAGGACACTTCTATGGACATGGTTTGGGATGCTAGCAAGGCCTATATGAGAGGGGTGTTGATATATATGAACAATAAACATAGACGTATTTTGGAAGCCAGGAGGAAAGAATTGGAGAATGAAATTAAGGAAAAAGAAAAGGCTTTGATTTTGAATCCAGCGGATGTGAAGACTAAGGAGGTTATTAAGCTATTAAAAGGACAATTTGATAAATTAATGGCTGACCAAGTGGCAACCAATTTGCGGTTTGCCAGGCACAACACCTTTTGCAATGCTAATAAACCAGGTAGATGGTTAGCTTATAGACTGAGGAAAAAGCAAAGGGCTTCTAATATAGATAAAATTGATCATAAGGGAAGGGTGGTGTTTCAACAGGATCTTATTAAGGATGCTTTTGTGGATTTTTATTCTAAATTATATGCTAAGGAGAAGATTAATGAAAAAGACATTGATATATATTTGGAGAATGCTAGCATCCCGGTTCTTACGCAAGCACAAAAAGAGGGGATTAATCAATTGATAACAGAAGAAGAAATTCTTATAGCAATTAAGGAATTGAAGGTGGACAAAGCGCCAGGTACGGATGGTTTGACTGCGGCTTATTACAAAAATCTGCAATTAGAGATGATAAAACCGTTAAAGGAACTGTTCCAGACAATTCAGAGGGGGGGATAGGTGCCTCCGTCTTGGAGAACTGCTTTTATTTCTTTGATTCCGAAGGAAGACCAAGATGCTACTCAAGTTAAAAATTATAGACCGATATCGCTTTTAAATACAGACTACAAGATATTTGCTAAGGTGTTGGCTAATAGACTGATGAGGGTTCTGCAACAGACGATTCATGGGGACCAAACGGGGTTTATTAGTGGTAGGCAAATGAAAAATAATGTGAGGCATATAGTTGATGTGTTAGAGTTTTTGGAAAGGAATAACCAGATCCCTGCGGCGCTAATTTTTTTAGATGCTGAAAAAGCTTTTGATCAATTGAATTGGCAATTTTTGATGAAAGTTTTGGATAAAATGAATTTTGGGGATAATTTTTTGCAACCAATTAGGGCATTATATCAAAAACAAACTGCCCGAATAATAGTTAATAATAGCCTGACAGAAGCATGTAATATTGAGAAGGGCACAAGGCAAGGGTGTCCGTTATCGCCCTTGTTATTTGTACTAACATTGGAGATATTGTTGGTTAAAATACGGAATTCGGAAAAAATTAAGGGTATACAAATTAGAGATCAGGATTATAGATTGAGAGCGTTCGCAGACGATCTGGTTGTTACAGTGACCCAGTCGGAGAACTCTGTTGTGGACCTGATGGAGATAATAATACAATATGGGAAGGTTTCTGGATTTAAAGTTAATACACAAAAAACTAAAATTCTGGCCAAAAATATGACAGCTTCGCAAAAGGCTCTCTTAGAAGGATTAACTGGATTTGAGATTGTTAAAAGGGTTAAATATTTGGGGGTGCTTTTGTCGCCCTCTAATACAAAGTTATATAAAAATAACTATGAAAAATTATGGGGGAAAATTCAAAAAGAAATGGAGAGTTGGGAAAAATTGCAATTGTCTTTGTTGGGGCGAATCGCAGCAGTGAAAATGAATGTCCTGCCTAAATTCTTATTTTTATTTCAAATGATACCGGTTCTTAAGAAAGATTCTAATTTGGAGGAATGGCAGCGAGGTATCAATAAATTTGTCTGGGCAGGGAAAAGGCCACGAGTTAAACTAAAGATAATACAGGATACTCGTGAAAGAGGTGGTCTTAAAATGCCTAATTTTAAATTATATTATGAAGCTGCTGCTTTAGCAGGAATAAGTGATTGGATCAATTTGACACAAGAGAGATTATTAAATCTTGAGGGCCATGACTTGTTGTTTGGCTGGCATGCATATTTGTTGTATGATAAGAAGGTAGATAATGTCTTTAGAGTGCATATTTTAAGACAGGCATTGTTGAGGGTTTGGAAGAAGTACAGACATAAATTAGATTGTAAGATACCATTGTGGGCAATCCCAAAACACGCAATAGAAAATATAAATGTTGGTTTTAAACATGATGTGACTACGTACAAGGAGATTTTAAGCTTGGAAAGAAATGTCTGGTGTTTGAAACCATATAGTCTCTTGCGAGATGAGAAGATTGTTCAGACTTGGTTTCAATATACTCAGCTACGGGCCAGGTGGAAAGAAGATCAGAAAAATGGTTTTACAATGACTGATGAAAATCTGATAAAGCAAATCAGAAATCAGGGTCCAGCACATATTAAACGGATATATCTTGCCTTGATAGAAATTGACTCAGAAACAGAACTCGTTAAGGATTGTATGATTAAATGGGCCCAAAATATCCAAGAAGTTATTACAATGGACACATGGGAAAAGATTTGGGTGAGGAGCGTAAAATTCACACAAGCTCAAAATTTAAGAGAAAATTTTTATAAAATGTTTTACAGATGGCATTTAGATCCTAAAAAGCTGGCAAGTATGTATCCGAACTATCAGCCTAAATGCTGGAGGTGTGGTGAAGAAGATGCAACATATTTTCATATATGGTGGACTTGTAAAAAGGTTAAGGCTTTTTGGATAAAAATTTGGTGGAATATGCAGAATATTTTTAAGCAAAGGATAAAGTTTTGTCCGCAATTTTTTTTGTTTGGAATAATTACAGACGTTACGGTTGTGGACACTAAGCTGATGTTGAATTTAATTACGGCAGCAAGACTCTTAGTAGGTCAATACTGGAAGAAGGAGGAACTGCCGACTATAGAAGAATGGACTTTAAAGGTTTCTGACCTGGCAGAGATGGCAAAGATTTCGGCTTATTTGAAAGATCACTCGCAAGAACGTTATGTTATGGAGTGGAGAAAATGGATTGAGTATATCCAGAACAAATATGGGACTAAGAAGTTTCATGTAGCATTTGAATAAGTCTTCCTTTTTTTTTCTCCTCTGCCGGGGCGCCTGCGGTTGGCCTGAGCCTGGGCGGAGAGTTGGGTGCTTTTATTTATTTTATTCAGTTTATGTGGCCGCCCATCTCACCTGCCGGACTCATTTCACTTTGCAAGAAAGAGCAGCTCGAGAGCGGAGCCAAGCCGACTGTGTACAGCCCTTGGGGCTCCCTGAGCAGCTCAGTGCGAGCGCCCCCCCAGATGTTGCGCCCGGTGCGGCCGGCCCCCCCTGCACCCCCCACGCTACGCCACTGTTTCTTCCCAAGGCCCAAGGATAGGCGGATGTTGATGTTCAGTGGTGTCTTTGCAGGATGTAAACTATTCAAAGTAAAGCTGCCTTTTACAATTGACTGGTGGTGTTTTTGTCAATGTTGATAGTGTTCTAGTGGTGCTCCAGGTGTTTTGGGATTATGCCCAGGGCACCTCTTACTACTGGTATTATTTTTGCTTTCTTTTGCAACTTTACATAAATTGCAGTGTCATCATCATCATCATCATCATCATCATCAAATGTCTTTCTTTTTTCCTTATTACTTAAGTTCTGGAAACAAGCTGCTGTTCTCAAGCTGCTACATAATAACTGTTCCTAATATGAAATAAAACTGTCTGGAGTTATTCTAAGTGAATTCAGAAGAGTGATCTCAGCCAAAGCATTTGCTTGTTAATCTTTCACTTCGTAAAGAAAGGTATCTCCCTTTTGTGGCATTCCCCCTGTTATGTACTGGGCTTTTGGAATATCACCACGTGCATTGCTGGAGAACTAACGGTTCTCCAGCAACTCAGACAGGATGTCTCCGGTCCTGCCATTGGTCAACTTTGGGCGGCAAGTATAGCTTCAATCCGATTGGTTAATACCATAGGGCCTGGCTATATATTGAAGCAGGGTGACTCCAATCTCTCAGTACAGTTTCTGCTTAAATAAAGTATGAGTTTGTCTGTACTCATCTGCGTGTTCTCGTTCCTGCTCATCAGAGCCCATGACATAATACCCCCATCTTCTGAAGGGTTTGCTGTGTATACAATAGAGGTCTGAATACACATGAACAAAGTGAACAGGTCCCACAAAAGCTTTACCACTATCTTTCATTTCTTATAAAATAAATCTGTGTACTCGTGACAAAACTTTAAAAAAACAACACAGCCCTGACTACTCTGCATTTTACCTTCCTTGACTTAGTTTTAGAAAAGCAAAGTCTATTGAGGAAGACTCACAGCATAGCCTCAAACAGCTTAAATTGGCTGATCTTTATGTCACAAAACCTCTTTCTCAAGGTTGTCTAATGGAGACCATTAGGTGTCGAAGATGGTCTGTATTGAAAGCCACTACTTTTCATGTTTATTTCTGCCACCTATCTCCAGATTAGCAGTGAAATTCTAATGAGACAAAATATACAGGGTACAATCCTGTTCATATATACACGAATCTAGTTAACTAAAGTTCAAGAGTAAATGGCACCAGATAGGGGGTCAACAGAATTCAAGAGTGGTTAGATTTGGACCTAACATAATGTGTCTAAGCTGATGACATGCTTAACTCCACCCCCCAGCTCTCCTTGTTCTTTTCTGACAGTAATACTATTAATTATATTACTCGTTTTTAAATAAAACAATTAAAATTTTAAATTCTAACTTGCTCTCATTTTTGATAACAGAGAGAATGATACAGATCACAGCTCTAAAGGAAGTTCATTTTATCATTCAGATGTGACACAGGAAAATAATCTTTCCTCTATGTCTTCTTTGAGATCTTACCATCCAAAGAAATTCATCTCAAGACATGCTAATCCTTCAGATATGACCTGAACTTTAAAGATCAAGGCAAACAACTTGGAAAGTAATAACGATAAATTAGACTTTGAAAGCTGGCCTGTTAATTGGTGATACTGTGGTTTCCCCTAATAAAGGAACAGATGAACCAATTAATTATGCTTTCTTGTTTTTAATGTTTTTCATCTTAGGTTTGACTTATTTCTGTATCTGTTACTAGCTTTTTTTTTAAAGAAAATCTGAATTCATATGGCTTTTAAGATATAAAAGTGGCTAATAGGAAGACTTTTTCATGCAATTTTCCTAATATAATGTTATTTATATATTGTCACTGATATACACATTTTAATCTAATTCTAGTTGTTATCATTTTTGAGATATTGTTCTATGACCTTTCTTATTTGAAGCTGGAAGTCTGCATTTGCCATCACCTAATTTTTCTATCATGTTTCTGTATTCTGAAATTTAATTGGGGTTTTTTTTCCTGTTCAAAAATTTGGGATTCCCCCCCCCACCACATTTTGGTTTTCACAATCTTTCTTCCCATAACTACTCAGTTGTATTTCCATAAGTTAATCACTCTGGATTTATTTGCATCGATCGTCTTTCTTTAATTTTAATCTGTATAATTGACACCTATAAATTTTAATTAGTTGTATATAATCTGCAGCTAAAAATGTCCTGGCTGACTACATTTCTCTATCATCTTTTTCTTATTAGGTAGTAAGTTTGTTTCCAATATTGTATATTCTGTAATATACATTATGTGCTGTTTCATAAAGCAGGTGGTGGCAATAAAAAAACCCATTTCTCTTCACCAACACTGATGGGCCTACTCTGAATGTCTGCATTTTCCAGACCAAATGCCATTGTAATTCCGTGTTCTTTTATTTTCCTAACTTTTGTATTACAAGCCCTCATTAACAGCACTATGACCTTGCGAAATGTTGCATTTACCACCTCTTCAATTTAGGTGAAATGAAGGGCAGATTTCCAAGGCAGAAAAAATAAAATAAATGTGCAGGACTAGAAACTAGATCTGTCAGAAAAACATTTGGATCCATTTTGCATATGTGACCAGATTCTACCTAGTATCTTGAAGGTGCAGGAGAACATCTTGTTCAAACTCTGGTTTAAACTGCAATATCAGAAGGAGTTGTACACTACTAAATTCCTGTTTGGAATTAAAATCTCTGGTTTTCCCCTGGCTGCTGTTCTGTAACCTCTGGGAGAATATCCCAAAGAGCAGATTTTTTTTCAATGTCACTTTTCCAATCATGTAGTATGCATTTAAAAATCAGACTGGGCAAGGGTTTTTGTATGGTTTTTAAATTAGATTTTAAGAGTTAGAAAATTGACTATCAAATTTGGTAAATTATTATAAAGCTCAGCATCCTATTCTATATAAGGAAAGTAAATTGGGGGAGGAAACAGGGCACAAAGAATTTGGTTGTCACCATTTGCAGTACTTCTTCAATCTCAGAATTTCATCCACCCGTATCAAAATAAACAGAATGAAATTTGTTTAAAAATGCCAAGGAAGTTTTCTTAAACTGCATCACAAAAATTGTAATGTCGATGCAAATTGAATATAATACTTCAGAGGCAAATACTAGTTTCAAATACTTGTTCATTGTGACTCATATCTTCCAAGTTGTTGGAAAACTACCTAAGAAAAAATAAATGCTCAGAATTATGAAAGACAGATTACATAGAAAGGTGATAGATGACAGAAGATAGATAGGTAGATAGATGATAGACAGATGACAGAAAAAAGAAAGAAAGAGAGAGAGAAATAGGGAAAGAAAGAAAGAAAGAAAGAAAGAAAGAAAGAAAGAAAGAAAGAGAAAAAGAAAGAAAGAAAGAAAGAAGAAAGAAAGAAAGAAAGAAAGAGAAAGAAAGAAAGAAAGAAAGAGAAAGAAAGAAAGAAAGATAATACCAGTTACTAGAAACCTCCATAAATAACATCCAAGGGTTGCATTTACCTCATCTGTGAAGAAGCATTAAAAATATATGTGCAAACTTTGGGGTGTAAAAAAAAATCTACCTGAATTTCCTCATTCATGATATCATAGCTGCTTATGTCTTCCCTTCTGCAGGAATTACAAAGACACACTACTGCATCCCCCAAAATGAAGAGGTTAAATGCTCCTTTCCATAAATTCTACTTCAGGTCTAGCTGGCCAATGTTACGAATCCATGGAGGGTAAGCTTAGCCACTTCCTGTTAGAAGAATAGGTCACAATTCACACCTATATTTCAGTTTATATTGTGTGCATATATATGAACATATATGCAGACAATGACTACACATTTGCCCTGTTGTATTATAAAGAAGGGACAAGGTAATTACATGCTGTCTAGTAGGTTGATAAGAAAGCATTGTGACAAATTATAAGAACCCTTTTCAATTTTTATCACAGAACAACTTGCTTACGAAATCGACTGATATCTGAACCAGAAGACATGTGATATATAAGCAGTAATGACTAATACCTTTGTTTCTTGCAGTTCCTTTTCTCTTGCTGTATGAATAGCTTTTTCTCAAGGGAGATAGTGATCTCCAAAGAAAGCCCTGAATTGCTTTAACAACGAACACTAGAAATTTCAGAAAGGATGAGATGTTTGAAGTTTCCAAAGCAGAGATAATTGTTCCCTGTTTAATGTCCCTGATGAAGATTATTTTTATTATATGATGACCTAAGCTTTTCTAAACATTATACTCTTGGGGGGGGCAGAGAGAATGTTTGTTTCCCTCTGGGCAGGATCATGAGAGAAGGCAACAGGACAGAATACAACAATTGTGTAGCTTTATTGAATCACAGCTTGACTATAGTTGCTCCTTTAGTACATTTCTCAGTTCCAGACAACTAATTAAAAGTACGCAACACTGATCAACATGACTTTCCCAACTAAAATGTAAGAAGGTTAACTAAATTAGTAATGAGATAGTTATCAAAAGTTCTCTTGTAGCTCCTTGATTCCAGAAAGACTTCCCAGTACAGAAAGACAACAGATAGACTAGCAAACTATGGAACAGATTTTGCACTTGACACATACCCGTGCTTATCCAGAGTCAAAAATCCATATATGTGTTCACTGTGGTTGTATCGATGGTTACAACATTATTTTTACCATAAAGAACACTAGGAGTAGCTAATTACTGTACTAATTGCTTTATAATAGAAATAAAAAGGAAACGACTGACTAAAGATTTATTATAAAATTAAAACGTTTAGAAACACATATGTATAAAAGGTTTAATGCAGGGGCCTTCAAACTTGGGCCCTTTTATGACTTGTGGACTTCAACTCCCAGAATTAAAGAATTAAAGAGCCTTGGTGGAGCAGTGGGCTAATGCCTCCTTAAGTAACACCAGCTGCCTGCAATTAGTGCAGGTTCGCATCCCACCAGGCTCAAGGTTGACTCAGCCTTCCATCCTTCCGAGGTAGATAAAATGAGGACCCAGATTGTTGGGGGCAATTAAGCTGACTTTGTAATAATGCCGCTTGGGGGGGTGTATGAAAGCCCTAATAAGCAGGCATATACATAGAATGAAGGCTACTGCTAAGCTTGTAAGCCGCCCTGAGTCTTCGGAGAAGGGCGGGATATAAATGGAATTAAAATAAATAAATAAAATAAATAGTTGATTGATATAGGCAAGAGATTATTAATATGTTTGGAGGCAGGAGGCATATTTATAATTTTGAGAGCATGTTGTCGGCATTATGGCTGTGGAGTACCGTAGCGAACAAGAGTTGCCAATTCAAAAAAAATGTGGCCATGGTGTCAAGACCTATCATAAATAAAAAGTTAATACATTGGGAATTATGGACATTGAAAAGTATAATCCATCAATATAAACAATTTTTTTCATGCAGATTATATATTTTTAGCACACAAAGCTCTTTCAGATTCCTGAGATTTAAGCCACAGGACCTTAAAGTTCATTAAACTCAGTCTTATATAGATTCGAACCTGAGCTGATTATATATTAGGCAGTTGTTTTAACTTCCTGAGCCACAGGTTCTTTCTCTCTTTTATTAGCCTTGACAAAAAGCCTTGACAAATACCACACACACACACACACACACACACACACACACACACACACACACACAAAACACATTGAGAAACTGAAACCAAAGTATAAAAAACCCTTTAAACTAAATGCTAGAAAAAAAGTGGGCAAAGGAAGAAAGAGGAGGACAGATGCAACACTTGTAAGGCTACGCAAACTTTTGTCATTCAGATGAAAACTATGGCTGTTGAGGACGACTGAGGCTACAGCAAAAAAAAAAAAGCTATAAAATGAAATTGCTTCCCAGCTTAACTCACTTTTGGTGCTTTCCTAGAACTTTCCCTCCCTCGGCAATCTGCCTGGCAGTGGGTTTCTGTCCTGGGTGACCCCTGAAGATTAGGCCACCTTGCTTTTGTGGAGATGTTAAACGGATCTCTGCAAGATCTTTGAAATGTAACAAGGCTGGCATGCAAAACATTTATTCTAAAAGATATTTATGTTAAGATAATGAAATAAAAGATCTGCTTTGAATGGGAGCAGTTGAATTAACACAAAAAAAGAATAACTGAACAGCATAAATAAAAGTATAATGGAAAAACTCTCTAGCAATTCCCCTTTTGTTTATTTCCCCAACCTTTAGCCACAGTGTAGATATTTGCTAGTATCCATTTAAATCCTTTCATCTATTATTTTAGATTGATCTCATAATTTCCTTCCTGAAAACTATGTTCGAATGTCTAAATTTGCCTATGTGCAGTATATATATATATATATATATATGTAGATCTAGAGTCTCGGGTTTCTTCCCGCGTTCCTTTCATCTTCAGAAAGTTGTGGCGACGTTTCGACGAAATCCCATCCGTCATCATCAGGCCGGAGTGTTCCTCCTGCTGCTTCCAGGAGCAATGCGTGGTCTGGCTGTTCCTTTCCTTCCAACTGCCGGTGGGGCTGTGTTCTGACTGGGTGGAGGCGTGGCTGCTTTCTGATTGGGTGGGGGTGTCCTCCGATTGGGTGGAGGCGTGGTTGTCTTCTGATTGAGTGGAGGCGTGGCTGTCTTCTGATTGGGTGGATGCGTGGTTGTCTTCTGATTGGTTGGAGGCGTGGCTGTCTTCTGATTGGGTGGGGTGTGTTCTGAATGGGTGGGGTTTTTTGTTGTGTTGTAATATCCTGAGTGTTGTGATTTGGTGTCCTGAGGAGTGGGCTGTGTAGTGGCCTCCAGAGCTTTGGTTTGGCTCCGAGTTCGAGGACCTGCTATGTATCTCTGGTATGGGTCAGTCAGGTTCGTGTGTGCGTTCTTCTGCTTGGGTGATGGCACTTTTGCTTGACTTGTTCTGTCTTCTGTGTGGGGGAGTTTTTGTTCTGGGTGTGGATGAGTCTTGCTGGGGCTGGTGGCATTTGGGGTTGTTTGTTGGTTTTTTAAATCCTTGTTTGCTGAAATTCGTTTCTCTATCAATGCTGGTTTCCAAATGTCATGTAGGCGGGAGGTGTCGTCTCGCTTGTTCATACTGTCTGGGTGTTTTTCTATTTCAATGGCTTCTCTGATTATTCTGCTATTGAGATGTTCTATTTTGGCGATTGTTTTTGTACCTTCAAAATTGATGTTGTGTCCCGTAGTGTTTATGTGTTGTACTAGTGAAGATGTGTGATCTTTCTTCTGTACTGAGTTCTTATGTTCTTCTACACGTACCTCTATTCTTCTGTTAGTCTGTCCGATGTATGTTGCTGGACAGGAGGCGCATGGGATTTGGTATATGCCCTGGTTTTCCAGTTCTATTTTGTCTTTGGGATTTCTCAGGATGGTTGATATCTTTCTGTCAGTGTTAAATGCGGTTTTGATGTTATGTTTGCGTAGTACTTTACTGATTTTGTCGGTTGTTCCTTTTATGTAGGGCAAGATGGCTCGTCCGTTGTTCTGTTCTTCTTCTTGGATGTTTTTCTGTTTCGGAGTCCCCTGCTGAATCATATTGGTGATTTTGTTTTTTTGGAACTTGTTTGCTGTCAATATGTCTGTCAGGGTGTGTAGTTCTGTTTGTATATGTGTTTTATCTGCAAGGCGTCTGGTTCTTGTTATTAGTGTTTTGGCTACTGAATTTATTTGTGCTGGGTGATGATGTGATTGCGCATTGAGGTAACGGTTGGTGTGCGTTTTCTTTCGGTAGACTGTGTGTCCTAAGGTGCCGTTTTGTTTTTTGTATATAAGTACATCCAGGAAAGGTAACTGGTTGTTTGTTTCAATCTCCATGGTGAATTTTATTTTGGGATGTAGGCTGTTCAGGTGTGTTAGGAAGTTTTCTAGCTCCTTTCTTCCGTGGGGCCAGATCACGAAGGTGTCATCCACATATCTGAGCCACAGTTTTGGTTTGTTTGTAGTCTTTTCCAGAGCGTTAGTTTCAAATTCTTCCATGAAAAGGTTGGCGATAACTGGTGATAGAGGGGATCCCATTGGTGCGCCTTCTATTTGTTTGTATCTCTGGCCTCTGTGTATGAAGTATGTGTTTGATAAGCAGTGTTCTGCTAGTTCTATAATATGGTTTGGTGGTTGGTATTTGCTTCTTATTGTTGATAGAGCTTCTTGGACTGGCACCTGGGTGAATAGTGATACCACATCGAAGCTGACTAGCAAGTCTTTTTGGTCTATCTGTAGATTTTTCACTAATTCTATAAAGTGGTATGAGTTTTGGACATATGAAGCTGCCATTTCTGCTTGAGGTTGTAGTTGTTTTGCTAGGTATTTAGCTAAGTTTTGTAGTGGTGAGCCTATAGAACTTACTATGGGTCTTAGTGGGATTCCATCTTTGTGTATTTTGGGGAGGCCATATAGTTTTGGGCATCTGGATGACTTCTCCCTGGGAATGATTGTTTGTTGGATTTCTTGGCTTATAGAAGTTGATTTTATCTTTTTCTTGGTGGTCTTTTCTAGATAGGTTGTGGGATCTGTATATATAGGTTTGTATGTAGTTTCTTTGAGTAAGTTGGACAGTTTCTCTTCATAGTCTGATGTGTCCATTACCACTGTAGCATTGCCTTTATCTGCTGGTAGTATGATTATGCTGTTGTCTTTTCTTAGGTTTTGCAATGCTACTTGTTCTTCTTTTGTTAGGTTGCCCAAAACTATATGGCCTCCCCAAAATACACAAAGATGGAATCCCACTAAGACCCATAGTAAGTTCTATAGGCTCACCACTACAAAACTTAGCTAAATACCTAGCAAAACAACTACAACCTCAAGCAGAAATGGCAGCTTCATATGTCCAAAACTCATACCACTTTATAGAATTAGTGAAAAATCTACAGATAGACCAAAAAGACTTGCTAGTCAGCTTCGATGTGGTATCACTATTCACCCAGGTGCCAGTCCAAGAAGCTCTATCAACAATAAGAAGCAAATACCAACCACCAAACCATATTATAGAACTAGCAGAACACTGCTTATCAAACACATACTTCATACACAGAGGCCAGAGATACAAACAAATAGAAGGCGCACCAATGGGATCCCCTCTATCACCAGTTATCGCCAACCTTTTCATGGAAGAATTTGAAACTAACGCTCTGGAAAAGACTACAAACAAACCAAAACTGTGGCTCAGATATGTGGATGACACCTTCGTGATCTGGCCCCACGGAAGAAAGGAGCTAGAAAACTTCCTAACACACCTGAACAGCCTACATCCCAAAATAAAATTCACCATGGAGATTGAAACAAACAACCAGTTACCTTTCCTGGATGTACTTATATACAAAAAACAAAACGGCACCTTAGGACACACAGTCTACCGAAAGAAAACGCACACCAACCGTTACCTCAATGCGCAATCACATCATCACCCAGCACAAATAAATTCAGTAGCCAAAACACTAATAACAAGAACCAGACGCCTTGCAGATAAAACACATATACAAACAGAACTACACACCCTGACAGACATATTGACAGCAAACAAGTTCCAAAAAAACAAAATCACCAATATGATTCAGCAGGGGACTCCGAAACAGAAAAACATCCAAGAAGAAGAACAGAACAACGGACGAGCCATCTTGCCCTACATAAAAGGAACAACCGACAAAATCAGTAAAGTACTACGCAAACATAACATCAAAACCGCATTTAACACTGACAGAAAGATATCAACCATCCTGAGAAATCCCAAAGACAAAATAGAACTGGAAAACCAGGGCATATACCAAATCCCATGCGCCTCCTGTCCAGCAACATACATCGGACAGACTAACAGAAGAATAGAGGTACGTGTAGAAGAACATAAGAACTCAGTACAGAAGAAAGATCACACATCTTCACTAGTACAACACATAAACACTACGGGACACAACATCAATTTTGAAGGTACAAAAACAATCGCCAAAATAGAACATCTCAATAGCAGAATAATCAGAGAAGCCATTGAAATAGAAAAACACCCAGACAGTATGAACAAGCGAGACGACACCTCCCGCCTACATGACATTTGGAAACCAGCATTGATAGAGAAACGAATTTCAGCAAACAAGGATTTAAAAAACCAACAAACAACCCCAAATGCCACCAGCCCCAGCAAGACTCATCCACACCCAGAACAAAAACTCCCCCACACAGAAGACAGAACAAGTCAAGCAAAAGTGCCATCACCCAAGCAGAAGAACGCACACACGAACCTGACTGACCCATACCAGAGATACATAGCAGGTCCTCGAACTCGGAGCCAAACCAAAGCTCTGGAGGCCACTACACAGCCCACTCCTCAGGACACCAAATCACAACACTCAGGATATTACAACACAACAAAAAACCCCACCCATTCAGAACACACCCCACCCAATCAGAAGACAGCCACGCCTCCAACCAATCAGAAGACAACCACGCATCCACCCAATCAGAAGACAGCCACGCCTCCACTCAATCAGAAGACAACCACGCCTCCACCCAATCGGAGGACACCCCCACCCAATCAGAAAGCAGCCACGCCTCCACCCAGTCAGAACACAGCCCCACCGGCAGTTGGAAGGAAAGGAACAGCCAGACCACGCATTGCTCCTGGAAGCAGCAGGAGGAACACTCCGGCCTGATGATGACGGATGGGATTTCGTCGAAACGTCGCCACAACTTTCTGAAGATGAAAGGAACGCGGGAAGAAACCCGAGACTCTAGATCTACACATACAGACACCCGCGAGAATCTACGAAAACAAATATCATACCTCTACGGGGAGGACATCTACCAACTAACCAGGACTTACGAAAAGTCAGAAGTACGAAGAGCAAGAATACTAAGTGACATACCTTTCCTATGCCAATGTCGAGACCAAAATATAAGACCAAATTGTTTCAAATTGAAATTCCACATCAATACCACTTCAACCAAACGCATTCTAAGAAGAACAGAAATGGCATTACTAAGAAATGAACTCCACAATAAAAGATTTCAATTAGACCAAACAAACAAGGACCTACTAACATTACATCTCAAACTCAGCAACATTATTCACCCGATACTATGGGACAAAGTGAAACAACTGGCGGTTTGGAGAGCAGAAACAGAGACCATCTATAAAAACAACAGACATTCAAAGAAACTCAAACAATTAGAGAACTACAACAACCAAACAACCACATCACAACAACATCTACAACAAGTAGTGCATAACATCTCCCACAGAAGACTAACAACAGCAGAAACAAACGTCCTAGCAAAAGGTTTCAACTTCGCTGTTGCACCAAAGAAAATTCCCACAGAAACCATCATATGTGGAGTTGAAACCAGCTTAACTAAACTCAATGCAGATGAAGCAGACCAAGTCAGACATGAAGTCACCCACATCCTATGCACAAGCAAACCACCCAAAAGCAACCTAACAAAAGAAGAACAAGTAGCATTGCAAAACCTAAGAAAAGACAACAGCATAATCATACTACCAGCAGATAAAGGCAATGCTACAGTGGTAATGGACACATCAGACTATGAAGAGAAACTGTCCAACTTACTCAAAGAAACTACATACAAACCTATATATACAGATCCCACAACCTATCTAGAAAAGACCACCAAGAAAAAGATAAAATCAACTTCTATAAGCCAAGAAATCCAACAAACAATCATTCCCAGGGAGAAGTCATCCAGATGCCCAAAACTATATGGCCTCCCCAAAATACACAAAGATGGAATCCCACTAAGACCCATAGTAAGTTCTATAGGCTCACCACTACAAAACTTAGCTAAATACCTAGCAAAACAACTACAACCTCAAGCAGAAATGGCAGCTTCATATGTCCAAAACTCATACCACTTTATAGAATTAGTGAAAAATCTACAGATAGACCAAAAAGACTTGCTAGTCAGCTTCGATGTGGTATCACTATTCACCCAGGTGCCAGTCCAAGAAGCTCTATCAACAATAAGAAGCAAATACCAACCACCAAACCATATTATAGAACTAGCAGAACACTGCTTATCAAACACATACTTCATACACAGAGGCCAGAGATACAAACAAATAGAAGGCGCACCAATGGGATCCCCTCTATCACCAGTTATCGCCAACCTTTTCATGGAAGAATTTGAAACTAACGCTCTGGAAAAGACTACAAACAAACCAAAACTGTGGCTCAGATATGTGGATGACACCTTCGTGATCTGGCCCCACGGAAGAAAGGAGCTAGAAAACTTCCTAACACACCTGAACAGCCTACATCCCAAAATAAAATTCACCATGGAGATTGAAACAAACAACCAGTTACCTTTCCTGGATGTACTTATATACAAAAAACAAAACGGCACCTTAGGACACACAGTCTACCGAAAGAAAACGCACACCAACCGTTACCTCAATGCGCAATCACATCATCACCCAGCACAAATAAATTCAGTAGCCAAAACACTAATAACAAGAACCAGACGCCTTGCAGATAAAACACATATACAAACAGAACTACACACCCTGACAGACATATTGACAGCAAACAAGTTCCAAAAAAACAAAATCACCAATATGATTCAGCAGGGGACTCCGAAACAGAAAAACATCCAAGAAGAAGAACAGAACAACGGACGAGCCATCTTGCCCTACATAAAAGGAACAACCGACAAAATCAGTAAAGTACTACGCAAACATAACATCAAAACCGCATTTAACACTGACAGAAAGATATCAACCATCCTGAGAAATCCCAAAGACAAAATAGAACTGGAAAACCAGGGCATATACCAAATCCCATGCGCCTCCTGTCCAGCAACATACATCGGACAGACTAACAGAAGAATAGAGGTACGTGTAGAAGAACATAAGAACTCAGTACAGAAGAAAGATCACACATCTTCACTAGTACAACACATAAACACTACGGGACACAACATCAATTTTGAAGGTACAAAAACAATCGCCAAAATAGAACATCTCAATAGCAGAATAATCAGAGAAGCCATTGAAATAGAAAAACACCCAGACAGTATGAACAAGCGAGACGACACCTCCCGCCTACATGACATTTGGAAACCAGCATTGATAGAGAAACGAATTTCAGCAAACAAGGATTTAAAAAACCAACAAACAACCCCAAATGCCACCAGCCCCAGCAAGACTCATCCACACCCAGAACAAAAACTCCCCCACACAGAAGACAGAACAAGTCAAGCAAAAGTGCCATCACCCAAGCAGAAGAACGCACACACGAACCTGACTGACCCATACCAGAGATACATAGCAGGTCCTCGAACTCGGAGCCAAACCAAAGCTCTGGAGGCCACTACACAGCCCACTCCTCAGGACACCAAATCACAACACTCAGGATATTACAACACAACAAAAAACCCCACCCATTCAGAACACACCCCACCCAATCAGAAGACAGCCACGCCTCCAACCAATCAGAAGACAACCACGCATCCACCCAATCAGAAGACAGCCACGCCTCCACTCAATCAGAAGACAACCACGCCTCCACCCAATCGGAGGACACCCCCACCCAATCAGAAAGCAGCCACGCCTCCACCCAGTCAGAACACAGCCCCACCGGCAGTTGGAAGGAAAGGAACAGCCAGACCACGCATTGCTCCTGGAAGCAGCAGGAGGAACACTCCGGCCTGATGATGACGGATGGGATTTCGTCGAAACGTCGCCACAACTTTCTGAAGATGAAAGGAACGCGGGAAGAAACCCGAGACTCTAGATCTACACATACAGACACCCGCGAGAATCTACGAAAACAAATATCATACCTCTACGGGGAGGACATCTACCAACTAACCAGGACTTACGAAAAGTCAGAAGTACGAAGAGCAAGAATACTAAGTGACATACCTTTCCTATGCCAATGTCGAGACCAAAATATAAGACCAAATTGTTTCAAATTGAAATTCCACATCAATACCACTTCAACCAAACGCATTCTAAGAAGAACAGAAATGGCATTACTAAGAAATGAACTCCACAATAAAAGATTTCAATTAGACCAAACAAACAAGGACCTACTAACATTACATCTCAAACTCAGCAACATTATTCACCCGATACTATGGGACAAAGTGAAACAACTGGCGGTTTGGAGAGCAGAAACAGAGACCATCTATAAAAACAACAGACATTCAAAGAAACTCAAACAATTAGAGAACTACAACAACCAAACAACCACATCACAACAACATCTACAACAAGTAGTGCATAACATCTCCCACAGAAGACTAACAACAGCAGAAACAAACGTCCTAGCAAAAGGTTTCAACTTCGCTGTTGCACCAAAGAAAATTCCCACAGAAACCATCATATGTGGAGTTGAAACCAGCTTAACTAAACTCAATGCAGATGAAGCAGACCAAGTCAGACATGAAGTCACCCACATCCTATGCACAAGCAAACCACCCAAAAGCAACCTAACAAAAGAAGAACAAGTAGCATTGCAAAACCTAAGAAAAGACAACAGCATAATCATACTACCAGCAGATAAAGGCAATGCTACAGTGGTAATGGACACATCAGACTATGAAGAGAAACTGTCCAACTTACTCAAAGAAACTACATACAAACCTATATATACAGATCCCACAACCTATCTAGAAAAGACCACCAAGAAAAAGATAAAATCAACTTCTATAAGCCAAGAAATCCAACAAACAATCATTCCCAGGGAGAAGTCATCCAGATGCCCAAAACTATATGGCCTCCCCAAAATACACAAAGATGGAATCCCACTAAGACCCATAGTAAGTTCTATAGGCTCACCACTACAAAACTTAGCTAAATACCTAGCAAAACAACTACAACCTCAAGCAGAAATGGCAGCTTCATATGTCCAAAACTCATACCACTTTATAGAATTAGTGAAAAATCTACAGATAGACCAAAAAGACTTGCTAGTCAGCTTCGATGTGGTATCACTATTCACCCAGGTGCCAGTCCAAGAAGCTCTATCAACAATAAGAAGCAAATACCAACCACCAAACCATATTATAGAACTAGCAGAACACTGCTTATCAAACACATACTTCATACACAGAGGCCAGAGATACAAACAAATAGAAGGCGCACCAATGGGATCCCCTCTATCACCAGTTATCGCCAACCTTTTCATGGAAGAATTTGAAACTAACGCTCTGGAAAAGACTACAAACAAACCAAAACTGTGGCTCAGATATGTGGATGACACCTTCGTGATCTGGCCCCACGGAAGAAAGGAGCTAGAAAACTTCCTAACACACCTGAACAGCCTACATCCCAAAATAAAATTCACCATGGAGATTGAAACAAACAACCAGTTACCTTTCCTGGATGTACTTATATACAAAAAACAAAACGGCACCTTAGGACACACAGTCTACCGAAAGAAAACGCACACCAACCGTTACCTCAATGCGCAATCACATCATCACCCAGCACAAATAAATTCAGTAGCCAAAACACTAATAACAAGAACCAGACGCCTTGCAGATAAAACACATATACAAACAGAACTACACACCCTGACAGACATATTGACAGCAAACAAGTTCCAAAAAAACAAAATCACCAATATGATTCAGCAGGGGACTCCGAAACAGAAAAACATCCAAGAAGAAGAACAGAACAACGGACGAGCCATCTTGCCCTACATAAAAGGAACAACCGACAAAATCAGTAAAGTACTACGCAAACATAACATCAAAACCGCATTTAACACTGACAGAAAGATATCAACCATCCTGAGAAATCCCAAAGACAAAATAGAACTGGAAAACCAGGGCATATACCAAATCCCATGCGCCTCCTGTCCAGCAACATACATCGGACAGACTAACAGAAGAATAGAGGTACGTGTAGAAGAACATAAGAACTCAGTACAGAAGAAAGATCACACATCTTCACTAGTACAACACATAAACACTACGGGACACAACATCAATTTTGAAGGTACAAAAACAATCGCCAAAATAGAACATCTCAATAGCAGAATAATCAGAGAAGCCATTGAAATAGAAAAACACCCAGACAGTATGAACAAGCGAGACGACACCTCCCGCCTACATGACATTTGGAAACCAGCATTGATAGAGAAACGAATTTCAGCAAACAAGGATTTAAAAAACCAACAAACAACCCCAAATGCCACCAGCCCCAGCAAGACTCATCCACACCCAGAACAAAAACTCCCCCACACAGAAGACAGAACAAGTCAAGCAAAAGTGCCATCACCCAAGCAGAAGAACGCACACACGAACCTGACTGACCCATACCAGAGATACATAGCAGGTCCTCGAACTCGGAGCCAAACCAAAGCTCTGGAGGCCACTACACAGCCCACTCCTCAGGACACCAAATCACAACACTCAGGATATTACAACACAACAAAAAACCCCACCCATTCAGAACACACCCCACCCAATCAGAAGACAGCCACGCCTCCAACCAATCAGAAGACAACCACGCATCCACCCAATCAGAAGACAGCCACGCCTCCACTCAATCAGAAGACAACCACGCCTCCACCCAATCGGAGGACACCCCCACCCAATCAGAAAGCAGCCACGCCTCCACCCAGTCAGAACACAGCCCCACCGGCAGTTGGAAGGAAAGGAACAGCCAGACCACGCATTGCTCCTGGAAGCAGCAGGAGGAACACTCCGGCCTGATGATGACGGATGGGATTTCGTCGAAACGTCGCCACAACTTTCTGAAGATGAAAGGAACGCGGGAAGAAACCCGAGACTCTAGATCTACACATACAGACACCCGCGAGAATCTACGAAAACAAATATCATACCTCTACGGGGAGGACATCTACCAACTAACCAGGACTTACGAAAAGTCAGAAGTACGAAGAGCAAGAATACTAAGTGACATACCTTTCCTATGCCAATGTCGAGACCAAAATATAAGACCAAATTGTTTCAAATTGAAATTCCACATCAATACCACTTCAACCAAACGCATTCTAAGAAGAACAGAAATGGCATTACTAAGAAATGAACTCCACAATAAAAGATTTCAATTAGACCAAACAAACAAGGACCTACTAACATTACATCTCAAACTCAGCAACATTATTCACCCGATACTATGGGACAAAGTGAAACAACTGGCGGTTTGGAGAGCAGAAACAGAGACCATCTATAAAAACAACAGACATTCAAAGAAACTCAAACAATTAGAGAACTACAACAACCAAACAACCACATCACAACAACATCTACAACAAGTAGTGCATAACATCTCCCACAGAAGACTAACAACAGCAGAAACAAACGTCCTAGCAAAAGGTTTCAACTTCGCTGTTGCACCAAAGAAAATTCCCACAGAAACCATCATATGTGGAGTTGAAACCAGCTTAACTAAACTCAATGCAGATGAAGCAGACCAAGTCAGACATGAAGTCACCCACATCCTATGCACAAGCAAACCACCCAAAAGCAACCTAACAAAAGAAGAACAAGTAGCATTGCAAAACCTAAGAAAAGACAACAGCATAATCATACTACCAGCAGATAAAGGCAATGCTACAGTGGTAATGGACACATCAGACTATGAAGAGAAACTGTCCAACTTACTCAAAGAAACTACATACAAACCTATATATACAGATCCCACAACCTATCTAGAAAAGACCACCAAGAAAAAGATAAAATCAACTTCTATAAGCCAAGAAATCCAACAAACAATCATTCCCAGGGAGAAGTCATCCAGATGCCCAAAACTATATGGCCTCCCCAAAATACACAAAGATGGAATCCCACTAAGACCCATAGTAAGTTCTATAGGCTCACCACTACAAAACTTAGCTAAATACCTAGCAAAACAACTACAACCTCAAGCAGAAATGGCAGCTTCATATGTCCAAAACTCATACCACTTTATAGAATTAGTGAAAAATCTACAGATAGACCAAAAAGACTTGCTAGTCAGCTTCGATGTGGTATCACTATTCACCCAGGTGCCAGTCCAAGAAGCTCTATCAACAATAAGAAGCAAATACCAACCACCAAACCATATTATAGAACTAGCAGAACACTGCTTATCAAACACATACTTCATACACAGAGGCCAGAGATACAAACAAATAGAAGGCGCACCAATGGGATCCCCTCTATCACCAGTTATCGCCAACCTTTTCATGGAAGAATTTGAAACTAACGCTCTGGAAAAGACTACAAACAAACCAAAACTGTGGCTCAGATATGTGGATGACACCTTCGTGATCTGGCCCCACGGAAGAAAGGAGCTAGAAAACTTCCTAACACACCTGAACAGCCTACATCCCAAAATAAAATTCACCATGGAGATTGAAACAAACAACCAGTTACCTTTCCTGGATGTACTTATATACAAAAAACAAAACGGCACCTTAGGACACACAGTCTACCGAAAGAAAACGCACACCAACCGTTACCTCAATGCGCAATCACATCATCACCCAGCACAAATAAATTCAGTAGCCAAAACACTAATAACAAGAACCAGACGCCTTGCAGATAAAACACATATACAAACAGAACTACACACCCTGACAGACATATTGACAGCAAACAAGTTCCAAAAAAACAAAATCACCAATATGATTCAGCAGGGGACTCCGAAACAGAAAAACATCCAAGAAGAAGAACAGAACAACGGACGAGCCATCTTGCCCTACATAAAAGGAACAACCGACAAAATCAGTAAAGTACTACGCAAACATAACATCAAAACCGCATTTAACACTGACAGAAAGATATCAACCATCCTGAGAAATCCCAAAGACAAAATAGAACTGGAAAACCAGGGCATATACCAAATCCCATGCGCCTCCTGTCCAGCAACATACATCGGACAGACTAACAGAAGAATAGAGGTACGTGTAGAAGAACATAAGAACTCAGTACAGAAGAAAGATCACACATCTTCACTAGTACAACACATAAACACTACGGGACACAACATCAATTTTGAAGGTACAAAAACAATCGCCAAAATAGAACATCTCAATAGCAGAATAATCAGAGAAGCCATTGAAATAGAAAAACACCCAGACAGTATGAACAAGCGAGACGACACCTCCCGCCTACATGACATTTGGAAACCAGCATTGATAGAGAAACGAATTTCAGCAAACAAGGATTTAAAAAACCAACAAACAACCCCAAATGCCACCAGCCCCAGCAAGACTCATCCACACCCAGAACAAAAACTCCCCCACACAGAAGACAGAACAAGTCAAGCAAAAGTGCCATCACCCAAGCAGAAGAACGCACACACGAACCTGACTGACCCATACCAGAGATACATAGCAGGTCCTCGAACTCGGAGCCAAACCAAAGCTCTGGAGGCCACTACACAGCCCACTCCTCAGGACACCAAATCACAACACTCAGGATATTACAACACAACAAAAAACCCCACCCATTCAGAACACACCCCACCCAATCAGAAGACAGCCACGCCTCCAACCAATCAGAAGACAACCACGCATCCACCCAATCAGAAGACAGCCACGCCTCCACTCAATCAGAAGACAACCACGCCTCCACCCAATCGGAGGACACCCCCACCCAATCAGAAAGCAGCCACGCCTCCACCCAGTCAGAACACAGCCCCACCGGCAGTTGGAAGGAAAGGAACAGCCAGACCACGCATTGCTCCTGGAAGCAGCAGGAGGAACACTCCGGCCTGATGATGACGGATGGGATTTCGTCGAAACGTCGCCACAACTTTCTGAAGATGAAAGGAACGCGGGAAGAAACCCGAGACTCTAGATCTACACATACAGACACCCGCGAGAATCTACGAAAACAAATATCATACCTCTACGGGGAGGACATCTACCAACTAACCAGGACTTACGAAAAGTCAGAAGTACGAAGAGCAAGAATACTAAGTGACATACCTTTCCTATGCCAATGTCGAGACCAAAATATAAGACCAAATTGTTTCAAATTGAAATTCCACATCAATACCACTTCAACCAAACGCATTCTAAGAAGAACAGAAATGGCATTACTAAGAAATGAACTCCACAATAAAAGATTTCAATTAGACCAAACAAACAAGGACCTACTAACATTACATCTCAAACTCAGCAACATTATTCACCCGATACTATGGGACAAAGTGAAACAACTGGCGGTTTGGAGAGCAGAAACAGAGACCATCTATAAAAACAACAGACATTCAAAGAAACTCAAACAATTAGAGAACTACAACAACCAAACAACCACATCACAACAACATCTACAACAAGTAGTGCATAACATCTCCCACAGAAGACTAACAACAGCAGAAACAAACGTCCTAGCAAAAGGTTTCAACTTCGCTGTTGCACCAAAGAAAATTCCCACAGAAACCATCATATGTGGAGTTGAAACCAGCTTAACTAAACTCAATGCAGATGAAGCAGACCAAGTCAGACATGAAGTCACCCACATCCTATGCACAAGCAAACCACCCAAAAGCAACCTAACAAAAGAAGAACAAGTAGCATTGCAAAACCTAAGAAAAGACAACAGCATAATCATACTACCAGCAGATAAAGGCAATGCTACAGTGGTAATGGACACATCAGACTATGAAGAGAAACTGTCCAACTTACTCAAAGAAACTACATACAAACCTATATATACAGATCCCACAACCTATCTAGAAAAGACCACCAAGAAAAAGATAAAATCAACTTCTATAAGCCAAGAAATCCAACAAACAATCATTCCCAGGGAGAAGTCATCCAGATGCCCAAAACTATATGGCCTCCCCAAAATACACAAAGATGGAATCCCACTAAGACCCATAGTAAGTTCTATAGGCTCACCACTACAAAACTTAGCTAAATACCTAGCAAAACAACTACAACCTCAAGCAGAAATGGCAGCTTCATATGTCCAAAACTCATACCACTTTATAGAATTAGTGAAAAATCTACAGATAGACCAAAAAGACTTGCTAGTCAGCTTCGATGTGGTATCACTATTCACCCAGGTGCCAGTCCAAGAAGCTCTATCAACAATAAGAAGCAAATACCAACCACCAAACCATATTATAGAACTAGCAGAACACTGCTTATCAAACACATACTTCATACACAGAGGCCAGAGATACAAACAAATAGAAGGCGCACCAATGGGATCCCCTCTATCACCAGTTATCGCCAACCTTTTCATGGAAGAATTTGAAACTAACGCTCTGGAAAAGACTACAAACAAACCAAAACTGTGGCTCAGATATGTGGATGACACCTTCGTGATCTGGCCCCACGGAAGAAAGGAGCTAGAAAACTTCCTAACACACCTGAACAGCCTACATCCCAAAATAAAATTCACCATGGAGATTGAAACAAACAACCAGTTACCTTTCCTGGATGTACTTATATACAAAAAACAAAACGGCACCTTAGGACACACAGTCTACCGAAAGAAAACGCACACCAACCGTTACCTCAATGCGCAATCACATCATCACCCAGCACAAATAAATTCAGTAGCCAAAACACTAATAACAAGAACCAGACGCCTTGCAGATAAAACACATATACAAACAGAACTACACACCCTGACAGACATATTGACAGCAAACAAGTTCCAAAAAAACAAAATCACCAATATGATTCAGCAGGGGACTCCGAAACAGAAAAACATCCAAGAAGAAGAACAGAACAACGGACGAGCCATCTTGCCCTACATAAAAGGAACAACCGACAAAATCAGTAAAGTACTACGCAAACATAACATCAAAACCGCATTTAACACTGACAGAAAGATATCAACCATCCTGAGAAATCCCAAAGACAAAATAGAACTGGAAAACCAGGGCATATACCAAATCCCATGCGCCTCCTGTCCAGCAACATACATCGGACAGACTAACAGAAGAATAGAGGTACGTGTAGAAGAACATAAGAACTCAGTACAGAAGAAAGATCACACATCTTCACTAGTACAACACATAAACACTACGGGACACAACATCAATTTTGAAGGTACAAAAACAATCGCCAAAATAGAACATCTCAATAGCAGAATAATCAGAGAAGCCATTGAAATAGAAAAACACCCAGACAGTATGAACAAGCGAGACGACACCTCCCGCCTACATGACATTTGGAAACCAGCATTGATAGAGAAACGAATTTCAGCAAACAAGGATTTAAAAAACCAACAAACAACCCCAAATGCCACCAGCCCCAGCAAGACTCATCCACACCCAGAACAAAAACTCCCCCACACAGAAGACAGAACAAGTCAAGCAAAAGTGCCATCACCCAAGCAGAAGAACGCACACACGAACCTGACTGACCCATACCAGAGATACATAGCAGGTCCTCGAACTCGGAGCCAAACCAAAGCTCTGGAGGCCACTACACAGCCCACTCCTCAGGACACCAAATCACAACACTCAGGATATTACAACACAACAAAAAACCCCACCCATTCAGAACACACCCCACCCAATCAGAAGACAGCCACGCCTCCAACCAATCAGAAGACAACCACGCATCCACCCAATCAGAAGACAGCCACGCCTCCACTCAATCAGAAGACAACCACGCCTCCACCCAATCGGAGGACACCCCCACCCAATCAGAAAGCAGCCACGCCTCCACCCAGTCAGAACACAGCCCCACCGGCAGTTGGAAGGAAAGGAACAGCCAGACCACGCATTGCTCCTGGAAGCAGCAGGAGGAACACTCCGGCCTGATGATGACGGATGGGATTTCGTCGAAACGTCGCCACAACTTTCTGAAGATGAAAGGAACGCGGGAAGAAACCCGAGACTCTAGATCTACACATACAGACACCCGCGAGAATCTACGAAAACAAATATCATACCTCTACGGGGAGGACATCTACCAACTAACCAGGACTTACGAAAAGTCAGAAGTACGAAGAGCAAGAATACTAAGTGACATACCTTTCCTATGCCAATGTCGAGACCAAAATATAAGACCAAATTGTTTCAAATTGAAATTCCACATCAATACCACTTCAACCAAACGCATTCTAAGAAGAACAGAAATGGCATTACTAAGAAATGAACTCCACAATAAAAGATTTCAATTAGACCAAACAAACAAGGACCTACTAACATTACATCTCAAACTCAGCAACATTATTCACCCGATACTATGGGACAAAGTGAAACAACTGGCGGTTTGGAGAGCAGAAACAGAGACCATCTATAAAAACAACAGACATTCAAAGAAACTCAAACAATTAGAGAACTACAACAACCAAACAACCACATCACAACAACATCTACAACAAGTAGTGCATAACATCTCCCACAGAAGACTAACAACAGCAGAAACAAACGTCCTAGCAAAAGGTTTCAACTTCGCTGTTGCACCAAAGAAAATTCCCACAGAAACCATCATATGTGGAGTTGAAACCAGCTTAACTAAACTCAATGCAGATGAAGCAGACCAAGTCAGACATGAAGTCACCCACATCCTATGCACAAGCAAACCACCCAAAAGCAACCTAACAAAAGAAGAACAAGTAGCATTGCAAAACCTAAGAAAAGACAACAGCATAATCATACTACCAGCAGATAAAGGCAATGCTACAGTGGTAATGGACACATCAGACTATGAAGAGAAACTGTCCAACTTACTCAAAGAAACTACATACAAACCTATATATACAGATCCCACAACCTATCTAGAAAAGACCACCAAGAAAAAGATAAAATCAACTTCTATAAGCCAAGAAATCCAACAAACAATCATTCCCAGGGAGAAGTCATCCAGATGCCCAAAACTATATGGCCTCCCCAAAATACACAAAGATGGAATCCCACTAAGACCCATAGTAAGTTCTATAGGCTCACCACTACAAAACTTAGCTAAATACCTAGCAAAACAACTACAACCTCAAGCAGAAATGGCAGCTTCATATGTCCAAAACTCATACCACTTTATAGAATTAGTGAAAAATCTACAGATAGACCAAAAAGACTTGCTAGTCAGCTTCGATGTGGTATCACTATTCACCCAGGTGCCAGTCCAAGAAGCTCTATCAACAATAAGAAGCAAATACCAACCACCAAACCATATTATAGAACTAGCAGAACACTGCTTATCAAACACATACTTCATACACAGAGGCCAGAGATACAAACAAATAGAAGGCGCACCAATGGGATCCCCTCTATCACCAGTTATCGCCAACCTTTTCATGGAAGAATTTGAAACTAACGCTCTGGAAAAGACTACAAACAAACCAAAACTGTGGCTCAGATATGTGGATGACACCTTCGTGATCTGGCCCCACGGAAGAAAGGAGCTAGAAAACTTCCTAACACACCTGAACAGCCTACATCCCAAAATAAAATTCACCATGGAGATTGAAACAAACAACCAGTTACCTTTCCTGGATGTACTTATATACAAAAAACAAAACGGCACCTTAGGACACACAGTCTACCGAAAGAAAACGCACACCAACCGTTACCTCAATGCGCAATCACATCATCACCCAGCACAAATAAATTCAGTAGCCAAAACACTAATAACAAGAACCAGACGCCTTGCAGATAAAACACATATACAAACAGAACTACACACCCTGACAGACATATTGACAGCAAACAAGTTCCAAAAAAACAAAATCACCAATATGATTCAGCAGGGGACTCCGAAACAGAAAAACATCCAAGAAGAAGAACAGAACAACGGACGAGCCATCTTGCCCTACATAAAAGGAACAACCGACAAAATCAGTAAAGTACTACGCAAACATAACATCAAAACCGCATTTAACACTGACAGAAAGATATCAACCATCCTGAGAAATCCCAAAGACAAAATAGAACTGGAAAACCAGGGCATATACCAAATCCCATGCGCCTCCTGTCCAGCAACATACATCGGACAGACTAACAGAAGAATAGAGGTACGTGTAGAAGAACATAAGAACTCAGTACAGAAGAAAGATCACACATCTTCACTAGTACAACACATAAACACTACGGGACACAACATCAATTTTGAAGGTACAAAAACAATCGCCAAAATAGAACATCTCAATAGCAGAATAATCAGAGAAGCCATTGAAATAGAAAAACACCCAGACAGTATGAACAAGCGAGACGACACCTCCCGCCTACATGACATTTGGAAACCAGCATTGATAGAGAAACGAATTTCAGCAAACAAGGATTTAAAAAACCAACAAACAACCCCAAATGCCACCAGCCCCAGCAAGACTCATCCACACCCAGAACAAAAACTCCCCCACACAGAAGACAGAACAAGTCAAGCAAAAGTGCCATCACCCAAGCAGAAGAACGCACACACGAACCTGACTGACCCATACCAGAGATACATAGCAGGTCCTCGAACTCGGAGCCAAACCAAAGCTCTGGAGGCCACTACACAGCCCACTCCTCAGGACACCAAATCACAACACTCAGGATATTACAACACAACAAAAAACCCCACCCATTCAGAACACACCCCACCCAATCAGAAGACAGCCACGCCTCCAACCAATCAGAAGACAACCACGCATCCACCCAATCAGAAGACAGCCACGCCTCCACTCAATCAGAAGACAACCACGCCTCCACCCAATCGGAGGACACCCCCACCCAATCAGAAAGCAGCCACGCCTCCACCCAGTCAGAACACAGCCCCACCGGCAGTTGGAAGGAAAGGAACAGCCAGACCACGCATTGCTCCTGGAAGCAGCAGGAGGAACACTCCGGCCTGATGATGACGGATGGGATTTCGTCGAAACGTCGCCACAACTTTCTGAAGATGAAAGGAACGCGGGAAGAAACCCGAGACTCTAGATCTACACATACAGACACCCGCGAGAATCTACGAAAACATATATATATATATATATATATATATATATATATATATATATATATATATATATATATATATATATATATATATATATATATATATATATATATATATATATATATATATATATGTTTTCTGAGGTTTTCGCGGGTGCCTGTATGTGGATCCTTGGTTTTTCGGGTTTTTCCCCGCGTAGAACTAAAGGTGTAGGCGCAACGTTTCGACGGAATCCCATCCGTCATCATCAGGCCTTAGCTTCCTTCTTCTGGGAGAAGCATGTGGCTGTTTGTTCCTCTTTTTTAAACTGCCAGAGGGGGTGTGTTCTGTGGAGGTGTGCTCTGATTGGGTAGGGGACCAAGTGTGTTCTGATTGGGTGGGAGTGTGTTTTGAATGGTGGGTGTGTTCTGATTGGGTGGGGGGGTTGTTCTGAGTGGATGGGCTGGTCTCAGCTGCCAGCTCCAGACCACACAATGACATCACCACCACACAACCATTCAAAAAGCAAATCCGAACCCACAACGATAAAGACACACAACCACAAAACAGAAACCTAACTACAGCTGCAACATCAGCCACTTTAAACCCCTCCAAACCACACAATAAGCAAATTGACACCCACTATAAAAACATGGCACCACCACAAACACGAAGCCGAACAAAAGCAGCACAACTCACCAGCTCAGGTCTGGAGCTGGCAGCTGAGACCAGCCCATCCACTCAGAACAACCCCCCCACCCAATCAGAACACACCCACCATTCAAAACACACTCCCACCCAATCAGAACACACTTGGTCCCCTACCCAATCAGAGCACACCTCCACAGAACACACCCCCTCTGGCAGTTTAAAAAAGAGGAACAAACAGCCACATGCTTCTCCCAGAAGAAGGAAGCTAAAGCCTGATGATGACGGATGGGATTCCGTCGAAACGTTGCGCCTACACCTTTAGTTCTACGCGGGGAAAAACCCGAAAAACCAAGGATCCATATATATATATATATATATATATATATATATATATATATATATATATATATATATATATATATAGGAGGTGCAAAACACTTTTTGGCATTACCCTCATAATTCAAGGTAGATAACTTCAGCACTTTCCCCCATTTCTGTTCTTAAGAAGTGCTTACTTACTTATGATGAAAAAAAAAACCTATTACTTTTTCTGAGAAGGATCTCAGAAAAGGATCTCTGTATTCTTATGCTCTTTTCCCAAGGCAGGTAATTTCTCAGCATAGGAATAATGTTAAATGTTGAAGAAAATCCAAGAAACATTATCCAAGAAACATTAACCTGTTTTGAGAGGAAGGAAGGAAGGAAGGAAGGAAGGAAGGAAGGAAGGAAGGAAGGAAGGAAGGAAGGAAGGAAGGAAGGAAGGAAGGACAATTCTCTCAATTTGAAACAAGATTTCAAATTTTACCCTTTTTCCCTTTTCCACTAATAACTTTTATCTACCATGTAAAAGGCATATCTCAGAGGTTTCTAGACAAAGGAAGGAGACCAACAATTTATAGAAGATCTTGGAGCTGTTTAGAAATATCAACATTAACAATGAGAGAAAAAGATGGTACTAATGCTAGCAAGGTAGACTTTACTGCTTGTTCTTATCCAAACCAATAAACAAAACTACCTATCTAAACCACCCTGGTTTCAGGATGTTACAATCATCTCCTAGTCACTGCATGATGTCCAGAAGTATCTCAGTCTGACTTCTAAGGAGCATGCTAGGAAATATCAATCCATGCTTCAAGAACTGACAGCCCAGGGACCAAGCCATTATAATATATAGTGACAGCTCATATTTGTGTAAATTTTTTAGATTGCTCCCTTTAATTCTTTGTTAGCAATCTAAAAAATTTACACACACACACACACACACACACACACACACACACACACACACATATGTTTTGTTACGTATTTTAGAATACCTTGCAAGGCGCAAATACGGCCCAAATCTTATTGCCTGTATCAGCCTAACCTAAGACCATCCACAGGCTGTAGTCACAACTGTGACAACTAAACATAACAAAATTATGGCAGTACTACAACATTGCCCATGCAAAGAAGCTTTGGGTATATAAAACTGAAGTAAAGATTGATGCACATATTGACAGATGCTGAGGAAGGTTTTATGGTTGAGATCACCAAACGTTTTCTATAACATCTGTACTCTATCCTCTATCTATGTGTCATCTATCTATCTATCTATCTATCTATCTATCTATCTATCTATCTATCTATCTATCTATCTATCTATCTATCTATCATCTATCAAATTTTTATGCTCAACCATCTCTCTAAAAACGACTCTGGGTGATGCAAAAAAGTAGGTGAAAACAACAGATATAATATATCATAAAAGCCAAAAATCCAAATATGAAGTTGTTAGCTGTTTCTGTTCCACAGAGTGGAAAGAGACCTTGGAGGTCTTCCATTCCAGTGATGGCGAACCTTTTAGAGACTGAGTGCCCAAACTGCAACCCAAAACCCATTTTTGTATCATCAGGTGTCGGGTGGGCATTGCCCATTGTGTGGGTGTGGCCAGTTGGGTGGGCGTGGCTGCAGTGGTAATGGCAAACTGGGTGGGACTAAAAAGTTTAATCAATTCCAACTTTGCGAGGTTTTTTTTCCTGCGAGAAGTTGAAATTGATTGATTGATTGAAACTTTTTTTTTGGCACTTGGCGGCGGAGGCCTAAAGCGAAAAGGTTTTGTAAAACCCAGCTGAAGGACTAGGACTGGGGTGACGGCGCATGTGCCCACAGAGAGGGCTCCGCGTGCCACCTGTGGCATGCATGCCAGGTTCACCACCATGGCCCTATACCATTCCAGACAAGTAGCTGTCTAGTACTGTCTTTTTAAAAATCTCCAGTGTTGGAGCACCCACAACTTCTGAAGGCAAGCCATTCCACTGGTTAATTGTTCTCACTGTTAGGAAACTTCTCCTTAGTTCTAGATTGCCTCTCTCCTTGATTACTTTTGTCTTCTGGTGCTTTGGAAAATAGGTGAGCCACTTCTTCTTTGTGGCAGCCCCTCAAATATTGGAACACAGCTATCATGTCACCCCTAGTCCTTCTTTTCTCTAGACCAGACATACCCAATTCCTGCAACCATTCTTCATATATTTTAGCATCCAAATTAGCCTGATTTTTGTTTGTCTTTTCTCCACTCTTTCCAGAGTCTCAACAGCTTTTTTATAACATGGTGAATACTGGATGCAATATTCTAAGTGTGGTCTTACTAAGGCTTTATAAAGTGGTACCAATACTTCATGTGTTCTTGATTCTATCACTCTGTTAATGCAACCTAGGATTGCATTGGCTTTTTGGGCTGCTGCCTCACACTGCTGGCTCATATTTAAGTGATTGTGCATAGGACTCCAAGATGCCTTTCAAAGTTACTGCTATTGAGCCAGATTTTGCCAGGAGTAAGAGAGAGGTGATCTCCTAGCCAGCTTCAGAAACTAATTGAAAGTGAGGAAAGTTCAGAAAGAGGCAAGAGCCCTGGGTGGGTCGTTCGCAAATAAAAAGTGCAACTTGAACTGAAATGTATGTTGCTTTCTGCAACTGTCTCAGACACTGTTATTGGTCAGTACAATTCCCAATAGCCAGACCTTCCAAGACTCAGCTATGCTAATTGAAGTTCTGAATTCGAAAGAGACAGTATCTCCCAGGGAGCAAAGTCAGGTACTCTGGCAATCAGCAATTGTCAGGGACAATAGGATGGTGTCAGCCTGAGAAGGTATGAATCAGGATCAGATGCTGTAACCATGAAGTTTGTGACTAAGATAAAAGCTAGCTCTGTTACAATCCTCTGCTCCCTGAAATGGACATGATCAAACTAAGATCAAACTAGGCTTTAGATCCGGGTTTCCTGATATCATCCTTTCACTTCCCTAAAGAGAGTTCCTGGCCAGACAGGACATCTGCTAAACCAGGAATGCCAAACTCACCACGTCATGTGACATGTGATGTATCACGACTTTTTCCCCATTACCGGAGCTAGGGTGGGCGCGGTTTTGGCATGACGCATCCGGCCTGCAGGCCGGCAGTTTGACACCCCTGTGCTAAACTCTCTTGTAGCAACAGAAATTGCTTTTGTGGAAGAGAAACAGAGAGATTGCCTTAATCCCCACCTTGGCCAATCCATCATCTGTCAGGGTATTCTAGGCAAAGTAAAGCAAGAACAATCTAGTCTGTAAATTTTGGTTTACAAGCACCACTTTTCATATGGTCCACAGTGATAAAACATTTCTTAGTAACCAGAAATGCACACATTGCAGCTCAGACAACTTCTGAAGGTTCATACCGAGTTGTTAACATGACCGAAGAAAAATATTAAATGCTTGAGCTGCAAACATATTTATTTCCCTCTATTTAAATATATTTATTTATAAATTTGTTAAAATATTTTTTGACCTGACCTGATTTCTTCTTTATCCTGCCCGCTCATCCATTTCCATTATGGAAAGTGAGCAGAAATAAAACTAAGTTCATGTGCTGTGCTTTCCCTATCATACAACTTTCCTATTCTTTTCATAGTTCAACATGAACAAGAGTGCATCCATGCCCCTGTACTACTTAAACCCTGAATCTGATTCATCCTAAACCAACCATCACTTATTTGGAGATTAGATCATTTTTGGGGATTCTGCTGATGGGAGACTCTTTAAAACAGGGGTGTCAAACTCAATTTCATTGAGGGCCGTGTCAGCATTGTGGTTGCCCTCAGGGGGCCGGGTGGGTGTGGCCTACTGGGTGGGCATGGCTAAAGTGTGTATGGCCTACTGGGTGGGCGTGGCCAGCTCTACATCGTTCACATCAAGGGTGCCTTTGGGGGCCTGGGCAGGAGTGGGACAGATCTGAGGGTCTCTGGCAGGAGGAGGGCCAAGGCAGTGGGGGCTGTTCCCTCACTGTTTCCAAGATGGCGTCGTGGGCCGCATGAAACCACTTCGTGGGCCAGATCTGGCCCCCGGGCCTTGTGTTTGACATGTCTGCTTTAAAAGGAGGTGGTGGTTTGCTAGTGGAGTTGGCAACAAAGCAGGTGGGGGGAGGTTGCGTATATGTGTGTGTGTGTGTGTGTGCGTGCGCGCCCAACAGGAACATCTCTGCATATAGCAAGGCTTACAGCTGGACAACTGGGGATAAATTAAGATATAAGAGGCTTTTTTCTGGATATGTTGGTTTGAAGAATGGAACTAATGGGTACACAAACGTTGTGGATTTCCTGATCCTGTTATAGAAATGGATGGATAAAACCTCCCATACAATGCTTTGTTAGAAGCTTATAAATTAAGCTCACTAATAAGGCAAAGAATGGTGGGATATATTTACATAGAGACTGGTGAGGTGACTGTAAATAATAATACAAACACACACATGCCTTTTATCATTCCAACGTCAGAGGGGAGAGAATTTTGAAGATTATTTTTTTTTCACACTTGAGAGTTAACATCTGTCTTAGATTCACAGGATGGGTAAAACAAAGGACAGCTTTGATTTACCACAAGCAGAATAAAGATTTCCCCCTCTTCCTATTTGTGTTGCCAAGCTACTGTAAGTGAACAGGTGATGCACTGTCTCTACCCCAATAATGAAGTCTGCAAAGGAATTTAGGAAAGCAGCCAAGAATTCTAAGAGGAAGTAGTGGGAGATGGACATGGAGATCACAGCCATCATTAGGACCAATTCAGTTTTTCATAAGGATATTCTTTGAGTAGTATCAACAGTTCTTTTCAATCAGCTACTGTGCAATTTTTCAGTCTCCCCCCCCAAAAAAAAATCATTGAAAATGGGTTATTATTAGATAATGGCAATGGTTGGCTCTCCAAGTTTGTTTCAATTTAGCTTCTGAATGTTTCGTTACCGGTTACCAGACTAGGTAATACCATGGCTTTTTTTTCTCATAGAACGCTCAGAACAGAGTTCGGCACCTTTTTTGGATGGAACCTTGTAGGGTAGGCAAGGTAGTTTGTATGACATGTGTGAGTTCCGGCATGTTTTTCTTTTACAAAAAAAGCACTGGGTAATACCATCAGCAAGATTTTCTTCTCTTATTTTCCTTAGCTGATAAATGTAAATATAATAAATAGACTTTTATAAGCTAAAGAAAATAGGGCAAGAAAATACTGCTGATGATGTTGCTTAGTCTGGTAACGAAACGTTCAGAAACTAAATTGAAACCAATTTGGAGAGCAAACCACTGCCAAAATCTAAAACCCGAGCTACAAGCATTTTCTACTATTTCAATATTATTTAGATACCTTCATTCAGAAAACTAGATTTATGAACTTGTATCCTTAATCTTTCAATTTTCTTCCGTATGAAACACAATTTTGCCCCAATATTCTAATTAATAGCAATAGCACTTAGATTTATATACCATTTCATAGTGCTTTACAGCCCTCTCTTAAGTAGTTTACAGAGTCAGCATTTTGCCCCCAACAAGCTGAGTCCTCATTTTACTGACCTCGGAAAGCTGGAAGGCTGATTCAACCTTGATCCCTGTCAGGATCAAACTCCTTGCAGTGAACAGAGTCAACCTGCAATACTATATTCCAATCACTGCACCATCCCAGCAAGCAGGGCTTTTTTTCTCATAGAACGCTCAGAACAGAGTTCCGGCACCTTTTTTGGATGGAACCTTGTGGGGTAGGCAAGACGGTTTGTATGACATGTGTGAGTTCTGGCACCTTTTTCTTTTACAAAAAAAGCACTGCCAGCAAGTGATAATGCAAGTGGTACTCATGATCGGTTAATATTATGCCAATCTGACTTCTGAATTTAGCAAAATCTGCATGAAGTGGCCTGAGAGTCAGATTGCTGATGTTTCTTAGGCGCCAGCTATACAAAATTCCACAACAGAGCATGGAAAGCAAATAAATAGATTACATTAATTCTGGTTTTTTTAATGAATTATGGCTTGCATTCCGAGATCCACTCGGAAGCTTCAACTGGTGCAAAGTGCAGCGGCACGGACACATTTGGGGGCCTCCCGATACTCCCATATCACACCTCTCCGTGCGCTGCACTGGCTTCCGGTTGCCTTCCGAGTGAAATTCAAGGTGCTAACAATGACATACAAAGCCCTACATGGCATGGGTCCGGACTACCTACGGGAGCACCTTCTGCCAATGTCAACACCCCACCGTCCTGTGCGCTCCCACAGAGAGGGCCTCCTCAGGGTGCCACCGCTCAAGGAATGTCGGCTGGTGGCCCCCAGGGGAGGGCATTCTCAGTGAGTGCGCCAGCCCTCTGGAACTGCTTGCCAACTGAAATCTGGATGGCCCCCGACCTCCGCACCTTCCGGCGCGACTTAAAAACTTACCTGTTCCAGCAGTCCGGGCTGGCCTGATAGCTCTAATTGGGGTCCCAGTTTGTTTTGACTATTGTTTTTCAGTATTGTTTCAGTATGTATACCTACCTTACTCTGTACACCGCCCTGAGTCCCCCGGGAGAAGGGCGGTTTATAAAAACAAATAAATAAATAAATTAGGGATTTAAGACAAATTATGCTTTTCTTCCCCCTACTAAGGTCATCTACTAATAGGCTTCTTCTTTTTATAACTTCCACAAATAGATTGAAGTGGGCTAAGGCAATGAGGGGAGGGTGTAATATTTCACGTAACTGAATTTTGTTTCTGTTACAAAGCAATAATCACTCAATGGTCCACTACTAAATCTTAAATTTCTTCCTACAACTGTTCTGTGGAATGCAGAGGTTGTAGTAGTGAACATTTTAAGAAAGGCACACTGATTTCCTCTTATTGCATGGAAAGAAATCACACAGCTTAGCCTCATATCTACAGTATTGACCATTCACCCACACTCATGAGAATCCTCATATTTGTTAGTAATGGATGTCATTGATATAGATTATACAGGATACCTTCAACTGCCATTAAGGATCTATTTTTATTTTTTGTTTATGTTATTTATTTGTATCTGGCCTTCATTATTTTTATAAATAACTTGAGGCGGAGAACACATCTGGCTGAGCAATATGGTTTTGCACTGTTTGGATCCTTTCTCCTTTCTCTTTTCTTCAGTCTCCATCAATGTTAATAGCAGGGCTCTTCAAACTTGGCCCTTTTATGACTTGTGGACTTCAACTCCCAGAATTCTTCAGCCAGGCACGCTGGCTGAGGAATTCTGGGAGTTGAAGTCCACAAGTCATAAAAAGGCCAAGTTTGAAGAGCCCTGGTTAATAGGATCCAGCTCACAGCCGCTGTGGCATGTAGCAGAGCTTGGTATTCTCTCCACTCCTTTTTAACATCTCCATGAAACCACAAGATAAGATCATCCATCACCATGGGTTGAGGTAACTGCGGTACATAGATGATACTCAACTCTATATTTCCACTCCTGGTGACCTAAGTAATGCTGTAGCTGCCCTCTCACTGTTCCTGGATGGAGGACAACAGGCTTTGACTGAATTCTGGCAAGACCAAATGGCTTTAGGTCCCCTAGTTCTTGGACTTTGACATCTTTAGTTCTGGATGAGGTGGCACTACCCCAGACAGATCCAGTCCACAACTTGGGGGTTCCCATGAATTCGTGACTCCTGCTCAAAGAGCAGGTGGCAGTTATGGCTAGGAGAGCCCTTTTTTGAAATTTTTTAAATTAGTTTTATAGGGTTAAAAAGGAAGGTAAGGAAATAGGGTAGCGGAAAGGTTAAGGGTAGGGGTTGGGGTATATAACAAATAACAAGTTGTTTGTAGGTAGTTCAGGTTGCATCAATAAAAATTCCCTCTCTGATTCCCTTAATTTTCACATAGTCAAAGTAGTTAAGTTAATACATTTCTAGTTATGAGCTAGTCAATTAACAAAGTTTTCAATATAGTTAGACTAATACATTTCAAAATCCTGTTTTTAAGTTTTACCTAATTGCAATAAAAATACTCTAAGGTAGCCTAAACTTTTTGGGTAACCTACAATTCCCCATTTCAATAAAGAGTAATTCTCTTGTCTACAAAACTTACATTGTTCATTACAAATCATTCTTATGATTTAACAGTAAAATCTAATTTTCATCTTAACACATCACCCATTATTAAAAAAGATTTTTTTGTCTTAACCATTCAACACTTAATAAAATACTATCTTCTATTATAAGATTCTAAATTCTATTGTATAATTCAAAGTTTTATTCTAAAAGCTTAATTTTGTTTTCCTTTAAAAATGTAGAACCTAAATATGAAATCAGTTTATATTTTTTTAAGATTCCCCTTAGTCCATCAAAAGAAATTTTTTAAGTTCTGTCTTTACAAATCCCAAAAGAAAAAGAGACAAATCTAAGTCTTTAAATCTAACTCTCCCCTTCTTTTTGTGCCAATCAGGCTTCCATCTTAATGCCTTTAAGTTCTCCAATGTGTCTCCCTTTCTTCCTCCACTTCTTATTTCAATCCACGGAGACCATCCAAATGACAGGTTTGCCAAGCTACTGTCCCCTTTATAATCCTTGAAGTATTGCTTTAATAGCTCAGTTTTTGATGTTTGATGTGATATGATTGTCATTAATTCAGTCTGATATTTTTCTTGTTCCATTTCCATCTGGGTTAGGTAGTAAGTAGTAGCTAATGTTGTTATCATTTGATTAGCTGAATCCTCAACATACTGTATTTGGAGGCCTTTGATATCTTCACTCTTAATGTTGCTTTCTTGGGGTATTGTTGTTTTTTGAATTGTAAGTTTTGTAGTTAAAGTTGGAGTTTGGACTTCGAAGTGCTCTGTAGGCTGTGTTTGTTGCTCTTTGAAGTCTCCTATTTCAGTATTTATTTCCACTTCTATTTGTTTTTGGGTTGTCAGTTCATCATTTAAGGTCAAAGTTTGGTTTGGTGGCTTTGAGTTGTCAGGTTTATCATGCAGTTTGGCTTTAATTTGTTCAGTTATAGCCAAGATTGTATCCAATATCAATTTGTAGTTAAGTGGTGGTATATAATCATCCATTTCGTTACTGTTTACAGCTAAGTCTTTCATGGAGGCTATTTTAATAAGTCAGTAATTTTCCACCTCCGATGTTTCTAAAAGTTGTTTTCAGTGCCAGGTGTTCCCACACTTGTCTTTAAAGATAATATCAAGGACAGCTCTCAGGTCTCAAAATAAGCAAAAGGTTTACTTGCAATTCCACGTTTAGCCACAGGATGTCATCAGTAGCATATAAAATAAGTTGTAAAGTTCTTTTTTTCCAAATTAATATAAAGCTTTTGTATAATTAGTCCATTCTTTTTTCCTTAGTTCACATCTTAAACAGAAAATAGGGTAGTAGATCCCCACAAAAATAGGAGCTTTTTAGCAAGTAGGAATGAGATTATTTAGTTTCTTTGTTTAATCAGCTAGGTTTTTTTTCCCCTTCAGTGCTTTAAGGCTTAAAATGTTGACCCCCCCCAGGTATACAAAAGCCGTTTTCTCAAAAAGAGGGGGGAGAAAATTTTCAGAAAAGTCCCACAGGCAGGCAGTTAGGGGGATAGAAAAGGAAAGGTCTCACCCAGGTCCTCCAGATTGCTTTGTTGTGCTAGATGGTGCTTTTGGCTTTCGGCAGGGTGCAGCTTAGTGATCGGCCATGTTGATGGCTGGTCTCTTCTTCTTTGGGCCAAAAGGAGCTGCACCGGATTCAAGCGGAGGGCTGATGCCCTTCCACGATCACAGGAGGGTCTCCTTGTGGTGGTCACCCCTCCAGGGAGACTTTCAACCCTTTTCAGGGTACTCCAATGAAGAAGGATCGGACGGTAGGGAGGGAGCTCTCCCCTGAGCGTCCGAAAGCACCACACGCGCAAACTGGAAGCCGCTAGTAGAACCTTTTTACAATTTCAAGTTGTGTGCCAGTTGCAACTCTCCTAGAATCCCTGCGCTCAGTCATTCAAGTCCTGGTCATCTCATGTTTGGACTATTGCAAAGCGCTCTACATGGGGATAGCCTTGAAGAGTGTTGTGATTCCGTGCCAGCCTGTGATTCTGGCAGCTGAGTCTGGGGAGTCAGAGGAGGAGGAGGAGGAGGAGGAGGGACCTGGGGAGCTATCAGAGTCAGAGCAAGGCTCTGATGAGTTACCAGACTTACAAAGTGAGGAAGAACCTGGCCCCTCCACTCGTGGTCAAGCTGAAAGCCAGCTGTGCTGGGAGTATGAGTCAGACTCAGAGGCAGGACAGCTGGAAGACCTCAGAGACGCATGTAAACGTAGACAGGTCACACGAGTAAATCAGAGGGAGGCAATGGGTCGACTCCAGGGGAGAAGGAGAAAGCAGTGAGAAGCCATGCCGTGGGGGCTGTGTAACAAAAAGGAAATGTGTGGGCTGGGCTGGTTGCTGGAGGCAACTGTTTGCAAAGAACTTCGGTGTCAAGAGATGATGGTCTGTTTATTTTACCAATGATTTATTTCCTGTTGGCTCCTGCTCTGTTTTGTTTATGGACAAGGTCTGTAATGTCAATAAAAAGGGGTTTATTTATCCAGTCTACTGCTAAATTAGGGGTTGCCTTGTGAAGTAACAAGGAGGTACGTAGGCTGGGACAGAACAAAGAGCATTCAGAAGCTACAGATGGTGCTGGCAGTTTTTGTGGCCCCCAAGGGCCACATTGGGGGTGGTTGATAAATTAATAACAGATCCTCCTTCCCTCCCTGTTCATCCTACTGCCTCCCCATCTTTTAGCTAGTGTTGTGTATTGTATTTTTGTAATATTTTATTTGTATAATTTTATCCTTTTAATATTATAAGCCACGCAGAATTATCCTATGGTAAGATGGATGACCGATAAATTTAAGAAGTACTTAAAAAAAATACCCACCACACTTTCCTCCTCCTATTTTCCCCACAACAGCAAGGTGGGTTGGGCTGAGAGAGTGAGTGGTTTTGCCAAGATCATCCAGTTGGCTTTCATGGCTAAGGTAGAACCAAATCTCACAGTCTCTGGCTTTCTAGCCTGTTGCTTTAACCAATAGATCAAACTGACTCTTTGAAAAGCATCTCGTATAAAACAGCATTAGATAAAATATTATTTCTCTTCCATTCTCCATAACCATATGAAGTGTGTGTGTGTGTGTATTCATAATTCTTTAGCTAATCTCAGTGAATAGTAATTTTAAATGTCTGACAATTTTATTTAATACAATTTCACATGTTGTTTGCCAGTGCAACAGCTTGGTTGAATCCTGACCTGGTTTCATGTTAGATGCTCATTAACATATTTGTTAATATTTTTCTGCTTGATTTAATTATTTTTCTTCTGGACAGGTTTATTTATTCATCTATGCACTAATCTCATCTCCAGAATGCGCACTGTGACAGCTCATTATTATGGGGGAAAATGTAGGACACTAATAGCACATGAAATGCTCTCCCAACCCAATAGGCTGCCATTATGCATCTAGATACATCTGAATTGTATGTCTAGACTTACAAGGTCCAAGTGAAATCTGAAATTGCAGACCAATCTGTACTGTGTATTGTCATAAAAGGCTGCTAAATTATCAACCTCATATTAAGCGCAGTAAGGAAAATGAGAATGGGAACATTAGAACATATTTTTGTGTGCCAACTTCTATTAAAAAAGCAATCCCGTTGCTCTTCAATGTATCATTCACTCAAAATTCTCCCATGAAACAGGAATCTTGCCTGATCAGGGTATAAAAAAATATGAATCCTGCAAAATTTAATAACAAATACAGTGTAGAAAAAGCAATAGGTCATTTGCATTTGGTTATATGCCTTCAGGATATAACTACCAATTTCAGGGTGCCATTACAATTCAAGCTACTGGGGAAAAATATCACTTTCTCAGGTTTTGACAAGCATTCTTATAATATTGTTTATGAAGGAAGAAAACAGATGTTTGCTGCTACTTCACAGTTGGTCAGTCTCAATTAAACAGCAGTTTATTCCTGATTTCTTTCCAATTTTTGGACTGTGTTCTGCATGCTGAGAATAAAGGTGGTGCTATTTAAAAGTCGAGCATCTATTTATTTGCAGAACTCATAATGATATATACTAATCTACTTTTTTGTTAATAAGCCAGCACAAAGAAGGATTATATCCCTCATGTCTAATCTGGAGTTCAAAAATCTGTGGAATAATAAATTCCCTTTGGAGTTTACATACATGAACAACTAACATATGTCCTCATCATTTATATCATTGATATTCCTAGCATGTATAATTTTAATTGGCAACACAAAGTTAACCTTCGTTTTAAGACATGTATGAGTATATAGTCAGTATTTCTAAAACATAATTTGCAACAATGCATGGCTGTTACTAGCATGTTTAAATGATCTAAATGTTCTAGTAGTTATTTTCTATATAGATTATTATGCTAATAAACTAAACAATCAATTTCAGGCAAAAAAGTTTCCCTGGCTATTATGTATGTATGGAGATGTTCAAATGTGAAAAATATCTTAGGTTGTAGGCAGATTAAAGTTTTCTTGTACAAAGTATTTTCTATTGAACTTCCCTGAAAATTTCAGAAAAAAGAAAGAATGAAGGCTGCATATTCAAAAGTAAAGTGCTATTTATATTTTAAATCCTTTCTTTAAAATTAAAACCACTGTGGACAAAAATTATACAATTACAAATGTAGGGCATCTGACCTAATTTTGCTATCAAATTGGAAACAACTAAAATATTAGGGAAAAAAATGGAGCAGAATTTGTTTTAATGATTCAGCTGTAATATATTCCATAAGCAAGACATTAAAAGACATTAAAAGACATTAAAATGTAATACACTCCATCAGATTCCATTACACATTCATTTATACATTGTATGTGCCTCACTATATGGTCAAAATCTGACTATAAATTCAGAGAGCTGGTACCCTTCCCAATGATTGCAAAATAAAAATGTGAAATCATAAAAAATGTATGTCAATTTCTTATTGGTCATTATAAATTATATATTAATTTATAAACTATTGGCTGTAGCAATGTGGCTAATGAGTTCCGGGCATTATTCTTGTCACTTTTCTTGTGGATAAAATACATTTTTGAAAAAGAGTACTCTATTCTTTGATATTCTGATTGTTTCACAAAACCTTGCTTTTTGAAATTGTGTAGACACACTTTATAATTGGAACATCCGCCACGTTGAAAAAAATTGTTTTGCATTCAAAAAAAAAGTGGCAAAATCAAAGACAACAGCAAATCCAATGTGCTTATTCTCAACTTTCTTCCTTCTGGATGATAGCTCTAGAACTCTAGAATTCTAGAGTTAAAATTAACAATGTAAATCAGTTCTAAGACACATACACTATAGCAGATATTAGTGACAGCCACTGAAATTTATAACTCAAATAATAAAAATATTTAGGATATATAAAAAAGTGTTTCCTTGCAAATAAGAAAATAGAGGAGTCTAAACAGCATGGAGAAACAGATCAGATTTAGACAGACAGAAATTGTTGCCTCTTGTTGGCACTGTATATCCTACTATGTATTAGTAACTTCAGGGTAGTGCCAGAGAGATCTTTCTTATAACCAAGTTGCAATAAAATGTGTTTTTAGAAAGATAACTTAATTTGATTATTAAATTACCTGAATATTTTCACCTAATATTTTTCATTCAGATGAAATAAGTATGAAAATTCTAGGTTTTAGGCCATTATTGCATTCTATACTGTATAAAAATCTATATGGCATAGAATTGGTCATGTTTGCTGATATTTGGGGCATTATCCCAAATGACTGATAGCACCACAACTTGAATAGAAAGGATTTCCATTTGAATTCCAATTTTCCCACAGCGCATCCTTCCACCAACTCTATTATACATTATCTCTGCAGAAGGGATCCTCAGAAGCAAGCCACAGAGCTGACATCTGAAACATTGGGAGAGAAAGGCCACAAGATGCACATGGACAACCTCATGCAATCTTTTTTGTAAAGGTGGGAGTAAAAAGATCTCATCAACAAAGATGGTGGCTGCTGTGCAGTGATGGCACTTGAGCCGTTTGAAAGCAATGCAAAGTTTAAAATAAGGAGTCACTCACTGGATTGTGTTTAAATTACGTGGTATCTAATGGGAATGAATTACTATTATCTTATGAATTACATGGTTTTTAAAAAGTTCATTATTAAGCTGCTTTTATTCAGGCCTGAAAAATATATTCATTTCTCTGAAAAACTTTACAAATATTTAATATGCAACTAATATAATGTGTCTGACAAATTTTTTCACCGTAAAATATCCACAAAGAGCATTACCTTTAAACCTTAAAAAAAATCATTGGTCTATATGTGATAATATATAATCTCTCTGTCATTTTCCCCCAGGATATTCTCTAAAAAGAAACATTTAGAGTGCTTGTTTGCACACCAACACAATCTTCTGCTCGAATTCACAGAAGTTCAGTTCTAAGTCATGGTTTCATATTACCCTTATAATGAACATCAAAGGTATTTCATTTCACCCAATGCTAGCATGCTAACATCTTCATTGACACTATTGATTCAATAGATACCTGCTGCACAATAAAGCACCAAAGTGCACAACATTTTTATGAAACCAATCCCAACTTCATCTCAATCTAACCGTCGCTAGTGTGATTTTAGAGTTACTACCAAGTATAAAGTTCTGTTTAAAGTAGGAAAGGTATGCAATACTTTCTAGCAGCAACAGAGCAGCTATTTCTATGCCCCAATAGGCACCCTTCTCTGTCCAACAAGAACTACAGGGTTCTTTTTTTTTTAAAAAAAAGAACTTGATACTGAGATACTGCAAAAACAAACCAATTGTCTATATGTCCTTTATCAACAAGAATACTTCTGGGCCTCACCCAAGCCCCACTGTCTTTGTTAAAGAGTAAAAATGGTCTGTGTGTAGAGTTCACTATGGGTTTCCATGTGTACTCACCTGAGCAATAAAAATATAAGCTGAAGTAGGTGGTGGCTCTCCAGAAGCTAGAGAAGATGGCAGGAAGTAACGTTACCAACTTGCCTTTGGGATAATTGGTGTTTTGGACTGACCAGGAATGAACAAACCACTTTTTGGTGTTCCCCCTTCTCTGGACAGTCCATCCTGGCTATTAGCCATCATGATCTTGATATTCCAACGTAGGTCTTATCCCCCAAATGTTGTCTATTTCTACTCTGATAGGTAAAGGTAAAAGTAAAGGTTCCCCCGCACATGCGTGCTAGTCGTTTCCGACTCTAGGGGCCGGTGCTCATCTCCGTTTCATAGCCGAAGAGCCAGCGTTTGTCCGAGGACGTCTCCGTGGTCATGTGGCCGGCATGACTAGACACCAAAGGTGCACGGAACGCTGTTACCTTCCCACCATAGTGGTCCCTATTTTTCTACTTGTATTTTTACGTGCTTTCGAACTGCTAGGTGGGCAGAAGCTGGGACAAGTAACAGGCGCTCACTCTGTTACGCGGCACTCGGGATTCGACCTGCCAAACTGCCGACCTTCTGATCGACAAGCTCAGCGTCCTAACCCACTGAGCCACCGCGTCCCACTCTACTCTGATAGTAGCATGCAAATGCAGCATGGCTATAGTGCAATGATCTTAAAAGAAGGAATTGTTTCCCTTGTGACACAACATTTTGCTTACAAAATGAGGATGCCTAAGAGAACATGTTCAAGGAGCTTGTAAACATATTTATACATGTACTCTTCAAGCTATAAATTACCTTTTGAATGGACAATTTGTACTGAACCCCAAGAAGACCAAATAGAGGAAATCTTCAGTAATTAACGTAAGAAAAATTCATATTCATTGTTATTAGCAGTAAATTATAATGCTAGAGTCACATGCTATATGTCCTTTAGCTGTATTTGAACTACATGACAACAAATGATGCTGCCCTGAATCTTGAATTTGGTTCTTCTTCAGTAATATATCCCAAGAAATTCTGGCAGGAATTTATAATTTTCTGCAGAAAGAAACATGCATATCCAATGCAACCTTTTGCATCCCACCAAATGGCTTGAAACTAGAAGGAAATTATTTTTTAAAATTAAGAATAATATTTTATATCAAATATCCACAAATAACTTGAAGACAAAGTTGAAGATATATTTAATAATTGAGGTGATCAACAAACAATGAAAAACAAAGCAAAACTTTGTTACAACTGCAAAAAAGTAGCATCATAAATTTATCTTCTCTGATAAAGAAGAGAAGATTTACCTCCATTTTTGAAATCATGAAGCATGATTTAGGCATTCTGCAATGAACATTAGTGTGTATTATTATTTTCCTCTCTAATTTATACAGCTAACAAACATGAATGATCTTTGGAAGGATTATATCCATATCTTTAAGATTTGGAATACAATATTAAAGTTATACAAATATCCCTACATACTTTTATACTCCGTTACTTGAAGCAAAAGAAGAAATAAAGCCAAAACAAGTTGCTCTGCCATTTATTGCAGAGCAATTTAGAAAGCATGGGCAAAGGCAAGTCTATTGTTTATTTATTTTTTATTGATTAGTCAAACAACCATATCAAATCATAACATAGCATTAGCAGGGCAAAACAAAATAAAAGGCATATGTCTGTAAAATCATAAAGTATTAAAGTTGATCTCAGCTATTATAGACAATAGCATGATTTCATCCAAAGGCTATGTATTTAAACAATTATAATTATCAAGCATATACCTTTCATTTGAATCAGCGTATTTGTCACACTAGTTAAGGGAGAAGCAACTTCCAAATTTCCTATATTACAATGTGCATCAACCCAATGACTTCTGTACTAAAGGGGATAACAAATCATTTGTCTCAACCATTTAAATCCTGGGTTGCTAAAAATGGTTAAAAAATGCAAACATAATGCCATCAATTCCATGTATGAAGAAAGCATGAACAAAAATCATTTATTCAACCTATTGTTATACACATATACTTATTTCTAATTGCATTTATCATAAATAAATACAATTTTATAAATAAATATAAAATTATTGTAAACAAAAGTTTAGTAAAAAGGTTTAGTAAAACTGGAGTTCTGAAAATAAATTAATGAATCTGAAATTACAGAGAAGGCAACTTTTCTATGTAAATGCTCATTTTAATTTTTCAATAAACTTTTTGAATTAAGACTAATATGAGAAATAAGACTGCCTGGGGAAAGACAGAAACAGCAAATCTGTATTTCCAAATTACACAGTTCTTATTTAAAAATGCCTAGTAATCTTTACAACTATTAGAAAATACGTAAATGTTCATAACATATTAGAAGAATGAAAACATTAAAAATCTTAAATGCTAATCAAGTGCAATTAGTACACAATGAACCTGACTAAAACATCTATTGATATAACATTCCAAAATATACATAACATCTCTTTAAAGACATTTAAACTATAATTTTCCTCCTTACAATTGGATTACACCTAAACAGCAAATCTCTCCCATCATCTTATTTTAAACATATTTAGAGTTTCTAAATATCTAACTTAAGTTAAAATGGAATGGAACTTAATTAAAATTACAATCACAGCTTTACAATCTAATTTTCACCATGCTCAGAAGTAATAAATGAGGTTTACTTTCAACATAGTATGCTTAATATTTCAGTTTTTATAGAAGTTTTCATTACCTGAAGGATAAATAATCTATCAAACATACTAAACAAAATTAGGGCACTTTTGAGTTTGTTTTGGAAAAATCTACGGCATTAACTTATATTCCACAAACAGTAAATATTTAGTACCTAAAATTTAGTACATTAATAATAGCTCCTGAAGGAAGAACTCAGCACACATACATTTTTTTTCTGAAATTAGCAAATAAATCTCTGAAATACACTTTATTACTTATTTGTTATACATTTTATCACTATCTTTTATCAAGAAAAGACAAAAGCTGTAGCTGTCAATATTTGTTCAATATCATTTTAATATGGTAGTATGATTACATTAATTGCCTGTATTTTAAAGAATGCTTCTCAATAAAACACTCATGAGTGAAAGTATTGATTTTCTTTTAACAATGCCAGCTTACTGGAAAGCTGTCCTTAAAAACCTTTGGTAAAACTCAGGCATATTACTTCAAAAGGAGGGGAAAAAACCCCCTATAAAGATGCAATAATTTAATTAAATCTGTCACAACATACATTTTCTAAACTTGCCTCTACACAATGTTTCCTTACTTTAACAGCTCATTTAACTAGCAGCCATGCACACCCCAAGCACCAAATTTTGTTGCAAGCGTTAAACAGCAATCTGTTCTCACCAAACACTAATGCCAAATTGAAAACCCAGATTCAACCAAGCCACTTTTTAATCACCAACTCTCTTTGTGTAACTCGACTAATGAGATCACTCAGCCAACAAGTGTTCAACAAGTAGAAATAGTTTCTCTCCTTGCATGAAAGATTCACAACACAAATGACCCGAGCATCCTTTGGAGAAAAATACTCCCTTAAGAAATGACCTACTCAGAGAGCACAGAGTCACATCCACATTGGGAAGAAAAATAAATAAAACAAGAATAAAGTCCTTGGAAAATGGGGTGGTGTAGGAAGACCCCAAGAATTAGGGAGCTGCCTCCCGTACCGGCAATGGGACGAGCTATCCAGTGGTGTTCCTCGTACCCACCGGCCATGAATAAAGTCCCTATTGTCTCTGCCCTGTATTAATTCTGAAAAAAAAAGCAGCCTGTGCACCAAGCATAATAATTATCCAGACAAACAAGCAAAGGCAATCAAGGAACAAATGAAAGGAGTTAAAAATAAACGAACACAGAAAGCAGACCAGAAATGAAATTAATATTTGCAATGGAAGATTTGCCAGCCAAATGTCCTCATTTAAAGCAAAATTATTTCATATGAGGGGCTGTCTGGATAATAAAATGAACGCATGAATAAAATTTCACAAAAACCCTGAAGAAACAAGACAACAAGCTTCTCTTCTTCAGCAGCTGGTTCTTAATTGTAGGATTTTGTTCAAGAAAACTTGCATCTCAACATTATAAAAGTTCTGCTTATCTAGGTTCAGCCTTGTCTACGTTTTTGTTTTCAGCTTTCAGCTGTGCGTGTGTATGTATGTATGTATGTATGTATGTATGTGTATATATATATATATATATATATATATATATATATATATATATATATATATATATATATATATATATATATATATACACATACATACATACACTGATTAAAAAACTGATTAATAGGCTGTTTGCAATGTGATTTTATATATATATATATATATAGTCATAGAAAATTGAAATAAGTAGATTGTTTTAGGATCAGTTCAAGAACAATCAGTCAAAATTATTATGACAACGCCACTACTTTCCATGACTGCTTCTAGGTCTAATTTCTCAAACCCAATGTTCTGTGCGTCGGGTCAAACCGACAATTTATGCTAATTTGTTTAAATAAAACAAAAAGAGTCTAAACCCGGTTGTTGTGGCAGGTCTAATATGACTGTCTGTGACCCCTTTACCCTACAAGAGAAACCTTATCTAATACGTTGTGATGCTTAACGAGTCACAGAGTTGCTGAACTGCCACTTCAAAGTTTTTGCCCGGCTGTGAACTTCATAGCACGTGTACTTCGGCAGTGAAGGAGGAGTTAAAAAAAAAATCTTTGGAGAAAGAAAGAAAAAAAAACCCTGTTATTGCGCCAACTTACCATCCACCACGTCCTGGCTGACATGTCATAACATAGCTGCCATTTTATGGAGCTGTCCGACGCTTTCCCTGCCATTACACTGTCAGCGACCTTCATCTGATGCAGCTCAATGCAAGATAAGACACCTAATCAAGAAAACATCCTAGTGGCTTGCTGGCCTACCAATCCTTATTACACAGCATCATGGGAAAAGCTCCTTTATTAGTAAGAACTCCATCCTCACAGCTACAAAGACAAAGCTCAGGTTGTGTGTGTGGATGGTGGAGGATGCATACGAAGCTGAAGGGACTGGTACAACTCCCTAGCATTCTTTCCGTATCATGTGTACAAGAGTTAAGCATTTTTCAAGTGGGTGGCTAAATGCTTTGCTGGGCTATGCAGCCCTTCTTTTCCTTTGTATATTGTTTGACATGCTCTGTGATTAGTTCAGAGAGCAGAAGAAACAGGGAGGGGGCATTATAAAATGATTCGAATTAAGATATACTCCGGAATAGGTGCAAATGTTTAATTTGCACAATTTTAGACCTCACTGTTCAAATGTCACTCCATGTACGTATGCCCTCTCTCTCTCTTACAGACACCCACAGGCACACGTAAAAATTTATGGACAGACAGAAACACATAGGTAGCAGCTGTAGATAAAGATGCCAAGGATTACAAGCCTTACTAACATACCGGACATATGGGAACAATTTAACACATACTGTCTGACAGGAAAAATAGTAGGATGGAAGGAAATAAATTGGCATGAACAATGGAGGTGTGGCTGGTATATTGAGATAAAGAAAGGAACAGGGCAGAGAAAATGGCTGTAGGTCATTTGTGTCCATTTTTTCCCAATAAAGTTTCCCAAATTCATTCTAAACGTATCTTATTTTGGTGGAAGACATAATAAGAGGAAATTATATAATCTCCCTTTTCTAACACGCATGAATTATTTCCAAGATTTATTATGACTTGCCTCACTATATTTAATGATAGTAAATTAATTGAAAAGTAAGCATGTACTGATTACATCAGATCAACCCAATGCACCCATTTTCCAATCAGTCTTTAAAGACAAAGAGACCCAAGGAAGCTTATAATAGATAATACTTAAATTAGTGTGTGTGTGTATATATATATATATTATAAAAGTTCTGCTTATCTAGGTTCAGCCTTGTATATGTGTGTGTGTGTGTGTGTGTGTGTGTGTGTGTGTGTTATTTTGATAGAATCTTTTTTGTCTCTTTCATAATGAGCTAAAGTAAGATTTAGTTAAGAAAATGCTGATAAATGCTTATCTATATGTTACTAAACCTCTTGTTATCCTGAACTTTAACTGGGAGGGAAGTGTGCATCATAGGGCAACAATTTTTGAACCAAGGTACCTCAGATGGGCTAACTTACAGAATGTGTCCCAAATCCACTGTGTATCCTCTCTGTTGTGCAGTATCATTTAACAGGAACTAGAAAGTGTATCTTCTCCACTATGGTACCTACCCAGACAGTCAGACTGCCTCAACCCTGCAAACCTTTAGACAATCTTGAAAAACCCATCTTTTCCCCCAAACTCTTGTATAGATTGCTAATGTACCCATTTGGCATTTATTTATTTATATCCCGCCTTTATTATTTTTTACAAATAACTCAAGGCAGCAAATCTATCCAACATATCCTTCCTCCTCCGATTTTCCCCACAACAACAACAACCCTGTGAGGTGATTTGGGCTGAGAGAGTGACTGGCCCAAAGTCACCCAGCTGGCTTTCATAGCTAAGGCAGGACTTGAACTCACAATCTCTTACTTTTTAGCTTGTCACCTTAACCACTAGAGCAAACTGACTCTTTTTGCCTGAATAAAGGCATGTTGTTCCCCTCAGTTTTTATGCTTGTTTTCTCTTTTTCTAGATATTGTATTGGTGTTCCATTGTATGCAGGTAAGCCCCAGACTTATGATCATAATTGAGCCTGGAATTACAGTCAATTACTGTCAATTGGGTGGTGCCACCCAATTTTTTTGACCTTTTTTGCTTTGGTTGTTAAGCGAACATCACCATTAAGCAAGCCTTGTGGTCATTAAGTGAACACTGGTGTTGTTAAGTGAACCCATTGTACCCAATAGGCATTTTTTGATGGGACCCAAAAGCAGACACCAGTTTCTGGTAAAAAACATTGTAAGCCATGGAGTTATGTGATTGTGGGACATGGAAAACAACCAAAAATGCAGGCTGGTTGCCAAGCGCTCAAAATGTGATCACATGATTGGTAGGTTGGTCATCAGAAGTTCAGAACCACCTCTGGGAGGTCCATAATAACTTCAAAGGGTCACTGAGTGATTGGTCATAAGTCAAGTATTACTGTACCACCCAGGGATAGTTGAATGGTCTTCTAAATTATAAATATATAAGCCATATGATAATTAACAGAACTATTCAGCCTTACTCATTACCCTTACAAGACCATAAATGACTTACAGTCATACTATATAAGGGGCTCTATAGTTTTCAGATATGGTGACTTGAATGTTAATCAGTCAATTGTTTTAGCCTATTAGTGCCAAAAAATTTTACACTAAGGATTTTGATACAGGTAGTCCTCGACTTATGACCACAATTGAGCCCAAAATTTATGTCATTAAGTGAGACATTTGTCAAGTGAGTTTTGCCCCATTTTATGACCTTTCTTGACTCAGTTGTTAAGTGAAACATTGCAGTTGATCAGTTAGTAACTTGGCTGTTAAGTGAATCTGGCTCCCCCATTGACTTTGATAGTCAGAAGGTCACAAAAAGTGATCACATGACCCCGGGACACTGCAGGTATCATAAATATGAACCAGTTGCCAAGCACCTGAATTTTGATCACATGACCCTGGGGATGCTGCAAAGGCCATAAGTGTGAAAAATGGTAACAGGTCACTTTTTTCAGGGCTGTTGCAACTATGAACAGTCACTAAATGAACTGCTGTAAGTCGAGGACTACCTGTGATTAAAAAAATACTTATAGAAAATGGGGGAAAGAATGACTGTAGTGAACCTAGATGCTTTGTCTGATACACTTATAGATACAACTGCCACCAGTTGCTCTCCTAAGCATATAATGGGGGCATTGCTGAAAGTCTATAGATGAGAACTTGGAACGGTGAGTTCAGCCATCTGTCAAGTTGCCCAATTAATGCATTAATACAGCTGTGGGAAAGAGATCTCCAGAGAATAACACGCTTTGAAAGAACGCTAAACTGGCATCCTGAAACAGTGTGACTGACAAGTTGAGAGGAGGAGTATAGGGTGAGACACCATACAAGGTGTAGTGGGAGGGGGCTGTCCCGATGCTCCTTCCTACAATGAGTTCTCTGCAGTTGATCTCCTCGTACTCTCCTCCCCTTAGCCACACCAACAGGGATGGAGGAGAAAGAAAGGATAAAGTAGGTGGGAACCACTGATAATAAGGGAGTCTGATCCTCGATTAGTGCCACAACAGAATGCAAAGCTGACAATGAGTGGCCTTGCCCAGCAAGATCCAGGTGTAGCCTATGCGGTAGGCAAAACGATGCAACGGTTTCCCAAAGAATAAAAACCATTAAAAAATACAACTGGGTGAAACCCCCATTTCCTTTGGAAAGCTTATAATCCCCTCATTGGCAACAGAGGAAGCAACCTACAGCTAGTCAGGGTTTTGTTTTGGTTTTTTTTTCCTCCTGAGGAACAAGACTTTCCCAGTTGAAATTAAACTTCTGTAGTTCTTCTTTGGGAAGAATACTAAAGCTGTGCTTAAAACCCAGGTCTACTGCTCTACTACACAGAGCCTAAATCTGTGTACAAGTAGTATGTTCTGCACTAAAAGAAAGTTATGATTAAGTTAAATGAAGCTGAGAAAGGGCTACACCAGGGCCGTCCAACCTTTGGAACTTTAAGACCTGTGGAATTCAACTCCCAGAACTTTCCAGCATGGATTCCACAGGTCTTAAAGCAGTGGTGGGATTCAGCCAGTTCGCACCAGTTCGGCAGAACCGGTAGTTAATATTTTGTTGCCCAAGCCCAGAACGGACTTCCAGAAACGGCATCCACACAGAGAACCGGTTGTTCACATATTTGAATCCCACCACTGTCTTAAAGGTTGTAAAGTTGGGCACCCATCGCCTAGGTATTCGCAACAGAGATATATTGTGGAGTGGAGAAGATGGACTGATTATATCCAGAATAAATATGGGACTAAAAAGTTTCATTTAGAATTTGAATAAGTATTGATGTGATATCTATATTGCTTGTAGTTATTTTATAAGAGTTAAAGTGCGATAGATTTAATAGTTTATTGTTGTTTGCATAAGGTAGACTATGATTGTTTGTATTTTTATACCCTGTATTGAGCTCTGGGAAGTTGGGGAGGGGGGAGGGGGAAGGGAGGGAGGTGTTGGGGAGGGTTGGGGAGAGGGGAGGGGGTTGGGAGGGGTTTTGCTTTGTTAAAAAAATGTATTGTAAAACTTTTCAATAAAAAAAAGAAAAAAGGAGAGGAACTACACAAAAAAAGCAACAAGACTTGGGGGAGGGGTGTATGTGAAATTAAAACAGGCAAGGAATGTGCCTTGGGATATTTATTATTGTAACACCTGATCCAATTTCTAAATCATTTTCTAGACAGATGCCCGTTTATATTTAAATGTACAAACTGCCAAAAAATATGCATATTTTTTCATCCTCTGTCATTTAGAAAACTGAAGTATTTTAATATTTATATAATGTAATAACAATATAAGGGATCTTCTCCACATTCACAAATAGCCTCCAAAGTGGAACAGCTAATATAAATTAAGTTGTGGCGTTATTGAATTACACCTTCTTTTCCACAAATGGCCACTTATGAAAATGTCTGATGGCAAAATTGTAATCGGAATCAGAGAAAGAAGGAGATGCAAGACAATTACAATTAACAATGGAAATTTAAGGTACTTAAGAGACTCCTGTTTACCTATTACAAGCAACAAGAAATGATGGCTTGCTGGAGTCACAAATAAGTAATGGAATGTGAGTAGGCAAGGAAAGAAATAATGTGTGCAGGAGATTTTCTTTTGTTTTTCTTTGCATCCCTTCAAGCTGCACCGAGTCCTGGCAACTACCTGGTCAGGTTCTTGCAGTTTTCTTGGCAAGATTCCAGAAACGGTTTGCCATTGCCTGTTCCCTGGGGCTGAGAGAGTGTGTCTGGCCCAAGATTACCCAACAAACTTTGTCCCTAACCCAGGACTTCAGCTCACAGCCTCTTTGCTTCCAGCCTCAGTTTGAATGATAGAATCATGGGTTAGTCACAATAATGGCCTGCTTTTTTTTTACTTTAAATGCAGTGAATTAATTTACTGCCATCCTTAGATAAATTTCCAAAACAGTTTACAATAACGTACGTTCATTCAAATTTAGAAAAAAGGAAAAAAATATTAAAGTAAAAATATTAAGGAATGTTAATAGCTCAGGCAAGTCAACAAAAAAGGGTAGATTTTTAAAAGACACTTTGTGACAATCTTCTATTTGCTGGTAAGACAATACAGCACCCCTACAACCATGTAATCCTTTTTATAAAATGAAGTAATTGGCCCAGATAATCTGTTTCCAACCACCTCTAGGCAATTTACTGTACCAAGGCAGATTATATGTAATAAATTTAAGTCCTTATTTTCAATAAATTCCTTTTATATAATTCGGCTTCACTATACGGAGTCCTTGACTTAAGACCGCAATTCAGCCCATAATTTCTGTTCCTAAGTGAAACAGTTGTTCAGTGAATTTTGCCCCATTTTGCGCCCTTTCTTCCTGCACTTGTTAAGTGAATCACTGCAATTGTTCATTTAGTAACACAGTTGTTAAGTGAATCTGGCTTCCCCATTGACTTTGCTTGTCAGAAGGTTGCAAAAGGGGATCATATGACCCCTGGACACGGCAGTGGTCATAAATGTCAGTTCCCAAGTGTCTGAATTATGATCACATGACCACGAAGATGCTACAACGGTCATGTGTGTGAAAAAAGGTCATAAGTCATTTTTTCCAGTGCCGTTGTAAGTTTGAGCGGTCACTAAATAAACTGTTGTAAGTCGAGGACTACCTGTAATTTAAAAAGGGAATTTCTCTTTAACAATTTTACCACCATCAGAACTGCGTGGCTGTAGACTTCTTTGTATCTCTGGGATGTTCGTAATGTTTTACCAAGTTCTAAACCTGGGTAGGAAGCTCCATAAAAACTTCCTATTGAATCTTCCCTAGATGGTCACAGCTGAACAGACTAGCAGTCTCTTAGGAAATTCTGTCGGACAGATTGCAGCCTACTTTAACTATCATCTATTAACCATTATTGGAAGAGGGAGTCTTGCAATGGTCTTAATATTTTTAGACCTCCTAACTAATACCACTTAAAATACATTAGACATGGGGCTTGACTAGCCTGTGGGAGATGTCTTTCCTCAATACATGCCACCAGATGGAAAGTCCATGTATGTAAGCATCAATTGCAAATTCAAAGCAGGACTCCCCCAAAGATCATTGGTGTTTGGCAGGTTGATGCCACGGGGGACCTTTTCAGAGGAATTTCACCCTGTAGACAGTGGAGATCTTTTACACATATCTAAGGTGGGTTTGTAAGGAGTTCCATTAAGTAGTTAGCCACTGCATTCTTTATTAGTCAATATTTTTTGGATTAATATCAAGGACAGCCCCACTTGAAATACAGGTCGTTCTTGGGTCACGATCCTAATGGAATCTGCCCATCACAATCATGACAGTGTGACGGTTGTATAATGGGTCAGTTATGTGACCAATCTGGTTTTGTGAGCTTTTTTGTAGTGGTTGTTAAGCTAACCAATGGTTCACTTTGAGCATGTTTTTGCTGAAAAAGGAAGTGTTGGGTTTGGGCAAAACCATTGCAAAAACACGATCAGATGACCACAAAACACTGCAATTTTTTTTTAAAATTCCATTTATATCCCACCCTTCTCCGAAGACTCAGGGCGGCTTACAAGCTTAGCAGTAGCCTTCATTCTATGTATATGCCTGCTTATTAGGGCTTTCATTCACCCCCAAGCGGCGTTATTACAAAGTCAGCTTGTTGCGCACCAGAAGTTCGGTCACATGATCACAGGGAGGGGGACCAACTAACTTAAAATCCAGGTCAGAAGTAGCCCCAGGTCCATCGTAACCTTGAATATTCACTAAGGTTGGAAGGTCAAGGGCTACCTGCAACTTATATGTATATAATAACACAAGTGGTGTTACTATGCTTTCGATTCTGCTCTGCTTCAACCAAAGCTGAGATCTGCATATTAACATCTCAATCCATTCAACTGAATGGCAATAAACTCTGTTGGAAACCAAGAGCCATGACATGAGATATGTTATAAGTGCTGTTCTTTTTGGCATGTTATTTGAATGAGAATTTATTTGTTTTCTTGGTTAAAAAGGACATTCTTCTAAGTGGAAGCAGTACAAAGCTCAGCTTATTTTGCAAGCCTCATTTCATAAATATTTCGAAGCAGTTATGTTGGGAGACGGGGGAAGGAAGTGGGACTAAATGAATGCCACTTTGTTCTTTTTTTTTTTTTGAGGGTAAGTCTTCTGAGTACAAAATGACAATTATGTAGTTTTTCAACCCTGCTGACAAGCAATATAGAAAAGAACTTTTCTCAAGCCTTCCGGTATTACTGCATGCTAAATCCCTTCTGCCACCTCAGATTATGCCAACACACCAACACAGGTCATCACAACACAGGGCTGAAATGCCAAAACATCCTACAAACTGAAATATGATTTCCGTAACAGGAAACCCTGGATATAGGAACCATACATCACTCCTAAATGGTGTCTATGCACTGCAGGATTGAATATCGCAGGTGCTTTATAATTGTTGGCATCCTTCCAAATTAGTTAAATAATAGGCAACCCTTTAAAGTATTGCTTACTGTATTAAGACAGTGGCAATGGTGGAAATGTAATGAAATATATAATCCTCCCAGTTATCGTAATATAAAATTAAAATATCTAAACCAAACCGAGGGTCAAATATTTTTGACGTTCATAAATAAGAATGCTTAGGGAATAGATACCCAGAAGTGGATTGCATTACAGAAGGTAACTGGGTTTTTAATTCAGCTACTGGAATGTATTTTTCAAATGTCCACTCTAGGTGTATATCTCTGAATGTCACGCCTAAGGTTTCCTTCCTTAGTTCTTTTTTTCCTTGTTCTGATCCAACCAACCGGCTGAAGCATAACTTCTTTCTGTCTTTTTCAAGAGCTTGTCACCATAGATGGCAACCATGGCTGATCTCAAAACAGCTAAGCCGAGCCTGGCCTAGTTCCTATTGGGATGTCAAACTGCCCTGGAAATTCCAGGGTTATGAACTAGAGTGGGAAGATGAAAAAAATGGCTAAGAAAGGGACAGTGGCAAACCATTTCTGTGCTGTTATGAAGACACTAATATCAGCGTGTCCATGTAGTCACCAGGAGTCAAGATCAACAAGAGAGATTACATATACATATACCCATCACAACATAAGTAGGTATACAAAACACATAGACACACACAAACACTTCAGTTTATGATTACAATTGGGACCAGAATTTCCATTGCTAAGCAAGGCTGTGGTTAAGTCCATTGTGTCCAATTTTATAATGGTTTTTTTTGGACAAAATTGTTAAATAAATCACTGCAATTAAGTGAATCACACATCTGTTAAGCAAATCCAGGTCCCCCCACTGACTTTGCTTGTCAGAAGCCAGCTGGAAAGGTTGCAAATGGCAATTACATGAACCTGGGATGCTGAAACCATCACGGAGATGTTACGATGGCTGTTAATGCAAGGACCATTTATTACATCACTTTTTTCAGCGCTGTTGTAACATTGAATGGTCACTAAAAAAAAAGTCAAGGACTAACGGCATATACATACATACACACACACTTGCATACATACACACACCTACACAAGCACTTTTATAGGATATGATCCACTTTCTATCTTTGGTACAATTATTGCTATCAAAAAACATTTTAAATTATGTGTTCTTAAGTTACACAGCGAGCCTTCTAAATAGTTTTGGGGAGTAACTACATGAACATGATAATTTTATTTTTTATTTTCCTGGCAACAACTTGAGATTTTCTGATGGTGTCTTGTCAAGAAAATATCAAGAACATTCCTGTTTAGACTTTTTGAGGTCATCTACAGCCAGCTCACAAAATATTATAAACTCAATTCTATCAGCAACAACCAAAAAGGACCCAACAATTTTTAAGAAGCAAAAGATAATACCATATAGTCCTCAACATACAACAGTTCATTTAGTGACTGTTTGAAGTTGCAAAGACACTGAAAAAAGTGACTTATTGTTATTTTTCATACTTATAACATCCCCATAGTCATGTGATCAAAATTCAGACACTTGGCAACTGGCCTGTATTTATGACAGTGGCAGCGTCCCCGGGGCATGTGACCTTTTGTGACCTTCTGACAAATCAATGGGAAAGCCAGATTCACTTAACAACTGTGTTGCTAACTTAACAACTGCAGTGATTCACTTAGCAGCTGTGGCCAGAAAGGTCATAAAATGGGGTAAAATTCACATAATAACTTGTTTCACTTAGCAACAGAAATTTTGGGCTCTGTCGTGATTGTAAGTTGAGGGCTACCTGTCTCTCTTCAACATTGAAGACTGCTCTTTAGAAGGCCAGATCCTGAAGTTGAAACTCAAATACTTTGGCCACTTAATGAGAAGGAAAGACTCACCGGAGAAGAGCCTAATGCTGGGAAAGATTGAGGGCAATAGAAGAAGGGGACGACAGAGAATGAGGTGGCTGAATGGAGTCACTGAAGCAGTAGGTGTGAGCCTAAATGGACTCCAGAAGATGGTAGAGGACAGGAAGGCCTGGAGGAATGTTGTCCATGGGGTTGCGATGGGTTGGACATGACTTCGCAACTAACAACAACAACAACAAAATATTACACTAATAAGGCCACACTTGGAATACTACATCCAGTTCCGGTCACCACAATACATAAAAGATGCTAAATCCCTAAAAAGAATGCAGAGAAGAGCAACAAAGATGATACAGTGACTGGAGACTAAACCATAAAACTAAGTATGTTTAGCCCGACAAGGAGAAGGCTTAGGAGTGACATGGTAACCATCTTCCAATACTTGGAGGGCTGTCACAGGGAAGAGAGTGTCAATTTATTCTCCAAAGTACCCAAGGGCAGCAATGGATGGAAGTTCATCAGAGGACAATCCAACCTGGGACTAAAGAGAAATTTCCTGAGACAGTAAGGACAATTAGTCAGTGGAACAGCTTGCCTCCAAAAGTTGTGGGTGCTCCATCACTGGAGGTTTTCAAGAAAAGATTGTCCGGGATGGAATAAACTCGTTCCCTGCCTGGGGTGTTGAACTAGAAGACTTCCAAGCTCCTTCCAGTCCTGTGATTCTCTGATTCTTAGAAATTTGGTCCAGAGGATTACCAGTGCTTCAGACTTGTAAAAGAGATAAATGTTGGAGAAACTCCCAGGAAGAGGCAACTAGAAGAAATAATCTCTTTTTCCTTGAATTGCAGAAATGTCTGGAAATGAAATGATTCTTTGCTTTTCTCTCGCTTCGTTTTTATAGGCAGAGTTCCATGCATTAACTATTCTATGCATGGAGCAGCCAATTGCGTAAAGTTCATGCCTGAACGTACAAGAAATCATGCCCTAAGTAATTGTTCACTCTATCCTTTATGCAAATATAGGCCACCTTTTCTATAGAACTGTAGGCTGCTAAAGCTAACGTCTATGTAACAGTACTACTTTCTATAACTATTCTATATCAAAAGTGCCTCATCACTTCCAATCCAACAGGTTGCATTTCCTTAATGAAATGCAAATTCCAGTCAATCAACAAATCTTCCTGCCCCCTGTGCTTATGAATTGTTCTTTATTTCTCCTGTACAAAAGCTCTCTTCCTCTACTCCTTTTACAGAACCTTTAGCGTTAGGGCAGTGCATGGGGTGAAGGGAATAAGGCCTCCATTGTTCCTGTGTTTGGAAGAACACAATGCCCCTTCTGAAGATAAAAGTCTTGTCTTTCTCTTCATCAAAGTAGCATTCATCTTTCCCCCTAATCAGTATTTTCCTCCTTTCCTAGGCAATGGACATCATTCAGCATGTACTATGGGTCTACATGGGCTTTTCCTCTTTGAAAAACAAATAATCATAAATTCTCCAGTGACCGAGACCGCTAACTATGATTTACATGGACAACTAAACAGCAGAAAACACAAAGTCTCCCATTTCTGTTTTTTAAAGAATGTTTAAGGGTTCCAAACCTGTCTTTTATTTTTAATTATGAAAGGGAAATGTAATTTTCTGCAGCTGATCCCACCTCTCAGTCCACATCGCTGGAAGGTTTTATGATTAAGATTGGCAATCTTGTAAAGCACAGGGGATTGTGAGGCAACTTGACAAAAATAGTCGTGTTCTCTTTTCTCAGTTTTCTAAAGGCAGCTCTGAGCAGCAGAAGAACATTAACATTTCGTTGTTTGCAATAATTGTGATGCTGATCGAGGCAACCTGAATAACCTAATCAGATCCAAAATTGCTAGATATTGCTTTAAAGGAGAGTAAGTTGATTATCTATCTATCTATCTATCTATCTATCTATCTATCTATCTATCTATCTATCTATCTATCTATCATCTATCTATCTATCTATCTATCTATCTATCATCTCATCATTGTCTTCTATCACATTTACTCTCCAGTTCAAACACTGTGATTATGGGCAGCTTTCTAAGAAAAAGAACCAAATAATTCCTGCAAAAAGTAAAAAATAGTAACTGATCAGCAATCAGGAACTCATATTTTGTTATTCTGGATGGAAACTCCGATCATCCTGGCCCAAACACCAAAGCAAGCAGCCAAGATCCTATTTAAGGGCTACTATATGTCAGGAGCAGGGACGTGGTGGCTCAGTGGGTTAGGACGCTAAGCTTGTCGATCAGATGGTCGGCAGTTTGGCGGGTCGAATCCAGAGTGCCACGTAACAGAGTGAGCGCCTGTTACTCGTCCCAGCTTCTGCCAACCTAGCAGTTCGAAAGCACGTAAAAATGCAAGTAGAAAAATAGGGACCACTCCGGTGGGAAGGTAACAGTGTTCCGTGCTCCTTTGGCGTCTAGTCGTGCCAGCCACATGACCACGGAGACGTTCTTGGACAAGCGCTGGCTCTTCGGCTTTGAAATGGAGATGTCCCTAGAGTTGTAAACGACTAGCATGCATGTGTGGGGGAGCCTTTACCTTTACCTTTGTATGTGAGGAGCAGGGAACACAGGAATGACATTGTTTCAAGGAAGGGACTCAAAGCATACCCACCTTATTGGAACATCTGGGACACGCAGATAGCATTGGAGAAAGGCAGTCCCATAGATTATCTTCCCTGTGCTATACTGGTTATCATTTATGATAAACCAGTACCTTGAATGGCACACAGAAGCCTGTAAGAAACTAATGCAGTTCACAGAGTAGAGATATCATATATGTACCTGTAACTAGCAATGCTGCTGCATCCTGGACCAGTTGTAGCTTTCAGGTGATCTTCAAGGACAGTGGAGTATGTTGCAATAGCCCAACTAGGATTATTGAAGGACAGCCAAGCAGAGCCTTTCAAACCAGGAATAGGTTTGAAGAGCTCCTTCTTGGTAGTAATGATAATAATCTTTTCCATACTGCTTCTTGGTATCTTGGGGGTAAGATGGACAGTTTGTTCCTGCCAGTGTTTAATGTTCTGGAGGGTTAGCATGGTCAATTTTGGCATCAAGCCTCACCTGCTTTTCAAAAAGGGCTACAACTCCAGGACTTACTTTGATTGCTTGTGCACTTGCAGGTCCCTTCAGGGCTTGAAGCAGTTCTGATGGCTGGTCTCTCCTTCCAGGCATTGGAACATAAGGAAGGCAAGATGGCTGCTGTCCTAAAGGCATCTTCTCTTGGTTTCAGAATGCCCTCGCAAGACTACCAGCCTGATCCTGACCCCATTTGAGACTTGATGCCCAAATTGACCATGCTAACCCTCCAGAACATTAAACGCTGGCAGAAACAAACTGTCCATCTTACCCCCAAGATACCAAGGAGCAGTATGTAAAAGATTATTATCATTACTAGATAAGAAGGAGCTCTTCTATTTCTCTGCCATGATGGATGGGATACCAAACAGTGATGTTAGCAATAGAAGCAAGTTGAAAAATGTGGTAGTAATAATTAGTCGATAGTCTAAAGTTCTTTGAAACTTCTTTGAACAATAAAACTATTTTCTAATTTACAATGCAATCCCATGCAATGTTTATTGCCAGTAATTATGCACAGGATTGCATTACATACAGTTCATATAATTATGCCATATTTCGTATATGAGAAAGACACAAATTGGAATGCTATTTTTTGATGTTAAGAGGAGCACTTAGAGACAAAGAAAATTTCCCCTAACATATTATTTTCTATACTCGGGGAGGTAATTGGCCTCAAGATGTATTCAAACATATGGCCAGCCAGTTAAGCTGGAAGTAATAAAATTCATTAAGGGTGTCTCAATTTTAACTTCATTACATAGCTTGCTCTTACATTGTTCAAGCAAGTTTAGCAAACCACCTATAATTACATATCTCAGAAGAGGATCCTATTATTTTTCAGCAGTATAAGTTTAAAAGAAATGGAATAGGGCTTTCCATTAGGAGCAGGTTTTTTAAAACTTTAAACTTTATTTGATAAAACTCCACTATAATGACTGAGATTATTTCAAGCTTTTATCATTAGTTGCAAGTCTTTTATCATTAGTTGCAAACTTGTGCCCATTGCCATATTTATCTTTGCACCTTTTAACTATCCACACAGCCATTTCCAAACCTTACAAGCTAAATCCTTTCACTTTACAAATATTAATTAGGTTAACCATTTTTATTTTTTAAAAAAACCGTCTCCAATTTTCTCATATGTTGGTGAGTTCTCTTTAAAGGTACAGCAAGTTTAAGATTTATGCAGCTCAAAGGGATTTAGTGTGTAGTAAATTTAGCGAGTATACTAAATTTAGCAAGTTTGGTAGCAGGTTTTCCATCTAACAAATTTTATTAAAAGACGTAAGCTCTCATGAGATGCAGCTCACATGATCAATGTACATAGTTGGACTAATGTAGGATTTAAATTGGTATAGGGCAGGAAAGGATAGCAGTTTATTTATGCAGATAACATGTAAAGCAGATTAGCAATTGTAATGGGTTCATAGCCCATTGAGATCTTTTGTGGGGGCCTGAAATCTGATGTATGCAAGTTCAGCAGTTTCTCACTCAACGGTGCTGATAAGTTCACTTTCCCAAAAATGGTCATTTCTAAGATCCACAATAGTTGTATTCAGTTATAATTTAGAAGACTGAAATGCTCAGATTTTACTTTTGTCTTTAATTCTTTGGTCAAAGTTTGTCTTTACATCTAACTTGTGGCCATTACCATACTTATCTTTGCACAAAGTTTATCTCCTCTGTCCTACAGTACCCAGAATTCAGAGAGATATTTATTTTATTTATTTATTTTAATTCCATTTATATCCCGCCCTTCTCCGAAGACTCAGGGCGGTTTACAAGCTTAGCAGTAGCCTTCATTCTATGTATATGCCTGCTTATTAGGGCTCTCACACACACCCCAAGCGGCATTATTACAAAGTCAGCTTAATTGCCCCCAACAATCTGGGTCCTCATTTTACCTACCTCGGAAGGATGGAAGGCTGAGTCAACCTTGAGCCTGGTGGGATGCGAACCTGCACTAATTGCAGGCAGCTGGTGTTACTTAAGGAGGCATTAGCCCACTGCTCCACCAAGGCATCATATTGCTGGCAATGATGCCATATGATATGTCATCCTTTAATGTATGTGTTGGGACCTGTGATGGTGCTGTTGGTATAGATGTGGTGGCAAAATAGGTTTGTTGTAAGGTCTGTTCCCATTAAATATCACTGTCCCTGTGATTTTTTTGTTTCTTGGGTAAATAAGATTGGGTGTTATTTGTATGTAGATACGGGCTCCCCCATACATGACCTGAGGAAATGCAGTGTCATTCTCCACTATGGGCTTCTACCACAGACAAGCATGGCTGTCCTCCTACAATGTCTAGTGTAAACAAATTTCTCATCAGTAATTTCAGAGGTAACAAACTTGGATCAAGAGTTAACTGATAACATTTCTCTGATATAATGTAGAGACCTAACAATTGGTGAATTTTGACTTCAATGAACTAGACTGGAAATTTTATTTCTCTGATGTATTACTGTTACATACTGAGTTGGTGTGAATCCAAAGCATGCAACTAACAAATCAATAAAAATACCCTAATAGTTTTCATGAGTTCTTCTTTATAAACACTTGCAGTTCTATGTCAGTAGTGCTATGTAAGTAGTATTACAGCACAATGGGTGTATGTTAGTCTGTAGAATAATAGCAAGATTAAAAAACAAATACTAAAAACCGATTTATGTTCATCTATACAGAAGATTCATTGAGAAGGGGTCCTGTTAATAGACCAAGTTCTATGCAAGAACAATTTATAGATGCTAACAATTTAACCCCCAGTAGGGGGGGAGGAGCCAAGATGGTGGACCAGGCTGTAAAGAGCTCCTCCAAAAGTAAAAGCTTTCTTTTCTTTCATTTTCATTTTAACTTTTTAACACCTTTTAACTGCATTTTAACCTATTTTAACCCATTTTAACCTATTTTTAAATCTGTTTTAACCCTTGTTTGACTTTTTATAATAGTCAAAGACTTTTTATAAAGGATATATACTGGAGAGGCTACATTGTTTTACCTACATTTTAACAACTCTATAAACCAGGATTACCAAGAATGGGGAAAAGGAGAAAGAGACAGCTTGTTCACTCGGCAGCACAGAGTTCTTCCAAGTCACTGAAGCAGCAGAAATAGGAAGATTTCACTGCAAATAGACAGCCTACTCCAGTAAGTAACTCATCTGTACGTGACTCATTGGAATGGGATTTACAAACTGAACTTGAAAGCAAACAGCATATAGAACTTCCTGTTTCTCTCACAGAAAATAGCTCCTCTCCCTGGAATTCAGCACCTGCTTTTCCTGCACAGGATGGGATAGTAACAAACTTAGTAAGGGAAAATGAAATAGATCTCCTTTCCAGACAATGTTTGCTCACAGTTCAAACTGTAAATTCAATCTACGAACTTTTATCAATTGTCACAAACAAGGTTGACTGCTTGAAAGAGTCTTTTGCAAAGTTTATCAGCAGTCAAACAAACATTACAGAAGAACCCAGGAGAACACATAATGATAGACATGGGATGGCTAATGCAGAAATGGAAACTAGAATATGCCCCTCTCTCCCTTCTATAAACAAGAAAGGAAAGAATATCCACAAAGAAAACACCCAATCAGAGAGCTCTAGAGGTGACCATTATAACCTCAGTTTATAGACCAACCAGGTTCATTTGCAGATTTATGACAACAGAAGGAATAGAGGATGTTGGAGTGATAGAAAAGCTGTTAGGCAGTCTCTGAGCCAGCTGCTCTGCTGCGAGTATACACAGATTGATTTATTACAAGCAGAGTGGCTGTCCGCAAGAAGGCAATGTATGTGGATTTTGCTATCCTTCAAGCAGTCCATAATTCCCTCAATGCTTCTTAGAATGAAGCACTTCCTGAGCACTTTTTCAATATTTCCAATACGTCAGACATGTCAAACACAAGGCCCGGGGGCCAGATCCGGCCCGCGAAGTGGTTTCATGCGGCCCGCGAAGCCATCCTGGAAACAGTGAGGGAACGGCCCCCACTGCCTTGGCCCTGGCCCAGAGACCCTCCTCCTGCCACAGACCCACAGATCTGTCCCATTCCTGCCCAGGCCCCCATAGGCACCCTAAATGCGAACGATGTAGAGCTGGCCACGCCCACCCAGTAGGCTATACGCACTTTAGCCTCGCCCACCCAGTAGGCCACACCCACCCAGGCCACACCCACCCAGCCCCCTGAGGGCAACTGCAGTGCTGATGCGGCCCTCAATGAAATTGAGTTTGACACCCCTGCAATACGTGTTTTCTGCTCAGGGAACCTGTGCCCACTCCTGGTTCAGTCTCTCCATGAGCGAACTATTGCTTTAAATCCAAGTGGCAACAGACCTCATATTGACATGGACAGCTGAATCAACTTTGAGAAAACAGAGAAGTGATCCACAGAGTTACCCAGAGAGTTACTCACATCCACTGATTCTGCTGAGGGTGTGCCAGAAGAAATGTTGATAGACTTTAACAATATATTGCTAGAACCTCAGCAAGCTAATTATACACAGAGACTGGGTGATTTAAAAGAAGCATTGACAATAACTACTCAATCTAATGCATCAAATAACAATTATCATAACTATCCTCCAACAAGTGCCCCTATGGAGAACTTGAACTGACTAAATGAAGGCCAGTGCAAGAAAAACACTTTAAACATGTCATGGAAAGTAGCCAGGTGGTATCGCTTCAGAGGCCTTAATCACTCTGATCCTCCAAAAGGTAAGGATATTATATTGGTGCAAGAGACTTGGACTACTGATGATCTCCTGTTTAATGGCTTTTATTCATATAAGCTGGAAGCAAGGCCAGGCAGAGGCCCAGGGAGACTGAAAGGAGGGCTGGGTATATTTATTTATTTATTTTATTTATTTCTACCAACTTGAGAGCAGAGTCCACACTTATTACCCCTTTAAACTATTCAGCTATGGCCCTTCTCCTCAAGTGGGACTCAGTCCTGCTTTTGATAATTAATGTTTATCTCCCTCCTTCACTAAGAAAAGCTGAAACCACTGCTGTATGGCTGGAGTTAGAACACTACGTTAATAAACAACTCATGGAACACCCAAATGCTAGGGTCCTACTAGGGGGAGACTTTAATGCCAGATTGGGACCAGATGGTTATACATTATTCATGAAACTTCATCAATACCCACCATCAGAGGTTCCTACAAACCAACGCCCCCCCTCATACGACTCGTTAAAGACATTAGAGCTAACTATGCTGGCCTCTGCCTTGCCAAGTTGGCAAATAAATTTAACTTCTTCATATCTAACGGCTCATGGCCCGATGACTATGCTGGCAAGTTTACATTCATGGCAGGGTCCAAAACTAGCACCACTGACTACATCTTAACTTCTATGGACTTAGTACCTTATATAGAAAATTTTGAAGTCCTGCCTTACCTAGAAAGTGATCATCTTCCTGTGTGTACATACATGAAGCCCTTTATCAGGCAGATAACCTCCAAGGACCATTTTATCCCTGCAATCTCTACAGCCAGCCTAACAAGATGTCGGGTCAAATGGACCCAACAACTTGATCAGAAGGTAAGGAGAGCCCTAACAGAGGATAATTTTCAAAAAATCCACACAGCCTTTATATCAGCCAATTCGACTCAAGATTTATTAGAACTATATAAAAGTTTAGTTTTTGAGCTACAACCATTATTAGCACATGACTGAAATTTCTTAGCTAAGAGGTCCTGTACCACCTCCAAACCATGGTTTGATAAGGATTGCGTAGAAGCCACAAAAGCCCTTAACTTGGCATACAAGGAGTACAAAAGCGAGACTGGATATGGCAATAAAGCAATTCTCAAACAGTTACTTACACTTAAAAAACAATTCAAGCAATTGATTGCATTCAAGAAAAGACAAGAGACAAGGTCTTCCTGGGAACAGCTCATCGTGGCAGCAAAGCAAAAGAACTCTTATTTTGGCGTTTAATAGCTTGCCACTCTGAAAGAATCTATACCCCATTAGACTGTCATATATGTCCTATAACCTGGAAACTCCATGAAGACCCCTCCAGCGAGAGCACAAGGTCTATAATGAAGGATTTACCTGAGTGGGCTCCAGTTTCAGAGTCTGAAATCAAATCCCTCATTGGCCAACTCAGGATCGGGAAGGCTCCAGGAGCTGACTTCATTTCGGCCGAATTACTAAAGAATAATATGGAGTGGTGGATACCCGTCCTGGCAGCGCTATTCACCTATATTGACTCTACCAGCCATGTCCCAGAGGATTGTAGCTTGGCAATTGTGGTCCCAATTTATAAAAAGGGAAAGAGAGACAATCCTGCCAATTACAGACCAATAAGTTTGCTAAATATAATCAGCAAACTCTATGCCAAACACCTTCAAGATAAATTAAAGGAGTGGCTGGATCTTGAGAACCTGATTGCTGAAAAACAAGCTGGGTTTAGAGAGGGGAGAGGCACCATAGATCAGTGCTTAGTTCTTCATCATTTGATTGAAAAACATGCATCAGATAGACCTGTATCATTATACGCTGCCTTTATAGATCTTAAGGCAGCTTTTGACACGGTTACAAGGACTAAGTTATGGGAGAAGCTGGAAGCTACCTCAATTGATCACAGACTTCTCTATCTGTTACGTGCCTTACATACCAAAACTTCCCTCAAGGTGAGGGAAGAGTCTCTCTTGAGGTCAGTTAAAACTCAAAAGGGGGTTAAACAGGGGTGCATTTTGGCCCCCTTGCTCTTCAATTTTTACGTAAATGATATGGTAAAATGGTTAAATAATCCAAATTAAGGTAAAGGTAAAGGTTCCCCCGCACATGCGTGCTAGTCGTTTCCAACTCTAGGGGCCGGTGCTCATCTACGTTTCAAAGCCGTCTCCGTGGTCATGTGGCCGGCATGACTAGACGCCAAAGGCACACGGAACGCTGTTACCTTCCCACCGTAGTGGTCCCTATTTTTCTACTTGCATTTTTACGTGCTTTCGGACTGCTAGGTTGGCAGAAGCTGGGACGAGTAACAGGCACTCTGTTACGCAGCACTCGGGATTCGACCCGCCAAACTGCCAACCTTCTGATCGACAAGCTCAGCATCCTAACCCACTGAGCCACCGCGTCCCTAATCCAAATTACCACCCCCAAAAAATAGGTGACCGAAGCATTGCTCTGCTGCTCTATGCAGATGACGCCGTGATTCTCTCCAGGACCCCAGTTGTCGTTAAAAGAGCCTTGCGAGCCCTTGTCCAGTATTGCAAATATAATAAACTGGACATAATTCAATTCTCAAATTGGACTACGACCAAGCAAAACAAGCCTTTGCGTCAAAGGGTAGAGGACATCGAGAGGCAAGCGGACTTAGGTATAGCTCCGCTGTTTCTGCCTCGACTCTGTTAGATACGTGGTTACACCTGCTAGGTATCTTAGTCAGTTGGAGTCAGTAAACCACCGGAAAGCATTCTTGCTTGCATGGTGCCATGTGTTTCCATCGGCCATCCTGTATGGCAAGCATAAAAAGACACCAGTCTGAAAGACTCTGCTCCTGTGGCTCAGGAGAGATGGAGACCATTGGACACATACTCCTTCGATGTGTCATTTGGAAAAACCAATTATGCTCCCCATAATTGATAGCTATCCTGGTCATTCAGAAAGTATTTATCTCCAGTGGCTGCTTAAGGACGAGCAGGCAGTGATCACGGCGCAGGTGGCTAGATTCTGTGCAGCAGCATTGGAGATTTGCCAGAAACATAAATAATCATCTTAGATCTTTTTAATAATCTTTTATAATTGATTTTATTATGTGTTTTATCCAGTTTTAGACTATACTTAATGTATTTTTATTGTCAGGCCAGTATGATTGGTTTTTCTGAAGCTAGCTTGTTTTTGATATACTGTCTGTAAAACTAGGCAGACCCTGGTCGCCCACTGACTGCATCATTGATTGTGATGTATTGCTATGTCCTCTTGTGATGGGTCTGTTTAGTTTTGTTTTATTTGGATATTTGATTTTTGTGTGGCCTTTGGCTGTAATTAAAACAAAAACAAAAAAACAAAACAAAACCCCAGTACGGTATACTCAAAAGTATACATGGGATTGGAAATTTTCCACACAATTCTAAACATATTTACTCAAGTCCATAGCAAAAATAAATTGAATATAAGCTGGAATAAACATTTTACTTTATTGGCATAGCATTCTACAATGTTATGTTATTGCTACTTAAATTAAATGGAGGACGCTTCTGTTCATTGTTTGCCAAGTTCTATGTTTCTAATACAGAAAGTTTCATAGGCTGTCATGCCAAAGGTATTAAACTGACATGATTCTTCTCTGTGGGTATATGACTGAATGCACAAATAATTAAAGCAAATGCTTTTTTATTTTCATTTCAAAAATCTAAAGATCAAAGGATATTAGAAAGTTGCCTCTGAGATTTTGTATCATCTCCTGACATACATACATACATGTATGTATGTATGTAGGTCTTGGCGTATTCGGGTCTTTTCCCAGGTAAGATTGAGGGTGTCTTGGCGATGTTTCGACGAGGTCCCACTCATCATCTTCAGGCTGGTGTCTTCGGCTTTGTGCTTGTGCGAGCACGAAGCCGAAGACACCAGCCTGAAGATGACGAGTGGGACCTCGTTGAAACGTCACCAAGACACCCTCAATCTTACACGGGAAAAGACCCGAATACGCCAAGACCTACATACCTGTACCCATGTAAGTAACTGGCTAACCTACCATGCTGTTATCATGCTTTTGCTCATATGTAGTATCAGCCAGCTCCTCAAAATTAATTTTCAGTCTCCCAATTCTGTTAACTACTGTATATGAAAAGAAGGATCAAGTAAGCATAAATGTGGTTCAGAAAGACAAACGAGAATAGTGAATATATCCACACTTAATACCTAAAAATAATAAAAATAAGATGTCCATTAACAGAGATCAGATATTGTAACTTAATCTCTGCCATAAGAAACCACTTTTCATTATTGAATGTAATGTGCACATTTCTTATGTAAACCTTTGCTATTAGCTATCACACTTGATACCATTTATTATACCACATATAGTAAAACATATATATGAACCTTGCGGGATCACAGCAGATTCTTCTATTTTAGTATTTGATCCCAAAACTGGTTAGTCACACCTTATTGAGGGAAAAAAAATTTATATTAATCATCTGTGAAGTAACTATTACATCCAATAAAATTATAACAATAATGAAAAACAGAAGCGACAAAACACTTTGTTCTAATGATTTATTTCATGATATTCTGCATATGGAACTACAACTTTGTTTAGAGGGTGTTTTAATTTAAACTATAAAAACCAATGTGTAACATGTTTTACTATAGAAGGAATTTTGTAAGGAATTTCAGATTTGAATTCAAATATTAGAAAACTTCAAATATACATTTTTCTAAGCAGCATTATACCTCTTAAAAGTAATACAAGCATATAATAGTTTATTTATAAATAAGATTTCCAAAAATACAGTACAGAAGTAAATTAAATCACCCGTTTTTTTAAAAAACACATAAATGTAACCCAAATATAACCACCAATATACACCAATACAAAAATAAGATCTATAAAGTAAACACATTTTTGTTCAGGATATTACTGCATAATAATTACAGTAACCTTATAATCCTTATAATCTGATATTATCCACAATTTCCCTTCTCCCAATCATATCTGCGCACAATAGTCTAACAGTTAAATGAAAGCAGCAAATTTCCTTACAGTGCTGAATATAAACAGTTTTGATGATTTCAGAAACAGTCTAAATATAACAGGTGTAAATCAAATAGTAGAGGAGTTAGATGTGGAGTAAAAATTTGAATTTCCTGTTACAAAACTTTACCATTTACGTGTCATCGTAGAACAATAGTTATCATGGCATTTAGGCTGCAAATTGTTCAGAAGAACCGTTAAGCTTTTTAGAATAGCAAATAAAAAAATATACTTCAAGTAATGGTGCAACTGATGCCCCTCCATTTCTAAATATACAGCTGTCAGTAGCTTTCCATATTCTAAGGTTCAGAAATTATTAAACAGAAGTCCAAGGGATTGTGTAAAAATAAATACCATGTTTTAGGAAACTGTTCTAAAGAAACATGCATTTATTAAGGTTAAGTGAATGACGGATTATAAAAAGCAATGTATTTGGTAGATTACATTCAACTTGCAGTGATCATATAAGAAAATGTGTCTTCTGAAATATATCTAGGTCTAAAAGCTCCTAGAACTCAAAGAATGGATACTATCACACATTGCCATATTAACAGTGGAAAGTTGTTACTGTACCTGCTTCCACAGATGCAGCATATGCCAGTTGAACGTTCTGGTGGTGGTGATTTTTTATTTTTATTTTTTAATATATAATTATTCTTACCAGATTTTAAAAAGACATTTATTTTGAAAATAATCATTCATCATCTTAATTATTGCTACCCACATTTCCTTTAAACTATGTCATTTCAGGAAACTCCTATAAATTTTACTTTATCAGGCTGAAGGACACTATTCTTGCTTTACTGTTACAAGGGATCAGCAACTAAGGCCAACGTCAGAAGTACAATGCAAATAAAGCATCCTGTTCACAACGCCTATTTTCCACTTCTAATTATTGTGGGAAATGGGTGCATAATTACATCACCTTTTCACTCCTGTTATCATTACCCCCCCCCAAAAAAAAAGGTGCCTCTGGTAGGCTTAGGCAAATCTCTAGTGATAGAAAATTGGCCTTGTACAAGTGTGTGTGGGGGGTTTTAGTCTCTCATGGAATTCATTAAGTTTCCATGGAATACAGCTTGAAAAAGTCTGCTCCAGAGCTCCTGGAGTAGGCAGCATCAAATTGCATGTTCAATAAACATGTCATCATTAGGTGGTCAATAGCGGGTCCCCGTAAAATTGATAATTTGGCTTTTGAACAGCCCAAACCAGATTGAAGACATTATTAAGGAAAGGTTGTATGGTAACAGAATTCAAATCCTATCAGCTGAATTGATGGTAACCTATAGAGCAGGGGTCCTCAAAGTTGGCCACTTGAAGACTTGTGGACTTCAACTCCCAGCCAGCCATTTCCAGAAGTCTTCAAGTGGCTAGGTTTGAGGACCCCTGCTATAGAGGCTGTGTAAAGTTATACTAGTCATTATGCAGAGGTAAGGGATGATCAGGAGGCCCTGGAAAATAGACCACAGCTAAGCTGTCTTTTGATAGCCACAGCATCAAGTCTTGAGTTGGCTCAGAAGTTTTAAATGTATTCCTCTACTGAACCAGAAATGCAAGGATTGCACTGGAAACCCTGGTGATACAAAATGAAAATCCTGTTGTTAAAGTTACCCTAATACAAAGTCCCCTAGTTGATAAAAATAAATGGTGTTTTGTTTTTTTGGTGGTCAAAGTCAATTTGCAAAATTCTCAATTTTAACGGTAAGATGACTATTGAATGGCAGGAACAAATATGGGAATGTGTCTATAAACAAGTGACTTTTATTTATAAGAATTACACTTGGCACAGAGCATTAAACCTTCAAAGTTAGAACAGGATTCTATTATTTACAAATATGTTCCATGATTTAGGAAAAAAGACAGCTGTATCAGCGTGAATTTTAAGCCCAAACCTCTTGCACATTTCACTCACAACCATTTTTTTCTATATTTTACATTAATAATATTCTGGCTCAACAAATACTTTTTGTCATTGGAATCTCAGAAAAAAAATTCAGTGAATGGATTACAATGGAACTACTTATCCCAAGAAGCTTTGCAGATGGCACAGTACGGAGGCTTCACATACACCCAACACACACTGGAATTCAGGCAGAAATGGTGGTAGACGAAATGAGCCAAGTCACCTGTGCTGCACAGAAGGTTCAGCCGAGATGGGCTGTGGGTCCCATTAAGGATTGGAATGCTTTTGACCCCCATTGTTGACTGAACATTGTAAGCCATATACCTGGGAATGGATGAGAACGGTATGCTAGTCCTTAAAACCTCCATCAGTCAATAAAACCCAACCATATCACTCTGATCACTGGGAACTTTGCCATCAACCTACCAATTTGCCTTCATAATTATTCAGTTGTTATTAAAAAGCCCCTAAGCATTCTTTTATTTGTGGATTACTCACTGACATCTTGGTAATATACTCCACTTAGCACACAAGAGACAGAATTATAATCCATCTTTTGAAAGGGCAATAGTGAATTAAAATTGTGATTTTTAACAATAGTTCTGAACAATGGAGATTCTAACATACTGTATTTACTATAGATATTGATAGCTATATGATTATCTTATAACAACACAGGTTAAGAACTTTTTCTGAAGGGATGAATTGCAGTTACAAGTTAGGTCCTTAGGAAACAAAACTATTGCTAATTATTCCAAACTATTTTGATGGGATGCTAAATAAAGATACTAAAATATATAACTAAGCAAATAATGGAGTCTAAAATATCTATAAATAATTTAGGTGCAAAATACATGTCCAAACACTGTATAATTTGCTCAGATAATACTTAGCATTTTGTGAACAATATCTCTCTGAACAGTTGTTTAAATTCATGCATCAAAATCAAGAGATTATGAACAAATATAACAGATGCAAAGTAAGAAAGAAAATTAAGCAGCTGTCCTACTCATATTAAAACATATTTAGTTCCAACTAATCTCTCAATTTATTATCCTAGCGGTATTTTTATATACAAAGGGAAAACATTTTCCTAAATCTGGATTTTAATGTTTATGAAAATCCCCTGTACTATCGATATTTTAAAAAGCCAATTAATGAAGTTATTTTTGACACTCTTTTTAAACTAACAATATTACATGCATTATGTGACAGTCAATATTTCAAAGAGTATGTAGAATGTTTACAGTGAAAATATTTTACTGAACTTTTTAAACAATATATATGTAACCGTTCAACCATTAGATGTTTATCTTAAGAGGCACAAAAATCTATTTCCCTGACACACCTTAGTTTGTAGGCTTTTTTGGAGACAGGAACATAATTATTTTTTATGATCCATTTTAATATGAGCAGCCAAGCAGGTAACTGGCAGATTTTTCTATATGGAAAGAATGTGGTATATAATTTTGCTGCATCCCTCACACAACATGATCTACTAACTTTTTTCTCCTGCAAATCTAATTATCTGTGTATGAAAAGATAAGGCATACAACTACCTACTTTTCTTAATAGTAATGAAATTGCACAAATCAACCAAGAGAGGGCACTTCAAGAACAAAATAAGGGTAGATATCTCAAGTACTGTACAAACAATATGGGACAATGCTTTATTTTATTCTAGATAGCATTAATTTTAGATTTCTTGCCTCATTTAAACAACAATGCAGTATGGAATGCATGAGAGAGTACTGTTAAATATATGTTTAGCTTTCAATGCTTTCTCGGTTCTCAATTTTCGTTTTGAGATAAAAGTTATCAGTGAACATTCTCCACAGACTAGCTTTTCTGAGTTAAATTTTATTGGAGCTGCAGAAACAGTTCATAAAAGAATGCATTCAGGAGTCATTAAACTAAAAAGCTGTAAATGGATCCAGATATCTGAGTGACTTTTAAGACATTTGGGATACAATGTAGTCACCTCGAATGAATCTGAAACTTTTTATCTATTAATTACATTTTCCTAAAACTCAGTTCAGTCAATATCCTACTATGTGCCAAAGTTCTCAAGGTGAAATTTACCAAAGGCTGCTCCAGAGTTTATGTAAAACATAAAGTGATATTTATTTATTTATATCCCATCTTTATTGTTTTTATAAATAATTCAAGGCAGTGAACACACCTAATATTCCTTCCTCATCCTACTGTATTCTCCCCACAACAACCTTTGAGATGAGCTGGGCTGAGAGAGAAAGACTGGCCCAAGGTCACCCAGGTGACTTTTGTGCCTAGGGCAGGATTAGAACTCAGTCTACTGACAAAATTGGTTGTCTAGACCAGGGGTGTCAAACTCAATTTCATTGAGGGCCGCATCAGCATGGCGGTTGCCCTCAAGGGGCCGGGTGGGTGTGGCCTGGGTGGGCGTGGCCTACTGGGTGGGCGTGGCTAGAGTGCGTATGGCCTACTGGGTGGGCGTGGCCAGCTCTACATCGTTTGCATCAAGGGTGCCTATGGGGGCCTGGGCAGGAGTGGGACAGATCCGAGGGTCTCTGGCAGAAGGAGGGTCTCTGGGCCGGGGCCAAGGCAGTGGGGGCTGTTCCCTCACTGTTTCCAGGATGGCTTCGCGGGCCACATGAAACCACTTCGCGGGCCGGATCCGGCCCCCGGGCCTTGTGTTTGACATGTCTGGTCTAGACCAAGAGGTCTGTAACAGTTTCATCAAAATAATTACACCAGCCAACACGTACAGTATTTCTAAGAGGAGATGGGTGTCAGATTAATGAACTTCATGTTCCCTCTTGTGAATTATTTTTTAATAAACGTATTTCACAGCTGTTAGAATTAATAACATCCTCGGGATGTCTCACTATATAATACATGACTCCTATCTGAGAGGGTGAAGCAACAGGATGCTTGGTTCCCAGGAAGTCTCCATATTAGAGATTGAAACTTGTGCAGAATACACACTTTGGCTGGACTTGGCTCAGGCTGGTCATGACTGGTATTGTACACTCCATTAGCAGGGAATGCTGCGTGTGGCATAGGTAAACTACAGCTAGTAATATTGTTTACACCTTCTCTTACTAAAAGGTGATGGGTGAAAGAGTAATTAAGCAAAGCGAAGTTGGACAACAGGGATTATTACCTATTAGGCCCATCAGGGGACAATCTTGACAATTTGAAGATGAGGAGCACAATGTGGAACATTAAAGAAATAAAAGCCCAAATGCAGGGATTAGCAACTGAAACGTAAGAAAGAAAACTAAATATGTTGTATGTCTGTGAAACACTGTAGTAGTAATAGATGGGAACATAGGAGGTTTATACATGTTGAGTTAAAGAATATGTTAAAAATAAATAAATAAATAAATAAAGATGCAGTTCCAATTAGAATGAGCCAAAGTATATGTCAGAAAATATGAACTGGTATTATTTGTGCATATAAATGTATGAATCTGTAAGTTGATGATTAGTTGCCGATTTACGTTCCAATGTATGGAAATGGTGGAAGAAGCAGGAAGGAGATTTATGGAAAATATTCAATATAATGAATGAATGCGATCCAGGTGAAAACACTAGTCTGTTAGATCATTTGAATCATGTAAAAGAAAATAAAGAAAAAGGACTGGACTATTTAGACAGCCCAAAATAAATGAGAATGGTGAATATCTGGTGAGGATCTGTTTAGAAAAAGCTGCATTTTTTTTCCAAATTCATAAGCATAACTAAGTTCATTTGTACATATAGCAAACACACAAATTTAAAAGCCTGATTGACTTGATTGTTTATGATGAAAGCTTGAGAGGGATAGAGGCATGATAAGAGAGGCTCTGAATGTGGAACAAATCATTTTTGATACTCTCAAGAATGGATCTTCAGATAGAAATAAAAGTTAGCCAATTTCAGGAAGGTGACCTAAATATCTTTTATGAAAAAAGTGTTAGAAGACAAGATAATCTCCAATCAGAATGAATGGAAAGTAGACTTAAGCAAAGAGGATATGGAAGCTGTTTGAAACAAGCGAACAGAATGTTATATTACCAGATGCATGTATAATCAGTGTAAACATCTGTCAGAAATGATTTAATATAATTTGTTCTGTTTTTATATATGAAGTGAACTAACATCTGTCATCAGTAATTATTCTGTGTGCTACTACTCATAAACTGATATTGGTGCTCTAGAACAGAGGTCCCCAACCTTTTGGGCACCAGGGACCGGTTACACGGTGCAAGCTTTTCCCGAGGGGGCGTGGTTTTGTGTGCTGCCTGCATCCTGCTGATGGGGCTTTGCTTGTTTGTGCAGACCGGTTGCTGGCATGCCGCGGCCTGGTACCAGCCCATGGACCGGGGTTGGAGACCCCTGCTCTAGAACAGAACTGTGCCCCAGTCCAGATCTGTAGGGAAAAGGTGATTTGAAGCACACCTGGACACACTCCTTAGCAACTCAAAAGAAACTGCAGCTATTCCCGAGGCTGCCTCACTAGCCAGTATCTGCCCCAAATACAGGTAGTCCTTGATTTACAACAGTTCATTTAGTGACAGTTCAAAGTTACAATGGCACTGAAAAAAATGACTTATGACCATTTTTCACACTTAGGACCGTTGCAGCATTCCCCTTGGTCATGTGATTTACATTTGGATGCTTGACAACTGGTTCATATTGATGACGGTTTCAGGGTCCCGAGTTCATGTGATTGCCTTTTGCAACCTTCTGATAAGCAAATGTAATACAGAGTAGATAATGCTAAACCTAACAACTATATTTACTATATAAATACTATTGCTAAAATATCTCCAACATATATTACACGATCTATGAATGCATGAAATTTAAATTTTAAATCCTTCTAGTGGTGACAGTACAAAACAAGAAACACAGTACACAGAAACAACAACACAGTACTGTATATGTTTTCGGTAGATATGATATAGTAAATGTTGATAAATTTTATAGGCACAATCAAACCAAAATTAGGCACTTAGTAGAATCCTATGCATATCTATTCAAAATAAATCACATACAGGTATAGGGCTGGAACTTAAGCCCAGAAAAACAGATCTGCCATTTATTCCAATTGCAACAAGGCAGCTTGCCTGTTCTTTTGGGAGAGAATGAAAAAAAATACTCAATGTATCACTAATATAAGTAGGATTTAAAAGGTGCTTAACTTTGGCTGGATCATGGCATAAACTTTGCTCAGTATATACTTCTAAGACACATCTAGCTAGCACTTAAGGCTAATTATTGCATGTACAAAGAGGAGAGAATTACACATTTTATAAGCAATTTTTCTTTCAAAAAGCAGTGGATTTTATGTTTTGTTTTTACACAACGTATTTTTTAAACACACAGAAACAAACATTATTCTTCCTTTTAAAAATACACTGTTGAAATGCCAGTCTTCTCTAGAGATAAGCTGCAGTTTAATATTATGCATCATAAATAAAAAGGCATTGGAGGCATTAAAACAGATGAATAGGAAAACAGACATTTCTACATAATCCAGCTAGTATGACTGATAAAAAAATAAGAAATTCAAACCAGTCATGATACTTCCAAACCTGTTGATCTGTGTGATAGAATTTCTATCAAAATCGACTGTATTATCAAAGCAAAAGTAATATTTGTACATCAATCATTGTTTTAATCATTTAATCAGTAATATTTGTACATCAATCATTGCAGTGGTTTCTCTACAATGCTAATCTGAATGGAAGTACACTTTGAATATAAACAGAGAACTGTGTCTTAATCCCTAGGCAGAATGAAAAATCTTCATTATTAAAAATAAAAATAAAAGCCTGGGGCACGTTGTGACGTCTAAGATTGGTGGGTAGATTTTAATTGACTTTAAGAGTGCCATAGTTCTATTATCACAAAACCTGCAACACACATCCAGCATGGAGAACCCATCTGTGCCTACCATCCATCTGTTTAGACGTGATTGGCAAAGTGGTAGGGAACGCGCAGTGGTCGCCTTTGCCTGAAAGGAATAAACCACAGGATTTTCCAGCGAGTGCCAAAAACTTCTGAGAAGGTCTGCTGCCATGGCTTTCGAGGTCTTGATCTACAGACGACAGCATCATTAGTGAAAGACAGCACTCCCATGGTGCACTTCAGTCAGCTAGCACAATACAGGTTGGCTGGGGATCCATTACTTGACTCTGATGAATTGCATCTGAGCCGCCCTAAGCAAAGCTTTTCTTTTCCCTTCAGCAGCAGCTGAGACTTTAAGAAACAGAAACTGCATTTGCACTTGTAGAACTAAGATGTTCCTCATAGTCAACAGACTGTTTGCCAACAAAAGAGAGCAAAACAAAACAAATCCCCTTTCTGGACCATGCTTTGAAAGCATTGTTTTGAATTGAACCGGACAGAACTTTTTTTAAAAAAATAAAAAAATTTAAAAAAAATTAAAGCACCATGTGAATCATTGTGAAAAAGCTAAGCTAAGCTTTCATTAGTGCCTTAAGTGTTTCTCATACATGCATTTTATTGCCAAGCTCCATAAAGATTTTAACAAAACAAAATGATACTCACATTTCTTCACAACAGTTGGCCAGTTTTTCTATACTTGTAATGTCCTATTTTAAGAAAAAATAGCTTAAATATTTCTTATCATGAAAATACAAAGGCTGTTATTTTTCAAAAGTATAGGAGGAGCATAAATGTTACAATTTTTTTTTTGATGTATCACTGACAGTGAGGTACTCTATTTCCTCTATCTGTGCATACACACATAAGACAGAAATAAATAAAAGTAACACTTTCTACAGTTTAACTGTAATTCACACTCATACAGACACAGATACAAATATATATAGATAACAAAGCTGACATTTTTTTTACAATTTTACTGTAATCTTATCACTCAAGAGAAATACAAATGTTTTCTGTTTCCATGTGAGTATCTTACTCAGTCAGATGATGAAATCCAATATTCCAAATATCTGAATATAAAGGATCTTTAGAGTTGTGGCCAAAATAATTTCTTTCATTTATTGTACCTTATCAAAATAGTGTGCCATGTATTATTTTAGCAAATATTATATTGAGAATAGTGAGTCCTTGACTGGGTTAGTTCAGGTATTTTCTGTAATTAAAAAATAATTCAATTTCAATAAAAAAAATATCCTAAATTTAAACTTTTAATAAAGAAATAATTCCTTATTTTTTTTAAAGAACAATTTGCATAGTATAGCATATATGCCTTTCGGGGGACTATAAGTCAGACCAAAATAAGAGCAAACCCATTTAGTCTCATCCTTTCTTCATTTAACTATTTGAACTGGACAATTAAATTAATTAAAAATCTCTCCAATATGTAAGAATGCAGTTCAGCAACTTCAACCTGAGCAATACAGCCACATCTAGGAAACAAGATACTTATCTTTGTATCTTAGGTAATGAAACTGGGCTGGTGGGTGACCTCCCCAAGTCAAGGTTATGTCAGAGTACCTTCAAAATATCCTAACAGGCAGAAGGGAAATCTGACATTCATTATGAAGTGGGCTTTGCTAAAGATTCAGCATACAAAGTCATGAAAGTTACATTATTTGATTAATTTAAATAATAATTTAAATTCAAATAACTTGAAGGCTAAAGAGAAAATAAATTTAGAAACAATGCAAAAAATGTCTAAGGTAAAAAAAATCCAGAAAAGGCTGAATATGAATAAACTTACAATGATATTCTTTTCATGTTTATAAAAATAAAGTATTTATATAAAGAAACAAAATTTAAGCAGACTGCAGATATTGTTGAGTCTTTCAGTATAAATATTCCTTTTAGAGTGCTATAACCATATTAATGCAGCATTAACGACCAAGGTTGTTTTCCCTGTTTCCTAGTTCAGGAATTTTCATTATCTTTAATAATAATAAAAAAATCCTGTCTTTTAACCACGGCCATCTGGTTGTCTGTGTCTTAACTTGGAAACTAAGCAGGATACGATTACTTTGTATCTGAATGGGAACCAGTATGATTATAATCTAGACTACAAAATTAAAAGACATACCTCAGATTAAGGCAATGGCAAAGCTTCTCTAAAAGTTCCAAGTAAACTGTTTGGTTGTGTCCACATAATCACAAGAAACGTAATCATAAGGCATCTTTTACTGGGCTTACAATTCAAATATGGGCATATTCAAATATTTGTGTAACAAGCGTAAGTATCTAGCCTGAAGCCAAAATTTTCAATATCAAACGTTTAACATCCAAATTCACCCAAAGAACATCTCACAAACACCAAATGTTTTTTTTACTACCTCTTCGTTTACATCCTTCACTGGATTGTGAGAATTCTAGAATGAATATGTGACATAATGCTGATCATGAACAGCAAGGAAAAATTCTCAAAAAAATAAAAAATGAAAATAACTTCTAGTTATGATAAGGATGTCTAGATTCTTAAGAAAGGAATAGCTTTTTCAACATGCACGACATAACCTATGGGAAGAACAAGGCATCAAGTGAATCAAATAAAAAAATACAAAGTTTAGGAAAGACTACAATTCTTCAGAATTGTACAAAAATTAATTGTAAAAGAACATTGTAAAATTGCCTTCAGACTAGATCTAGATGCCAAAACTGTTCTTGTAAGAAGGGACAAATGTATACATTTGCCATCCTGACCTGACCTCAGGAAGCAACAGCAGGCCTTATTCCGGGCATTGATTGATTCAATAACACTTCAGAAGAAATGTTTCACTTTCTGAATTGCCAACATTTCCTGTAGTGTTTAAGCGTTCTCCCATAGCTGTACATCTAGCCACTGACCGGGAATGACCCTACTTAGCTCAATACATCTAAGGAGATCACAGCTGGAGGCACAGTAGTTCAGTGGCATTTTAAATAACTCATAAACATGGCTATATGAAATAACAAGAATGCTAACAAATCCACAATATCTTCAGGTCAGAAAAAAATGAGACATTTGAAAATTTTACCAACAGTTTCAAATCTGTAACACATACAGGCAGAAAAATCAGTCTAGGACCAGCTTCCCTGATCAATTTTAACCCTTCTTACGTGCAGGAGAAGCTGTAGGTTGGAGTCCCAACAATGCTTTTCTGTTGCAGGACCAATAATAGGGAATTCTTTGCCCCTTGACATCCATTCTGTTCCTACTTTATTAGGTTTCAGAAAATAAGATGAAATAGAATTAAGAGGTCCTTCATTCTTAAATGACCCCCTTTGCCTTTTCTCATTTCTATGATGGCTATTCTATACCTACGGCTTTTTCTGATTGCTTACTTTTGTCTTTTTAGTGGCATGACTGTCACCTGATGGGTCTCTCAACTGCCAGCAGGTAAAAGTAATCAACCAACCAATTCAGGTGCAAGGACAGACTAAATTTTCCAAAACTGTATAGCTACTAGTACAGGTTGGAGAGTTTTATTGGCCTCTAGACCAGGAGTCCCCATCCCCTGGTCAGGGGACCAGTACCAGGCCATGGCATGCCAGCAACCAGTCCACATAAACAAGCAAAGCCCCATCCGCTGGATGCAGGTAGCACACAAAACCACGCACCCTCCGGTCTGTGGAAAAACTTCTCTCCTTGGTGTCCAAAAGGTTGTGGATCTCTGCTCTAGACTACCATTTGCTCCTTATCAGCTGGAAAGCTCATTTATTCAGCCCAATTTGGGCTTGCAGGGGTTGACTTTAAGAGAGGAAATGAAAATGGAAGACTTCTGGGGCTGCTCCCAAATCTATTTTAGGCCTGTTTAATCATTCTCTCCCTAAACAGGAGGAAATCATGTTGCTGCCATTCAGTCACAAAATAGTTTCCTGGAGGCCTATTTAACTTGCCTCTCAGAATCCTCCTCTACTAGGCCCTCCTTTATTCTTAGAGGATTAATAGAGCATAAATGAGGTTCGCTGATAGCCTCAGAGTACAAATTGTATTTATTTTTAGGATATCTGAAAAATTATAGCCAGAGTGTAATCACAGTACAAATGACATATAATTGTAACCATTCACAGATCGGCCACCTGTGGGCTGCAAATGCACCCCCCCCCAGCCAATATTTCCAACTTTGCCTTGATGAAATTCAGCTGTAAAATGGCTGGTGTCAGGCAATACAATAATATTCTTTTCCTTTTTCCAAAGATAACAGGGAGATTGGATTCACTAATTACAGCAGCGCCTGCAAATGTCCCATATGCATATCTACCATTCTATATTGAAAGTATAACACTGGATAGAACACTTGTACAACTGGCCATTATTTTAATAAAAATGTGTAAAGAAATCAATTTGTTGTGATTGAGCCATTCAAGAATTCCAAAAGACTAATTCAAAGGCACCCAAAAACAATAGCAAAACAGACATCACGATCTACATCTGAAATACAATGCGCTCCAGACTATCATTCTTTTTTTAAAAAAATCTGTTAACTCTGTTAATCATTTGCAATAACATATGGAAAATAAAACAGATCCTGTTTAAGATTTTAAATAAAAATAATCAAAGATAATCCTTAAAATTAGGCTTCAGATTAGTCTCTTCAAAGGATGCATTTCAACCAAAAACATCTGGCAGTATTATATTGAAAGACAGATCTTTTCTAACTTTGGAAATGAGATTAGAACAGTAAATCATTCATTTGTAAGTGTCCAAGTAATTTCTAATTATTTTATCTGGGTCATGGTAATCCTCTTTTACTAACCTCCCACAATGACATCAGAGAATCACTGCTTAAGCGATTATCCTGTTATTTTCAGCAGTTACTGATAACCTGGATTTTTTCATTTATACAAAAGACTCCAGATAAGTGGCTTACCAAATGAAAATCTAATGTAAAATTTAGTCAAAAAAAATAAATCGACCCAAAATGTTTCTGCCTCCAAAATTGCCAGAAAATAAAAAGGAAAGGAAAAACACTAAGTATTTTATTCATTTTAACTTAAAAAAAGGAATATTGTATAAACCAAACAAATTGATTGCAGAATACATTAAATACATGTTTAGCATGTTAAATTATCATTAAATTCAGATTAATTTATTATTGTTGACTTCGGATAACGTAAGCTCTGAAAGCGGGTGAAAGAACAACAGAAGCTAAAAATACTGACTTGTATTAAAAAAAAATCAGCAGATAAATAATTAGAATTAATTTGGCAGCTAAGTGATTAGAACCATGCTGATAAGCTTTGTACAGGAATTGTGGAAATAAGTATATCAAGAAATTACCATTGCAGTAACAGCTGTTTAAGTCACGTAAAAGCAAATGAGCTCATTTCAAATTTCTCACTCTTATAACAACTGAAAAATAATCCACCACTCCTTCAACAAGACGCTGCATACATACAATATAGGTCACAGGAGGTTAACAGTACCAACCCCAATCATAAGAAATATCCATGTACTATACATGTACACGCTGCCAAAACCAAGTTCAGATCACAACTAGGGATCACAAGGTGGGAAAATGATTACTGTTTTATAAACAAGGTGAGAACAGTTATCCTACAAGTTACAGATCTGTGTTTAACAGATCTGACTATCAGGGAAAGACTGATTCCTTTCAAATACAACATGTATTTTTTCCCCCTTCCATACAAGTCTTTTAATATAAATCGGAAATAGCAGGGGGGGAAAAAAGCCTCCTTGCATGCAGCAATGAAGGACGTTATTTTTTTCCATTAAAATATATAGTATCTTCTCACTGGCAAATAGTGAAAAAAATTTTTTTTAATAAAAGTTATGGAGGCAAAGAAGGGAGGGGGGCCATTTTTTAGTTAATGCCTTAAAATGTTAAAGACTTAATTTTTCTTTCTAATACACTTAAAGAAATCAGGAATACAGCATTTTTAAACTTTGGATGCAGGCTAATGGTAGGTGGTATTTAGCCATAAGGCTACTTCAGCTGCAGACTTTGTCGGCCAAGGAATTCCAGCTAGTGGGGCCAAGAAGAGCATTTTCCGCTGTGACCTGAGACCTGCAGAACATTCGACCACCAGAAATGAGAACGGCTGCTACCCTTCTGGAAGGGTATCAAAACTTGGTTTTGCTGATTGGCTTGGGGCTCCGAGGGCGGCATTCACCTTCGGTCCTTCCGCCATGACCTGAAGACCTGGTTGTTCCAACAAGCGGGCCTGGACTGACTACGTTTTTAATTAGGCTTTTTACTGGGTTAAATTGTCTTTATTGCATCTACTGTTTAATTCTTTTTTTAAAAAAAATTACGTTATGTTTTTTAATTTTTACGGTTGTGAACCGCCCTGAGTCCTCAGGGAGAAGGGCGGCACATAAATTTAATCAAATCAAATGAAGTGATTGACAGGGTAAGAAGATACTTAGCCCATGCCATTCAGGACTAGGGTTAGGCCAGAATCCCAGACACTACAGTCCTTCTAGAAACAGTCCAGTTTTGGGTATAGTCTGGCTTGAGAAAGATAGCAGGAATACTGCCAAATCACACTCCCATTCTGACTGGAAAAAGAGAGAGGGGACCATATCAGAGCATAGTGAAAAAGTTTTATTTGGCTGGAGGGTGCGGACAAGTTAATGGCCACCAAATTTGATATCTTCTGATCTAGGGACTTAAGATTATGCCTTCAGCGTAGCCAACTATTTATCTTTTGCACCAAACTCCTAAAAAGCACTGGATGAGCTACACTGTTTTTTTTGTCACATATAATGAACTACATAAATGTTAATAAATTGAAACTAAATTATGACAAGACAGTATTACTAGGTAGTTAATTCTGAACTGAGATGGTCCATTCTGTCCTGCAAGCAAAAACCTGTTCCTCAAAGATTGGGCTCTTAATTTAAAGTGCTCATGATCCATAATTATCACTAGGAGCACAAATGCCCTATAGATTAGGATGACTTCTTCTAGCATAAGCTTCTGTGCCAGCCACAATCTTAATTAGATAGGGATCATCCTGCTTCAATGATACATCCTCTGGGAAACTCACATTTGAATTACTATTAATGCAGGGCTGCCTCTGAAAATGGTCCAAAAACTTCAAATGATAATGAAGTTCTGAGACTGGTAACTGGAACTCAGCACTATGAACATATTATTGCCAACAAAATGGCTGTTATTTGGTTTCCAACTCTGTTTTGACCCTTTAATATCAACCTAATTTGGGCCCAAGGTACTAACAGATGAAATCTTCAAACGTGTATTTACTATTGACAGGCAAATCTGGCAAATTGATAACTTTTGGGTTACAAAGTTTTGAAAACAACAGCTGAAGAACAATAACAGATTATATACTTTCAGCACTGCATAAATATATGCATTAAAATATTTCAAAGGAATTAAACACTTACATTAAATACACCAATTAGCTGAGTATAAAAGAGTCCAGTAATTCCAACTAACATAATTAAACCCATGAATGTTGATATTCTTGTTAGGGCAAGCTCATGTCTAAATACAAAGACATCCTGTAAAAGAAAACATAATAATTTAATCTTGTTATTCTGATAAGCAGAAAACGCAAAGGGGCACCTCGAAAGTTCAAAATTGCAGGTTCTTTGGCCAACTGTGGGTTGTTCCCTCACACGTTTTTTTTGCTGCTCATATTTTTTACCATTGCAGATTGTTTACTACAGGAGACAGCAATGCATACCCTGAATCTCTCCTACTGATACTTTAAAAATACAAATTGTCAATTGCAAAAACTAAGTCTTGCAACAACTCTTGTGTTTTCCTATGAAAGCATATGAAATTTTGACATTTGCAATGACTTCCGACAATTACCAAGAGATCTTTATGTTGTATTTACTTTCCAGAGAGATCTTGTGATAATACTCCTCCTACTGGACAAACAACTGCAGTGGCTGCAGACTTTCAAATGAAATGTATACTATTTTGCTCCTTTACCAAACACTTCTTTGCTGCAGTCATTCCAGCAGAATGTGCAAATTATAGTCAGTTCTGCCAAGCTAATATTTCTTAGTTCACAAGTAAGAAAAGCTTTTATAGTATTCAAGCTTTTGAATGTAATGTGGGCATATTGAAGTTCATTTTTAATATTTATACATTAAAAACATTAAATGTTTTTACAGGCTGGATCTTGCTGAAATTTGTCATAAATAAATCTTCTGAGTCGCCACCTGGTAGATATTACTTTTATTTAGATTTTAAAATCTGACAAAAAAATAATAATAATCGATAGTTTGATTCTATGTGCAGTGCAGCCTAATAAACAAGAGTTGTGACAAACTGTTGCATGATGGAGATGTTGTGGCTATGATGCATCACAGAAAAGCTGAACTAGTCCTGTAATCAATCAGGAAGGTAATAAATAATGCTTTAGTGTAAAGAGAATGAGAAAGAGTGAAATGTGACATGGCATTTATTACTGCAGTTGACATTGTGTAAGATGAAACATTGACTATGCTGAACTTTTTTCTGGATAAAACAGGTTTTCCTCACTATTTCTGTTTCTTGTTACCAAAGGACAGAGTAAAGAATGGGATGATGCAGTTATGCCGAACCTCAAAGTCTCAACTCCATATATTAACGATCATCCCCAAATTTAGCTGACATTACAGCTGACCTTGTTTAGCGACTTCAACTGGGACTAGCAACTTGATCATTAAGCAAAGTGGTCACTAAACGAGTTACTTTCTCATCACTGTTATAACTGCAAACAATTGCTAAATGAGACAGTCACTAAATGAGGACTAGCTAGTGTTTTTGAAGCTAAATTCCTAAAGCTTATTTATTTTTTCTTTTCTTCTACCCTTTCACTGCCTCTCTTCCTCTCTTGCAGCTTTCTCAAGGCCTCCCTTTCTTCTCCACTCACTCATTTTTTTCCTCTCTTGGCTTTCTCCTTCCCCATTTCCTCCTACCATCTTCTGTGCAGACTTTCTAGGGGTCAGCAGGGGATTATTTTTGTAAGGGGTCAGATGCTGCCCCACCTCTCTGGGTGCTGTTGGAAGACCTGCAGGCCAAGGAGCATGGCGGCAACAGGATAGCACTGGCTCCAGAGGAAGGAGGCTGCTGATAGGCTGCTACTGCTGCCCTGGAAGCTCAGCTGAGACTCACATCTGGCTATCTTGCCACCTACCACCCACCCATTCCTGTTTTTATACAGATGGCAGGCAGGGCATGGCCTAAAGGCCGCCAGTTGACAAGTCCCGCTCTAAGGTAAAGGTAAAGGTTCCCCCGCACATGCGTGCTAGCCGTTTCCAACTCTAGGGGCCGGTGCTCATCTCCGTTTCAAAGCCGAAGAGCCAGTGCTTGTCCGAGGACATCTCCGTGGTCATGTGGCCGGCATGACTAGACACCAGAGGCACAAGGAACGCTGTTACCTTCCCACCGTAGTGGTCCCTATTTTTCTACTTGCATTTTTACATGCTTTCTAACTGCTAGGTTGGCAGAAGCTGGGACGAGTAACAGGCGCTCACTCTGTTACGCGGCACTCGGGATTCGACCCGCCAAACTGCTGACCTTCTGATTGACAAGCTCAGCGTCTTAACCCACTGAGCCACGGTGTCCCGCTCTAAACCATCCTATAATTCCCGTGGACTCTTATCCTGTCCTCCCAAATGCTCGCCAGATTTGAGAGTGTAGTAATAGTGGTGTAGCGGACTCCCTCCTCCAAAAGCAATTATTTCAAGTATCAAAAATATGTCAGCACACAATTTTTATCCTACTCTTGACAAGCAGAAGATTCTCTTACCGCATTAACTTTTCTTAGTGGTTCAAAATAGTAATAGTGGGAGAAGTCAAGTAGCAGTGTGTAAGAACTCAGGAGTTCTGTGTAGAAGCACAACTGCAAAAACAGCCAATGATTATCTTCACCTACACAATTGTTAATCCTGCAGAAAACAGTGTAAACACAGAGATAGGAACATCAAAGGTTTGTAACATTCAACACTAAAGCTGTTGAGTCAAAAAAACTGGCGGCCTTTAAGAAGAGAAGCGTGTTTCCCATAGTGACTGAAAAAACTGGGGCAAAACCCTTACCGCTACTTTCCTTTGCCTTTATCATTTGTACTGGTCTAGTTCTACCAGCTATAACCTTTCACAAAGATAAAGTAGTTTACTACACAAGGAATTTTTATAAAGTTGCATCTTTTTGCTCTTGAATGAATATCTTCCTTGTAATAAGGTCAGAGGATGATTCTATAGCATACGCCAGGACTCCTTGACTTACAACCACAGTTGGAACCACTCTAGTGCTAAGCAATGCGGTTGTTAAGTAAGTCACACCTCACATTCCAATCTTTTCTGCCAAAACCTCTTTAAGCAAATCACAGCTTCCCCAACTGAGTTTGCCTGTTGGAAGGGAAGGTCATAAATGTTGATCACATGATCCCAGGATGCTGCAATCATTGTTAAATACATGCTAGTTGCCAAGCACCCAAATTCTGAACCCATGACCATATGGATGCTGGGACAATCGCAAGTGTCAGGACTGATCGTAAATCACTTTTTTCAGCACTCTCGTAACTTCAGGCAGTTCACCATTTCTTTCTCAGAAGTCCCAATGCTGCATTTGTAAGGTTAAGTACTCTCTGGCTTCTGAACTGTTTTTGAAATATAGTAGGAATGTTCCTTGGTTTTACAGTGCTACATTAATATCTCATGTATTTAAAAACAAAATTAGTACAGGTAGTCCTCAGGTTATGACCCCAATTGAGCCCAACATCTACGTTGCTAAGTGAGAAATTTGTTAAGTGATTTTTGCTCCATTTTATGACTTTTTTCTTGCCACATACGTTAAGTGAATCGCGGGAGTTGTTAAAATTAATAACTTGGTTAAGTGAATCTAGCTTCCCCATTGACTTTGCTTGTCAGAAGGTCGCAAAAGGTGCTCAGGTGACCCTAGGGCATTGCAATCATCATAAACATGATTGTCAAGCATCCAAATCTAAATCACGAGACCATGGGGATGCTGCAAAGGTCATAAGTGTGAAAAATGGTCATAAGTCACTTTTTTTCAGTTGCGTTGTAACTTTGAACTGTCACCAAGCGTTCATTTCAATATCATTTTGGTTCCTGAAACATCACAATGCTAGTATAGAATTAAGAATTCTGTAATTATTAGAAAAGCTTACATAGTCACTGTAATTAAATTAGAAGTTTTTTTAAAAAAAGATGAAATTAGATGACATACTTGACAAGTCACCTTACCATGGACAGTGATGATCCATTCTCCTAACGCAGTGCCCACACCGACTGCAGTGATGGGAACGCTTTGGTCTCATCATGTTACACTTGTTACATAATTCCCAGGAGTCTTTTTCTAAAGTGAGACACAAAGATAACATTAACAGAAATACAGAATCGTTGCTAAGTTTTTGTTTCTTTTCAAGAACAACCACAGAGTTGTGGTACTTGTGGGGACTAATGTTCAGGATTTTAGAAAAAAGCATATAAAAATGTCCCTTATTGCAATAACTCAAAACCATTGGATTTTCCCATCTAGAGAGTGAAACTGGAATCATGGGTCATAATAAAAGTACACTGAAAACAATATGCAAAGAAACCTCAGAATTTAAATTAAATCTTTAGAACTTGTACACAGCCCCTTCAAATTCAAATATATTTAGGTACGTCTAACTGCTCCCAATATTTATCTGTGCATATATTTTTAAATTATTTTTATTTTTAAGGATGCATTTAATTCCGCACCAAAAAAAAAACTTTAGATGCAAGCTACGATACTCACATTTTTATAAAAAAAACAGCATGGTTTTATTTTTATATCTGAGCACACTAAAATAATGTTAAAGCTATTTTTGAAATGACACTGACATGGCCAAATGTGTCTTATATGTATGTTATACCTATTACTTCCATAAAATTACATTTATAGTGAATAATCCAATTTTTAAATTTTATTTATAGAGATTGATTTTAAGTTTTCTGTCAGTTGCCATATTTCTCAACTTGGTGAAAAAATGACATACTTGCACATTGGCAGTTTGGAAATCTAATATTCAAGATCATTAAACTAGCAATAATGCCAGATGGGAAACTGATTTTCAGTCTGTTCTCATAAAGCCAATGTCACAAAGGTGTTACTCTTTAATAAGAGAGCTACCATTAACAGAAGGCGAGTTCCACAGTGTAATTTAAAATCAGGGAATAAATGCATCTGACCATACAAGTACGTATAATACTAAAGAAGCAAAGAGATATCTTTGCTTCTGGAATATTGGGTATATTTGCACTCCACCCCCCCAAAAAAGAACCTTCCCCAGATTACATTAATATAATTCAACAAAATCAACAATATAATCTAAGCTTCTTCCACTTGCATGCAATAAACACGTGGAATTTCTCTAGACACTTATCTTAATTATAACATACTGCCTCTTCTGTTTAATGTTGCTTCAACACTTGATTCAAATATCTCTAGGGATTTCAGTACTAATTCATTCTCTCTCTCTCTCTCTCTCCCTCTCGCATCAAATATATTGTCCATAGTTATGAGTGTCCACTGTTGCCAATAGAAGAAAGAATTAATCATCTTTTCCTCATTTCCCCCCCACCCCCAATCATCCAGCATTGAAACTTCCACTGCATGGAGAAAGGCAAGAAGGAATGGTTAGCTTTCTCATTCCCACGTGGTAGGACATCTAGTCAACTTTATAATATAGTATCAGCAATTACGTTTTAAAGACACCTTCTTCTCTTTGCGTGACAGGAGGACATTGTCCCTTTAGATGGCTGTTTGTTACAAGGGGCTTTGAGACTATTAGGATGTTCTAATTTTTTTAAAACCTCATTTTTAGAACTATTTCATAAGGTTATCTTACTTTCTTGAATATCAACATTTGACAGAAAAACTAGGAGACAGATAAATAAAGGAAATTATTGATAAACATTACAGTTGCATTCCACTCCAAATCTTTTGACAATCCCCTAAATAGGACTCAGGGCTGGGGAATTCTTGGCCGGCATGCAACTGCCCTGCCCACCCCACTACCCCCAGCCTCATTTGCAAGCTCCAATTTCAGCAATATCATTTCAAGGTCTTTTCTAGAATCCCATCAAGCTCTTCACTCAGCTCTTTCTTGAAAGCAGCCAGTAATCCGCTGGATGGTGTGTATAGTAGTCCCTGACGTACGACCACAACTGAACCCCAATTAAGTGAGCTTTGTCCCAGTTTACAATCTTTTTTTTTGCCAGAGTTGTTGAGCAAATCACTGTAGTCATTAAGTGAATCATGCCATCATTAAGCAAATCTGGCTTCCCCCATTGATTTTGCCTGTCCAAAGCCCGCTGGGAAGGTTACAAATAGTGATCACATGATCTCCAGGACAGGGCACCTAATATAAATACACGCAGTTTCCAAGTGCCCGAATTTTGATCATGTGATGATGGGGATGCTGCAACAGTCGGGTCAAAACCAGCCATCTTTTTTCAGTGCTGTTGTAACTTTGAACAGTCACTAAAGGAATGGTTGTAAGTCAAGGGCTACCTGCATACAAGTCAAAATGCATAAAATGACCGGGGATATGAAAAGATGCTGAGAGATTCAGAGGATCAATGGTGTCAATTCCTTATAGACTCAGGCAACCAAGACAGTTTCCAACCATAAAACAGATCAAAACATGGATGAAGATTTTGGGCACGTGACTAAATTAAAGCATACAACCTCAGTCATGTTGATATAAGCTGTACCTGTAATTGGTATCTGTGGGCTTTCAGGTAAACTCCCTGGATCTGCTACTGAAGCTCTTAACAATGAGGCCATACAGAACAATGAAAATAGATAGTAGCCTGAAAAACAGATACATTTCCATTCAGAAAACTTTAATTAACAGCATTAGGGAATTTACAGAGAAGAATTGTATGTACATTTTTGAAAGTTCAAAGGCACTCTACCTCATGCTGGTCATATAAAAGACAAATATTACAGAAGAAGCAATCAAATCGCACGGAAAGTATCTAGATGCCTACTCTATTTCCACGTAAATATTGGATAGAATGAAGAAAACGACAAACTTGACTTACATAGTATAGCAGCTGCAGATATATGTCCTTCTTCATAATGTGGGAAAAGGATAATTTTTGGAATTAAGAGACTATTGTAAAGCCAGACAACGATTAATAGGCCCATACAGAACCAGCCCTGAGGGTCAACAACAAAATGAATTCGTAGTCTCATTGTACATAATATGATGAGTTTGTCCCACACTGGAAGGGGGAAATCAGCCTAAAGGAGAAAAGAATTGCAATTAGAATTAGATTAGCAATATGAATAATCAAAACACCTAATCATAATATCTGCAAATTTATGAATTTTTTGAAGTGCCTCCAATCTGGAGTTATGTTAGACTAAAATACAGATAGTCCTCGACTTACAGTCACAACTGAGACTGGTTGTAAAGCAAGTCACCACTGTCATTAAGCAAATCATGGGGTCTTAAGTCCAATTCCAGCTTATCCAATGGGTAATTGTTTGCTGATCACATGTTCTGTGGGACGTTGCAATCAGTCATAAATGCAAGCCAGTTGCCAAGCAACTGAAATGCAATCATGTGGTATAGCAGTCATATATTTGAATATAGATTGTAACTTTTTTTCATATTGGTTATAAATTCAAACAGTTGTTAAGCAACCAGTTGTAAGTCGAGGACTATCTCTAACCACAGGCCCGACCACACTGTAATTCTTACTCTTTATTTAAATGATTGTCAAGCCTCCACTTCTAGTTTACCCTAACTTTATACTTCTTTGATTTTTCTTTTTTATATTTAGGGAAATCTATACAACCTTTCAACCCAGATTTGCTTCCACAAAAATGAAAACAACATAATTATATAAAATCATTAAAGAAGCAGCAGGTAGAAGTAGGGAAGAATGATGCCTTCTTCCCAGAAAGACAACAGGGTAGATGCAGGCCAACCTTCCTCAGACAACAATTTCAAAGATGGGGCATTTCTATCAAGAAGACCAAGTCTTCAAAATCCCCAGTCCTGCCATTAATGGTGTGGCTTCCTCCAATATGACTTCAGAATTACAGAACACAGTTGGAGGGGACCTTGAGCAACTCCTTCCTCAAGCAGGAGACCCTATACCAGGGGTAGGCAACCTCGGCTCTTTTATGACTCATGGACTTCAACTCCCAGAATTCCTGAGTCAGCATAGCTGACTCAGGAATTCTGGGAGTTGAAGTCCATGAGTCATAAAAGAGCTGAGGTTGCCTACCCCTGCCCTATACCATTCCAAACAAATGGCTGTCCAGTCTCTTCTTAAAAACCTCCGTGATGGAGCCTCTACAACTTGTGGAGACAAGTCATTTCTCTGATCGTTCTCTCTGACAGGAAATTTCTCCTTAATTCCATTGGATCTCTCTTTGAGAAGATTCCATCTGTTACTTCAAAGCATGGTCTTTCAAATTAACAAATTCAAAACCACACAAGGATTCTAAATTATGTGCACAAATCAACATTTTAGTAGATAATGCAACAGCTCAGCTAATAAAGTGTAATTTCAAAATCTTCAAAGAGAGCTTCACATGCTTTGTATATCGCATAAGCCATATCCTGATTATTTTGAAGCTGTGGTTAACCAGTCAACCCATTTCCAGCCAAAAGAGAATGTAATTGGTCCACTATCCTAAGAGGCACATGACATGATGTCATAAGACAATATTGGTCAAAACTGTAACAGTGTGCCTCCCTGAAACCTATGAAATGGATCCCAACAAAGAATAGGCTAAATTTCAATTCTCCGAATAGAGAAGCCACATACCTACAGAATCTTCAATGTGTCAAAATTAAACTTTAATCTCCTGACTCTCATCCAGCCCATTACTGGTTCCAGGTACTGATTCAGCACTTTTACAGACTCATCTAAGTGACATGTAAAAAAGAAACAATGTTGAAAGAAAAATAGTCATAATTAACCTTTGATAATTTTACTCAATGGTCTGATGTACATGCTGAATAACAGCTGAAAAGTATTCAAAGCCTTGAGCTAGAGTCCTTCAAAATGTTGTTTTTACTCGTCTGAACTCTTTCATTTTTCATCGGTTGTTGGTTGTTAGCTGCGAAGTCGTGTCCGACCCATCGCGACCCTATGGACAATGATCCTCCAGGCCTTCCTGTCCTCCACCATCTTCTGGAGTCCATTTAAGCTCACACCTACTGCTTCAGTGACTCCATCCAGCCACGGTAACAGAAAATAACTTCATCGGTAACAGAAAATAACTGATTACAATTACTGTGCAGTTGTAATTCTAATCATTCAATAACAAAACTACTGTAGTTTTCTGGATGTGCTAAAATGACATCTCCAATATAACTCTCAACAAGAAAAATATTAACCTTGCTGGCTGGGAATTCTGGGTGTTATAGAAATGGCCTGCAGAGAATTTAGCTAATGCAACATTCTGCAGGAGAGTAACTATCTTGATTTCCACATAATTTGTCAAGGTAATCAGAACAAAATAATGTAGGAATGTTTATAATTTCTTATTTGAATTGAAAGTATTTTCAGTGATACTCTGCACACCACAGGACTCACTGCTTATCAGCAGTTTGTTCCATATTCTATTAAAAATTGAAATTATATGCAAACTAACTTGAACATCATGGTTTTTTTTCCCTCCTCTACTTCTCCTTTTGCTTTTCACTTCTTGCCTGAGATTCTTAGCAGCTCAGAAGCTTAGTTAAATTGTAAACATTAACTGTAGTGCAAAATATTTATTCTCAACTCCTGCAGAGTACCGTATTTTCCGGCGTATAAGACTACTTTTTAACCCATGAAAATCTTCTCAAAAGTCAGGGGTTGTCTTATACGCCAGGACAGGGCTGGCTGGAAAACCTGGAGCGGATCTCCCATTTAGTCTGCACAGGGAAAGCGGGACCAATTGGAGAAGAAGCTGCAGTCTGTGATTTTTTACAGGCTGGGGTCTGGGCGTCTTTCCTTCTAAAGTTGAAGAGCAGCGGTAGTATATCCCAACTTGAAAGGCAGGTGGGGAAGGCAGCAGACAGAGCAGCGGCTTAGCTCTAAGGACACATTTGACTCAGGAACTGGGCAGGCTGGCTGGAAAACCTGGAGCGGATCTCCCATTTGGTCTTTTTTTAAAAAAATCCCATTTATATCCTGCCCTTCTCCGAAGACTCAGGGTGGCTTACAATTTAAAGCACAAATCAATGTGCTTAGCAATAGCCTTCATTCTGTATATATGCCTGTTTATTAGGGCTTTCACACCACCCCCCCCAAGCAGCATTATTACAAAGTCAGCTTATTGCCCCCAACAATCTGGGTCCTCATTTTACCTACCTTGGAAGGATGGAAAGCTGAGTCAACCTTGAGCCTGGTGGGATACGAACCTGCACTAATTGCAGGCAGCTGGTGTTACTTAAGGCTCTGCGCAGGGAAAGCTTTAGAGTGAATTAGGAAAAGTGAAAAAGTGAATTAGGAAAATAAGGGACGGTTGCTGGAATTGGGTATGTGTAGTTTAATGAAGAGAAGGGTGAGGGGTGACGTGACAGCAGTGATCCAATATCTCAGGGGCTGCCACAAAGCAGAGGGAGCCAAGCTATTCTCCAAAGCACCTGAAAGCAGGACAAGAAGCAATGGATGGAAACTAGTCAAGGAGAGAAGCAACCTAGAACTAAGGAGAAACTTCCTGACAGTTAGAACAATTAACCAGTGGAACAACCTGCCTCCAGAAGTGGTGAATGCTCCAACACTGGAAGTTTTTAAGAAGAGACTGGACAGCCATTTGTCTGAGATGGTATAGGGTTTCCTGCCTTAGCAGGGGGTTGGACTAAATGACCTCCAAGGTCCCCTCCAACTTATTATTATTATTATTATTATTAATATTATTATTATTATTATTATTATTATTATTTATTGTTTAATCCACTTGCACTGTTTTATGTTTACATGTTTGATGACAAACGGCCTTATGTTTATAAGTGACAGTTTTCCTACTAAGCACCTGCATGTCATAAGCATTTGAATTAAAATTACCATATTAAAATCAAATCTGATGTTTTTTAATTTTTATTTGGTGTGCGTTGGAAGAGGGGTAGTTTTATACGGCGAGTATAGCCCAAACCCTATAATTTAACAGGAAATGTAGGGGGTCGTCTTATACGCCCAGTCGTCTTATACGCCGGAAAATACGGTATAGCTTTTTTTTTTTTAAACAGAATCTGCTCCAACAAAAAATGCATACAGAAAATGTGTTAAGTGAAGCTCTGGTTTCCATCTACAGATACAGAACACTCTATGGGAAATGCTCAAATTCAAAAAAGATAAGTCAAGTTTTTCTTTGCCAAGAAAAGTTCAGCAAACAAATCAGAAATTGCATAAAAACAAGTAACATTCTGAAAACATACAAGAGAAGAAGGATTACTTCACTGAGGGTGTATCACGCCATATCTAGTGGTCATACAGCATATTTGTACTTAATTATCAAAGGTTTCACTTTGCTATTAGAAAGGCAATAGGTAAGAACTGGAGCAAATTTTCTGCTATAAAATGATCAGTAAAGACCTAGAGGAGTAAACATGGGAAGATTAATATATGTAACTATCAGCCACTAATATCCTTGGCTCTTGGAAGCTATAGAATAAACCAGGCTGGCATTATCTGATCCATAATTCTAATCAATATCTATCTTGGAATTTATATAATTAGACTTTGCAGAGCAAATCTTTGATACAAAGGTTCTATTAGAAGCATGCAGATCTGAAACAGCAGATAGGAAAACCGCCTATCATATCAAGACTTACTAATACAGGAGGAGGGATAATTTTATATAAAGTCAAGACAACAATTGGCTGAAGAAGGATACTGTTTTCAACCGTTTTTATATACTCAGTTAAAAGAAAGGTTTGATATGGATAAAAAGATAATTGGAATTGAAAAACCAAACAGAAATTGACATTGAATTATGTACAAATGATAAGCTTTTGTTAAGATCTGAAACAGAAGAAAAAGGTTAAAGATTGCATGACAAAATGTCTATTAATTTTGACGTAATATGCCCGATACGAAGAAGATTCACTAACTCTTTCCAAACTAGAAATCTACAGGCCATTGCCTTTTTCTCCACTCACAAGCCAGGCAGCCTGAAGACAGCTTTAGGTGTTCTGCTCTGGAAGCTGCGTTTTCCCTCTTCCCTCCAGATATGGCATGTCAGCAATGCTGCTGGTTACGTTAATATGCATGCAGGAGGAGATTTGAAATGATGTGTAGGCAAACTTGTGGCTCCAACTGATCCTGCCAGTTTCCTGTTAGAATACCCTTTTTCAACCAGCTCCTGACTTATTCTCTTGCCCTCTTGATCCTCTTTGGGCTATGAAGGAGACCAGATCCTGACTTTCATAGTCACTTTTTAAAAAAAATCACGCCATAGATCCACCAGTTGACACAGAGTGCAAAGCCCAAATGAGTAGCCATTGGTGAAGAGGAACATGGAGTTGCTCTTGAAGAAGAAATTCAACAGCAGTTACGCAAACATCAGCTTTGCCCTCTGGAAGGAGTGAGGGGAAAAACTTCAAGATCGCCTTGCCTTACTTTGGTATAAGAGCAGGGAGAGAGAATCTTCATCAGGCTGTTAAGATTCTGTTATTATATTCTGCAACAATAAAGTAAGGTTCTAGTAGTCCTTGTGGAATCTGTTTCCTAAGCTGGGTTACCTTAAAGGGCTGACACTGGCTTTAGATATGTAACTGGAAGTAAAGCTGAAAGGATTTGTCCATGGTACATCCATACCCTGAATGGCAGGGAATTTCTTTCTCAGTGGACATGGCTGGGAGGAACCATGGTTCCTCACTTAAATGTTCTTGGGTAGTCTACGGCTTTCTCAGCTAAATCCTTATTGACATACTCTTTTTGCTTCTTCTTAAATGGTTGACAGGTTGAACTGGTTGTCCCATCATTTCAAGAAAAATTTAATCAGTCTATGGAGAAAACAAAATTAAACTAATGGAACAAGCAGAAAACATTGTGTATGCCAATCTGCAGAGGCTTTTCTTGTGGCGAATGATGTTCATGACTGGAATTCCAGTCAAGCCAAGCAACCCATTTACAGCCTTCAGGAATTTATGCATGTCAGCTGTATTGACAGCAACACTGACCCTTTCTGGGTGCTTTTGGGGGGAGGGGAGGGCGATCTGCATAATTTAGGACAGACGGATTTGAGAGTTGAGAGTGGAGGTTCGCTCTCCTAGCTTGTGGGTCGGAGAACAAACCTCCACCCTCATCCTCCACCCCAGCTACAGATATTCTCTCCGCTATCGCAAAGAGATTGGTTTCTTAGTTGGATCAAGGACAGGAGGAGGAGAGAATGGCAACGCAGGTGTGGGGATGTGGACTGTCTCATTAAAGCAGCTACATCGTTGGACAAGCTCTCGCAGCTACCCGGGCAAGGCTTCGGTCATATCCCTGCGATTCTGGATAGGGGCATTTATTTATTTATTTTTATTTTTATTACATTTATATCCCGCCCTTCTCCGAAGACAGGGCGGCTTACAAGCTTAGCAGTAGCCTTCATTCTATGTATATGCCTGCTTGTTAGGGCTTTCACACACACCCCAAGCGGCATTATTACAAAGTCAGCTTATTGCCCCCAACATTTGAATGAGCCACCAGGCAAAAATACTACAGTACATTCACACGCATACACGCACCCCCCCCCCCCACACACACATTTTGCAAAGAACCTCTTCCACACGAAGCACCGGACCATCCTCCTGAAACCACCCACCCCACCCCCGCTTGCTCATTTCTAAGCAAAAAAGAAAAAGTCTTGGCAGGCAAGCCAGGCCAGAGAAGGGAGCCGCGGTTCCTCAAGCAACTCCGCAAACCCCCAGCCTTTTGCAAGGAGCTGCGCGACAAGGGAAAGTAGGCGCGGAGCGTTCCTGCCGTGAAAGGCGGAAGGGAAACGGGCAAGGCAGGCAGGCAGGCAGGCAGGCAGGCAGGGTCCCGGCTCATTCGGCTCCCTCCTTTTCCACACCGCCGCCAGCCGCCCCTCCCGCTGCCCGCGAGCCCCATCCGAGCGACAGCGCTGCCTCCCGGCGCTTGGCGTCACTCTCGCGTCGCTCACTCACCGACGGGAGGCCCCGCGGACCCCCGCGCGCGAGATTCAGCGCCGCGCCGCCGGCTTCCGCTACCGTCCTGCGCGCGCGCGCGAGCAGAGGCCCTGCCAACGGCTCGCGTCCTCTCGCGCCGGGAGGCTGGAGGAAAAAAAGCAAAAGCAAAAAAAAAAAAGCCCTTCCTACCCGGCTCGTTTTTACGTGCTTAAAAAGCCGGCGGCTTCCTGTTACTTTCGCTTCACTTCCGCCCGTGCGAGAGCGAGTTGGGTGGAAAAGCTTGCAAGCTTTCTTAGTCGCGGTCTGGAGCCTAAAGGAGGAAGGAAGCGCCGCTCCGTGGCAAAGGCGTCGTGAGCGTTGATAGTAGTAGAGCCGAAGGCTCTGCAAGGCGGTCCTAGACTCACCACCGCTATTGAGCCCAAAATGTTTGTGGTTAAGTGAAGCGTTTGTTAAGCGAGCGTGGCCCCATTTTATGACCTTTTCTTGCCAGAGTTGTTAAGTGAATCACGGCGGTTGTTAGTAGCTAGTAATGGTTATTAAGTGGATCTGGCTTCCCCATTGGTTTGGGTTGTCATAAGGTCACAAAAGCTGATCACACGACCCAGGGACACTGCAACTGTCATAAGTACATGCCAGTTGCCAAGCATCGGAATTTTGATCATGTGACTAATGGGAGTGCTGCAGTGGTCATAAGTGTGAAAATAGATGTAAGTCGCTTTTCAGTGCTGTTGTAACTTTGAACGGTCACTAAATGAGCTGTTGTAAGTCGAGGACTACCTGTAATATCAAAAGAACAATGTACCTATATCCTTTTTTTTACCTAATATAGTGATTGCCATGAAATACAGGTTTTACAATACAGTATTAAACAAAGCATTGCATAAAATAAAAAGGGGAAATACGATTTTGTGCTGGCAGCCATCCAGTTGAACAGGCAAAAGTTATATAGAATATGAACTTCGGAAGTTGGGTACCAATCTTTTCAGTATGGGTTCAAATAGCACTCAGCTTAGTAAACCGAATAGGAGTCTCAAGTTTATATAATACTTTGACAAATTCAGCGTAGGGTTGCCTTGTATCATATACGTCTATGTAATTGCGATGTTTTGCCTTTCAAGGTAGAACAAACAGAATAGATGTACTTTATTAATTTTGCTCAGTGGCCATCAGTACAATTCCAAAGTAGTAAATCTGTGAAATAATAATGTATTCAATTTGGCCATTACCCAAATTGCCAGACTGACTGAGGGTGGCTCAACATAACATGACAATACCAAAATAACAATCTGAGTAAAACAGGCTGGTCTGAACTGCATAAAAAAAGATCTGATCAACACACAAACCTAGTATCTGCACCCAGCAGGGGTTTCCAGAGTCCAGGAGAAGAGTCATGTCCAGAATATCATCTGGTATGAATCTACCCAGATTTCAGGGGGAACCTCATTCTGGAGATCAGGTGCTGCAACAGAGAAGGGAAGCTATATAGGTCCTGAAAGATGGCAGTTTTTGATTGGAGGGAACCAGAGCACATCAACCCTGTTGGTCTTGAACCATCCATTTTATGACCTTGCCACAGTTGCTAAGTGAATCACTGCAGTTGTAACAGAGTTAAGTGAATCTGGCTTCCCTGTTGACTTTGCTTGTCAAAAGGTCGCAGGAAATGATCACATGACTCCAGGACATTGCAACCATCATAAATACTGTATGAGTCAGTTGCTAAGCATCTGAACTTTGATCACATGACCATGGGGATACTGTAACGGTCATAAATGTGAAAAACAGTCATAATTCACTTTTTTCAGTGCCATTGTAACTTTGAAAAGTCAATAAATGCATTGTTGTAAACTGAGGACTACCTGTACCACTAGAGATACATAATCTTTCAAATAGCCAGATTCCATGTTCTGAAGAGCTTTATAGGTGACAGACAGTTTGATCTAGTGGTTAAGGCACCAGGTTAGACAACTTGGAGACCCTGAGTTCAAGTCCCCTTAGCCACGAAAGCCAGCTGGGTGATTTTGGGTGGCCAGTGTCTTTAAGCCCAATCCATCTCTTTAGGTTGTTGTGGGGGGAACAGGATGAGGAAGGGGTATTAAGTACATTTGCTGCCTTGAGTTATTTGTAAACATAATAAAGGTGGGATACAAAGGAAAATAGCCAACCAACAGCATCCTGAATTGCATCTGGAAGCAAACTGGCAGCTAGTGCAACTCACAAAGCCGAGTTGTCACATAAGCATGCTAAAGCATGCCCATCTCTACTCATGCCACTGCATTCTGGCCCAGTTGAAGCTTCTGAATGGCCTTCAAGGACAATACCATATGGAACAGTAAAATAAATTCTTGGTATGAAAAGTTGAATATACTTCCATGCTGTACCTTTACTCTGAGTTATGGTAAGTCATAAACTAGAATTAACTTTGTGGTGCAGAAATTGGGTTCCTTATTATTTACCTGTTTTAGTAAGATAATGTTCTAGACCAGACATGTCAAACTTGCGACATCATGTGACATCGTGCAACGTATCGGGATGGTTTTGCCATTGCCGGCAATGAGATGGGTGTGGCTTCCGGATGACACATCTGGCTCACGGCCTGGCAGTTTGACACACCTGTACTAGACATATAGAATGTTTGGGGCCATACATTACTCTGTTAAATGATATAAAGGTGTCAGTAAGCTATGCATGGAACTTGCTGTCACTTCTTAGGTTGCAAATATAGGAAAAATTCCTACAAAAGCATTGGTACTTTTATGTGGAATTTTAGCTACAGTATTACATTAAATTTAAATGAGATCTATTTCGAAATTTTAGACAAGTGTGTTACTGTAAAATAGAAATTTACTTCATTAGAGTTACCAGATTTGGGCTTGAAAAAATCCAGGTGACCACTAAATAAAATCCTTGCTTCAATCACAAATGAAATGACCAGGTAATATGCTTTTCTGAAGTGAGTAAGACTTATTTCTGAGTAAACATACTTAAGGTTGAGTCACCAATTAAGAATCCATTTGAATAATGAAGAAACTGATAAATTTGATTACGGGTGCAACAGGATGTCAGCAATAAAGGCAAGGTAAGTAGGTTATTATTTATTCAAAGTAAGTCATAGCACTTAGCTTTGATCTTATCTGAACTAGAAAAAGCCAAGCAGGGTTCACCCAGATCTACCTAACTGATAATCCCAGATCATAGGCAATGGCAAGCCATATTCTTGCTAAGAAAACTACATAGATTTTTCCTTGAAGTCTGAACCAAATTTAACTCTAGAGAGTCTTTACCTGGAAAGTCATGGGCATACAAGAGAAGTGGTGGGCAGGCCAAAATTATGGTAATGTGTGACAACATCATCAAGCAATGTTGCAATTTACATGCATACATAAGGCATTGGGATGCAAGTATGTAATTGAGGCATTGTGTGTCATGATGGTGACGCTGTATATGTGGCCATTTTGCTGTCATTGCAGTTTAACCACAGATGCTTCTGGGAATAGTCACAATGAATACAACCTACAACACTTCTCCTTTCACATATGCACAGAGATACTGAAAGAATGGAAGAAAATTGCAAACCTTCAGAAAATTCTTGGATATATACTGTATATAAAGGTAAAGATAAAGATTTTCCGTCCAGTTGTGTTCAATTCTAGGGGATATACATACATACATACATACATACATACATACATGTGTGTGTACATGATAGATGATACATACATACATACACATATAAAGATACATACATAGAGCTGGTATGTATATACATACACCAAATCAAAATATATTAAAAAACAGCAAAAGTCAAAATCGGGAGGTCCTTGGTGCTCTCTGAGTTTCTTTGTTTTCTTGGCAGCCGTATGATTTTTTAAGTAAAAATTACATCAAGTATAATTTCTAGCACATTGTCCAAGTCCAATGAATTATCTTATATGGCTCCTATAAAAATTATCTTGTTTGGATTCTATAGAAAGAAATATTTTAAGCAAATTCTGCCCAGAGCAAAATCAATTATGGCTAATTGCCATAGGCAGATCAGGATGGATGGCAGCTTCATCGCTACCAGCTGGGAATTCTGCATTGAGCACCCACAACTGATGCACATACTCAGTCTCCTGGCTGTGAAGACACCCCCCCCCATCTGTCAGAGTGGCAGGATGCCCACCCTGAGCTAGTCTGATTTTTCTGTTCTGCATTAACATTCTAAATGTAGGTGAAATAGACAGCTTAAAGATTATCAACTTGCATCATATTTGGAAAAGAAATATACAATGAAATATTAACTATTTTTAAAGAGGTAAAGTCTAAACGGGTAACACGTATATCCCAGTTGTTCAGTGAGTTTTACCCCATTTTATGACCTTTCTTGCCAAGTGAATCACCACAGTTGTTAGTAACATGGCTGTTAAGTAAATCTGGCTTTCCCATTGACTGCTTGTCAGAAGATTGCCAAAAGGTGATCACATGACCCCAGGACACTGCAATCGTCATAAATGCATGCCAGTTGCCAAGTGTCCAAATTTTGATCATGTGACCATGGAGATGCTGCAGTGGTTGTAAGTATGAAAAGCAGGCATAAATCACTTTTTTCAGTGCCATTGTAAATTTGGTCACTAAGTAAATGGTTATAAGTCAAGGAGTACCTGTAACAAAATTGTTATAGGTTGGGTTTTTTTTTAATTCAAATTAAATAGCCTCCAAGGATTATTAGTGTTGACCTGTCCTTTCCAATTAATCAGCTGTTTTATTCCTAGCTTCTTTCTCCTATGCATGTAGTCCTTGACTAATGACTGGTCACTTAGTGACTGTTTGAAATTACAATGGACCTCCTTTCCCAAAGCAATTTACAATCTTATTCCTAAGTTATAATATCTGAGCCTCCCCCATGCAGTCAGGTGACCATATTTTGGGCACTCTGCAATCACACATGTTATGTATGCAGGCATCTGCATAGCAACAGCCATCAGGGGGCGTTGGCCTGGACAGTTTCGGCGGGAAACCTAGGGCCAACCCCATTGGCTGTTAGCTTACCTGGCCAGGTATATAAGGAGGCCAGGTAGCCCTCATTCCTCAGTTCACTTCCCCTTCCAATAAAGAGCTGAACTCACACACCGGCTGGCGTCTCTCTTGCGTCGGACCCACTACACAATAACACATTTACAGCCATTTGCAGCTCCCTGTGGTCACATGACCCCAGTTTACAATAGTTTTGCTGGAAACCTGCATTTACTTCTAGTTTACAGGAAGAAACAATGGAAAACAACGATTGCCGCATTTGCTTAATGACTGCCATGTTCACACAGCAAAAAAGGCCGTAAAATTGAGTACAGTGGTAATGCTGAGAAAGCTGGTTTCTCAAGATATATCAGCTACACAAATTCTACCGAGCCCTTGCAGAGACAATCCTCAGTGCTTACTCAGCCCAAACTTTTCATCTTCTGTCATCTGCCTGCTGTTTTGAGATGAATCCTGGAAGAGTCTTTTGTTTTCAATATTTTGGTTTTTTTATTTGCAGTTTATATAATTTGCAAGCCATCTGGAACGTCGTCCTGAAAATGTGAGAATATGAATAACTGGAAATTGACTTCTATAACCTCAATTTGAATTGTACCAAAGGCTGACTTTCAGCAGCGGTTCTGGACTGTTTCCTCAAAAACCTTACCAGCAAACAAATATCCTTGTGTCTGGGGTTCCTAAACATTGCACAGCCATGCAGAATCTTTCTTGGGGCTCCCCGATGTCTTGTGTTATGTTGTTGTTTATAAATTACCACAGGAATCACCAGCTGTCATCATAAAATTTTTATTGGCACTCTGTAAATATTAAATCAGCAGGCTAAAATCATGCCATGTGCCTGAGCAGCTGATGCTCTCTTGTGGATGCAGCCAACCAGAGAAGAGGATACACGCAAGCCTGTCTACAAGCCTGGTTCTTCATGAGAAATTCTGGCAGGATCACTCTATAAGCATCGTCTTGAACCAGAACCTGCACCTTTCCTTCGCATCCATCACAAATGTTTTAAGATTAACAGCAGTGGATTATCTTGGCTAAATATATGAGCTTCCTACTCCAGAGATGAGAACTGAGCCTCATTTTCAAAGTGAAATGTGTGGAAAAGGCACAGATCTGCACCCTCATACTTTAAGACACACACTGAGGGTGCTTCAGCTTACATTTTGTTCCTCTGAATTTAGAATAAACTACGTACCTTTGAGCAGCCTAGCAGTACTGTTTAAGCCTCCTGGAAAGGCCTAGTTTGTACTCAGAATAGTAAGATGGTAACTTAATTATACCATTGCAATTTGTAGGTAGGTAGGGCTCATTGATACAAATGGAATATTGCATGTACTGTAGGTAAAACAAACACGCACATAAGGGAAAACAGTTTCGTCTTAAATTTCTTCCTGCCAGTTTTCATTGCTTTCAGGACCCTTTTAATGAAAGGGAGAAAAAAAAAGCATTGTGCTACATGGTCTCACAATCTCTAGCAATATAGGCTTGATACAGGTTTACCAGTTTGGAGAGCAAGCCTGGGTTATTAGGTAATAAGATATATGAGAAATACAAATCTTCACAAAGGATAATATATCTATGTATTCATTCACTCATTCATTCAATGAAAACTTCTTCTTGTTGTTGTTAGCTGCGAAGTCGTGTCCGACCCATCGCGACCCAATGGACAACATTCCTCCAGGCCTTCCTGTCTTCTACCATCTTCTGGAGTCCATTTAAGCTCACGTCTACTGCTTCAGTGACTCCATCCAGCCACCTCATTCTCTGTCGTCCGCTTCTTCTATTGCCCTCGATCTTTCCCAGCATTAGGCTCTTCTCCAGTGAGTCCTTCCTTCTCATTAGGTGGCCAAAGTATTTGAATTTTAGCTTCAGGATCTGGCCTTCTAAACAGCAGTCAGGATTGATCTCCTCTAGGACTGACCGGTTTGATCGCCTTGCAGTCCAAGGGACTCGCAGGAGAGTCTTCTCCAGCACCATAGTTCAAAGGCCTCAATTCTTTGGCGCTCAGCCTTTCTTATGGTCCAACTTTCACTGCCATACATTGCAACTGGGAAGACCATAGCCTTGACTATACACACTTTTGTTGACAGGGTGATGTCTCTGCTTTTTAGTGTGCTGTCTAGATTTGCCATGGCTTTCCTCCCCAGAAGCAGGCGTCTTTTAATTTCTTGGCTACAGTCCCCATCTGCGGTGATCTTGGAGCCCAGGAAAACAAAATCTGTCACTACCTCCATTTCTTCCCCATCTATTTTCCAGGAATTGAGAGGGCCAGATGCCATGATCTTGGTTTTCTTAATGTTAAGTTTCAACCCAAGTTTTGCACTCTCCTTCTTCACCCGCAACAAGAGGCTCTTTAGTTCTTCTTCACTTTCTGCCATTAGAGTGGTATCATCTGCGTATCTTAGGTTGTTGATATTTCTTCCGGCAATCTTAATTCCAACTTTTGATTCATCTAGCCCTGCCTTTCTCATGATGTGCTCTGCATATAAGTTAAATAGGCAGGGCGACAGTATACAGCCTTGCCGGACTCCTTTCCCAATTTTGAACCAATCAGTGGTTCCGTGTCCAGTTCTCACTGTTGCTTCTTGACCTGCATATAGGTTTCTCAAGAGACAAATAAGATGGTCTGGTACTCCCATCTCTTTAAGAACTTGCCACAGTTTGTTATGATCCACACAATCAAAGGCTTTAGCATAGTCAATGAAGCAGAAGTAGATGTTTTTCTGGAACTCCCTAGCTTTCTCCATGATCCAGCGTATGTTGGCAATTTGATCTGTAGTTCCTCTGCCTCTTTGAAATCCTGCCTGTACTTCTGGTAGTTCTCGATCCACATACTGCTGAAGTCTAGCTTGTAGGATTTTAAGCTCTGAATTGGCTAGCTTCTTATATACTGTACTGTGTAGGAAGTTTGACAGCAAGTATTTTAGCATCTTTATTTTACTTCTACTTGTGATTTGTGCAACAAAGTGAACATAATGCTCACCTCTCCTATTTTCCTCATGACAACTCTGTGGGGCTGAGCTGTGAGGAAATAACTAAGCCAACATCATCCAGTTGGTTTTCACATCTAAACAAGGACTACAACTCATGATTTCATGGTCTCTAGTTCAGCACCTTAACTCCTACACTAAACTGGGTATTATATTGCAGTTGTATGATAGTACATGTCTATTTAGAAATGAATTCTGTTTATTTAAAGATGAAGTACTTTGAAGAAGGTATGTATAGGACCATGATCAAGCTATAATTCAATTCCCAACTTTGAAAAAACACTGTTGAGCTAGTAAGGGTTACTTCTGAGCACACACACACATATATGAATAACTTACAACTAATAAAGGAACTAAAGCATAAAATGAATAGTTTGACAAAAAAAAAGCATGTTCACATCACACATGAAATCCTCACCAATTAACCCAATTCAACATGGACTTTAAATATTAGGTAAATATTTTAACTTTTGATCTTACACAAACAGCCGACATAGTTTCCTGGATGCTAGAAACTGATCTTCCATTGTCAGTATGGAATATTTTGTAACCATCGCTAGCCCATTCCTATTTTCTTACAAGAATGTGTTTTAGCATTTATTAACATTTCAGATATTTTAAATATTGCTCACAGTATTTTCAAGTTTTTGCATCCCCTCCTTCCCTAAAATCTGTGCTAACAATAAATATGCAATTCTTTTTTTAATTGTTAGAGGCATTACTGGGATAGTGTGATCCAGAACAGCTATTTATGTTAATTAACCTGATTTTTAAAACAGAAAAAAAGTACTCTGGAGACTGACAATTACTCATATTTAAGTAAGATAAGTATAGCAATAATTGTTAATTACTTCTCCAGCAGGAAATACCTTTGAAAATCCAGAATATTTAAATTGAATTATAAAAACTCAAAATACATAAGCTACTTTTGAGAACAGCCCATGTCCTATGTACAGTGAACTGTGATTGTACTGAAGCCCTTGGCCGCTATCCTTGGGCGGCAATCTTTTGCCTTTACTTTTTTTTTTTTTTTTGGTTGTTAGCACCTGGGCTCAACTTGCTCTGAATATGGGAGTTGACTCTTAAAATCAGATCCAATTAACACATCCTTGATATAACAGAATACAGTGTTAATTACATGCAGCTGATCATTGCTGGGTTAATTAAACACTCACCCCCCCAGCAAAGGCATTAATCTAATTAACAATTACTACAGCTGCTGTTTTCTCTTTACACTTGCTTTCTAAATGGTGCATATTCACACTTCAGTCCTAATCCAGCAAATTCTTCCTCTAAAGAATTCCCTTTGAGGTGGATGGCAGAAAGAGGTTAGAAATTGTGGTCAGTGCTCAGAGAACTGAATACTGAGAAATAATTTGATACTCTTGAACATGCGTGGTGTTTGCTAAAGACCAAACTAAAATATGTTTATATTTTCTTATTTGATATACCCCTTTTAACTGTTGGAAGTTTGAACATTGTAGCAATTTTACAGTACCCATTAAGAAGTAGTAGCAGCAACCTTAAACTCAGTTCTCCTTAGAACTAGAACTGATGTACAGCAATACTGTAGAGTTTTGTGTGCAAAGTTCTACTGAACTAGTGGTATAGGTATACCTACATGTGAATATATGGGAAAAAAGATTTAAAGTTTAATTGTACACATCAGCTATTAGAAAGGAATTGATGGAAATTAAAATTCTAATAGGTCTTGAGTTCCAATGTATTTAATGTATTTACTGAGAGTTGGGCAGCATATAAATTTAATTATACTTTCTTTTGGTTATTTATTTATTTATTTATTTAGTTACATTTATATACCGCCCTATTCCCTGAGGACTCAGGGCGGTTTACAGGGAATTAAAAAATCCACCATACAAAAGTTAAAAAACCAAATTAAAAAATATTAAATTCACCCTGTATACTTAAAACCCCAGTTAAAAATTTCTCCTCAGCCTGGGCCTGAGAGCTCAAAGAGCCAGGTCTTCAGGCCCCGGCGGAATGATCGGAGGTCGGGGGCAGTCCTCAGCTCCACCGGCAGCTGGTTCCAGAGGGCAGGCGCTCCCACTGAGAAGGCCCTATCCCTGGGTGTCACCCGCCGGCAATCTCTCACCGGCGGCACCCTGAGCAGACCCTCCCTGTGGGAGCGCACTGGGCGAAGGGCGTTTGATGCCGGCAGCAGGTGTTCCCTCAAATAGCCCGGACCCAGGCCATGTAGGGCTTTATAGGTAATAACCAGTTATAATACCACATACTAGAATATTGTCATCGTTTTTGTTTTAAATGAGCTGTTCAGATCTCTAATCAACTTGATGTCACATTTGGAACCATCAATGCTGGGCTACAAAATATGGAAGTCTGCAGCCCAAACTGGTAGCCTAATTTTCCTTTCATTCCTATTCAGGATTTTTTTTCCTCTGAAATTCAAATATGAGGCAGCATACATAAAGATGGAGAGGAAAAGGCAATTTAAGCTTTATAGGACATACTGTACTGCTTGTGACATCCCTATTTCCCTATTACAGCAAAAATGCAGGTGAGGATATATCCCAAAAGCTTCAACAATGAGAAAGGCACATGATTTAGTGAAAATGTGACTTTGAGAAATAAATGTTAAGAGCCTTGAAGCAAAACATTTTTTGCATACTTTGTAAGAGATCAGTAATTTCAGGCCATAAATTGTAAAATATTTTTATTCAAAGTATATAAAGCAGGCAGTAATTCCATATTTTATTGTGGATGATAAACAGAGTATTCACATTGCGCATTTAGTCCTACGGTGCAAAAGCAAGCTTTGCTTTGCTACTCAATGTTCACTCCAGTAGGTCTACTATTACTATCCTGTCTTGTGTTCCACATTTATCAGGATCATACTTTTGTTTTAAAATGTACATAAAACACATACCCAAATATACCCCTAAAAAGATGAAGCCTATTAAAATTATTGTTGCTAATTGGACATCTCAAGCTGCAATTATGTTTGGAGTGTGCCGTTTCCTATAAGCTACAACAGTCTTTATCAAGGCAGATGCAAACTATTACAGAAGGATTTATCAGTATTCCTGGCTGAGCAAGTATAGATTCAATTGAAAGTCAAGTTATTTCAGATGGTTCATATGTGCTAAGGCTCATTCAAATAGAGGGGTGGGTGTAGAAACCCTCCTTCCATTTCTTCTGTATTCTGAATTTCACACCTGCATTCTTCAATGATCATAACCCTCTTGGTTACTGGGTTAACCATGGTGCAGTTCATCTTCAGTTGCTTCATGGAGAATTTGGTGGGCGAGCAGTGGGAACAAAAGCTATAAATGCGATCATCAGCGCCAGGAACATGGAAAGAACTGCATTTCCCAAAGCAAAGGTTGTTTTGTATCACCACTTTGTCACAATTTTCATGTGTAACGCTCTGAAAGGAAACACATTTATTAAAACAAATGCCATAGTACTATGTTAGAATAAGATAGCCAGATATACAAAAAAATAATGTGTCCCTGCAACCTTTAGGTGCAAGCCAGTAATATTAATACAGGGGTAAGAATTGTTTTAGACACTAATAAATTCCAACTTTACTGCCTTGACCATTATTAGAAATGCAGAAAGATTTAAAGGGAAAATCTGTTTGCCGGCTCTTTGAAATATAGATATTTCTACAAATTACTCAGTTATTGCCTAAGAATTCCTTGAAGATTTTCCCCAGCAGAATGTGAGTCAAACACCCACTTTCAGCTTTTTGCAATTTCAGTAGAACAAACCTGGAGTCTACTGTAACAGAAATTTCCAGCCCAAAGTTATTAATATTCTGGGTTTTTTTTAATACAGTTGTAATATTTCAAATATCAGACAATTTCTAAGAACCACTTCTTTCACTGCAATTAAACTCCAAGGTTTTGGCTGCAAAAATCCATTTGCTATCAGATACCAACAAATATATATTTTAAAAATCCACATTTTTTCACATAGGGGCTGTGTAAATTTTTACAACCCTTATTTTAGCTTTTCTTCTATAAATTGGGGAAAATAGCTTCTCTTGTAGGGCTATTCTAAGCTTGAGCAGTATAGCATGGCCCATTTCTAATTAAAATGTAGGAAAGTATTATATTTGTGACATTTACCTGAGAGAAAGGAAGCATGTTGCAAACCTCCTGGTAAATCTCAGTTACCTTGATTGGAAGGATCACCTCTTCAGATCTTGACTTGGACTTCAATTTAAAAAGGTCCCAGAATTTTTTGGCATCTTTTCTGAAGGCTGCTGCTGCGTCTCGTTTAGTCTGTGGGTGAGAAGGTGGAGAAGGTGGATGTTTTGGATACACAGAGGATGAGGTTATGTTTGAAGAAGCCCAGCCTCCCAAATCAGCCATTTCTTGCTTAACTGTATCTGGGGAAATAAAACGAGGTTTTTGAGGTCCTCGTGGCAAGTCTTGTTTGATTTTCATTTCTGCCAGTGATGCCACTGGCCCCTCAGGTTTCCTCACAATTCTTTCAAATGCCCCCAAATACTTAGTGAGCATATGTAGGGAGTTTTTCTGCTGCATGTCTTCTCTTTGTTCTGCTTTTCCAAGCCATGAAATCAACAATATCTGAAACAATAGTAAAAACATCGTTGTTGCCTCTTTCCTTCAATTCCCTTCTGTTAAAAAAAAAAGGCAGCAGGAAGATTGTTGTATTTATAAAGGAAGCCTGAAGTACTTGTTTCCAGCTGTTGAGTAAGGGAGGGGGGAAGAGACAGAGGAGAAGGCTAATCAGTGACACCCATTAACATTCATTAACTACAGCCTCTAACAATGATAAAGTTAACTTGTCCTGCTGTGTGTGTATTTCTAGTTACATCTGTTTTCTCTAGTAGGAGTCATTCTGAATTTTTTGGATTAGAAGTTTAGCTGTTGTCTTAAGTATTGGGGAAAGTTCGCAGATATTAATTTAGCTAGTGCTTTTGGTCCCAAGTCACCATAGGGCATTAAGGATTCAATACAATAACATGGAGAATGCAGCTTTGAATTAAATTTCTTGTCTTAGTAAGATGAAAGTTTATCATTTGAAAATAACAGCTGGGTTATATCTAGTCAAGTTATATGCCATTTTGAATGGATCCAATTAGATTTTTTTTAAAAAAACAACAACACAATTACACAGTGTAAAAACTAATAGAGGATGTACCTTTTGAAAAATGCAAATATTAAATAAAATAATGAGCCAGTTTCTCACTACTCAGATAATTAAAACACTTAGGATTTTGGAAATGTTCTAGTTCAACCTGTACTTATTGCAAGACTCTTTAATTTGTAGATCTTTTTAAGTCTTACAATAGGTAACAAAAATTGGGAAAATATTAGTCCACGCAGGTCCCCAGAGTGTAGACTTTAAGTATTGTCTTCCTTTTGATAATTAGGTATTATTCTCAACTTTGTTTGCACATGAACAGTTTGTAAATCATGGATAACTAACCAAAAATGTTCCTGTTGGTTTGGGTCAACCATCTTACGCTGTGTTTAAAAGAGAATGATCCATGTCAACTCTTGGTATTACTACTTGGTACCACTACTCTGGCACTCCATGTGTACCATAGTTGTAGTAATTTATTTTATCCATTTCTGAGGAAATGGGTTTGCCATGAAGGTTCTGTAAAATAAAATCTGAGTATTCATATTCCATCTTTTCTAGAAAGCCAAAGTTAACAACTGGACGTGTATAATAGGAAAGTTAACTATCTGGCAGGAGTGCCTTTCAAATCTCACTTACAGTTTATAAGCGAAACAAGCACTGCTAAAACTATCTTACTCATGCTGCACCAAAAGCATCCAGAATGTTTATAGACCTCAATGCAGTGGTGGGATTCAGCCAGTTCGCAACAGTTCGGTAGAACTGGTAGCTAACTTTTTGTTGCCCCGGCCCAGAATGAACCATCCACACAGAGAACCAGTTGTTCACATATTTAAATCCCACCACTGCCTCTATGGTGTCTTCATATATGAACTTTCAATGATTGTTTGGCTGTAAGTTATTGCTGTTCAAGCTGAAATCACCTCACCAGAAGGGATTGGATCCTATGTCCTTTCATATTATGGTGTAATTTTTAATCATTTCATAACTCTTCTCAGTTTAAAACATTGAAAACAGCATTGGCCATCAGTTCCTTAGTAGTTGCTTGACCTATAACCTATGTCTTTAAAAAATAAAACACATCATGTTCTATAATGGCAAGTAAAAAACATAACTGCTTTTTCTAAAAGTGAGAAGGTAAGTTTCCATCGGAGATACCACGTGGCTTTAACAAGCTAGGAAAAAAAAGTCACTTTCAATGCTTCATTTTATTATGATATATATTTTTCAACAGCTGGATGCAAGAAGAGGTCGCCTCCATTCTCATGGGACACATAAAACATACAGGGATGGAAACGGAGATAATAATCTTGGTAAGCAGTGAGTCCAAAGAAAGCTACTGCATTGTTTTAAGTGTCTGTCTCAGTCCTTGTTATAGATTTCAATCTGGATATTTAAGTTGCTGCAAATGGTTCTGCTGGATGTGGACTGAAATGAATAAACATCTTTGGGAGACATGATAAATCAACATAATATATATTTGCATAGTTTTCCTTTTCTTTGTTGAATAGCCATCCTGAGAGGGAGAAGGAGACTGACCTGCACTGAGACTCGGGATGCAAAGGATGAAGAGTTTTACAAATGTTGCTACTCTCATCCCTACAAAAAACCTATCCTATAAGGCTTACTGCTCTGTCACTCAGGAGAGCCTCTGTCCCATTGCAAGGAGATGGTGTCATGGTCGAAGAGACTGTTTCTCTTTGCCTTCAGAATTAAAGAGGTATATAAGTTCCCTTGTAGCCCAAAACAATCCAGCAGCAAAACAAAAAGAGACTTGCACTGTCCCAGAAAGGAGGCATTTTAGGGATTCCGGAAGAAAAAGCATTGTTGTAAACTTAAGGCAGAGAACTCCTCTGTTGGTTCTCTCTTGTAAATAGGTTGGGACTGTTTTACAGAAGAAAAATGGTAATGACTTGAAATGTCCTCAGTCTTCTTTCTTCTCATTCCTCCCCACCTGCGCCCCCACGCTTCCTTTCCCCCCTTTTTTTAAACAAACAGAACAACTCTATGCAATTGTTTGGGTTACTGAATATGGCAATCATGCACCTGGACAATCAATGCTGGAAAAGCCACATGGTGTGTGTGTGTGTGTGTGTGTGTGTGTGTGTGTGTGTGTGTATTTAGTGTGGGAGAAGACCAGGCAGAGATAGGAGCAATGATGCCTATGTTGCAAATTGCCTCCTCCGCCTCTTTTCTATGGGTAGCTTGAGGTTTTGATGTGATATACTTTGATCAATTATCACAGCACCAAGTTTTTTCTGGAAAATTGATTATACATTCTCATCGATCTCCAATGCTATTTTTATTAATACATTCTATTTAGATATTACAGTAGAAAACAGCACATAATGCATGCCATTTAAGGTACAAAAGTAGTTCGGCATCCTTTAAGTTCAAATAAAACTAAAACTACAGCAATAAAGGTATTATTTTATGTAGATTCATTCTGTCCCTCCAAATACACAGTGCAGGGGGGGGGAAAAAATCTTATTTTCACTGCCACTAAAAAAGGGGGGGGGGGAAATATGTGTCCATAAAGGATCGGTATACTTATAAATATTTTCACCTATTTATCAATATGGAATAATGGAAGGTAAAATTTGACTTTAAAAAATAACATTATTTTTCCAATGAGCAGTCTCAGATTTACATACAAGTGTGTATTAGGAGATTATTGGCCTGTCAAAGTGAAGTGCGGTGATTTTTTAAAAATTGTTTTTGTTAGTACATGTCTTTTTCCCCTTTCAGAATTTGTTAGAATATTCATTCAATTCCAGGCTTTTATAATAACTCAAATAGATTACCCAGTGTACTTTGCACATTCCAGTCTGTACGAATTACACATATATTCTTCCTATATATTTTTTGTGTGCAAGTGGATTTTGTTTTCAAATTCTACCTCCCATTTGCAGTACAATTCTTCCCAGCAAACATCCACACAAGAGGATTGGGAAATGTGTATAAATTCTCAGGTTTGTCTGGCCCAGTCTAGCACCTTCAAAAGGTGTTGGACTGCAACATCCAGAATTCCTGTCTAGGTTGGCTGTAGTCTCAACACATCACAAAGTCGCAAAAAGTTGAATGGACATTCAGAATGTCTCCAGTGTTAATGGAGGGAAGGAAAGAAAATTATCAAAGAGAGGCCAGAGAAATTTACATGCAAACAAAGCTTATTGCTTATCAGGGATGGTAGCAAAAGTTAAAATGCTTCTGTTGGGAAATCAACTAGCAATGATGGCTAGGGAAATCCTATAATGCTTCAGAAGTTGTATTCATAACTCATAGACAATTTTGAAGGGAACACATTTGAATTTGTTACCATGAGAATTGGAAAGTTCACTGGACAGTTAGCAATAGCACTTAGACTTGTATTCCACAGTGCTTTACAGCACTCCCTGAGTGGTTTACAAATGTCAGCATGTTGCCCTCAACCATCTGGATCCTCATTTTACTGACCTTGGAAGGACAGAAGGCTGATTCAACCCTGAGCTGGTCAGGAACAAACTCCTGGTTGTGGGCAGAGTTCACCTGCAATACCGCATTCTAACTTCTGCGCCACAAGGGCTCTTACATTTGCCCCAAATATAGACATATAGAAATTCATCGCAGAATAATGTAATGCAATTTTGTTAAGGGAATGTTTGACATTTGTTGGAAGTTTACATCCAGTCATATTATAAAATGGGCATGAGCATTACGGATTATGCCAAAAGTGGCATAATGTCCACTTTTTTGCTCAGTGTATCTGCAACCAGCCTCTCTTGACCAAGTGAAGAGCAGGATTTTGCCTGAATTCCTAAATAACCGTAACAGTTGTAGGGGATGAAATGTCTTATCCGAGAAAGATGGTGAATAGCATATGATATAATGTCTATGTTCAATTCAGAGCTTTTTCCAATGAACCTTTTAGCCTCTCCATGTACCGGATCTCTTGAAAGAGACAGAGATGAGTTCTGGAACTAATACATTTGATTCTTGACACATAGCCATTGTACCACAAACCATGGGAGAGCAAGGGAAGATAGGACGGCAAGCAGGAAAAAATAATAATAATTCTCCATCTCATTTGAACCCTTTTCTCAAGTAGGGATTTTTGCAAATGGGCCAAGCAACTGCCCATTTATAAGTGCCATCCACACTTCCAACTGACTGAAAATAAAAAGTTTTATCCTATAGAAAGCCAAGTAGGGGTCTAGCTATCAATTTTGTTCACAGTTTTGTGGAACATATGTAACTGTATGCTTTGCCCTTCCTGCACTCCTTTCTTTGCCATTTGCCTTGCTGTTGCACTAAAATGCAGTTCCTCCGTTGCTTTGAAAGACGAGGCGGGCCTCTTCTCCAGTTTGTGAAGGCAACACGTTCCCTGTTGATCCATTCCAGCTGACCTGGGTTTCGTTGATCATTCAAACCTATAATGCATTACATGTATAAGCAGACCGTTGGAGAACAACTGATTCAAGCATTTTAACCAAGGTGTGGTTTTTTGGTTCTATCTGATCTTCCATGTCACAGATTTTCTAATCATTTCCAGGGGTTTTTTTTCCCCCCTCTTCGACAATAAATTTGTTCCGTGGACAAGGAAGATTACATTTTGTGGTGAAAATAGATTCTGCTAGTATTTTAGACTAGAAAAATGTCTGAAGATTTAATTGCAAGGAACTGCTGCAACCAGGGCTTTTTTTCTCATAGAACGCTCAGAACGGAGTTCCGGCACCTTTTTTGGATGGAACCTTGTAGGGTAGGCAAGGAGGGTTGTATGACATGTGTGAGTTCCGGCACCTTTTTCTTTTACAAAAAAAGCACTGGCTGCAACTGATCATACCTATTTTCTGCTTGGTGTTTTTCTACCGTCTAACTGAGAGCCATCTTTCCATTAGCTTTTAGGACAGAAGTCCACAATCTTTTGGGCACCAGGGACCGGTTCCGTGGAGAACAGTTTTTCTGTGGACTGGAGAACGTGTGGGTTTGTGAGCTGCCTGCATCCCACGGATGGGGCTTTGCTTGTTTGTGTGGACCGGTTGCTGGCATGCCGTGGCCTGGTACTGGTCCACAGACCTGGGGTTGGAGACTCTTGTTTTAGGACACAAAGGAAAAACACCAGAAAAATTGAAGTATGGGATCCTTGGTTGTTTTCTTGCAGATGTTTCATTACCAAAATAGGTAACATCATCAGTGCTAGAAGGGAGTGGGAGTTTGCCCTCATTTTATATACTAGTGGTTTGCCCTGTCAGTGTTGATGGGAGCATGGAAGTAGTTGGAAGATTTGGTCAAATTACCAAGTGCCCCAAGGATAGAAGTGTAAGTCAGAAAACTGAACAGCCAGGAATTTACATTCCCCGACCTCTCAGGAAGACTTAGATGGACTAAGAGGTATTGCTTATGAAAATGTTTTATTGTAAATGTACTTGCATGTGCAGTACCTAAACATTACAGTAATATTTAATCCTTGTTACTGTATCAATAGAACTTAGTCAAGATTTATTGTCCATTGGTCAGACCACACCTAGAATGCTGTACCAAATTCTGCACACTGCTTTTAGGAAGGATATTGGGAAACTGGAGTACGTTCAAAGCAAAACAACCAAGATGCTAAGAATCGTGAAAGGAAAAACATACCAATAATGGTTAGTGTATTGGATATCTGTAGGTTGAAGAAAGGTTACAGAGAGAGAATGGGTCCCCAACCTGTGGGCTGTGGCCCACTAGTGGGCCACAGCCTGCTGGCCACCGGGTCATGGGACAGGCTAGCCAGTGCGTAGACATGTGCATGGACATCCCCCCCACTAGCGCCACAGCTGCGGGGCACAAAATGGGCTGCTGCTGTGCCTTGGGGCGTGAAAACAGGATGCCGCCGTGCAAAAATGGGATGCCACCAGGGGTGGAAACAGGGCGCTGCACCACACAAGGACAGGGCAGGGTTATAGCAAGTATTATGTGGGCGCTAGCCCCGCCCTGTTTGTATCATGCGTGTGTTCACGGCCCCGCACCCACACGCATGTGTGTAAAATGCTTCCCCCTCCCTTTCCCTCTGGTCCGCCAACTGAGAAAGGTTGGTGACCTCTGGTTTAGAAGATGGGCAAAATTGTTCAGATTTGATACAGAGAAACAATGGATTTAAGTGACTAGGAAGTGGATTTTCCTTGAACTTCATGAAAAAACCCTAATGGTAAGAGCTATCTCACAATGGGACAGATTGCCTAGGGAGGTAGTCCATTCTCCTTTGCTAGACGCTAAATGGCCATCTGTTAGGGATGCTTACAGGTAGTCCTCAACGTATGAAAGCAACTGATCCCAAAATTTCTGTGGCTAAGCAAGGGAGTTGATCAGATAATCGTGGGAAATGCTGCAATGGTCATAAAGTGCAAGGACTTGTAACTTTGTGAGGGTCACTAAATGAATGGTTGTAAGGGAAGGACTATCTATGGTGGATTCCTTGTATTGTAGAATTCTGCATCTTTTATAGAGAAATTTCGGACAGTTGTAAGAATACATACCTATCCAAAAAGGTCTTTTTCCACTGAAGTTCCAGAGCCAGTTCAAGTGTGATTTGGAAACCACACTAATTAAATGGCCATGGTACCTAGAAATAAGACATTTTTTTAGACTCAGGGAAATACAGTACCTCTCTCAGCCCAACCCACCTCACAGTTTGTTGTTGTGTGGAAAATAGGAGGAGGAAGGAGTATTATGTATGTTCACCACCTTGAGTTACTAATAAAATAATAAAGGTGGGATAAATGTCAAATAAATAAATAAAGCAATGTACAAATGAGGCTATTCTTACCTTCTCTTGCAAGTTTGGGCAGCAATTGCCCATGTGGCTTTTGGGTCAGTGATTAGGATATAGCATCTTCCATCATGATAGGTCCATCCTGACTGACAAGTTTTCATTTTAATATCCTGGAATAAAGCATTTTTTTTTAGTTCAGAATGACTTGCTAAATTGTCCACCTTGAAGGAAGTGTTTGACTCCTTTCAGAATTGGGCTTGGGAAAGTTAAGAACATTGGTAAATTGGGTCATTTCTGTTCAAAATTATGAATTTGGCTATTATTGCATTTCTGATGACATCAGGATATAAACGAAACACAAATACTGCCTATTGTTTGGCAGTAATAAGTGAATACTGTACACTACCACTCAAAAGCTCAATTTTTATTTTCCTTGCTGTACCATGTGGGGAAGGATTTTTTTATTACAGTGTATGCCTTCTACCTGCTCATAACTAAGTCACTGAAGATACCCGACTATTTCTGCCTTTGCTTGTTCTCGTAATGTACATTCAATATCTTATCACAATAACCTTACTTGCTAGACCATTTGCAGGACCGTCTGCTGCCAGGAACGACTGCCCATCGCCCTGTGCGCTCACACAGAGAGGGCCTCCTCAGGGTGCCGTCGGCCAGACAATGTCGACTGGCGACCCCCAGGGGGAGGGCCTTCTCTGTGGGGGCACCTGCCCTTTGGAATCAACTCCCCTTGGAGCTCCGGATGGCCCCGGATCTCCATTCCTTTCGTCGTGACCTTAAAACATGGCTTTTTCAACAGGCCGACCTGTTGAAATCGGACTATTTATGGGATAATTTGATTTAATACCTTTTAATGTTTGTATTTTGTGTTTTTATTGTTGTTAGCCACCTTGAGTCCTTTGGGAGATAGGGTGGCATACAAATCCCATAAATAAATAAATAAATCCTCCTTATAGTGTGCCACAACTGCTCCCTCATGACATGTATCTTCCTGGAGTTATAACTTTTGTTGTATCAACGGATGACCTTCGATCCACAAACTGTACATTTTCATAAGTTGCAGTATTCTCAAGCATGCCGATAATGAGTGTGTTTACATTTTTCTCCCTTCAAAGTCAGATGTGGGGATCAAAATTGTTACAATACCGTTTGGCTTCACGGGTATTTACATTTCTCAAAAGTTAAGCACCCTGAGTACAACCACGATTCCTTCCTGCCCTTTTCTCTATTCCTTATCAGCTATAAACCAATTTTTTTTGCCAGTGGTGAATTAAAAAGAAACAAACAAACCGAAACCATACACACGCAGGAAAAAGAGATCCCTGCCTTGTTTGAGTAGTTCCACAATGTCCAGGCAGTACCATTGCACAGAAACATCTTCTGTATGTTTTCTTCAAAAGACAAGAGACCCTTCAAATTTGGTGTGCATCTATTAGGAAATGAAAGGCTGTCATCCTGAAAATAAAACACTTGAAATATTAGCATTCTATATTGTTTATTGCTTCTTGCCTATGTATATTTGTTGATAGATGTTAAATCAGTGACGTCATTGAAGAAATCCATCATTTTAAAACCTCTTTCAGAATTAAGTGCACATTATTGTCGCCCCCCCCAAACCAAGAACAGCACATGGTGATTTCTCTAAGCTGAGTTCTTTATTGCTTTCACATCTGTAGACAGAATCTTGCCAGACTGAGTACTCTACTATTTGCATATACCATATACTCTGGGAATTATTAGGGAAGAGCTGTCTTCGCCCTCTTTCTTTCACACCTAAGATCTGGGCTGAGTTGCCTCTTACTCTTAGGAATACACTCCCTCCCTCCTGGGGTCCACTTGCCTACTACATTCCATCACAAATATTTCCTATAACTTTACTTTTTTATTGTTGTCATAAAGTAACTAATAATAATAAACACCCAATAAATCTGAAAAGCTCAAACTTCTGGTTTTAAAAATGTTTCAAAATTCACCTGAAATCAAACTTTTAAGCTAGAGATGGAACCCTACCTTCCTCTGCCTCTATCACCATCCCTCACCATTGGATAGTCTAATCCAGGGGTCTTCAAACTTGGCTGCTTTAAGACTTGTGGAGTTCAATTCCCAGAATTCCTCAGCCAGCCATGCTGGCTGAGGAATTCTGGGAGTTGAAGTCCACAAGTCTTAAAGCAGTCAAGTTTGGAGACCCCTGGTCTAATCTAAAGGTGCCGGGAACTTTAATTCTGGACGGTGACATCTTCCCCACTGGAAGTGCAAATTCAACAGGAACATACCAGAATACTGGAGTCTGCTTGCAGAACTCCCATTTTCTTGGAGGAAGGTACATTTTTTCTTGGCTCTCTTTGGCTTCTTAAAGATACAGTTCCCATTTTGGTTTTTCTAGGCAATGAATTGCCTTCATCTATTTTCAGCCCTGTCATCCCATGATACTTTTTAAGAGATAGGAAAGAGAGTCTCACATCAGTTAATTCCAAAGGCATTTAATTCACAGAACTAAAAAAAGACAGAGATGGTTTTGATATACAAATGTCAAAGACATAGAGGACCCAATATGTGTGGAAATAATATTTAAAGTAGAGCTGCTCCAATCCTATATAAAATGGGCAGTAATTTTTGAGAACAAACAAAGCATGCAAAGTGAATTGATAGATCCTCCTATTCTCACAGTCTCTTTTTCTCTATTTTTACATGATTTGTTTCCAATAATATATTCTGGCTAGAGAAACCTATTGGGGAGTTAGGTTTATATGTATGAGGGTAAATGGAAAAATGAGCACGGAAAGCATTCTTGCAGTCATCACTCACAAACATATTTTGCACTAAAACAGCAGTTCTGTTTACTTAGTACTGTTTATTTTTCCTCTTTAAGATTCAGCCTACATCAGGGGTCTTCAAACTTGGCCCTTTTATGACGTGTGGACTTCAACTCCCAGAATTCATCAGCCAGGCACGCTGGCTGAGGAATTCTGGGAGTTGAAGTCCACACATCATAAAAGGGCCACGTTTGAAGACCCCTGGCCTACATGTTCAACTCCACCCTATTTCACACCTAACATTGACTAATTTAAGTTGCCATGGCAGGGGAATCCTTCTCTAAAATGTGCATTATCATTTCTGATTAAATTATTTCAGATTTTGTCACGCTTCAAAAAAAACAGTGAGATCTGTTTGACTAATAGAGCATTTTAAGGAAGTACATACAGCAGAGCTGGCTTTAGACTAAATAGTCAGTGACCGAAGAGTGTGCCAAAATTTTAGGGTGTGCCCAAATTGTGGTCTGAAAAAATACAATAAAAAAGGGAAAAAGCAGAAACAGCACTCACTCAAGGGTTACATATAATTTTGCAGAAGTGCTGTCATATGACAAAAATGGGTGGTGATGTAAGTGAAAATATTTGTAAATAGAGTAAAAATATCTGAGAAACAAAATGGGACTGGAAAATCTTAAGTGTAAGGCTCCTAAGTCAAAGAAAAGAAAAAGAAAAGAAACAAGAGGGCAAAATCAGGCAATGAGCTAAACCCGGCCTAGGAGATGCCAGGATATGACTTGCTTAGGGCATCAAAATGTCTATAGCTGGTCCTGCACACTAGTGACAATAGAGATAGTCCTTGACTTACCACTGGACACTTGGCAAGCATTTGAAGTCACAACTGACCCAAAAAGAGTACTTATGAACCAGATTCAAAGTCCTGACGGCTGAGTCCACGATAACTGTAACTTTAACCTTACATCGTATCTTAAGGGCCTTTTTTTCAGCCTGATCAGCAGTCAGTCTCATTTTTATTAAGTCAGCTGAGATCTTCATGAAAACATGCATGTAATTTTGGATCAATGCTTCTTTTCCCTCTGTTCATGAGGCCACACTTACTATTTTGCCATTTCCGATGACCCATAGCTGGCTCCTCGTAAGATTCACTGAGCTGAATTTGGGCGGCTTGTCCTGTCTCTGTGCTATCGTCGCTTTGGAAGAGGGCAGCGGGATTCCTTCCAAAGTAACAGTGCCGTGCCTGGAAGATGAAGGGGAACCTGGAAACAGTCTTTCTTTCATCCCTAAGCTCTGAAGATTTTGGCGTGTGGAACGGAATGAATTGCACTGGCCTAAAACAAGATGGCAGATGGTTAGTCTTTTTTAAAAAAAATAAAAGCAGAGCGTTGGTCACATTGATATGGATGATGAAACAGCTTGTCATTAAAAATGGGATGATAGTTCATTTGATATTTACTTAGTTCTTTTAAATAATCCTTATTTCTCTACTTAATTTGAAAACTGAAAAACAATTTTAGAAGTTCGATGTGAGAGATGAAAATACAATTTCTCAAAATGAAAAAAAGTGATAAAACTGCTTGTGCACATAAACTCCACATTAAAACTTATCCTACTTTGGCAACAGTATAATCACACAAATACTGTACCTCTTTTTAATTTCTTTTTTTAATCTTGCTTTTCCTCCTGGAGTCTCAGTTCTACTCTTCCCATCTGTTTGAGTCACAGAATTTCACAAGTTTGAAAGTCTGACTCTTGATGTCAGCTGTGCTTGTTCACACTGGCTTGCCAAATCATGGCTGGACTATGTCTTGATTTTATTTGTCTAAATATTTTAGATTGCTTTCAAGCCATAAACAGCCTGAGGCAGTGTACAAAATTAGAACTAGTTAAACTATATTGAGAAGTGAAGATAAAAGGAAAGAAAAGGTTGGGAAGAACAGGGACCCATATCAGGGTCTAAATGTTACCGGCTCCCCCAACTAAATGTTACCAACTAAATGTGCCCACTGTGCTGAAATGTTTATCATTTCTAAACGCACCTCTATGCAGACAATATATATTTATTTGAATTGGGAGAACCTATCTGTATTAAGTTTTAAATACTGCATTTGCTCTTTTTTAATAGTGCTTATTAATGCTTTTGAAGACAGAAGGGTAGGCATGCTTCTCTAGCTATGCAGCCATGCAGAGTGGTTCAAAAATTAATCTCAGTGGATGTATGATATCCTGTGATGCAGCAATACATCTAAACTCAACATTGTTTAAAACTGGGTTGCCAGGACCTTAGCTCAAATGATATTCTGAGCCAGTGGCACCCTTTCCTGGGGAGGCAAGTTCTCCACTCAGTCATTTGTGCTCCACTCATCTCCCATTTGAACTACTGCAAAGTGCTCTGCATGGGGCTACCTTTGAAATGTATCCAGAAGCTTTAGTTGGTACAAAAATGCAGCAATTTGTACCAGCTGAAGCTCCTGGACACTTTTCAAAAGTAGCCCCATGTAGACCCAATTGCAATAGTCCAAAGGGGAGCAATTTTGGGTGCCCAAAGAATGGTGCGTGTGGCACCTCTACTGTGTGGCTCCATTGGGTGCCAGTCTGCTTCTGGGTCCAATTCAAGATATTGGTTAAAACTTTAAAGCCCTACATGACAGGTTATCTGCAGAACCATCTTTCTCCCATGGCATCAGCCTGTCCTACCCAGTCAGGCAGAGAAGGAATGTTGTGGAGCCCACCCCACCCCCATCAGCCAAAGAATTCTGAATGGTGGGGTGCAGGAAGAGAGCCTGCTCTGCCGTTGCTTCTGCCTTGTGAAACACTCTCCCCCCTCTGAAGTGAGGCAGACCCTAACTTTCCTGGACTTCCAGAAAGGTATGAAAAAATGGTCCTGAGACACCAAGAGGAACACGCAGCCGTGGGGCTGGTTAACCTCCTGAAGGGTCTTCCTTGCCTTTTAATTACTTTTTAAAATTGCTTGCCCCTTTTAAAATTTACATGGTTGGGTGGTTTATATAACGAGTGGTTCCAAATATGACTGATCAATCAATCAACCCATCAATTTATTTAATGGTATTTAGCCATTTCCTTCCAAAACTGCGTCCTCGGAATTACCCCATAACTGCCCTATGATTAACAGGGAAAAGAGAGGAAAGGGTATTGCAAGTCCCGCAAAAGGAGCCGTAAGCCACAACTTCGTCTGTTTATCAGTCAGATTCCAGATCTTTTGGTGGATGATAGCGGTGTCTGCTCTTGTGGTTGTTTGTTGATTCCTCCATGCTGTGCTCCCTCAGCAGGACAGAAGGGGTCTGTAACTCTCAAAGCTATTGTCTTTCTTTTAAGGGGAAAAAAATAATAATAGAGCATTTTGATCCAAAGGTGCTAGCAGCAACATTTGTGTGTTGAAAAATAAGCGACTACTCAGCCAAGATTGTCCCAGATTTCATTAGGAAGATCAAAAGCAAATACCTCCTTCCGAGTCCAAAATTTTCACTACAGCTTTTGTCCGAGTGCCAAGAACAGCATTCACCGGGGAGATCAGAGCCACTTCAAAGACTTCATCCTCTTCCTCTAATCCATCATAGGTAATTGCTATATGCCACGTCTTGGTTGACATTCCTACCAGAAGTAAACATTTTAATTACACTTTAATTGCTTTTTCAATCAGCCTAGGTGTCTGAAGAAATATATTAATTAACATGTCTACAGCTATAACAGACTGGCTTGTATAATTCTATTGTGCTTCTGCCCATTGATTGGACTCCTGGGGCTTTCCGAAATAACACTAACTAGAGATCAAATTTGTTCCTAAGTGCCGATGATTCCATTCAAATAGTAACAAAGATTGGTTTCCTACAGGGTAAATGGATGGGGGATAATAGCATGCAGTTCAGGAGGGGAGGATTGGCTCTTCATGTAAATTTTTTTAAAAAGAAATTAAGAGAAATCTTCGTTTTGAAATCTTAATTGCCAGGAACCAAGTCGTGTTTTGAAATATTGTCATTTTCAATCACCCATCACAGGGAGCTCTGTTCCAAGTTCCAGGTATGTCTGTCAACACCTTGAACCAAAGCCAGTATCTTGATTGCAAAGTCCAAGTAATCTGTTCGGCTGTGAGTAGCAATAAGTATCCCATACAACGCATACACACACACACACATACACATACACCCTCAAAAGAATGTCTGAGAAAAACTAAAACATACAAAGAGTTGCTACTTCTACCTAAGAGTTGGTCAGAAAGTCTAAGAAATCTTGAAAAGAAGTAATAGGTATTGCAATCTCTTAATTGCTACTGAGTTTGGTTTCATGCAAACACTCAAAATACATGGGCATATTCTCATCTAGGAAAAGAACAGTGGTTCTGCCAACAGGATAGGATAAGAATATGGAAGGCCAATTCTGGCCGATGCCTTTTAAAATAACTTCCTAAGAGTAAGAGCAGCTTAATAGCGAATCAAAGTACTATAAAAAGCTTGGATTCTCACGGACTGGATTTGTTCAAACATTTGTCGTGGGCGTTGAGCTCTTGCAGTGCTTAAGTGGTCAGGCTGGATGGCCTAAATGATTCTTTTCCACATCTGTGCTTCTTAGGATTGATGGTGGTGGCAACAGTTTTGGCCTAAGGAGCAAGAACAATGCTTCCTTCTTAAGATCTTTAAGATCTCCTTCTTCTATTGGGATGTAAGTACTTGAACTGCAGTTTTCCCAAGGCTGCCATTATTGAATCAAAATGCCCCTTTTGTATGGAAAGCCTGCATGCCAGTAGCAGCCCTCCAGAAAAGAGCGTCCTAGAATGACAATTTCCTTGTCACAGAGTTGACTGACAGAGTCCAACACTTATCTCTAATAGAGCAGTCATGAGAGAAGTGGTTTTTCAGCGACTCTGTAACCATTTTTGCACACAGGCAAAAGAAAGCAAAGAAGTGTGCCTATATTTCTTTTCACATCAGTTCCTTTTATTTGGGGTTTCGGTTCTATGGTCAGGATGAGATATTTTTAAATGAACCTAAATGATATTTATTTTATTTTATTTATAAATACTTCTTAAAAATTAAAGTAATAAAAAATAGAGCCGTGGTGGCACAATGGTTAGAATGCAGTATTGCAGGTTGACTCTGCTCACTGCCAGGAGTTTGATTCTCACCAGCTCAAGGTTGATTAAGCCTTCCATCCTTCCAAGGTCAGTAAAATAATGACCTAGATTGTTGGAGGCAATATGCTGATTCTGCAAACTGCTTAGTAAAGCACTATAAAGTGGTATATAGGTCTAAGTGCTATTGCTAATAGCAACAGTCATTTAAAAAACCCTGGAATATTAAAATGAAGAAAGAGAAGCACTAATACATCAGTAACGTGATAAAAGTTGCTTGGACAAGTGCACAGCTACAATGTTTGCAAAAGCAACAAGGCAGGACAAATAGAAAGATTTTATCTAGCACTGAAATGATAACAATCAGCGTTTCAGAGATGGGCAGTTACCACCTGCCTCACTCAGATATTAGTGAATGCCAAATAAAGTTCTAAAGAAGATCCAAAACATTAAATAAGTTCATATGGGAGCAAATGTTCCTTAAAATATGCTGGACTCATTACTGTGGGTCTTTGAAAGGCTATGTCCTGATCCTTGGATTCTAAAACAGAAGCGAGCTAAATTGTTGTGTAGTCATAGTCCAAATATCTGAATCTTTTTTATTATTTTTTTATAATCACAAATGCTTAATATTTTATCAACCACATATTGTCTGGGTTCCAACATTTAACTTACTAATACATGTTAAATTCCTTTCTCTCTACCTCGTTTTTCTAGCCATTGATAAAAGGTGCCCCATGTTCTAAAGTATACTGAATCTTCTTTCTCTTTCATTATCAGTGTCAATCTATCCATTTCTGCACCATCTAAAAATTTTTTAATTAACTCTTTTTCTGTTGGTAAATCTTCATTTTTCCAATGTTGAGCAAATACAATTCTTGCTGCAGTTAATACATGTAAAATTAAATATATGCACTCTTTCTCATAATTTCCTACAATTGTGCCTAACAAAAATAATTCTGGCTTAAAATCCACAAGTCATAAAAGGGCCAAGTTTGAAGACCCCTGATTTACAGCCTTTGGTTTTAGGCTACCACCTTAATCAGTGATGAAATCTCACCTGGATCAAACTGAGTAAGTCTGGAAGGAGGCAGGATGAAATCCTTTCCTGATAAAGCAGTCAGTTCATTAACCTAAGACAGAAAAACACAGCTGTAAAATAGAAGCTCTAAGTCGGATAGCCATTCCAAGATATCTGCCATTAGGCTTTAACTAATTATCAGCTTCTGTGCCTGAACGTGTAGCTAGCCCTCAGCAAGCAACCAAGCTAGTACACAAGGTCTGAGCATGATATTTCTAGTTTAAATCCTTGAATAGGGACACAAGTGAAAGAAAAAGGAAGAGTTATCTTTCACACCTGAAGCTTTGCGTGGGCTCGCCACAGGGCTGCGTGCTTAGCACCTATCTGTACTCACTGTACACATCCGATTGTGTATTGTCAGACCCATCCACTGCACTCATTAAGTTCGCAGATGATACCACCATAGTGGGCCTTATTACAGGTGGAGGTGAAACAGAGTACAGGGGGGAGGTACAAAAACTATCCCTATTGTGTTTAGAGAACAACTTGCACCTGAACATTGGCTAGACGAAGGAGATGGTGCTAGACTTCCAGAGGAAAAGAGAGGAACCTGCCTCACTTTACATCGGGGGGGGGAGCTGTGCGGAGAGAGTTTCCTCCTTTAAATTCCTGGGCGTCTACCTCTGTGAAGATCTTACCTGGAAAGTCAATACAACCCAGGTGCCCAGAAAGGCCCAACAGAGACTCCACTTCCTCAGGGTAGAACAACGGCTAATGACCTTCTTTTACCGGTCTACTATAGAGAGCGTTCTCTTGCACTGTATTGTGGTTTGGTATGCTGTCCTGACAGCCGCGGATAGGAAAATATTACAGAGGGTGGTGAGCACAGGACAAAACATCGTGGGCTGTCCCCTGACACCACTGGATGACCTCGCCAGGGCTCACTGCCTTGGAAGAGAGAGGAAAATTCTCAGGGACGACTCACACTCTGGTTGGTACCTCTTTACTCTCCTACCATCGGGTAGGAGATACAGGAGTATAGCCAACTGTACCAACAGGCTGAAGAACAGCTTCTATCCATGGGCTGTCAGGCTCTTGAACGGGAAATAACTTTATGTATGACTGACTAGCGAGGCCAGTATGTTGTGTGCAATTAGCTCACATGGTGTAATAAGATGGTGGGTTTGTTGCCACTGTGAATTGTGGTGGTGGGGGGCACGAAGGGAGGCTCAGCCAATCACAATGTATACATGGTTGTACTTTGACAATAAAGGTTCATTCATTCACTACAGAGTCAAATGAACTGCACTCAAATGAAAGAATAGAGCCAAAATAAACAAACAAATAAACAAATGGGAATTTAAAATATTGAGAATTCTATTTGTAAAGAACTATCCTTAGTGTATTTAAATTTATTCAGAGAGAGAAAAATGCATTTTACTTAATGAAGACTTTGCTTTAAGTGCATGATTTAAAAAAAAAGACAGCTTTGGTAAATATTATCAATTCCCATAGCAATTGTGCTGTTACGGCTTTGTACAAGAAAATATACATGGATGGATGATTCATATCATAGGGATATTATTAAAGTCGACTACAAAATACAGTTATACTGTGTATAAAATGAGGTTATTCCATTTAATAGCATGAACTAAACCTTTTGTCATAAAAATTTGTGTCAAAAAACCTTCTGCCTAATTTCTGCCCTTGAAGATATTTATTTGCTCTGGGCCAAAATCTGCATAGGGCAATATTTGTTGCACGTTAACAGTTAACACACCAGGGATTCCAGTATATAAATATAAGAGACTGAGAACAGTTGTGTGTGCGGTGGAATTCAAAAAAATCCAAAGGGCAATTTTGGCCATGCAATCAAAGCCGTGTGTTGTTCTGTACATGCATGTGATGATGTTGATGCATATACAAAAAGATGTAGGATTTGTATGGAGTTTGGTTACTAGACTCTACTTTCCTGAGAAATAACTAATTTGGTGTGGTGGAGCACACCAGATGATCCTAAAACAAATGCAAGTGGAAGCAGTAGGTTGTGGTAGGGAAGTAGTAGATTGTGGTAGGGTCACTCTTTCCAATGTTAAAAGAGAATCTAAGAATAATACACAAGGGGACAAAGGCAGATGTGGGGCACCAAACTTCCTGAAACAAAGAACATGAAACTTAAATGCAGATGAAGGCAATGGCCAAGCACTTCTGCATTATGCAAAAATAGACATGAACTGTATGGGTATGACTGAAGATGAGAGTCTTAGGTTAAAGGAGGAGATGAACACACAAAAACCACAGGGAAATCTGGACACTGATGGTAGCAGTATTAAAATCATCAACATGCATCTGAAATGTAATATATTGGATGTCTTAGGAATTAGTGCACAGCTTCAGAATGAGCACTTTAAACCAGATCTTACCTTGTACTTGTGATAGTGATATTGATACTACAAAAGGGCATTGCTAGGTACCTGCCTGGCTGTAATCCAGTCATGATAATATGTAATAGAAGGAGTGGATTTTCATGAGCATCTATGTTATACCAATAAATGTGGCTATTCCAATGCAACAGAAAAAGGTATTGAGAAATTCTGTGGCAAATTCAATAGATGCTAGAAGCAAAATAGGAAAAAGGATATAGCACTAATAACCAATGGCTTGAATGTAAAAGTTGGTAAACTAAAGAACCTGGAATCGTGTAATTTTGCAAGTAGAATTCTTTCATTATTGCAAACACCAGAATCAAATCAATTATATAATAGGAAAAAAATGGAGATGCATAATCCAACTAGCCAGGATATTTTCATGTGCATCAGATTATACATTACTGCTATTAAATAGTCTGGTAAAAATAAATAAAAAATAAAAAAAATAGATGTGATCAAAAAGAGTTACAGTCAGAAAATAAAAATCCATATAAGGAATAAAGTCAGGATATTTAACCTAGGTGAAAGAAGCAGAGTTGCTAAGGGAAAACTAAAGTAGAAAAAAAAATCCAATGAGGAAAATATTCAAGTAGTTTTCAGATGCAAATGAAGAATGAAGGTAACCAGAAAGACACGATGCCTGAATTTAGACTTCCAACACTAAGCAGCAGAGGATGATGAAATATTAAGAATGTTAATAGAAGAAAGCAACAAGCAAAGGACAGACATTTTTAAGAGGATCAGAGAAATCTTAATAGCCTAAGTATACTCAAGAGTACAGTAAAACATAATAAAAAAATAAATATTCTTAAGAAAGAAGAAAACAAATACTATAACTTTTCTCAAGTAGAATAACATAATGATAGAAAGTTTCAAAAGAGAGAATTCTGTTCAATTACTTTCTAGTGCAGGGGTCTTCAAACTTGGCCCTTTTATGATTTGTGGACTTCAACTCCCAGAATTCCTCAGCCAGCTTGCTCAGCTGAGGAATTCTAGGAGTTGAAGTCCATAAGTCATAAAAGGGCCAAGTCTGAAGACCCCTCTTTTAGTGGAATCAACTCCATTAGAATTGTAACAGAATAATAGAGCTGGAAGGGACCTTGGAGATCTTCTAGTCCAACCCCTTACTCAGGCAGGAAACCCTATACCATTTCAGACAAACAGTTGTCCAATCTCTTCTTTAAAACCTCCAGTGCTGGAGCACTCACAACCTCTGGAGGCAAGCCACTCCACTGATTAAGTGGAATAAGAGAATAAGGTATAACAGGCAATAGATCAGCTACCAAACATAAAAGCACCAAATGCAGGTGAAATACACATGTGACTGTTGAAAGCTGCTTGTGCAGTACAGTGACAATGCTTGCAGTCTCATATCAATATGGGACACAAATTTGTACAATTTAGAAGCTGGAAGAGAACAGTATATACCCCTGTGCTGAAGAAAGAGATGCAAGAAGATGTGCAAATCACTTATACTGCGCTGATTCCTACTGAAAGCAAAGTCTTCCTTTCAATCTTGCCAAGAGGATGGAATAGCCTGTAGCCTACACTGAATATCATGCAAGCGCTTGCCCTCATCTTGGTCTGGATAAAAAAAATTTCAATTATCTTTCATCAATTGGCATGAGCTCAGGATAGGAGCAGCTGAACAGTACACAGTGTGGATATGGCAGTCTGCCTCCCAGAATCGCTTGATAGTGGGATGAGTAGCAATTAAATTGAATGAATGAATGAATGAACACAAAAAAAAAAACAAATAAGCAAGCAAGCAAGCAATGTCTTAGCTTGGACAGCGCTTCAAATGTATGAGGTCTTCAAATACCAGCCTTTGTCCTGTTTAAGATAGGACACGTGACAATAATCAGCAAGGGGAGAAATGGGGGAGGAGGGCAGTGGCAGAGTCTATTTCATATTTTTTAAAATTATAATGGGACACCAAAGGAATGGGGATGATGTCATTGGGGAAGATGGGGGGTTGAACTTTTCAGTCTTCTTTTATGTTTCTTTGTTAAAATAGGGCAGTGGTTCTCAAGCTTTTGTTCACCGTGGACCCCCTTTCAATATCTTTTGTGTCCATGGGCATGGACCCCCAAGATTTAACTCAAGATTTAGATCATAACATTTCCTCATGGCTTCACAGACCCTCTGTGATGACATCATGCCCCCCTCCAGGGACCTTCAGACCACAGGTTGAGAACCAGAGAAATAGGGGATAGGTTGAGGCAAATGGGATATGTTAGGCTTCCAGCTCTTTTTTCTGGAGTGAAAAAAAATCACCCCTGTGAAAATATTTAGACCAGGAGTGTTCAACCTTTACAACTTTAAGATTTGTGGACTGCAGCTACCAGAACATCCCAGCCAGCAGCCATATTCTTAATTTGCATGTCCTTTTGAACCTAAATATGATTATCCTTTGTGATGAGTTACCTTCATTGCCACAAAAGCAGAATCTCCTTTGTATCCTGATCGTGTAAGTTTTAAAGACAGCATCTCTTCATTTTCGCACACTTCATACACATCCTGCATCAGTGCAATTTTACACCATTTTAGTTCCAACCTATTGGAAAAGAGAGGAAGAAAACATAACAAGGAAATCTCATAAAAGCCCCCCCCAAAACCCCTGCTTTTTGTCTCTGTGTTGATGCAAATTTATTTTTTCTAGCTGTGTGTCATTGTTTTAAAGAGAAGAATGGTCTTAAGAGAGGTAAGCTGTTGAATTGATCAAAATTAAGCACTGTTTGTGTTTTTAGCTGTAGTTTTATACCTGGATCATATCATGTAGAAAACAAAAGTGCTTTTGCATGGACTAATGACAGCTATTTCTATGATTTTAGCATTAGTGGGTAATGCACGTGCAAATAGAAATGATTTTAATCTCTGGCTTGCAGGTTTATATAGCAAGACATAGGAACAAGCTGGACGGCATTCCCTAATCTGGTGTTAGTTTGACAGATATGGAAAATGACAAACAGGCATAGGTTCAGTACGAGTAAATCAAAAGACAGTTTGGTATAGTGCTAAAGGTGCTGGTCTAGAAAGTAGGAGACTGTGAGTTCTAGTCCCACCTTAGTCATGAAAGCCAGCTAGGTGATTTTGGGCTAGTCACTCACTTTTAGCCCAACCCACCACGCAAGGTTGTTGTCATGGCGAAAAGTAGGAAGAAGGAGCATTATGTATGTTCACTGCGTTGAGTTACTTATAAAGTAATAAAGGTGGGGTAAAAATCCAGTAAGATGGAGATACAATATATAAAGGGGCAGTGGAATAGGATATACTCAGTGAGTTTCATTTTTCTTTTTTAAAGTTACAAAATAATTCTCCTTCTGTTCCCATCTATAATTTCATTTCATAATGCCTACAATTCTGCAAGGACAAAGGGGAACCTGTTAGACATTTTGAGTAAAAGGCAAGTTAACTACTTTTTGCAGAGCCGAATGTGTAGCTTAAGTGTTCCATAGCCTGACGTCCTACAGATGTTCATGGTCTGCAGTTCCTCTCAGTATGGCCAAATCCTTGTGAGTCATGAAGTACACAGGACAACTGTCACTGTGGTTTAAGTCTAATCTATTGTACAATATGATAGTAAGAAGAAAACAGCAAAAAATGAATGTCTCATTTTTATTGGATTTTACTTTTTTGACTAAGGACAGAATACAGATGATGGAGATACATGCCATATATAAGTACCCTCATTAAATATAATTAAAGTGAAATCCACATGCTGTAGACCTTATGGCAGCATCAATCAGCCCTTGGGCAAAGACCCAGTGTCATCAGCCTCCCTTCCCAAAGTGATGTTGCCTTCTCTCTAAGAAAGTATTCAGCAGGCTGCAGAACAGCCAAGGAAAAGCCAACAGGACTTCATGTCCTAATACAAGAATGCTACACACACACACACACACACACACACACACACACACGAGAAAGAGAGAGAGAGAGAGAGAGAGAGAGAGAGAGAGAGAGAGATGTTCTAGGTCATTTTTACACTCATATTAAGGCTGCAACTTGAACCACTTGTCCATTCTACATCTAGCATATTGGATGATTTCGGAAATTCAGTGGGAAAGTACCACAGTACCTTCTATTTAAAAATAAATATAATTAATGCTGGAAAAGAGGTATAATGGCACTGAAGCAACTGTTACCATTCCACGGTGTTCTTTTTTTACACTCAAAACCAAAATAGCAAAGAAATAGACAGCAGAGAGGTTTCAGTTAAAGTCACCTATTTGGTCCCTCCAGGGAATCTGATCCAATTATATTAAAAGCAACACCCTACAGAGCTTTTCCCATACTATTTTAAACTTTAACAAGCAAAAAAAGAAGAAGAAGAAGAATGGGAAAAAAAGCCAGTCACACTAGGCAGGATTTTAAAAAGAGTCTGTTACTTTTTATTGAAAAGTATGGGCTTTGTGAAATACTACTGCCTGCTTTATCAAATGCATGGAGCGGCTAAAACTGAGCTACATCTGTTTAGTCACTCTGTGCTTTGATGAAGTGAGCTATTGATTCAAACAACATTAGGGGGCTACTTATTGTCCATCACAGCTGATGTGAATAGAAGAATGCAGCTGGGGTACCGGTAAATGACACTGGTGGTACATTTCCAAAAAAATACTGTTTCTACCTTCAGAGACATCATTTTGTGCAGTGGGCAGATTTCAGTGCTAGTTAAAAGACAGAGCATGTGCTGACAGCTGTTATTGAAACACTGTTGAGAAAAAGGTCAGGTTTGGGGGAAGCCTTCAAAATATAATTACACTCTTGTCATTTTGAAAAATCCTACTAAGGATTGTTGCATAGATTTGCGACATGTTAAAATCCCAGAACTATAGTGACCTCTAGCTGTCAGAAAGTAGACCAAAAGGCAGTTTTCCCCATTTCCAAGTAGAAGTTTCCTTAGAGGAGTGATTTACAGGAAAAGTTCCCCTCACAAGTAGAAACGCTGTTTATCAGTGTTGTAGTGTCATCCTTAAAGTTGTGCTGCCCTGCGTCACAATGAGCATAGTGCAGGGGTAGGCAACCTCGGCTCTTTTATGACTCATGGACTTCAACTCCCAGAATTCCTGAGTCAGCTGACTCAGGAATTCTGGGAGTTGAAGTCCATGAGTCATAAAAGAGCCGAGGTTGCTTACCCCTGGCATAGTGCTTGTCAATCCTTCACTAAGAAAACGTAATGGAAAAAAACGTGGGTACTTTCCCCCAATTCAGTGCATATTTATAAGAGAAAGAGATAGATTGCCTTGAGATCAGGAGATGAATTGTCCTCAGAGGTCCTAAGATTGGGGAGATATAGACACTCCTCCCCCACCCCCATACGCTTTCAACCCTACGTATTGAAGAAGGAAGAGACCCTATGCCACTCAGAAGAACTTGCAACAGAAGCTGCAGCAGAATTTCCTGAAGAAAAGCTGGGAAAATAAGGGTCAAGGGCATTCCTGTCTCTGTGCATTAGCCAATCAAACTGCAGAGGGTTGTCTATAGCAAAAAAGGTACAGAGGGTTGTCTATAGACTCTAGAAAGAGTACAGAGAAGAGCAACAAAGATGACTGGGGGACCTGAGGCTAAAACATATAGGGAACGGTTGCTGGAATTGGGTATGTGTAGTTTAACGAAGAGAAGGGTGAGGGGTGACATGATAGCAGTGTTTCAATGTCTCAGGGGCTGCCCCAAAGAAGAGGGAGTCAAGCTATTCTCCCAAGCGCCTGAAGGCAGGACAAGAAGCAACAGATGGAAACTAGTCAAGGAGAGAAGCGACCTAGAACTAAGGAGAAACTTCCTGACAGTTAGTGGAACAACCTGCCTCCAGAAGCGGTGAATGCTCCAACACTGGAAGTTTTTAAGAGGAGACTGGACAGCCATTTGTCTGAAATGGTATAGGGTTTCCTGCCTGAGCAGGGGGTTGGACTAGATGACCTCCAAGGTCCCTTCCAACTTCTTCTTCTTCTTCTTCTTCTTCTTCTTCTTCTTCTTCTTCTTCTTCTTCTTCTTCTTCTTCTTCTTCTTTTCTTCTTCTTCTTCTTCTTCTTCTTCTTCTTCTCCTCCTCCTCCTCATTATTATTATTATTATTATTATTATTATTATTATTATTATTATTATTATTATTATTATTATTATTATACACAGGAGCAAAATTGAAGAACAATACTTGACTGGCATTAAGCTGGAAAATTCTGCTTTCAACTCAGACCATGAAAGTAGAGGTGGAGGTCTCATTCGCAGTAGGCAGGAAGTGAATAGAAAGCAATATTCATTCCTGCCAACCCAGAAGCTACTGGTGATCCATACTCATGATTAGGGGCCATCTAGCAGGGCAGATGCACCCTTATCTGTGCAATAGCAACTTCTCAGCCTGAATTTCACCTCTGCCAGGAGGTCTTGAACAGGGCAATTTCTTAGCTTCATCTACCTTTATGCCTAAGGATAATGACTAAGTTCATATATCACATTAAGCCATAAACCCAGCAGCTAGGTTCATATTGCATTAAGCCAAACCAAGTTAACAACATTAGTGCGGTGGGTAAACCCAGGCAAAGCATATGGGTGCACTGTGAAATCTAAATGGATTTGAAGTATTACTATCATTTAAGAGTCAACATGGCAGCAATCTCCTGGACTAAAAGTTTTCTTTCAATGAAACAACAACAGATATTTTAAAACAGCAACAACACTGCTTTAGTGGTGGATTTTGCGGTATAAATCTGTAAGGCCTGCCAATTCCATTAGTTCAGTTTCAAAGCTGATCCTACGGGATCTGACTTAAGGAAGCAAGCAGTAATTATTGGGAATGATGCAAATGTTTAAGAGAAAGGAAATCTTAGCTTACATCTGGGGGAGAGAAGAATGTCCTTCAGGATCCGCAACCTGAAATTCCAGATCATCTGAATTTTCCTCCCAGTAAGGATCAATGACATAAAATATTATTTTGCTATTTAAATCTTTCTGGCTGAATTGTTCTTGAATAATTTCTCCTGGTAAAATAAAGAAGATACAGAAAAATCAAAATATTCTTTAAAAATAGTTGTGTCCATGCTTGTCTAGACCAGGCGGTTTCAAATATTTTCAAGCCGTGGAAATTGCTAGTTACAAGACAAAAATCTAAACAAATCCCAGAAACCATGATCAAAAGACTAAAGTGTGCTGATAGAAAATTCACTTATGGAACATACTGTAGGCTTCCACAGAACACAGTTTGAACAACCCTGGTGCAGTCAGTTGTTAGAGATGACAATTGTTACTTGGTCAGGTAATTTAAAAATCACTGAAAAATGTGGTGTGGCTGCCAATGTATCAGGAAAGTAATACAATTCACTAGGATGGGGGTGATGTGATGTTGTTAATTTACTGTCAATAGCAGAAAAGAATGGCTTAAAGGGTTTGATCAATTTTTCAATTACTTCTTTCAAACTGGAAGGAGTTAGCCTGGATGTTTTGTCCCCAAACACCAAGAACCTGATTCATTCATTGGGGGCAATAAGCTGACTTTGTAATAATGCCACTTGTGGGGGCGTGAAAGCCCTAATAAGCAGGCATATACATAGAATGAAGGCTATTGCTAAGCACATTGATTTGTGCTTTAGATTGCAAGCCGCCCTGAGTCTTCAGAGAAGGGTGGGATATAAATGGGATTAAAAAAAATATACCGTATATACTTGAGTATAAGCCGAATTTTTCAGCCCACTTTTTGGGCTGAAAAATTCCACTTCGGCTTATACTCCAGTCAACAAAAAAACTTACCGAGGACTTGTGCGCGGCCGAGGCTTTGGTGCTTCCGGGATCGCGCGCACCTCTCCCAAGCCACCGCCGTCCGAGACCTGCAGGTCTCCGTTCCTCCGCGCCCTACCTGCCTGCTTCTTTCAGCTGTCTGCCCATCAGCTGTCCATAGGGATGCTGCAAAGCTCTCCTTCTCTAGGCCTTGGACTCCCTCCTGGCTGAAGAGTAGATGAACCAAGCCAGCAAGGAGACAAAATGTTTCTGCAGCTGTTTTTCCTCTGAAGTTTTTTTTTGTTTTTTTTTTAAAGTAATCTCCGAAGGTTATGCCAGAAAATGGAGGACGCTGGGTCTTTGCAAGCTTTAGCTGTCCGCCTGGCTGCCTGAAGGCCGCCCTTTTCAGGCAGTCTGACAGACAGCTAAAACTTGCAAAGACCCAGCGTCCTCCATTTTCTGGCACAACTTTTAGGGATTTATTATTATTATTCCTACTACTACTATTACTACTACTACTACTTCAGGAGTAAAAAGTTGCAGAAAAAAATTCTCTCCTAACCTTAGTTCCTCTACTCTTCCATCTGGAGCCAAGGTAAGATTTTAAAAAGGGATATTGGTTGGAAGGCAGAGGGAGAGTTTAGTTTTAGCATCTAAAAAAAGGGGGGGGGGAAATCAGCGAGTACATCCCAACCAGCTTTTTATGTTTTTGTTATTGAAGAAATATGGGGGAGGGGGAGGGGTTCTGGGGTGGGTTGGGGAGGGGATAATATTGTAACTTCAATAAAAATTTTCAATAAAAAAAAAGAAATATGGCTTTCTGGGGGAAGGTGGGGAGGGCGTTAAGGAAGGAAAGGGTTTTTGGAAGCTCGTCCTGAAGCTGCCTTTTGTGCAAGGGGCCTTTTCTCAAAGCCTAGAGAGGCAGCTTTGTTGCCTCCCCGTAGACAGCTGATGGGCGAACACCAAAAGCTCCAAAAGGCTAGGGAACTAGTCCCAGAACACCTTGGTAGGAGGAAGGGCAGAGGCAGAATTGGGAAAGAGGTAAGACAGGGTTTTCCTTCCCAGATGTTTCTCTTTGGCAAGACAGCCAGCTGTGCTGAAGCCCAGTATCTGGGGGTGGGGGAGACCTGAGGCAGGCGGGCTGGTGCTTGCATTAGGCCTCCCAGGATCTCCCCCACCCTCAATTAATGACCAGTGCACTCTTTAATGAATGCACTGAGGAGAATACGTATGGCTGGTCATTACTTGAGGCAGTTCATTTAACATTATTTAATGGCAGTCTCCATTAGGGTCACAACCTGAAGACTATCTGTGCAATACTTATCAACAGAATGTGTGGCTGGTACAGTCTATGACATATCTGTTTTTTCCCCCTCCTAAGCTTATACAAAAGCTAACAGATGTAGCAGAAGAATGCCAAAGCAATCAACTAAAGAAGTTGAAAGAGATTTGTGAAAGGTAAAAACTACTTAACAATTCTTTTGACTACCATTCTAGATGTACTTGGAGGGGAATAATCCCCTGTCAGGACAGAGGGAGTCACTTCTGGGTGAATGTGTATAGTGAGACCTGGGGAGGTTTGGGGAGGCGCCCAAACTTCCCCAAACTTCGGCAGGAGGAACGGAGACCTGGGGAGGTTTGGGGAGGCGCCCAAACCTCCCCAAACGTCGGCAGGTCTGCGCGGAGGAACGGAGACCTGGGGAGGTTTGGGGAGGCGCCCAAACCTCCCCAAACTTCGGCAGGAGGAACGGAGACCTGGGGAGGTTTGGGGAGGCGCCCAAACCTCCCCAAACGTCGGCAGGTCTGCGCGGAGGAACGGAGACCTGCCGACGTTTGGGGAGGTTTGGGGAGGTGCGCGCGTACCTCCCCAAACCTCCCCAAACTTCGGCAGGTCTCCGGACGGCGGCGGCTTGGGAGAGGTGCGCGCGATCCTGGAAGTACCGAAGCCTCGGCCGCGCGCAAGTCCTCGGTAAGCTCCGGGCGGTCACTTGCTTCGCGTCTCCTGAGGGAAGGGGGGGCGACTGGAACGGGCGTGTTTCCTCGCCTGCTGGGCGCCGCGATTTGCCCGGGGAACGCGCGGGCCCCGAATGGCAGCGTGGAGTGAGGAAGCGGACAGCCAGGGCTTCCCCGAGAGCCGCGGCCACACAGGGTATTCCTGTGTATTCAGGCTTGCAAAATGGCGGATCGAGCCTCTGCTGGCGGCAGAGGCTTGCAGAGCGCGGATCCAGCCTCCGAGGCATGCAGAACGGCGGATCGGCTTATACTCGAGTCAACAACTTTTCCCAGTTTTTGGGGGTGAAATTGGGGGTCTCGGCTTATACTCGAGTCGGCTTATACTCAAGTATATACGGGTAGCTCTAATTTATAAGACATATTGTCAATTTGCAAAATAGCACAGAACCATAGGGGGGAAAAACCCACCAATTATTTTAAAAAATCTAGATACACAACTTGGAGCTATATGTTTCTGTAGAATCTTAACTATATTTTACTGACAAAGATGTCTATTTCTTTCATATTCCGTAATGAATCTAAAATGAGCACGCCCAGACTTGGCTTTTGTGGTGATATTGCTACTCATTCAAAGAATGTTATTGGCGATTTGAATGGAACAACAGGGCTGACGGTCAAAAATGACTGCCATCAATGGAGCCTTGCCACCCGGAAACAGCGACAATCAGCTGTTTCGCGGTTTGGGAAACCCCCCCCTTCAGGAGAAGAATTTAATAGCGGCAGCAGGATTTTGGGTATCGTAATATTGGAAGAAGGAGGATCTGCCTATTATAGAAGAGTGGACTTTAAAAGTTTCGAACTTAGTAGAAATGGTAAAAATTTCAGTATATTTGAAAGGTTAATTGCAGCAAAGATACATTTCGGAATGGAGAAGATGGATTGATTACACTCTGAATAAATATGGGACTAAAAAGTTTTATTTAGCATATGAATGAGTATTAGAATTTAATAAGATGTATTATTGTTTAGTTATGCTTAACGGGAGTTAAAGTATGATAGGATTTAAAGTGTATTTATAGATAGTTAGCATATTCTAGCTCAAGCTTGTTAGATGCAATGCCCTGTATTCAGCTCTGGGAAGTCGGGGGGGGGGGGGTAGAGGGGGAGGGAAGGGTGGGTTTTATGGGGAGGGGGAAGTTGGGGGGGAAAGGGAGGGAAGGGTGGGTTTTATGGGGAGGCGGGGGCAATTTATGTTAAAATCTACTGTAAAACTTTTCAATAAAAAAAAGAATGTTATTGGCAACCAGAAGCGATCCTCAAATTCTAATTTTTCACAGGCTTCTTCTATCATTCTTCTTCTCCTCACAATACATCAGTTATGTAAAAAGAACTGGAAGAATGGTGAAATGGTTTTTAATTAGTCACAGTAAGACTATCCTTCTGGGAAGGGAAATAATATTAACATTCTGGGAAGGAATAAGAAAGTCAGTTTGGTCCAGAGGATTAGGTACTACGCTAGAAACCAGGACAGTGTGATTTCTGGTCCCATCTTAGGCATGAAATATAGCTGGGCCAGTCACTCTCTGGCAGCCCTACTTACCTCACAGGATTGTTGCTGTGGGGACAATACAATAGGAGGAGAAAGGAGCACTGTGTGCGTTGGCCACCTTGAGTTATTTATATAAAAAATGTGGAATAAAAAATACTTTAAAAAAACCTTACATCCTTACAAAACATAAGCTGTAATACCCACAAGAGAGATGATATAAGATAGGTTATTAGGACACAATACCTGTTGTTATATTTTGCAAGTAACCATACTGAGGTCCTCGTAAAATTTTAAAAACAATTCGATCATCTTCAGTATCACAATCTGCTGCTCTCAAGGACCGCATTGTAATGTAAATTCCATAGCTGCCATTCTGCAAAAGTTCCACATCCGAAGCTGGACGAAGATGAACAACTTCTGGTGCTACGTTTGCTGGGCTATCCACCTGTAAGAAAAAATAATTTCTATTACTGTTCAAAGGTTAGATTGTAATAAAAGTAATGTGTAAATACTACTTTGTAAAACTGAACACTTGCATAATCAAAATCAACATCCATTGCTGTGAACCTAGACTTAATATTATACAGGGAATCAAGCACATGTAATCTAAATTGAAGGTTCTGAAAATGTCTGAATGCACTAGAGAAAAAAACATACTGAAATGAATCTTGTTCTATTTTAAACATAAGCATATTCAGTTTTAGTATCTCTTCACTGCTACGGGCTGCATTGTAGCATTATTAAATAAATAGATGCAAAAATCTTATGTTTGCACACTTCCTGTATATTGAATTAAGTCTGTATACATGAATGTAGACGTTTATGTAGAACTTGCCTGAATAATAAATGGCAGGGGGTCTAGTTGCAGCTTGTTATTTACAAGAAATCCTTGATTTATTCCATCTGTTGCCATAAATGAAAACCTGTCCACCTGCGAACCACCTCCTCCATGTCTATAGGCTACATTCAGATTGTCCACATCTTGTTGGCTGAAGTTTTGTTGCCATAATCCAGTTTCCCTGTTATAGATTTGACCGTATTGTGGGAACTGTGTTAGGAGAAAAGAAAGATTTTGTGGTGGTGTATCTGGGTCTGAAAGTTGGAGAATATCTGGAGAAAGAACTGCCATGCTGCCTTCAAAGAGTCTCAGGCCCTTGTTCTTGACCACGCTGGGTAAAGTTCGATCCACTGTCCCCAAGATGACCTCAAATTCTCCATGTTTAGTTCTTAACCCATTGCTGACGATGAATCTGGCAAAAAGAGGCAAGGCATCCTTCAGCATGTGTTCTTGTTGCACCATCTACTGAAATGAAACAGACACCTTTACTGAAAAGCTTGTCTCTTACCGTCTACTAAGTCCCAGTTTCTAGCTGAACGGCTCTTGTGGCATGTTTCAAGCACAACATTCAAAACTCAAACAGACTACAACTTGTAGAAATGGGCTACAATGGCCTGTATGTTTTACTAATTTCAGTAAATTTAGCAAATTATTAAATATCTGATTTATAAATTTTTATTAAATATTTTATTTAGCAATTGCTTCATATTATTATGTTGCCTTCTGAATGTTCAAAATAAAATTCATGGAACTATGCTATAAACCGGGGGTCCCCAACCCCCAATCCATGGACTGGTACCGGACCATTGGCATGCCAGCAACCAGTCCGCACAAACAAGCAAAGCCCCATCTGTGGGAATGCAGGCAGCACACAAAACCACACACTTTAAACGGTCACTAAACAAACTGTTGTAAGTCAGGGACTACCTGTACAATGTATTTGACCAATTTAACATCCCAAAACTCTGTCGAAAAATCAAAATGTCTTCCCTGAGCATTGATAAACTAACAGTCCTTTAATTGTCTGGGAAACTGGTTCCAAATAAGAACGGCAGAATAAATGTATTTATTCCCACCTGAATGAAAATTGGACTAACTTTATATTTTCCAACGAACATTTAATAGCAACCTACCTATTCCAAATCCACACTTTTTCAAATTACTCAACTTTGTCAGTTTTAACAAATAGGAAAAAGTATTTTTAGGCAAATAATAAATCTGCACATATTCATTAAAGTAATATACAAAAATGTATTAAAACAAAAAAAATTGTAAATTTTCAAATATCGTAGACTCGGTGCATACACAAGGAGTACAATCCTTAGGTTTGTAGAAATATATAGTCAAGTGTGTATTACATTTAGTGTAGGCTTAAAAAGAATGCTAACATTTGATGAAACAACAGATTCCCCCAAATGAGACAAAGAGAAATCAGAATGGACATTTAAATAAATAAATCTATCTGTTTTTTATAACAACAAAAATAAGAAAATCCAATAGATGTATTAATTCTAAATCTACTGTGGATATGTTGCTGATTATAAATTCAAACGCTGGTACATTTAGCTCACTACAATAGAATCAGAGTGCCAGGAAATCATCGTATCACAAGCATAGGCCATGCATAAAATGATAAATATTTTGAAAAATGTAATTCAAGTTTCTTAATCTGAAGGCCTATTCTTGAACACCTGTGTCATGAATATGTCTTAATATGTTAGGTTTACATGCCTGCAGTTAAGTGGCTCCACTAAACAGAGTTTGGGATCTACTGATGAGAGCAATACTGATATCAAAGCTTTTACTGCTGCTTAAGAATTGACCAACGTGTGTGTAGGCTCTGTGCCATCAAACAGCAGCTGCCCACACTGACCTAGTACTTGTGCCAGGACAAAAACTGATTCTCTATAATCGGTTTAGTTACACCAGATTTTCATCTGGAATAACAAAGATTATAAGCATATTTGGAGGTTTTCAGAGCGAAGACCACCCACACCAAGTAGACAAAACGCTCTGCTTCACTGACAATGGTTTTCTGACTGAAGGTATCCTTAGTTCTTTTAGAAGGCAACAGGAATTGGCTAACTTTGTTTGGCCTGGAAAACTTAAACAGGATGAGGCTTCGTTAAGAACTTCATGAGAACTCCAGAGAGAAGTAAAAAAAAAAGCAAAAACATATAACAGAAATGGCAAACCATCCTCGCATTGCTGCCATGAAAATTTGAAGGACATATCAATGATGTGCCATGAAAAAAAATATCTATCTCTGGTCTGCTTCAACTCCTGCTTAAAATTAAAGAACCATAAGAAAGCAGAACAGAAGTGCCCCCATAATAGCTCCAGGAATGTATATTATTCCGCAAGACCATCCCGTCTGATGGGATGCATTTCTGTGGACACAAGTTCTCTACAGAGACTCTGGAATTTCTGCTCCCTTAATGTTTCTTGGGTTAAAACCAGCCTGTAGAATAAAAATATTAATATTAAATTATTATTGGTACTTTGAAAAGGCCAACAAAGGTGCCAGGTTCAAACCTAAGAAAGTGAAGGAGATTTAGTGGACAATTTCGATATGAGACTAGATGAAGGACTTTGCTATTTTAGTAGATTAATGAATACGAAGCAAACAACATGCCTTGCTAGGTTCTTCGAGATAAGAAGATTGTTAGTTTTGAAGGATGTGCCAGGTTCCTATCTACCACATGTTGTTTATTTCATGCTGAGTCTTCTCTGTGTTTCCCCCTGGAATAGGGAACAACCAACTTTCTCATAATACTGATGAAATTTAGGAAAAATAACTCTCCAGTTTAGTTGGGAAGGCAAGTTGCATGGTCTGATTTCACCATTATCATGCTTTTGGAGTTCATGGCAATTGAGTTGGCTACAGAACTTGCCATCTGCCGTGGTATTTACAACAGAAAAATGGAATCAGTGATAGTGCCAGCTCATTACAAAACTGATCCACCGTGTCAAAATGGAGGACATTAGCATGTTCTTTTAGCATCCTGCTGCCAGCATCTGATGTCAGATTGCTAATCACTTGAAGTCATCTGTCCTAAACAAGCATTGCCAAATCCTTCTTCCAGGCCAGCAGCAACAGACAATGCTGTAAGTTTATGATGGAATAAAGTGCCTTAACGGACGGTAAAAATCTGATCATTTAATCCCCCCATTTAATTAAATATCACCAGCTCTTGGTGTTTTAGTTTTTAATCCATTGCGGTATTTATATTTTACTGTATAACCAAATACCTTGCCAAATTCTAGCAGGCAGGAACATCATTTACAGTGATTAAAATGGAATGTATATCTTCTTTTCCTTAAAATTCTCTTGGTAAAATTAAACAGGCCTGGATTTTAATACGCTAGGCATATAATCTAATGATGTCAGTACAATTTAACTATATATCTATCCATATCTGTGGTCAGTATGGAACCCATTTCTGTATTCAAGCAAACAAATGTAGTATCAATCACTTGATTTAAATGGGGAAGTATTTAATTGGCATTTTGAATCTGGATAAGATCAGGTTTACCAATTAATTAAAAAGATAAAAATCACAAATGAGAAGAGCAAACTTATACCAAAGTGTTAATAGATACAGATTTGTTTTATTAATTAGCTGCCATGGTTTTTAATCAGCTAGGCAATGAGATAAAGGTAAAGGTTCCCCCGCACATGCGTGCTAGTCGTTTCCAACTCTAGGGGCCGGTGCTCATCTCCATTTCAAAGCCAAAGAGCCAGCGCTTGTCCGAGGACGTATCCATGGTCATGTGGCCGGCATGACTAAACGCCAAAGGCGCACGGAACGCTGTTACCTTCCCACCGTAGTGGTCCCTATTTTTCTACTTGCATTTTTACGTGCTTTTGAACTGCTAGGTTGGCAGAAGTAACAGGCACTCACTCTGTTACGCGGCACTCGGGATTCAACCTGCCAAACTGCCAACCTTCTGATCGACAAGCTCAGCGTCCTAACCCACTGAGCCACCGCATCCCTTCAGGCAATGAGATACACAACTGCAAATATATTAGAATATCTTAGAACCTGTTAATGAAAATATGTTTCACAACAATGTAAAAACAATTTTAGCATTTGAGAAATGTCATTTTAATTGTATCACCTGAATTAAGATGCAACAGTATTTAGCAAGGGTCAATTCTGCTTTAGCCACAAAACTTACACCTGATTGATATGTTAATAATCAATTAATATTTCAATCTTAGTCTTTGAAAACTATCAAACAATCTTAAATAAAGTATGTTTTGACAAACCCTGAGCATATAATTTAGATTTTTCAATCTGCAAATAACATGTTGCCTTTTTTCCCTATCCATTACTGCAGGTCATGCTGCAATATACCCCTGAAACACAGGATGTTATTTCCTCGTAACATTTCATTGTTCAAACATTTTGAATTTTACACTTTTTTATTCCAATTTTTCTTCTGGCTGTAAACATTGAGCGAACGATGCATCTGCAAGGTAAATTTATGCTCAAATACATTTGCCTACTTTTTTTTCATATATCACAGAGTCTGTGGAATTCTGGGAATTGAAGTCCACACATCTTCAAGCTGCTCAGGTTGAGAAACGCTGCAGACTTCAGTGAGAGAACCAAACTGGTATGTGGTTATGGCAGGGCTCTTCAAACTTGGCCCTTTTATGACTTGTGGACTTCAAGTCCCAGAATTCCTCAGCCAGGCACGCTGGCTGAGGAATTCTGGGAGTTGAAGTCCACAAGTCATAAAAGGGCCAAGTTTGAAGACCCCTGGGTTATGGTGTAGGACTGGAACTGACAAATGCAGGGTCAAGACCATCTGCAGCCATGGAACCCTACTGGGAGCTGTGAGGTGGTTACTTGCTATCAGCAGAACCAATCTCACAGATTTGTTCAGGGATAACAGGAAGGGAGATCCCAATATGAGGGATAGCAACTTGAATTCTTGGAGACAAGGAAGGATAATTATCTTCCTCACTGCCACCAAGCACATAGCAAATACTGATAATTGAACTAAACTGTGAAGTTAAACGGTCTTCTTTTGTTTGAGCAATTTTATTCCTTTTCTATATTTTTCTCACCTTCCTTTTCTAATGGCCCTTATAAGAAGCTAGCAGAGTCTTACCCTCTTTACGTATTATCCGAGCAGAGAAGAAAGTAGAAGCTGTTCTTAAAACTCACAGGAAGAGAGACCTATAGGAAATATACAATGTCTAGGCTCAGGAAAACCCAGACTTAAGGTACATAGGTATGGCCAAGAATGCTGATGAATACTGGGAATGCTTATTAGAAGAATGCAAATAATAAGAAGCAAGAATTGGGGGGGGGGGCTGAATGTTCCAAAGAAATATTTCCCCAGCTTTAAACTTTCAAAGTATATACTTAAAAGTTATTTACGCTCATGTTTGATTTACATTTGAACATTTGTGCATTTAACTTGCCCTCAATAGCTTATTTCATGGATTATTTAACACTTCAATCTAATTTTTATTCATTTAAATATAATTAGAGTATAGACTGGCTTCAAGGATAGCAAACTGCTCCATGAAGCTTACACCAATGACAACAATGGAACATCAAAGTTAAATTAACCTCAGAATGAATAACCAATAAAAGGCAGCTGTAAAATTAAAACAACTTTAAATGTTTAGTTCAATCCTAAGCTAAAACAAATTCCATTTAATAGCTGAATAAAACTTTTAAGAGAAAGTACAGGTAGTTCTTGATTTACGACCACAATGGAGCCTAAAATTTATGTTGTTAAGTAAGTAATGTGGTTACGTGAATCTGGTTTCCCCATTGACTTTGCTTGTCAGAAGGTCACAGACATGATCCTGGGACACTGCAACCATCATAAATATGAGTCAGGTGCCCAGTATCCAAATTTTGTTCACATAACCATGGGGATGCTACAATGGTCGTCAGTCACTTTTTCCAGTGCTGTTGTAACTTCGAACAGTCATTAAACAAACTGTTGTAAGTTGAGGACTACCCGTAATCAACAATAATGTGATTTCAAGGTTTTTGTGAAAGCCTCAAAGGATTGGGCCAGACACAGGGGAATTCAAATAGGACAATCTGATTACGCCATTGCGATGCAAGATCCAGGCCTTTGGTGATGAACTGACACCAATCCCACCGTGACTGTCAACATTTTGATGAAATCAAATATGCAAACACACACAATAAGGTGATAATCAGTCCAACAGGTATAGGATTATAGTTGTTATCCTATGACTGCCAATTTACAGAGATGGAGATACAAGTGGGGCTTTGGATTATGAATTTAAAGCGATATGGATGAAAGAAGGTCAAGTAACTCTGTGCCAAGCCTTTTAAGCCTTTGTAAAGGGTTCCCCCCCAATGCAAAGTCTCTTTCAAGTTAAACTTAACTCATAGTAATTTAAAGAGTATTTTCATGAATTTTCTTTGCCAGCAGTATGGAAGTGGTTTCCCATTGCCATCTTCCAGGATGCTTACAGCTTCCCAGTTTAGCCTACAGTGTCTGCTTAATTTCCAAATCCAGACTGGTGGTGCTGCCTCCCGAGAAAGCAATATTTTAAACTGAGCTCAGAAATATGTCACCAATAAGAGCAACTGGCGTAGTGCAGAAATTAGGCTTTAATATGTGAACTCTGTATTTGCAGAACTGCCAATGAAGTATAGGACCAAGAGCATTCAACAGCAGCTTATATGATTCTTAAGCATCCCTTTGTTCCAGTATTGGACTCCCGACTCCTATGAACCACAGCTGTCAGAGTTTATGTCAAAGAAATATGGGAGCTGTGGTCTAAAATATTTGGAAGGCACTGCATTGCTAGTCCAACATATTGCTTTGTCTATGGCTATGTAAAGATGAACTAGTCCTAATTTGGATGATTAACAGATGACAGCAAAGAGATATGGAAAACTCATACTCTTGAACGGTTAATAATAATAATAATAATAATAATAATAATAATAATAATAATAATAATAATAATAATAATAATAATAATAATAATAAAGTTGGAAGGGACCTTGGAGGTCATCTAGTCCAACCCACTGCTTCGGACAAGTGGCTGTCTTCTTAAAAACTTCCAGTGTTGAAGCATTTACAGCTTCTGGAGGCAGGTTGTTCCACTGATTGACTGTTCTAACTGTCAAGAAGTTTCTCCTTAGTTCTAGGTTGTTGGGATTTTTGCAACCTGGATCTGAATTTCCTCTGTTGCTCAACCATTTATACTGCCCAATTAAATACACTTCATTATAAAGCAAGACTCTTCTCTGCTTACCTGAATGTATCTCTAGAGGAAGATGCTTTACTACTGTGGACATAGCAGACCTTCTGCCCTGCTATATCCATTTGGCTGAAACTTGTAATGGGAATTCCAGGATAGCTGACATATTCTATCTGTCCATACTGTGGTGGGGAAGTAATCGCGTAGTGTAGCTCCTCTGGCTTCTTGGTACCATCAACTGCAAGGAGGACATCGGTCATCAGGAGGCCTTTGTCACCCGTCAGCACAGTGAGGGGTCTCATAAACATTGCAATGTTTCCTATAAAACATTTTGAATATGGGCCATTATCAAATATTTTGTATCAGCCTTTCTCAATATCATGAATCAGGTTACAATTTTTATCCCCCGCTCACCGGGGCATAAAAGTTGCTATATTCTGCCACACATTCATATGCCCAGGCCTATCCCAATTTGATGCTTTCTAGGTATCTAGGTAACATTGTCCATGGGGTTGCGATGGGTCGGACACGACTTCGCAGCTAACAACAACAACAAGGTATCTTGGACTACATCCTTTCTCTCCTCCTCAATCAGGATAGTGTTTTATTGCACATGCATATGTATTAGTTTTTGCCCCTATCTGGGGAGCATCCAGATATGCTACACTTCAATTCCCACCCTTTATATCCAGGGTGGGCATTCCCTTGGTCAGTACTGTGTGAAGATCTAAAATAAAATTACCCTTTTCCACATCCTTAATAGCAACAGGAAAAACCACTTCTGGAGATCTGTTGCTTCCATCCCAAAGATGAAAGGAGAAGCTGTCTTCATTGCTTGATCCAAGAGCTCCAGTGTGTCTATACCTCACAGTGTTCATGTCTATATTCTCCTGGGTGCATTTCATCCCTTTGTACAGTGTCACCCAATCGTGATCTACCTAGGATAGGAAATTGAATCATGACTTTGAGATATTATGTGGTGTATTACTATCATCATCATCATCATCATCATCATCATCATCATCATCATCAATATTAGAGAATTATTATTAACATTACATGCTGTCCATCTCCTAGTAACTCTGGTATTATATTATTGATGCAGTTGTTAAAAAAGATTTTACTACTGAACACAAGCTGTAAAACAAACTCCAGTCTTCTTCGACTTGGCACTCATCCCATCAAAAAGTCAGCCAACACACAAAACACACGCTCATGCCCTGGCTACCAAAATTTTCTCAAAAATCCACTTTATTTCCTGACTGCTTGATGCAGGCCTAGCTTTTATACACCAGTGACTGCCATTTATATCACAATGGCAGCACTAAGGACTTTATTTGTAGGAGATAGCTAATCAGACATGCCTGCTAAATGTGCTGTACAATTCAATCAGCGTTGTGAAACTGACTGTGGGATTACTGTAGGAACTTTGGAAGACTAGGTTATGTAAAATCAACGTGTGAAGTTGAGACAAGAAGGTGATAAGTGCCAAGGGTGGAGGGGTAAACTATAATCTCTACTTCTGCTAAGGTCTTGGAAGGCAGAAGAGGGCCAGTTTCTTCTTTTAAAAAACAATATTCATTTCAAAGATATACAAAGGGATGATGACCCCATCCTGTGCACATCTGCAGGCAGATAACTGGAATAATATCAAAAAAAGAAATAAGATACAAGTTGAGCTGGAACTGTAATATCATTGGCTGCCAAATTTTCTTTGCTTTTCTAAGACGTCCCACTTCTCCCTAATTAAACTGGGGTGCCTTATACTCCCTAATTAAACCGGGGTGACTTATACAGCAACTACCAAGCTTGTCCTGGATCTCTACAACTGCTGTCTCTCCTAGGCCGAAGTGGCTCCAGGTTAGAGCCGCCCCTGAATTTTTGAACTGAGACTCTTAGAATAGTTATGGTTGAGAAGACCTGCCATGTTCCTTGGCAGTGTATAACATTGTTCAGATTCAAAATTAGAAGCATTTTGATTGTTAAAAAAATGTTAAAGCTGTGATGGATTTTCAAAACAATCTCATGCTCACGTTTCCAATATAAACAGGGAACCCTTCAATGGATTATTTCAAAAATCAACTGTAAATTGTATTAGTTGCTGCAGCGTATTTCAGTCCCATGACAGATATCTAAGAAGCAGAAGGATTACACTCTCTCCCATTCTTGGTGAAGACTTGAATCTCTTTTTCCAACACTTTGTTTGCTTTTGTTGAAAAGTAAAAACTAACCTTGAGCTGAAGATGTCCATTTTCTGGAACTCTTTCAAATAGATAATAAATTTGTTCCCGAGGAGTATCTTTATCTTCAGCTGACAAAACAGCACTAGAAATTATCTGTGCTTCCCCCATATTCACCTCTATCTTACCCTTTCTGCAACAGAGAAAACAAAAATTCTTTGGAAGTGTGTTTAAAATGAAAATTATCACTGAAATGTTCAAGACTCAAAAGAACACATATCTATGTGCACAAAATTTCAGTGCAAGTAGAGAAGGCTCTGTGGTGCTATTGTGTCTCAATGATATGTATTGAGATTTTAAATTATGAACTGATTCACAAAATTTTATGAAGAAAAATAGAAGCATACTAAATCATGCCCTCTTCTGTTTCTTTTGTGAGTTTTTTTAATAAATTATCACTTCAATCTATTTAAAGTAAAACACAGTTCTTTTGATTTTAGAATGAAATTAATTAGAAAGTATTTTTTCTTATCTAGTGGACTGCTCAAATAATATTTTAAACAGATAGGATGTGAGATTTATTTTTTCCCCAGCAGTGTAAGAGGTTTTAGGATACTTTAATTCATATATTTTGGTTTGAAATCAGAGTATACTTTTAATATAATTTTTAAGAAAAATGTAATAACCAAAAATGCACATGTGATGTTTAACCAGTGCTTTTTTTGTAAAAGAAAAAGGTGCCGGAACTCACACACGTCATACAACCCACCTTGCCTACCCTACAAGGTTCCATCCAAAAAAGGTGCCGGAACTCCGTTCTCAGCGTTCTATGAGAAAAAAAGCCCTGTGTTTAACTATACCCCTAAAATATGGAATCTGTCATTTCAAGAAATGCTTTAGCTTTAGTAAATCTGTTGCACGGCAAGGAGGAAATCTTACGTAAATGGAAAAAAAGATGAGAACTCTTCTTGTTCTAAAAAATGAAAAAACTGAAACACTATGCTTTTATATAGTCTAGATCAGCGGTAGGCAACCTTGGCTCTTTTATGACTCGTGGACTTCAACTCCCAGAATTCCTGAGCCAGCTGGCTCAGGAATTCTGGGAGTTGAAGTCCACGAGTCATAAAAGAGCCAAGGTTGTCTACCCCTGGTCTAGATTTAATGATAAGCTTAAGGGTTAAATTAGTTTTGTCTGAATAATATAATAATAATATAAATTTTCATAACAACGTATGTTAATTTATATTGACAGTCCATGTATGATATGCAAATAAATAAATAAATAAATAAATAAATAAAGGACATTGTATGAATTTTTCTTTTTTCTGATTAGTTTATCTTTTTGTGTTTCAATTCTATAGCTTTCTTTATTCTTTGTATACTGACTATATTTGTAGGGAGGGGGTATACAGAAATACATCTACACACACACAGTATATAAATGGATCAAATTATCATGCTTTGGACAAATTATGGGATGAACCAGCTCTCTGGAAAAGGCTGTGATGCTGGGACAGGCAAAACAAAAGATAAGAGGAGGTGATTTGGACTCCGTTACAACGGAGATGGGTGCATTTCTCATTCAAGTAATTTGATTAAGTGCTGCCACATAGTATAAAAATAAAATAAACATATTTGTGTACTTATGGGTCATAAGTACTTCTGTGAATTTGCAAAGGCTTAATTTTGAAAACAAATCCATACATTTCGCCTGCTAGGAGCACTGATTTATTTTCTAGCTCTAGCTCGAAAAAGCTTCTGAAAAGATTGATGGTGGCAAGCCTGTCCACAAAGTGCTTCCATCTCCTTCAAGTCAATCTAATCAAGTGCAAAACTGCAACCATGTTCGCAAGTGAGCTAGCTTGTCAATAGGACTGCAGCATTGGCACTGTTCTTCTCTGTACCCAAGACAGAAACAAAATTGATGAAATTGCTCAGAGATGGAGATAAATACTGGGAGGATTTTTTTTTTTACTGTTTTCTGTGTTTTAGTTTGCTGTTAAAAGACCAGGAGAGAGGCCAGTAGGAAGATGGAAGTCCCATACATATTATAAACAGAATAGGACATTTTATTGCTCATGAGCTTGAATAGCCTCCTGCATCTGTTGCCTAAGAAAAAAGCATATGTATCCTACGCTAATTAGTCTTCAAGGAGCTACAGCATTTCCCATGTCTTGCCACATGTTGCTAAGGGTCTGCACCTTTAAGACTCTCTTACATTAAGACAGGAATGCATTAGCTACAGCTTTTCCAATGGGATTTTCCCAAGGCTGAAGCTTGCTTGGCACAGTGTTGTTTTTGGCCCGCAATCATAAAGAGGTAGATCATCCGATAAAATCGGATTATGACATTTACCATGGATGATCTCCATCAAATAAATGATGGCGAGGGTAAGCCCCCCCATTGCTGCTTCAGTTATTTGTTTGGGGGAAGGAAAAGACTCTTTTTTTTAAAGCTCCATCAAATGTACTGGAAGGATGGCTCAAAACTTTGCTCATAGACAGATGCACCTAGACTAGCAGTCCCCCCCACACACACACACAACCCACCCCTCTGCAAATCAGCAGCTGAAGCCTGCAGCACCAGCATTTAGATTGTCAAATAAAAGTTCATCACTTCATACCTCTCTATTAATGATGAGGCTGGTACTTCATGCTCAACATCACAAATATTGCATTGTAGTTTTTGTCGTGCATCTTCTCAGCACCATTTGAGAAATCAAACATTATAAAATTAATGAGGGGCTGCCACACAGAAGAGGGGGTCAACTAATTCTCCAAAGCACCAGAAGGCAAGACAAGAAACAATGGATGGAAACTAATCGAGAAGAGAAGCAATCTGGAATTAAGGAGAAACTTCCTAACAGGGAGAACAAATTGACCAGTGGAACAGCTTGCCTTCTGAAGTTGTGGGTGCTTCATCATTAGAGGTTTTTAAGAAAAGACTGGACAGCCACCTGTCTGAAATGGTATAGGGCAGGGGTAGGCAACCTTGGCTCTTTTATGACTCGTGGACTTCAACTCCCAGAATTCCTGAGCCAGCTATGCTGAGGGGAAAGGGAGAGGTTTCCATACAGAGCCATTCTGGCTCAGGAATTCTGGGAGTTGAAGTCCACGAGTCATAAAAGAGCCGAGGTTGCCTACCCCTGGTATAGGGTCTCCTGCTGGAACAGGGGTTTGTACTGGGAAGACCTTCAAGGTCTCTTCTTCCTATCTCAATGTGAGATGCTTTCAACATGGAGCCCCCTCAAAATCCTATCAGGTACTTTCTAGTAAAAGCCTACCTTTCCAATCAGGTGACTTGTCCCACTTAATCGGGGACTAGTATCATTTTACCTGTTGAGTTCAGACTAGAAAATGCTCTTTTCTTTTCTCGGTGGGTGGTATTCCTCTGCTGCTTGACGAGAGTAACACACACGGGGAGTTGGAAAGAAAGGGGCAATAAGAAGAGCTCATTCATAATGAATGCTTCAAGGTAAAGATTTCATGCTGGAAGCTCCCCTAAGGGCTTGTTAGGTGGTTCTGATGGAATAGTCAACGTCAGAGCTGCAGAGGGTTTTCGCTGTCCCTTGAATTCATCCCAGTTAACATGGCTAAACATAAAGCACAGAGAACAGCTGGTAAATAGAATCTGAATTCCCTTTGGAATTTGGCAGAGAGTCATCCTAGTTTTCTAATAGGTTTTTTTTTAATGCAATATAGTCTGTGTCCATCTGCGTTAGCCGTGGAAGGACACATGTTCTTCCTTCTCTCTTCTGTTTGTGGTGACCATGCCACATGATAAAAAGAAGGAGGCAGCCGGAGCAAGGTAACACAATGGGATCCTTTGTGCCAGTAGCAGGCACACAAGGAGGTTGTTTTGAAGTTTTGTTTTTGGTGGGTTTTTTTGGAAAAAAACCCTACTACCTCAGATTTCAAAGCAACCCCTTGGTGAACTTCCTGCCAATGCAAAAAGTTCAGTTGCTATCCTGTCTTTTGTATTACAAAGGACACTTTTCTTTTGTCAGGAGAATGATATAAAAGGGGGGGGGAAACGATTAGAGGTAATGTGCGGGGAAAACAACCACGCTCTTAAATCCCAAGCAAAATGTTTTCAATGCCTTTGAAAGCAAGAGGGGGGGGAAAGATCTCTCATAAATGCTCTAGTTCTCTGATTCAGCCTGGCATTATTCCAAATGCCCAACACGTTCACTTGCAAGGGAAAAAAATTGCACAATCCTTTCTTTCCATTCTCTTCTCCTGTACAGTGATTTCCTGCATTTACATCTGAAGACATGACCCACCCTGCAGGATTCTGAAGGCTTGTTGAGGAGAAGTTTGATTTGCATCCTCTCCGCAATTTATAGCATCTTTTTGCAAATAGGTTGAAGAATGATTGGTATAGATAGCAATATAAGTAGGTTTTGTCTCCTTGGGTGAACAGAGGGGGGGGGGGAGAAAAGCTATTCTTGGCCCAAGAATAAACTAACCAATAGAGGGTATGCTAACATTGTTATTGCTTTTTTATCACCTTCAAAAACCGTCCAGACAATATTAATTCATTGGAATAATATGTAACATTTGCCCGCTTGTATACCCTGGTCATTACACAATATTCTTCAGTGAGGAGGAATACTTCATAGCAAACGTTGCTAGCATTAGTGTGGGTATTTACCAAAGATGAACTTTTAATCACAAATGTGGTCAGTGCCCAATCATTTGGTCAGTATAAACTTAGCAGTTTGGAAGAGGTATCTGTAGCTTACCTGCTCAGCACTGGCTTCTCATCATTAACTGGGTTAACCTTAACTGAAATGGTTTTTGACACTTTATGTTTCCCATCTGACAGCTGGACTAAAAAGTCATCAGCTAAGCTGTCAGAGTCATCGTGCAGATACACAAGCTTCAATCCTGAAAGGTAGAGAAGATAGGTGGGTAACAAGCAAAAGGAGGGGAGAAAGGAAAAGGAGAAATTTATTTAGATTTATAAATTTATAAGTGCCTCACGTAATCAATTACCATGTTTGTTGTTGCTGCCAAACTAGTGATTGTAATTAATATTGCAAAATGCCAGCATGGCAACTAAATGGCAAAATATTGCCAAACTAGAACCCAACATTCCTTAAGTCAACTGTGTTTGAAAATATAGGAAATTGGCTTGACTTCAAGATTTACACAATCGATGAAATCTTGAAAAATCCTTCGTACAGTTTGTTCGAATTTGATCTCTCTTTATTTTATTAAAAGACTATTTTTAATGAATGAACTGAGGAATCTTTTATTAATAGAATTCTGTTTCATTTATTAATTTTCAATTTAGTATTCTATTGCCCATTATTTGGAAAGAACCAACATGGCCAAAAGGAATACAACCCTTACCATTTTTTAAAGCCTCCATGGAGAAACCATCCACATGGATCTCATGGTACTGTTGACTAATAATTGCCCACCTGTAATGGAAAATATTGTTGCCATATACTCCCTTAACAAGAAACCCATGGTGGGGCTGTTGAAGGACAGTAAACATGAGGATATCTTCTGGTACATCCAAATCAACAGCATTGATTACAGATGCATCCAACTCTTTCATCTGTCCCTCTTGCACCTGAATAGTCAACAGAAGATAAAAGTCAACTCTTTCACAAAATGAGTGATAAGAAGTAAAAGTCTCGGGTCTACTGACCAATCAAATATCACTCAGGAAACTACCATTAGACTGTTCAGTGTAACAAAGGCTTTCTTCTTTTTAATTAATACAAGTGAGCTCAAGATTTAGAAAAAGAACAAAGTTCACTTTTCATAAAGCGATACCCGCCCCTGAGCTTTTTTGGTACGTCATTTCACATACACGCAAAGAGAAAGAAAAAGAAATGTACTAACAGAACAGACTTGAAACAGGTGAAAGGAAAGAGAAAGTGGGAACTGGCACAAGAATGAGAAAAGCAAGGAAAGAGTGACGAAGTGAATTTTCATTCACAACTCATCTACACTCATCTGGGATTGGTGTCATACTTCTGGGTTCCCACATCATAACTGAACCTCTGTAACTCAGCCAATTAGGAAGGTTGTAGAGACGCAATATTTAGTCTGCTTTTTCCATTGGTCCTCCATACTCTCCTCCCCAAAGTTAAAGCAACACAAAGAAGGCTTCACAGAAGTTTAGGTGCACACAGGGGATGGGGTAGCAAAAGGACCAAGAAATAAAAGAACTCTGCAAGTGTTGGGTGCAGGTGAATGATACAACTCAAAACATAGGATAGTAAAAAGGCAAGAGGTATAAATAAATTATTGTGAAGATAAACATAACACAGTATTTTGCTTGACGTGGTTACATATACATGCACATAAGATCAGAGATGGAAAAATTTTGACAGGAGACTGTAAAAGCAAAGATCACTATATTGCCTTGTTAAAAGCGGTCCTTGGGACACCATTTCCTTCCTTACTGTAAAATTCCTTGCCATGAATTCCGGTTCTTCATCATTGGTTGGATGAATTAAGACATAAAATGGGGTCTCCACTGAATGATGGTTTCCATCAGTGACATACAGGATAAATTGGTCTATAGTTGGTTCAATTCTCTTGTGCCTGGTCTGAACATAGTTAATATGCATCTTCCTCACATTTTCCATTTGAAACGAAGCTAGGCATGTTGGGGAGGGAATGAAAAGTAATGAAAATGCATATTTCTACCCTTAGCGAAAATAACAGTACAGATAACTAACAAAACATATTCAATGCAAAGAAAAGGTGGCAGAGAAATAAGAGAAAATTCTTTATATTTACTACTGGAGCCAATGTTAATATCAGATAAATATGGGAAGTCACCTTCAGCTAGCCTCGCCACAGAATACAGTGAAATCCACTAACAAGAACATGATAGAGCCCAACAGGCACCTATCAGCATATACCATAATGGCAGGACACCCCAAAGAAGGTACCAACTTTCCTGTATTTAAAGGCAAGTGGCCCTTCCCTGTAGCACAGACCTACCTATACTTATTCCTGCATTGCTTTTCTCAAAACCAGGTGATGGTAATATATTTTCTATGTAGCCAAACTGGGGAGGGGACGTTAAAACAAACTGTAAGTCATCGGCCTTGGTGTCAAGATCAGTGGCATACAAGTGTTTACTTGTGATAGCTGCTGAGGCGCCCTCCTGCACAGCAAACACAAGTCCTGCAAAAAAAGAGAAGGAGAGACCAAGAGAGAGAGAGATGATTACTGTAATTTAAACATATTAAATCCCCATGGTACTTTAGGCTAAAAAAAATACAACTAATAATTAATGAGGAAAATTCTCCTTCAACCACTTGGTACCATTGTTTTCCAGTCAGACCAATGACTCTTCTTTCTCAGCAAGAGAAGAAGAAAGGAGTTGGGGGGGGGGGAAACACCACTTGCAAAACAATTTTGCTGATAAGCTATTCAGGATGGTTTATGGGTTGCTCAAGATGGGTTGTTACCCCTGTTTGTCACAGCATTAATTGCCTGAAAGCTATTATGAATTGCTCATAATGAACCATTTTTCATGCATCAGTGCTTAATTTGTCTGCTGGGACAATCCTTCATTTTCAGAACATTGCCTGGATGATAGACAGCAAATCACAAATTTGCCCATACTGAGTTGTTGAAATGTGGTGTGCTTGCATACAATACTGGCAAACCAGCTTTATTTTGCAAGATGTGGAACAGCAATAAAGAAATATTAATTGGGACCATTGCATAACACTAGAGCTCATTCTGGTAAAACAGTCATAGTATTTAAGACTCACATATAATTTCATTCACAAGAGAACTCTGGTTTTTAAATGCAATTTTTCTTCAAATTCCAGTTAACATGCCCAATATAAAAACTTTTAATGAGAAACTTGTGTAGGGAGATTGCCTTGAATTTATTATTAATTCCTAGTAAAGTTTAGATACTTAATAAACAATTAATAAAAATAAAGCAATATGTATACAGTAATTCAGTTTTATCTCTATAGATTCTAAAGAAAATCCTAAATAGGACCAGTTTTCATTTACTGATTTAAAAGTTTGTTAAATTAAACCAATATTTAATCTTTTTACACACACACACACACACACACACACACACACACATATAGGTCTTGGCGTATTCGGGTCTTTTCCCGTGTAAGATTGAGAGTGTCTTGTCGACGTTTCAACGAGGTCCCACTTGTCATCTTCAGGCTGAAGACACCAGCCTGAAGATGACAAGTGGGACCTCGTCGAAATGTCACCAAGACACTCTCAATCTTACACGGGAAAAGACCCGAATACGCCAAGACCTACATGTGTATATATATATACATATATACATACATATATATATATATATATATATATATATATATATATATATATATATATATATATATATATATATATATATATATATGTGTGTGTGTGTGTGTGTGTGTGTGTGTGTGTGTGTGTGTGTGTATATATATATATATATATATATATATATATATATATATATATGTATATAATTTCAGAGAACAAAAAACGATTCATGTACTTTTAATGCATTTTTCCAGATTATTTATGTTCTAAATATGTTTCTGTGTCTATGTCTGTGTCTGTGTGAAAACCACACAATTTTTTTTTAAAAAAACACCTTCTTGGAATATGTTTCCCTTTTATCTTTGCAACTTTATTATTGTAGAGAAGTTTCATTACCCAGAAAGCATTTTTAAAAGTAGCCTCACCTGCAAACTGAAATAGTAAAGTTCTTTCTGTTATTTGGGTTTTGTCCAGCATAGCTAGAAATCTCAGCTCTCCAGACATTGAACTTTTTTTAGGAACTGGCTTCTGAGTTGTAACTCAGCAGGATAGAAGAAAATCATACGCAACAGAAGGAAGATCTGCCTTGTGAAACAGCATTTAAATCCTGGACTTCTTACTACTGTTCCAATGCAACAGAAAGCCATTCTTCAGCGCTAGGGGAGGCAGCTGGGATGTGTAAACATAAAAGTTATCTAGTGTCTGCAAACCTCCTGCTTCCTATCTTGCCAACTTCATTCCTGGCAGACGTGTTTTTTATGTTACCCTTTCAACAGGTTATATATCTTACCTCACATTTCAAAACTGACTTGAACACAGACTTTGAACAACAAAAATAGCAATTGGGATTAATTCCTACAACTCTGGGCTGCTGTTTGTTCTTCTTTGTAGTTACTTTTCTCCGTACCAAAAAAGACCAAGGCTGGTAATTTCACGTAATTCCACTAATCGCCTAAGTAAAAGAGTGTTGAAAGTGGAACAGAATGTGGACTGAAAAAGTTCTGCAACATTTGCATGAAATCTACTTTCAGCTAGGAATTGCATTTATATTTGCCACAGTAGTCTGGATTACACAGTGACTGAATTGATGGTCAAACTTTATAATAGAAACCCCATTCCTGTAGTATCTGCTGGAACTGAAGTCCATCTTGGACAAACTCAGTAAAAATTGATTGTGAAAAATTGGGTTCCACACTCTTCAGTATTCAAATGCAATTCATACAATCATATTGGAAATTAATGACAGCATACTAAGCAAATCCCCAAAGATTTTAGCAAATCCTAGAGTGGAATCATGATTATTTTTCTTTGTAACTTGTAACACAACCCATATTTATTGTACAGTAATTCTGGCTATTGGTCAGCCTTGTAGTGGCATAAGAAATACGGATTGTGTTATGAACTGGATGTATGAATAACTGACTGTTGGCATCCTTCCAGATCCTGTAGCCCAGTCAAATTGGCACTGGTCTATTTGGCATATCACTAATGATATCATTATCTATGAGGACAATGCTTTTACAGGTAGTCCTCAACTTACAATCACAATGGAGCCCAAATTTTTTGTTGCTAAGTAAGACAGATGATTTTTTTCCATTTTACGATCTTTCTTGCCATAGTTGTTAAGTAAATCACTGCAATTATTAAGTTTGTAATATGATTGTTAAGTGAATTTGGCTTCCCCATTGACTTTGCTTCTCAGAAGGTCGCAAAAGGTGATCACATGACCCTGGGACACTGCAACCGTCATAAATATGAGTCAGTTGCCAAGCATCTGAATTTTGATCAAATGATCATGGAGATGCTGAAATGGTCATAAGTGTGAAAAATGGTCATAAGTCACTTTTTAGTGCCTTTGTAACTTTGAACAGTCACTAAGTGAACTGTTATAAATTGAGGATTAGCTGGATTGATGGTACTCTACATAAGCTTTATTGCTCCAGTGGTACAGGTACAAATGAAGATGTCCTCCATCTTCTACATTCTGTCTTAGTTTTAAATGATAGAGTGTGGCAATATGAATGTGGAAAGAAGAAAATGTTTATCTATTTTACTATCTCCTAAATTTTGCATATGTTTACATAATGATCATGCCCAATTAGACAGATAAAAAGCAATAAAATTTTTACCAGTGGCAATGGATGGAGGCTGGTTGTCAACTGGAAATATTGTAATATTAATATCATATACTGGTACAGGAAAAAATGGAGATTTATCATCACAACAGGCCTTTACATCAGGACCAATTTCATCATCCAACACAATAAATGTAAGAACATCAAAGACAGGAGCTAGGCCAATCTCGCCACCTGGAAAAACAAGATATATAGATGAAGTATATGATATTTTGCAGCACTGGCTATCAAGAGGATGTATGAAAATTATTTTCAGCAATAACTATGAAATCATGATTAGTGAGAAGAAGTTTAAGAAAAATGTCTAAAATTGTGATGCAGCAATAGCGCAGTATCCATATTTTTGTGCTGAATCTAACAGTCACAAAACTATCAAAAGATTCTGCACACATCTTTTCCATCTAACACAAACAGAGTAAATTTTCTGGGGGTGAGAAATTGGAGAGTAACCAACTGTTGTCTCATATAAGAGATTAAAGTAATTTAATGTTTCAGCATTTTCCTAAGGACTATTGTAACAAAAGATAGTCAAACTTAAGAACTTTGGATGTCCCATTGCATCATTATAGACATTTTCCATCAATCCTGTGGAGATTAAAAAATAGATTTGAAAAGCACTTCAGTTCCTGAGTTAATATTCCCCTGAACAAATCTCTTATATACATGAGAAAGTTTGTATCTAAATTCATTAACAAATTTCATTGTTGAGTTCCTAGACCTGATTCAGTAGTGCAGTTTCTGATCTGAAATACTCTTCTTAGTGAACTACACCCCTTCAGACTGTTAAACAGAATGGTTACAAAGCAGTTGTAGAGAGAACTAAATCAGATCAGTCAGCTTTATACATGATGGGTGATTTTGAGAGATTTTTACCCAACAATTCAACAGGACTCATGAGGGAAGAATGTCAGACAAGAAACTTGTCAGCTGAATTAAACTGGCACTTTCACAAATGATTTCAAGTTTTTCCCTATATACATATTCCCAAAGCGAATTAGAATTCTAAAATGTGAGAAAAACTCCAATCACAGGAGTTATTTGGTGGTAAATATGGATGTTTTATCCAAATACAGAATTACCTTCTTGGTCAACTATCTCCCACCAGCATTTATCATCAGTGAATGTACAAGTCTGATTATTTAATATCATCTGCTTTTATGTCATGGAGACAGGTATCATAAACTCTCTCTGTGTTATAATATTGATAGCTCAAAAAGGTGATACACAAGCAAAATGGAAGATTTATTTATATAAATCAAATGTTTGTCTATTTTGCACCTAACTGCTATTGTTTGATACTTTTCATTTCAAGTATCTTGTATTTTCAATAACAGAAATATCTGGTATCAGTCACATGAATATTATGTAATGGCCGTATGTGCTGCAGTTCTTTGTGAAATGGGACTGTCATGCTTTGGAAGCTATAAATTTAATAAATTATTACTCTAGTTAATAAAATTAATGATCATTCAGCATCAATTACAGCATCTGTCACTTGAAATCTAGCCATATTAATCCAAAGAAGCCATGTGCATCCTGACCAATATTTTAAACTATTATTGATTACATACAACTTTCATCTGGAAGTATAAGCAAGAATAATTTTGCAGAACTGCCAAAAAAGATAGTTACTATTCAATTTACTTCTGCCTAATGTCTTAGACTTATAGGATTAAATTTCTTCTTCAGGGGCAATCATTACAAAGGAGAGACTTTTAAAAATTTCTTTGCTTACTATCCCTCTGGTGAAAGAGAGTATATTTTAAGGAAAAAGTTCCTCTTTTGATAAGAGAAGCAATGTTATATAAAAACAAAAAGAAATCAGAGAAAGGCCATTTCCAGACTTATCACAGCCATTTTTGTGCCACTCAAAAGGAATAGCAAGGGGGAATAATTTTCAGGATATCAATAAAACTCAGGTCTCTATATAGTATCAGCTCTATTGGATAGACGAGGCTAAGAAACCAATGTCAATAAATTACTTTTATTAGAACAGCTATAGTAACAGAATCTTGCATGCCTGAATATGCTTCCCTCCTCCTTCACTTTATCTTTGTGTGAATTAGGGTAGATCCTGTTTGAAGCATTTTCTGCCTGTCTTTTGGAATGTGCTTAAGCCATGTTTGTCTGATCACTGTCTTGGTAATGAATCTTCCCACTGTAATTCAAGGCCATTCTCTGTGCCTTCTACAATTAGTCCCAAGTTTCTACTTACTTGTATGTTCATATGTCACTGTTCCAGAAACAACATCAGCTTGGAGAAAGCGATCTATCACAAGTCCGCCTCTCTTCACAACCCCATACTTAGAAGATCGGGCAACCATGAACATCAGCTGCATGTCTTCACTATCTTTATCAGTTGCATAGAGGTTCTCTGAAGTGATGGGCACCGCTTGTCCTTCTGGACACTGCATGAAGGGAATGAGGTCAGCATTCATCACCGGGGGCTCATCATTTACAGGAATTACCTAGGAAAAAAACATTTTTTATTTATTTAAACAAATTTATGTGGATGTCCAACTCATACACAGTGATTCCAGGCAGATTACAACATTAAAAATCCACAATCTAAAACTCCTAGCACCCTTAGGCATAAACAGAGGATTGCTTCCAGTTATATCATGTGCCATGAAATTTCTAGCTAGGTTATCATGTATTCATTTTATATCCCACCTTTATTAGTTTTATAAAAACTCAAGGCAGTTAATACATCTTCATCCTACCACTTTCCCCAGAACAACAACCTTATGAGGTGAGTTGGGCTGAGAAAGATTGATTGGCCCAAAGTCACCCAGCTGGCTAGACTAGAACTCACAGTCTAGCCCAGGGATAGGCAACCTTGGCTCTTTTATGACTCGTGGACTTCAACTCCCAGAATTCCTGAGCCAGGCGACTCAGGAATTCTGGGAGTTGAAGTCCATGAGTCATAAAAGAGCCAAGGTTGCCTACCCCTGGGCTAGCCTGATGCATTAACTACTAGACCAGACTGACTCTCTTTGTCATTCCTCCCTGTCTCCCTGTACAGTCTAGAGATCTACTTTAGAACATTGGGAGAAACAAAGTATAGGTCTGAGAGATAAATGGGAGTTTCAAGAGAAGGAAGGAAAGAAAAAGCAGTGTCCAAAGCATAAGCAGAAGTCGGCCTATATTGAATCTCTGTGAGCAAGCATGCCTCAGCTATGGCAAACATCTGAAAAATCCCTATTAACGTTCCTACTATTCCCTATTAAAATATGGAAAGAAATGGGCAAAAAGAGGAGGAAGAAATTTTCAGATTACACAGCCAGCACATCCGTAGTGCTTATAAAGAGTGAATTGCATGCTTCACACATGGACAACCCTAGGATCAAAACCTCAAGGCAGAAAGCAACCATCAGCTTCTCGGGTAAAAGTATCTGAAGTTTTCCAAACAATTTGCAGATTGCATTCCATGGGATAACTGTTGGTCATCCGTACATGTTAGCAATTTAAAAAAAAATCCCTGTAAAGAAAGAAACTTTAAGAATGGAAGACAGGAAGAGGAAAGCAATGAAAAGATAAGTGGTTCCTTCCTCTTTTTCCAGTTCATTGTTACTCTAGTCATTGCATTTTCTACATACTATATATGAGAGATCACAGATTTAAAGGGCAAAAGCGATGTGGAGTGACGATGGGTATGCACATAGGCCCTGTAAAGAGCAAATGAAATGCATCTTCTCCTTCATTTTTGTAATTCAGATCTCTGCACAGTGCAATTTGTGTATTACAGAGATGCAAGTCCCCACGAGCCAGGAGGCAGCCTACCTTCTTTTTTTTAAAAAAAAAATGTTTTATTGATTTTCTAATTTTACATTTAAGTATTTGAAAAGCTGCATGGTGGCTGGGTTAATCAATAATACAATGACATTCAAGTCTCTTTAGTACAAATCTCAAGCTGCTACATTAAATTTTTCCTCTCTTTTCCCCGTATTATATTATCATTATTATTATTATTATTATTATTATTATTATTATTATTATTATTATTATTATTATTATTATTATTATTATTATTAGAGGTCATCTAGTCCAACCCCCTGCTCAGGCAGGAAACCCTATACCATTTCAGACAAATGGCTGGCCAGTCTCTTCTTAAAAATTTCCAGTGTTGGAGCATTCACCACTTCTGGAGGCAGGTTGCTCCACTGGTTAATTGTTCTGTCAGGAAGTTTCTCCTTAGTTCTAGGTTGCTTCTCTCCTTGGTTAGTTTCCATCCGTTGCTTCTTGTCCTCCCTTCAAGCGTTTTGGAGAATAGCTTGACTCCCTCCTCTTTGGGGCTGCCCCTGAGATATTGGAACACTGCTATCATGTCCCCCCTCGTCCTTCTTTTCATTAAACTAGACATACCCAATTCCAGCAACCGTTCCTTATATGTTTTAGCCTCCAGACCTTTAATCATCTTTGTTGCTCTTCTTTGTACTCTTTCTAGTCTCAACATCTTTCTTATTGATGTTTAAACTAGTACAATTCTTACTAAATCAATTAAATAAAAATGGCATTCTTACATTTATCAATAATTTTTAGCTTATACATATCCTTATTATTTTAACATTCGGTCTATATAGAGAATCAACGTCCTAGTTAGTTTTCCCCAATTCTTAATTTCCCGTTAATATTTAACTTGACATTTAATATTTATAGTTTTCAAGTTTTAAGCCTACCTTCTTCCCACTTGAAAATTGATCTGCTCCTGAAGTGTTTTTATTGAAACAACCGAAGAAAAGAACAGCACCACGATGACAGTACATATGGTTGCACCACAGTACAGCTAGTTCCCAACTTACAATCGGGACCAGAATTTTCAAAAGGGTTAAGTGAGTTGCTCCTTATTTTCTTGCCACTGTTCTTAAGTGAATCACTGATGTTAAAGAATCATGCAGTAATTACGTGAATCCAGCTTCCCATACTGACTTTTGTTGTTGAAAGTTGGTTGGGAAGGTTGCAAGCGGCAATCACAAGATCCAGGATGCTGCAACCATTGTAAATACATGCCTGTTGCCAAAGTGCCCAAATTTTGATCATGTGATTATGGGGATGCTGTAACAGTTCCTGCTTTGATGACTGGTTGTAAGTCACTTTTTTTTTGTAAGCACTGTGCAACTTTGAATGGTCACTAAGCGAATGGTTGTAAGTTGAGGACCCACCTGTATGCAGAATTAGTCTTTTATTCATACCTCTAAAAAAGCATAATCTACATATTTGGCCTGACATTTTCCTGATACTACAAAAAGCAAACATTTTGAAAAAATCTGATAATCTATAAATAATCTAGGAATGGTAACCCAAATAAAATGCAACGTAGGCTTGGTTTTCTTAAGGGGCTTTTGCTGAAATCACTTTTTCTGACACATTGCATTTTCTTCATCATTTAACTCTAAATGAAATTCATTCCTGACAATAGGGGAATAACATGAACAGGTGCGGATGTCTATCAACTCCAACATATCAAATCTATTGCCTAACAAATACTGTCACAAAAACCTCTAAAGTGAAGAACAAAACTCTTCCTGTCTATGAATTCCCACTTGCTGAAACCAAGTGCAACTCCCTCTGACAATTTCACTTTTCCACTGGATGTGTGTTTTGAGGAATCTTACACTGACCTTCACATGGAGGATGAATTCGAAGGAATTGATGCCATCTGTAGCCTCAAAAGGAATATGATCATGTGGAAACTCTGAACCATTATGATGGTACCTATGGGAATCAAATGATAAACCTAGGTTTGCAAGGTTGCTACTGCAAGTGTTGGCACTCCAACTGCTTCAGTAATGCACTAAATTCTGTACACTGTCACTAAATTCAGTGATTTCTAAAGAGAGCTAATATATCCCATTCGTCACTAAGAGGCATCCATGAGGAGGCATGTCAAAAAAAGTAAAGATATCAAATACAGCTGTAAAAATCAAAGCCTCCCCATTTTTTTAGGAACAGAACTTTAATGACATGGCCCAACCCACCATATTGACATCTCTCTCTCTCTCTCTCTCTCTCTCTCTCTCTCTCTCTCTCTCTCTCTCTCTCTCTCTCACACACACACACACACACACACACACACACACACACACAATTTTATAATTGTGGTCAATTATAACTGATGTTTTTTCATTGGACATTGATCATGCTGTCCTGTAGATCATGGAGATTGTATTCCAACATGTCTTGATATCTCTCCGTAGGAAGGTTGGGCTTCCAGTTATATATACAGAATCAACTGTTTGAAATAAAATTGAAAGAGACAATTTCGAATCAATTTTCTCAGACATGCTGGTTAAATTTGCAAAGAGTTAATATGAAGAGGATGGGAAAGACTTGAAACATATTTGCTTCCCAATAAATATAACAGGTGACTTTTCATCAAAATTAGATCATTTTGAAATCAGGCTTTTGCTCTCTAACCTGACTTTGGACATCTGTAAATCTTCACAGGTTAGCCAATCTCTTTGATTCATAGGATTCTCATCTAATTCAACAGTTCCATGAAGGGGAAGCTTAAGGAGATGTATACGTATGTTTTCCAGTTTGGTGTCCACATCTGAAATTAAAATATGGCCTTTGGTAATGGTGCTCTGCCCCCCTTCTTCTACTTTCAAGCTGTGTGTGAGCACCTAAGCAAAAGAAAAGATACAAGAGTTGCCATTTCCTCTCAGAACAATATTTTTGCTGATGCTTTAGTGCTAAGCTAAGGCATATTCTTTTTCACGGCACCCAGTTCTGAAGGCTTTGAAATCTCTCACCTAAACAAAAAGAAGTTTTGCAATCTGGAGAGACTCTCCACAATATTTTCTCAATTGGTGGAAGTCAGACATGGAAGGTCACCCTTTGTACCCAAAATGAAAAACTATAATTTTCTGAAATTATATTTTCTTACTGAAGGAGATAAGGTAGATGGCCTTGGGGGAGATATGCAAGCTCCATGAATATGGTGAGAAAGAATGAAACAATTTCTAAGCCCAGAACATCCAGTTAGCATTTGGAAGTGGTTCAGATCGATGCCTTCTTAATTCACAGAGATGCCTCCCTAATAAGTAAGGGGAGGAACTACAATACAATCAGACTACCAACTTTCTGTTGCTACAGCCAAACTCAATTAAAGTTGTTTTAGCCCTCCTGTGGAGATAATCTCTCTCGTGGAAGTGACATTCCTGCTATAAGGGTTCTCATGTTTGGCTAGATTAATTGAGATTTCAAAATCATACGGCAGTTCCATTTCTGCTGGTTCCCACTCACAAATCCTCCCATGTCTGAAACTGACGCCATTATCATCTTCACTTCTACCACCCTCAAAGTGCAAAAAAAAAACATGCAGAGAACACTATGATCCAGTCAGCACCCACTATATTTATTTTCAGTTGACAAAACGTCTATCTCCACTGCACTAAACTATAAGGTAAGAGTGTTTGATTTGTACAATTAATCTTCCTCCTCCACAAACCATCATTTTTATTCCATTTAAATCATTCTACAGCAATAATTCTTATGAGCATATGTTAACAGTTTTATAGCCAGTGTTTCTTTCCCCCCAATGATGCTGAGTAGAGATGATTTTCAAATTTGAAATTTTCTGAGATGGAAACAGGGCTGTTTTTAATTCAGGATACTCCTGACAGCACAAGAAGAGCATCAGAACATTTCCAGTGAAAAAAGAACAGCCCACTGAAATCAAAACAGATATTCTGTTTTGTCCTCAAAAACTTAAAATGTGAAATGTTTTGCAGTATTCTAATATTCTAACTCTACACGTGAACAAAGGGTAGAGGAAAAATAATGGCTGGTTTTAGCAAGGACATTGGGAAAGTTTAAAACAAAGAATTCCCAGAAGTGGGCAAAAACCACTTCCAAACTCAATTGCGCTATGATTCGAATGAAAGACCAGTTTTGTTTTGTTCTGATTGCAGATACACTGAATAATTTCTCAGTTTCCAAATACAGACATCATAAAATCAGAGAAAGACAATGCTAATTCTGAAAATGTAAAGAAACCAGCAAATCATCATTTGGGCTTTAACAGACTACTTATTTCTTGTACTAATCCTTTTCAATCCAATAAAGCTTTCTTTCCACACAGGAAAGTGAATGAGAATTATGAATTCTATCCATTTACACCTGAAGCATGCTTGTTTTAGCAGATTGTGAATGTTTCTAAGTGGGGGAAAAACTCAGATCATATGAAAAATAAAAACAAAATAATATAATTCCAATAGCCTACAACAGGGGTCCCCAACTGCTGGTTCGTGACCCGATGCCAGGCTGCAGCCCATTCGAAACCAGGCTACAGAAGTGGTGAGCGAGCATGCACATTCACACGAAGCTGCATTTGTGAAAGTGGCATGCGTGCCCATGAAACAATCCCTTCTCCCCATTGCCACCACCTCTGCAAGTTCACCAAGCCGGAAAGGTTGGAGACCGCTGGTCTACAACATAGGCAGGTTTATATTTTACAAAAGCTTTCCATCCCTTGACACCAACAGAGAAACTTGAAAAGCAGAATATAGAACAAGGAAAGTTTAATCGTTTACAATCCTGCTGACTTTTCTTACAGGTTTTTTTTTTGTCCTAGCTCAGAAACTGGAAAATTGACAATTCCAAAGAAGAACTGACAGCATCAGAAAGTATTAAAGCTTCCTGTTTCTATCCATTATTCCCTTTTCTAAACCTGTTTTGCCCACCCACCTTCTCTGGGAAAAGCATGTTTTGTAAAACCTGATTCCATTCTGAAATATCACTATCACTATTAGGGTGATAGTTTTAAAATCATACCAAAAATACAACTGAGCAAATGATTTTGAAAAAATAAAATCCACATCTGAAAATAAATGAACAAGATCTTTGCCTGGCTTCTACACCTACTGAAAGTCAGACCTAAGTGATACACAGCTAGGCCTCACCTTATGGAGTCTGCTCATCATGGTCATAAGTCATGATAGTCGTAAATCAAATCACCCACCCAACTGACCCTTTATAATCTTTTTGGTATCATGTGACAGCAGGATGCTGCAAATGGCTCTAAGTGGAGGCTAGCTGCTAAGCGCCCAGTGCACGATCATGTGACTACCAGGGCCATAGCCGTCAGTACTTCAGAACTAGGTTACAAGTACTCCTTGAGAAGGCCATTCTAACTTCAAATGATCACTAAGTGGCCGATTATAAGTTGAGGTTTATCTGTAATCTCTATTTTCTTCTTTTAGCATCAGAAACATACCTCTGGAGGCTGATTGTCGACTGGAAGAACAGTAATGTTAAAACAGTTGCCATACAAAGTTCCGCCATGTTGATTGCTGATGGAAAACGCGAACTGGATATATTGAGGTTCAGGACCAATGTCTTCCATGGGTGGCACATAGGCAACTTTCATGTGGTTTATGGCATGCTATAGATGCAAAACAGTTAAATACATATCTGTTATCTATCAGCAAAACCTTCCCTTTTGTATCTACATTACTAATAGCTTTTAAAATAACGAAATACTTTCAATCTTACTATGCCATAATCCATGGGTAGGCAACCATGCTGACTTAGGAATTCTGGGAGTTGAAATCCACAGGTCATAAAATTGCTATAGTTGCTCACCCCTGCTTGAATCTATTTGTGCATACATTTTTACAATAAGCCACTTTCACGTTTTATATTTCAATCGTTATACAGCTGTGAAAGCTGATTACTAAAAAGGGATGAGGAAATGAGGGTAAAAGACCCTTAAATTATAGATTTCAATTTTAAAAAAAAACATTGCAGACTGCAGGAAAAAAACCATCAAATCATCCTAGCTCAAATTAAGATTGATCTCATGGGAATTCTTTAAAATTAGCATTAACTTTGGGCTGTTTTTTCCTTCATAGTTTCCATGTAGTGAAAACAGCTTCTAATCATGTGCAGAGCACCTTGGTTTTCAACTGACTCTTTTTAAATAAGGTAGGTGTAATGCATGATGAGAGATTTCCAGGTAAACTTTAAATTTAACGACAAACCTGAGTGAATGATCTTAGTGACAGAATAGAAGGATCCTTGATGAGTTTAGGAATACTTTCTACCATGAACAATTTTCCAGCATCTGTATGACTGCAGAAAAAAGTACTGTCATATGGGTGTACAAAATCATAAAATGTTTTGCAAAGCAAGGGAAGAAATACAATTAGTCCAAAACAGGACAGAAAGTTCATTATGATTGCCTATTGTTATAATTGATAGCAAAATAATTGTGACCACAGAATGTCTGTGTAAGTACTTGTACTTATGTAGGTCTGATTTTATAACAGATTTTGATGTGACCATTAAGCAAATGCTAACTGTATTCCACTGTATTCCTATGGGCATTTTTTTGCCAGAAACCAACCCAAAAGACTAGAAACTCACAAAAGGTTATAATAAACCGTGGTCATGTGACCGCGGAATGCAATAATTATCCATAAAGGTAAGTCAATTGTCAAGCATCCAAAATTCAGTCACGTAACTGTAGGGATGTGTGCAGCTAGCGGAATGCTAGAACTGGGTCATAAGTTGTTTTGGAGGGGGTCCACTAAGTGACCAGGCATAAGTCGAGGACTACATGTAACCACAACTGCATAATGTCCATAATACTGAGATGTTATGGCAAGCTACCTATGTACTTAGTAGTTCTTAAAGCCATGTGCATAATCTGAAGCTTCCCATTCAAATAATCAGAATTGTGTTTTCAAGTGGCCCCCCTGAGGCCATTTTAAGTCTCTATTTATTCCTACTTATTCCTGTTGGATCCATATTCATTGTCATCGATCAGCTTGTCATATTTTGTCACATACATGTCAAAGATATTCAAAGTGTCTTCAAATTTCTGCTTAGATATAAATTGAAGTCTGCCTCTAGTATTGTGCGCGTAATGTAGCCCTATCTCCACATATCCAAGCAGGTAGAATAAGTAATTGCAGGGAGGGGCCTGAATAAATGTAGAAAAATTGGGAAACTCATCAGTCAAGGTACACATAATATGAAAGAAACAGAGAAGCAGGAGTCCTTCCAATCTCTCCTTGACAATACTTGCAACTGACCATGAAAAGCTAGCTAAGCCTGAAAACACACATGTATGCAGGTAGACCTCAACTCATAACCACAATCGAGTCCAAAATGTCTGTTGCTAAGCAAGACACTTACTAAGTGAGTTTTGCCCCATTTAAGATCTTTCTTGTCACAGTTGTTAAGTGAATCACTGCAGTTGTTAAGTTCATAACACAGTTGTTAAGTGAATCTGGCTTCCCCCACTGACTTTGCATGTCAGAAGGTCGCAAAGGGTGATCACATGACCTCACAACACTGCGGCCATCATAAATACATGCATCTGAATTTTGATTACATGACCATGGGCATGCTGCAACAGTAATAACTGTGAAAAATGGTCATAAGTCACTTTTTCAGGACCATTGTAACTTTAAATGGTCACTAAATGTATATCCCCTGAGACTTACTAATGTGCAAAGGAGAAGAATGGGGGAGACGTTATGGTGTATATTAGCTCACTATCCTGGGTTTCCATGTCTATGTAATGAAGGTGTTTCTTTGTTAAATAAGCAATCTCTGTTTCCTTGACAGTCAGATGACGGTTTGTTCCTGGAGATTCTTTTGGCAGCTGATCATTCACAGGAATTATGTGTAGTCTTATTATCTAGGATAACAATAACGAGAAAAATTACTATACCCTGATTTTTTTAAAGAGAGACCATCCAAAATATTACAATGAAATAATTATGGCATTTAAAATGAATCTAAGCAACTTGTTGGACCACACACCTCAAGTACAAGAATTGTCAAATTTTTCAAGCATGATCAGATCCTACATTTACCTAGATACTATACACACACACACACACATACACATACACACACAATGAGATTTCAGCATTTTTTTACACGTGCTCTCATAAATTATCACATGGGCAGGTTGAAATCTTGCAAGAGCTAGCAATCTTGTGAAATGTCACTCTTTATATTTTGTTTAAGTTAATCTGTGTTATATTTTAGAAGTCCAAGGACATTTTCTGTAATGTTTTTTCAGACTTTTGTTCTGGCATCTTCTAGAAGAAACAGCCACAAAGACAGCTATATATTCTACTAGTATTGCTATACTATATATTATTACTATTGCATCTTACTGAAGCCTGAGTTACAGCTTCCATCATCCCCTTCTACCAATAGTAAATAATGCTGCGGGAAGTATGTTGGGAACTAGTCTTTTCCAGGATAGGAATTCTGATTAGGTAAACAACCAACTAGCATTCAGCAAAAAATGTGAGACATGCAAAACAAACTGTAGATTAAACATTCAAAAGCTGGAGAGAAGAAATAATTTCATTATTGTATGAAATAAAGGTATTTATCTATCCTTGCCATGTCTATCAAGACAGCTAAGGAAGGAACCTAACAACATTAATATGTAATAAAGAATTTGATCTAACTGGGTAAGAAAAAGCTCAAGGTATATTTGCATTCTACAAATGGAAGATACTTATTTGTAAGTGAATTTAACACTATATGTTTGATTATAGAGAAATGTCACTGCATTCTCTCATTCCTTAAAATAAATTCTAAATCTTACCTGAATTTCTGAAAGATTGGGAGGATCATGGCTATCACACAGAACCAACTCAACTGAATCTTCAAATATTTCTCCTCCTAAGTGATGGTAATAAATTATCCCATTAAACAGATCTTTCTGAAGGAATTTAGTGACTGGATAACCTATTAAATAACAGAAAGAAGTCCGTAGCTTAGATTAGCAGAGCTCACTAATATTATAATATTTTGGCATGAACTCTTAGACATAGTAATTCTGTATTAATTCTGAAATTAGTAATTTCTTTAATGCTTTTTGAGGTACACAAGGGAAGACTTTACATTTCTTTGGTGTTTTCCTTTAATATGCCTTCTAAACCATCATTTTATTACTGTTCCCACTTATTTAGGAAGGATATAACTGATATTTGTTGTAAGTAAATATCATGCTCATATTCTAGGAGAAATTTGTATTAAATTTTACACATCAATTACTTTGTTCCTCAGGCAGGGGCATTCATAGCGATAGGAGACAAAACAGTAAAGATGGTGACTCAATTGTGCAGTCAATTGTATGCATATAAAAAAGGGTAGGTCTTTGATCACAGTCACAGCTACTATCTTAACTTTTCTATTCCTCCCTACAGATATATGGGTATAGAACTTCCAGGGTGAATTTGGTTGTTTGTTTGTTTATATCACACCTTTATTATTGAGGAATTCATTTAAAATTTGAATGGCATGCCAAAGACAATATGCCAAAAAACCAAATGGGACTAGGACAAAAAAAAAGATGGAATCAAATGAAAATTAAATTTGATTGAATTTATAACCATGGGTAAATTTAAATATAAAGTCAATTCAATCAAATATTAACTGATAATAATTGATACGAATGTACCACTTGTTTTTCATAAATTCTCATTCACATTCTGTCTCACTGAAGGTTACAATTTTGTGACAAATTAAGCCCATAGCCAAGACATTTCGAAGCATGTGGTCCTGGAGTTTCAGGTTGTTTACTCTTGGTGTTTGTTTGATAATAGAAGTTGTGATCAAGAGTAGCTAACATAAGCACCAAAGCTAATAAGGTGGACAAGTGTGAAATCTCATGTGTAGCTGGAAATAATTTCCAGATATATATGAAAACACAACTTGAATATTGTGTAAAGGAAAAAGGAATAAAGACCCCATACACACTGAGCATATTACCAATAAAATCTGTTTTAGGTTTTTTCATTATTTCTCCAGCTTGTGGTGATCTAGTGATATTGAAGAGTATGTAGTCATCGCTAGAGTCCATATCAGATGCATGAAGCATTGAGCTTTGAATCAGGATCGTTTCTCCTTCATGGACCTCTATTTCAACATTACTAATGAGAAAAGGGGGGCTGTCATCTTTGGGCAGAATATTGATTGGAAACCTGTGGCGGCTACTGTGGTGGCCATCAAAGATCCTAAAGACAATGGAGTCTTTGGTGGAATCGCTGTCATCATGATGGTAACGAACAACTCCAGCCTTAAGATCCAAGACGCTGAACATGAATCCTTTTCCTCCTGTTAGGCAATAGAAAGTGAACAATTCCTACTAAAATCTGCATTGGGAAAAGCAATCCTTTTTATAAAGATGGTGCGATAGCTTCTGAAATGAGAAATAGGACAGACAGAACACAGAGCATCTGTGTTCCAAAAATTTGCTCACGTGATCCTACTGAATTGCTGAGAATTCAGGGAATATGGAAGGACCCGTCTCTTATTTCCCCATGGATTTAGAAGAGTGAGTGAAACTAGGGAAGCTTTCACATTTTGCTGATGAACAGTTTAAAATGTTTCAAGTAACACACACAAAAATTATTAGGGAACCAAACCTAGAAGTTTTAGAATGCAAATGTAAGGCCTATGCATTAAAGCAGAGAGATAGTACAGTAGTCATCGATTTACAATAGTTCCTTTAGTGACAATTACACCAAAGTTACAACAGCACTGAAAAAAGTGACTTATGACCTTTTTCACATGTTCATCCCCCCCAGCATGCCCATGGTCATGTGATTAAAATTCAGATGCTTAGCAGCTAACTCATATTTATGATTGTTGCAGTGTCCCAGGGTTATGACATCATCTTTTGCGACCTTCTGACAAGCAAAGTCAAAGGGGAAGCCAGTTTCACTTAACAACCGTGTTATTAACTAAACAACTGCAGTGATTCACTTAACGAACGGGGCAGGAAAGGTCATAAAATGGGACAAAAATGGGTTAGCTGTCAAATGCTTTAGAACTAAATATTGTTGGTATTACTTTTGAATTAATCTGAACTAACATACTTCAAATTTAGACAATCTACATTGGAATTTATCTCTGCAGTGCATATGTTATATACAGTACATTGGTGGGATTCAAATATGTGAGCAACCAGTTGTCTGTGTGGATGCCGCTTCTGGAAGTCCATTCTGGGCCTGGGCACCAAAATTTAGCTACTGGTTCTGCCAAACTGGTGCAAACTGGCTGAATCCCACCACTGGTTATATACATTCCTTTCTATATACACTTAGGCATACACATATATACATTCAGAGAACACTGCTTCTTCGCTCCCAAGACACATCAACATTTCTGCTTTTTAGGCAAAATCTCCCCCACCCCACTCCCATGTGCAAAAAATAACACTTTCCATTTAAGCTCATTCTCAGTGGGCACTCTAACTATTATCAACCACTAGTAGAAGTCAACAGGAAGTAGGAAATTGAGGCCAAGAGAACAGAACTGATGGAGCAAGTAAAAAAGTTCAACAAAAATGAAAATATAGATGCAGAAAAGGACAAATAGAAATAAGGCAAGCCTTTTCTGATTTTTGCCCCTTATCCAATATAACTAATCACAATGCAAAACCAGGAGGCAGAAGGAAAGATATTTCCATAGTCTCACGTTTAGGAGGCTATACTAAATGCTGCAACATTTTAATGTGCATTTTCCAATTTTGTTTTACCCAGCACATTCAGATCAGAGCGAGCACAGAAGCCACTCAGTTCAGCTAGCAGAATATAGAGCTGGATGTATATTTAGGAAACATCAGAAACATCCAAAAGAGTTAACTGGCAAAGACAGGACAAAAAGCAGGAAAAGGAATGAACAACAGGCAAAAGATAAAAAGGGCAGAGAGCTGAATAAGAATAAACCTACATTATCTCCATCTTGTACCAAAAGTACAGAATGTTTCAGAGTTGCTAGAAGCAGTCTTGTGGATAATTAGCATGGTCAGCCCCATAGGAAGCTGGTTATTCCAGCTTTAGCCCTCTTGTGTCCATAACGACAACAGAATAGAAATGGAAAGTAGGACACAAGGTGATCCCTTCTCTGGTCCACACCATGAAAGGAACATTTGGGTGAACAAGGAAAAAATATGTTTTTTCATGTTGCAGAGGCTGTGCTGAGAACCAAATTGCAACTACTGCAATGAGACTTTAGAAAGAAGATGATACCTCTTACAGTAAGCTGCCCATGTTGTAACCCATCCACAGGAACTAAACGAACTCCGCTGATATCATCGTTGTCTACAATCTGAAGCTGCTCCCATGTTATGGGGCGAGACTGACCTTCCAGGAGATCAAGACCTAAAAAAGACAAGAGAAACAATGATACAGCCAGAGTTAATATGCATCAAATGTGAGAAATATTTAACATGAGACAATAATAGGTACAGGTGTATAGGTGTATAACAAAAAATATAGGTCATATTTTTATGCATAGTATAATTTTTTTTATAGGAACTTAAAAAAACATTTGTAAACTACTATCTAAAGAAACATTTCTCTGTTTCACATTCCACATCACCTGACTTCACTGTGCTTTATTGTAAAACAGAGGTATCCGATCTTGGCAATTCTAAGGCGGATGGACTTCAACTCCCAGAATTAGGGAAATTAGAACTCAGGGCTGCTGCAGTCCAGAACCTTAACCACTACACCAAAGTGGATCTTGGATTCTAATTGCATGTCAGGAAAAAAAAACGATTAACAAATAGCTTGATAATAAAACTAACTTCTCTGAGAGATGATCAGGTCCCTTTCATTGGATATCTGGCATACACTAGGGCAGACAGTAGGCCAATATGGCGGAGTTCCATTAAATGTAAATAGAAAATTTCTCCCTCATAACTACTTCTGCTTCTCCATCCCCCTTGGGATTGCCCCAGTGGGCGGTCTTATGCTGATAATGTGGAAAACACTATTTTCATGCCAGAAAATCTTGGACCAGCTTCAGTTCACTTCAGTGGCAGTTGCCCACATGATGGAGGAGCCATTGTGAGGACATGCCCTTAGCAAATGGTCAGTGGGGCACATCTGTACCACGTTAAGCACCAGGTGCAAATGAATCCTTAGGCAGCCATTATGGATGCTTTCTTGTGCTAAATAGGACGTTACCCAGAACAACTTTCCACCTTTGTGACTGTATGATTTCTTAGGAATACATATTAACATAGAAGAGCAATGAGACTTGTTCCATAGATATTTTTACTCCTTTGTATTCAATGCTAACTATTTGCTTAAAACCACGTTTTTTTCTCTGCATATTTTACTACTTTCCCCTAAAGCCAAGAGAGATTAGATCTACTAGAAATCTCCATGGTTTATTTAATTTGATCTTGTAAGTGTTCTTTGCATTTTAAATCAAAGATATTATGACATTTAAAAAAAATTCTCACCCATGTTCCATGAAACCCTTGGTGCATTTGTGTCTGCTGTTCTCACGGAGATATGAAGAGTAATTGGCACACTTCTTTCAAAGTACAAATCGTAAACTTCAAATTCCACCTATGAAATAAAACAGACATAAACTGTTTACTAAACACTGTTTTCCACTCTGCAAAGTATAGTTCAGAATTTTATCCCCACCGCAGCTAAAGGGACGTTATGGGAATTGTGTAGTCAGGACAGGAGCAAAATAATGCCATCCCATTCTCCTTCCTGAAGAAAATAGAGCTGAGGCAAATGATTTTGATAATAGAGGCAATCCACAGCAATCTACAGCAATTATGTTTAGTAGCAAGTAAGAGCATTTCCTCTATGAATTTGTCTAATCTTTTTTAAGATTACCAAAATTGGTCATGGCTCATTACTGCTGGGCAGATCTGATTGTTGATCAGGTGATAACTCTTTTTGTTGTTGTTAGTTGTGAAGTTGTGTCTGACCCATCACGACCCCATGGACAACGTTCCTCCAACTCAACTCTTAGTGACCATATACAGAAATGGGCTTCAAGATGGGAGCAGATCTAACAACCGCTAAATAATATTCTAGAATCTAGACCAGGGGTAGGCAACTTCGGCTCTTTTATGACTCGTGGACTTCAACTCCCAGAATTCCTGAGCCAGCATGGCTCAGCTTGGAAACCTCCCCCTTTACCCTCAGCATGGCTGGCTCAGGAATTCTGGGAGTTGAAGTCCACGAGTCATAAGAGACCCAGGGTTGCCTACCCGTGGTCTAGACAGAGAGACATAATAATTTACAATCAGTAACATTTGTGGCACCAATAATTTGGGACCAAATTCTTTCGAACAGCAGCTTTCAGCATCTCATTTTGAATGGAAGAAAAGAATATTGTACCTTTATTTTCTTTCTACTAAATCAGCACAATGATTTAAGGCAGGGGTCTCCAAACTTGGCAACTTAAGACTTGTGGACTTCAACTGGCTTTTAGCCAGTTTGGTTTGGAGACCCAGATTTAAGGTTTCATGTGTAAGTTATTAATTTTAATTTCCACAAGAGGGAGCAGTGATTTTTCTGCAGACCCAGACGCTGCTGAAGAAAGGCAAATAATACTTCTAGTTTATTGGTTAAAAATCAGAAAGAAAAAAAACCTTTACGCTGACAGTGAAATACAGAGTTGGTGCAAAAGACATGCATGATGTTCATCTGATTTTTCATAATATGATTTTAACGTTTGTCAACTTGCAACTCTTAAAAGTCATTGTGAGCAAAAGATAATGTGAAATGCTTTCTTTGCCTCCTAGCTACTCAGAACAACAGTACTAAACAGTGAAATCCTCAAAGGTTGCTTTTATTGTACATAATATACTATTTACTCAGGATCAGGGAAGATGGCACACTGGAGCATTCAATTACCTCATAGTTTCTTCTCTCTGTATGGCTGCTGTTTGGAGGTTGATATGCAATAAGCATGTTATCCAGGCTGGTCCACGTGAAGGATGAGATAGATTTAGTGTGGTCTTGTAGGTGTGTAATGAAACCTTCCTGGGGTGGCTTGGTGATATTAAAAACTAGCAAAGATTTGGGTGTTTCACTGTCTTCAGCATCCAATATGGCTGTGGACAGAGGACTCAGGATGAACTGATCTGCCTCTAAGATGAGCAGGGCCATGAAGGCAGGTTGTGGGGGCTGGTTAGAAACTGCATTTTTTAGCTGAACAGGAATCCAAGCATACTCAGACTGTGGAATAAAAAAGAAGCAACAAATCAGATTCCTCCTTTGTGAGAAAGGAAATCCTCATATTTATAACTTTTTTAACATCAGATGATATAAGAAATCTCCAGTTCTGACCATTGTTTATTCAATGCACAAATATAATGTTGATTTAGATGAGGTCAAACTGAAGGGAAACACTGAATATCAGCACAATATATTAGCACAGTAATATAACAATGAAAGATAATTCTCACACAGTCGTTGAAAAATAATACAATCAACAGATCTGACCATTATAGAAACAAAGAGACAGATGGAGCCAGGCCCACTGCAAAGAGAAGATCAGGAGCCCACTACTTAAAAATAACCTTAAGAGGGTTTACATATTGTTTCTATATTTAGGGCTTAGTCTTTAGTTATGACTTTTTTAAAAAAATATTATTAATATACAGTTCTTGCATTTCTTATGAGCTTGTCTAATTGGTTTATTTCCATCTGTGGAACAAAAACTGACAGTAGTAAAAACAAACAAGCAACAACGCTCACTGACCTCCAGGAGATTTAAAAAAAAACATATTTCCGTCTTTTCATTGCTGAAAATGTTCAGTTATAGAGAGAAGCTGTGTCCTAACAAAACCAGCTAATTGATACCATAGTTCAGGGGTGTCAAACTCAATTTCATTGAGGGCCGCATCAGCATTGTGGTTGCCCTCAAGAGGCCGGGTGGGTATGGCCAGGGTGGACGTGGCCTACTGGGTGGGCGTGGCCAGCTCTACATCGTTCGCATCAAGGGTGCCTATGGGGGCCTGGGCAGGAGTGGGACAGATCTGAGGGTCTCTGGCAGAAGGAGGGTCTCTGGGCCAGGGCCAAGGCAGTGGGGGCCGTTCCCTCACTGTTTCCAGGATGGCTTCGCGGGCCACATGAAACCACTTTGCGAGTCGGATCCGGCCCCCAGGCCTTGTGTTTGAGATGTCTGCCATAGTTGTATTTAGTATTACCTTTGTTATTTAAAAAGTGAGTGGCCAAAGCTGATGGCTCCATGATTCACATTAGGGGGAGAAGCTATACAATGGTCCACAGAGCCAGGAAAGTTCTAAAGGGTTTAAATCTAAACTACCAACTCATTCTCTTCACTCTGACCTTCTGCTGTTTCATTGATTGAAACTAAGCTTTTTTCTTTATTCCCAAAAAGGCTCATTATTCCAATCAGATGTTTCATGACAAAACTTTATAATGGCCACTGACTAATCTTAGGTTCACTCATCTTGTCCCTTGCCTATGCTCAACAAAACTGTATGATAAAGAAAGAGAATTGCAGAGTGTAGTACGGCTCAAGAGAAATCAAAGAAGCCGCTGAGCTGGACAGAGATATCCTTTACTTAGTAAAGCTTTTAAGATTTGTATCTGTCTTTTGGAAGTTCTTTAAGAGTTTTCAGGTTTACGGGGTTTTCGGCAGAAACCAGGTTGGGCTGGGTTCTGATATGGGAGAACAATTAAAGGTAAAGGTAAAGGTTCCCCCGCACATGCGTGCTAGTCGTTTCCGACTCTAGGGGCCGGTGCTCATCTCCGTTTCAAAGCCGAAGAGCCAGCGCTTGTCTGAGGACGTCTCCGTGGTCATGTGGCCGGCATGACTAGACGCCAAAGGCGCACGGAACGCTGTTACCTTCCCACCGGAGTGGTCCCTATTTTTCTACTTGCATTTTTACATGCTTTCGAACTGCTAGGTTGGCAGAAGCTGGGACGAGTAACAGGCGCTCACTCTGTTACGCGGCACTCGGGATTCGACCCGCCAAACTGCCGACCTTCCGATCGACAAGCTCAGCGTCCTAACCCACTGAGCCACCGCGTCCCCTATGATAAAGAAAGAGAATTGCAGAGTGTAGTACGGCTCAAGAGAAATCAAAGAAGCCGCTGAGCTGGACAGAGATATCCTTTACTTAGTAAAGCTTTTAAGATTTGTATCTGTCTTTTGGAAGTTCTTTAAGAGTTTTCAGGTTTACGGGGTTTTCGGCAGAAACCAGGTTGGGCTGGGTTCTGATATGGGAGAACAATTACTGTTACCTAAATCCAGGCCATTTGTGGAAGATTATCTGAGACTGCTATAAGAAGTCTGATTTTGGTCTTTCATCTGAGACATTTACCTTATACAAAATCTTGCTTCTGGTATGAGTGAGATCCAACCTGATGGGAATGTAATCAATATTAGGTGAAGGAGGGTCCAAATGTTGGTATCTAAGTCCCATCAGAAGAAACTCATCACAGCTCACTCTGATATTCTGAACACTCTTCAGGTCTGAAACAGAAATCTTAATCAGACAGTTTCATCCATCGTGTGGTTCAAAATCAGTGTAGATAAGTCTAAGGAATAGAAGCCAGGATTACTACATTCTGAGCTCGGGAATGCAGGTCTAAATCAACAATGCCACCCTTTTTCATTTATCCATAGGATATATATCTCTGAACTGTTATCAGGCCCACTTCCAGGGCAGTGTTCGTGGAACTCTTTCAATTGCTACAAAGTCTGGCAAAAACAAAGCTGGTCACAAGGTCAAAAGAGTCAATTTCTATTCACGTTTCAGGTACACTGAGCATTTGTAGTTCCCATAATTATTAAATAACCAAGCCACAATAAAATCATATGTTATGTAATATGCAGATAAACAACCCCTTTATATTGATTTTAGAGTAAACTAGTAAAGTCCTGATCTGGGTAGTATGCAGATTGGGAGAGTAGTCTTATTCTCTCTTAAACACTTTGTTTTTCAAATTCTTATTTGACCCTAGTTTTTGTTTATTCTACTTTTTTGTGTGTCAATATATATATATATATATCTAAAGGATGGAACCATCAGCTTTAGCCACTCACTTTTTAAATAGAAAAGGTAATACTAAATACAAATATGGTATCAATTAGCTGGTTTTCTTAGGACACAGCTTTTCTCTATAACTGTACATTTTCAGCAATGAAAAGATGGAAATATGTTTTTTTTAAAATCTCCTGGAGATCAGTGAGTGTTGTTTGTTTTTACTACTGTCAGTTGATTAAAAAGCGTCCATGAAAGAGACCTAAAACACGATGGATCGATGACATCAGCAAGTGTTGCAGGCCCAATTGGCCAAAGAAAGCTCAAGTTTGTATTGGTTGGAAAGATGTGGAAAAGGTCTTCATCCTGCAGTGGGTAGGCAATGGCTAGAATGATGATGATTTTGATTTTAATTAAAACAAAAAACAACCTTTTTGCAACTTCTGTTTATTATCGAAGTACATGTCATCAATGAGCAAACTACTTTTCCCTCTCACTCTGAATGGACTTAAAATTCAGAGGACCGGTTTGAATAAAGGACTACCCTCAGACAGCAATAACAAAAGTGGCTACAGCTCATAGGTAAAGGTAAAGGTTCCCCCGCACATGTGTGCTAGTCGTTTCCGACTCTAGGGGGCGGTGCTCATCTCCGTTTCAAAGCCGAAGAGCCAGCACTTGTCCGAGGACGTCTCCGTGGTCATGTGGCTGGCATGACTAGACGCCAAAGGCGCACGGAACGCTGTTACCTTCCCACCGTAGTGGTCCCTATTTTTCTACTTGCATTTTTACGTGCTTTCGAACTACTAGGTTGGCAGAAGCTGGGATGAGTAACAGGCGCTCACTCTGTTACGCAGCACTTGGGATTCGACCCGCCAAACTGCCGACCTTCTGATCGACAAGCTCAGCGTCCTAACCCACTACACAGCCCTAAAGATCCAGTCGTGGACCCACTGCAGCTCCACCGATGGTTCCAGACTTCACAGGGTATTGAAATGCTGAGTGAAGAGAAGACAAAAAGCCTTTCTGACTTCTAAAAGAAAAGAAACTATGGGTAGCTGTGTATGTGTGAAGATCTCTGTGTTTAAAAGGCAAACATGGTTTGACTGGATAGAGGGGTGGTTAAAGTGCATATGTATGAGAGATAGGTATGTATCTGATCATATGCATGTGTATGTAAACAGATGTAGCCATTTGCGTGCTGGCACATGCAGACTCCAAAGACCCACTTAATGTGGCTTCCAGGGAAGCACTAACCAGTGATATAAGACCAACTTGGTCTCAATACTATTCAGAAATTATTGAGATAATCAATATATTTTTAAAGCAGGACGTACTGGTTGTATGGGAGGAACTCTGTGGCTGATCTCCTCTAGGTTCTTCTTCTTTGGTTTCTCCAATAACAAGTTGCCCATGGGCCGGCAGGAATGTCTCTACAGAGTTCAAGCTTATAGTGCATTCCACGTTTATCTTCCTGTTGTAGTCCAAAGTGATTGTGTTCTTATTAATTATGTTAGACAGGCCATGAAACTCAGGGACTTCCAAAGCACTGGCCCTCATCTTGATAATGTTACAATCCGGTTCAAGAATCTTTACAAGAAGAGTGACTGTTTCTGCGAAAGTTTCAGTCTCTGTAAATCTGCAGAGGATAAGGAAACCATACAATCAGAATTCAGGAAGCAATGGTGAAACATCTGTACAAAAGGTGAAGTGTACAAGAATAACTAATGATTGAACAATAGTGACAAAAACCAAATAAATGTTGACCAAATTATGAGAATAAATTAAATGAAAACCCTAGATTTTATATATTTCATGTATCCTTGACTCATATACCGCTCAGGTGTTGCTTACCTATATAGCCTTAGCACGATAAAGTCTTCATCAAGAATTGGGCATCCATTGTGAGTGTACTTGACTTCGTTGGGAAGAAAATGGCAGTCAAACACCTGTTACATAAAGAGTATGTTTCAAGAAGGAACATAGTATTATAGACATTTCTGTTTGATCATTATGCATTCATATCCTGAGAAGGGCGTATCACAACGTAGATGAGATTTTCAGAATTAAATCATGCACGATAAAGATAGGAACCTAACAATGTAAATGAGGCACAAAAATGAATACTGATTTTCTTGTACTATTTAGAAAGTTGTAAAATCAGAACTTCAATAACTGATCATTGTGGAAGGGACACTGTAGACTACTTCTTTTGCTTTGTCACAGAAAAAAAATATTCTCCTGAACTCAAGTTATTTCTCTTTCACGGTCAGCTTATCCCAATCTAATTCGAAATCAGATAGTTTAAAAATCACTTATTCGTGTTTTAGGAAAATCCACCAATCCTCCAGTAAGCTCCATGTCATAGGAGAAAGAAACATGTTTTAGAACTGTGAGGGAGAAAAGTGAGCGTGGCTTCCTACTGAATGTGTGAACATTTTTCAAGTAACTGTTTGTCCCCTTTGTAATTTATAAACATCCTGAAGAAGGTAGGTTATCATTCCTTATGTCATAGTAGAGAGTCATTTTGGTGTAGTAATTAAGGCACAAGGCTAGAAACTCAGTGGCTGTGAGTTCTAGTCCCATCTTAGCTACAAAGCCAGCTGGCTGACCTTGGGCCAGGCATTTTCTCTCAGCCTTAGGAAGCAGGCAATGGCAAACCCCTTTGGAAATCTTGCGAAGAATCCTGTAGCAACAGGAGTCAACGCTGACTTAAAGGCACTCCTCCCAAAGAGTACCGTAATCTTAAAGGGGTGAACTTTGAGTCCTCCAAATATATGGATATTCGAGAAATAATATAATTGCCAAACCCAACATTTTACATATAAAATTCATTTGCTACTGCAAGGTCTTATGCTAAAGAGAGTTCTATTTGTTTAACATTTTTTCCTTTTGCTCCTCCATGCTTTTCTTTTAATGTTTAATTTACTTTGATTAATTACAAACATTTTAGGTCATTTGCATTTATCGAAAATGCTCTGAAATTACGGTGGTGCTCTGCCAATTATGTGGATGCTGGGGAAAAAGAACCTCACTCATTCAAATTAAGGACTCCCAAATGCCAGCAAAGTCACAAAACACCTGAAGATTGATAAACGAATTCCTTTCTTACACTAGAAAAAGCAAAAGTAGTCATCTTGACAATGATTGGGGGGGGAATAAACTAGATTCATATTAAAATGAAGGTTGAGAAAATCTAGAATAAGCCTTTGAGCCCCCAAAAATTTTTCTCTAAGCTTTTATAAACTACATTGTAATAGTTGCTCTAAAAATGATGTTGCCTTAAATTGCAATGTTTGACATTCCTTATTATGTGTTCTACACTCAAGTGTGGCTCTCAAACATTTTTGTGCCTAAGACAAAAAAACTGAAATCCCTAATACAGATTAAGACTGAACTCTTCTTTACTACTATTTAAAGGTGCTCCAAAATTTCTCCTCCAAGACATCAAACTTTATGCTGCTTAATGGTAGAACCAGCCATTAACAATGCCTTTTCTCCCTAGGCATGACATTCAGAAATATATCTGTGTCTTCAAGCTAATGCAGGAAATAATAGAAAGAAACCAGATGTGCACCTCAATCAATATAAGCGTACATTAGTTTTAGAGGGTTTTTTAAAGCCATATTAAAAGCTGGTGTGTGAAAATGACTTCAAATAGATGGGAAAAGATAAAAGCAATTAAAGCCTCCTGTTTCAAACCACTCCTAGCTTTGAGAATGGAGCTCTTCTAATGCAAAAAGATACATCCGTACAGCTTTTGCTTATCCGTCAGAGAATAACAGTCATGATATTCATAAATTATAATTTTTTTCTATAAGACATCATTGCTTCTTCCTCTTAATTGATAACAAGGGAGCTAAATAATGAAAGCTTTCTTCTCAACAGGACTGTTACCAAAAACAGACAGCAATTATAACATAGGCGCAATCTGCTTTGTTAAAAAGAAACATCTGTTTTATGCTACCTAATATGTTTTCCTTTTATACAAACAGGCATCCATAATTGTCTATATATTTAACAAGTAAAACAAAGGAGAGCTAAATCTTTTCTTAATTAATGTCTGCCTGTGCTTTTATTTCCACTTCAACTACTTTTCAATTACAATATGTAATTAAATTGTCACACATCCCTAGCACATTACTCACTTTAATGACAGAAATGAGATCATAGGAAAGGCTCATCCACAATGCAGCTTTTTCTAGTTAAAAGAACAATTTCTACCATTGCCTTCATCACAGCCTGATGCCCATCAGATGTGCTCAGTTTCAATTCTCCTTGAATAACATTCAGTTGCTATTATTTTGAGATCATCAACAATAGTCAGTGTTTAGTACAGTCAAAAACCAAGGTCTATCTTGGCTTTATTCAAGACCATTCTCATGTTTGGTGGAGCAGTGGGCTAATGCCTCCTTAAGTAACACCAGCTGCCTGCAATTAGTGCAGGTTCGCATCCCACCAGGCTCAAGGTTGACTCAGCCTTCCATCCTTCCGAGGTAGGTAAAATGAGGACCCAGATTGTTGGGGGCAATTAAGCTGACTTTGTAATAATGCCGCTTAGGGGGTGTGTGAAAGCCCTAATAAGCAGGCATATACATAGAATGAAGGCTACTGCTAAGCTTGTAAGCCGCCCTGAGTCTTCGGAGAAGGGCGGGATATAAATGGAATTAAAATAAATAAATAAATAAAATAAATATTACAGCAGCCAGCATTGTTGATGTTGATAAGCACTGCCACTTGCCAGGAAGTCATAGGACAAGACCTGATTGGTGAATGATGAATCAGTGGGCAGGAACAGAATTTTGATGCCATAGAAGAGGAATTTGTTGAGGTGCTCAATGTATACATGGTTGTACTTTGACAATAAAGGTTCATTCATTCAACAGGCCAACTGAAGTTAGTAAACCAGTTGACATCCATAAACTGTGGTGCTAGCCTTGCTTCTGGTATGCCATCTTTAAGAGCTCCTTTCTAAAACAAGAACCCCATAGAATTTTCTATTTAATAAAAGATTTGCCTGTCAAACAAATAAATCATGCTTTTCATGCAATCCCATGTGACATGAAGGCAAAGTAGGACATTAGAGATAAATAAATATTAAGTTTCCTGGATGACATCTGCTTCCCAAAACCTACTGGGAAAGGCATTAATATCTAATTCTGCTTAAATGCATGCACACACACACACACACACACACACAGAGAGAGAGAGAGAGAGAGAGAGAGAGAGAGAGAGAGAGAGAGAGAGAGAGAGAGAGAGAGAGAGAGACTTATCCTGAACTCATTTTTAATGTAACATTTATTTGTATTACAGCATGAAAGGCAATGCAGCTATAAAATGTTAAACCTGCAGAAATCCAGTGGGCCTTTTCTTCTTCAAATTATGTCATGTCAGAGGGTTTCTTTTAAAATTAATAGGTTTTTTAGGGTAAGATTTTTCCTGTAAAAAATAAATGTAATTATGTGATATTTTTTGATTTTCATGGTTATATTCAAATGTTGTCATTGTGTTGTGTTTTTGAGTTGCCTTGGGAAAATTAAAATCTCAAAATCAAAATATAAATCACTAAAACAGACATGCATACAGTTGGTCCTCGACGTACGACCACAACTGAGCCCAACGTTTCTGTTGCTAAGTAATATAGTTGCTAAGTGAGTTTTGCCCCATTTTATGACCTCTCTTGCCACAGCTGTTAAGTGAAGCACTGCAGTTGTTAAGTTCATAACCCGGTTGTTAAGTGAATCTGGCTTCCCCCACTGACTTTGCTCGTCAGAAAGTCGCAAAAGGTGATCGCTTGACCCACGGGACACCGTCATCGATATGAGTCAGTTGCCATGTGTCTGAATTCTGATCATGGGACCGTGGGGTTGCTGCGACAGTTTTGTGAAAAGTGGTCATTTTTCTTCAGTGCCATTGTAATTTGAACAGTCACTAAAAACATAGTTGTAAGTCGAGGACTACAACTGTATTCAAACACAGACTCCCTGGTAATGAAAATGTGGCCTTAACAATGGCAACACGTAGGCACATGTAAATAACAGCACATGATGATTCCCCAAATATGTGTCTTTCCTTTTCAGTTCAGCGCATGGTCCATTTATTATTATTTTAAACCATTTCAAACACGCAACAGATAATAATCCGAGCGACTCATTGAAAACTGCAAGAATGTCTCTTTATATAGCAACAGCTGCTAGATGGAACAACTTTACAAGGAAGATGGGAGATTAAGAAGTTTGACAGACACACACACAAACATACACACACACACAGGTCTTATTTGTCCAACAGATATGAGCAAGGTGCAATAATGAACAAATATCTGTTAAAAACAGATAACGCATATATATGCACGTAAATCCACTCACAACAGAACAGTATTGCATGGACAGGATTGGATATGGGAACAGGATGTCATCCTCCTAGGTGCCATTATTTATTACACATGAAGTTTGCGAAGAAGGGATATACTTCTGGATTAAATCAAATCAAAGTCCTATTATAAGTTTTTCACAAAAAGCGCTGGATCCACAACTAGAGTTTTTGAATTGTTGCTCAGGTGTGACATTACAATGAATACAACTCAATACTTACTATGCTTGCATCGTGAGTATGTAGCAGTTTGGGTGTGTATGTGTGTGTGGTAAGTATAGAAGACATAAATGCTGAAAGATCACAAAAGACCACACGTGATTTAAATTTGTAGCACTGAGGCTCAGTGTGTTTGCTTTCCTGTACATCCCATGTACAATTTGTTTGTTTTACCGGCATGTGGTCCCCTGGAAATCCTTTTCCTTTCCTCCATTAGAGTTTTGAGAAGAGCATTTGGATAAACGTAGGTATTAAGTCGTGGGCTCTGATGAGCAGGAACGAGGACACGCAGATGAGTACAGGAAAACTCATACTTTATTTAAGCAGAAACTGTACTGAGAGATTGGAGTCAACCTGCTTCAATATATAGCCAGGCCCTATGGTATCAACCAATCGGATTGAAGCCATGTTTGCCGCCCAAAGTTGACCAATTGCAGGACCGGAGACGTCCTGTCTGAGTTGCTGGAGAACCGTTAGTTCTCCAGCAACGCACGTGGTGATATTCCAAAAGCCCAGTACTTAACAGTAGGACTCTTTGTAAAATTTGAAAAACAGTTTAATTTGGAAATGATGTTCATTTATAGTACTTAGAGTAGGATAGATAGCTCTGAATTTAGTCTATTTGTTCTGTTTCAAGCAATGGGCTGCTGATTCAGACAGATAAACTCCACAGAAAGGATTTCATGCAGATTATTTTAATTCATCAGGCATTCTCTAAATGTTAACTCACAGTTACTGGAGAGATTCTTCTGAAGTACATTTCAAAGTACATTTCATAATCTATTCCAGTGCTTTTTTTGTAAAAGAAAAAGGTGCCGGAACTCACACATGTCATAGAACCCACCTTGCCTACCCTACAAGGTTCCATCCAAAAAAGGTGCCAGAACTCCATTCTGAGCGTTCTATGAGAAAAAAAGTCCTGATCTATTCTATCCCATCACGCAGGTAAAAAGAGGTAATATTTCCCATGTTGAACGGAGCAAAAAGCACCGTGGCTCTAGTGGCTAGAATTCATTACAAGACATGCAGCTCTGCACATGTACAGGAAACCCAGGTATCCCAAATTGAAGTCCCTCCCAGTGGCCAATCCAAAACACGGTTGTGACCAAGTAACTTAAAACTACATTACCCAGAAGGCTATCCTTTAAGGGGACAGTTCTTAATTCCTAAAATAACTGTCTACTCTGACCAGCACCCTATTTCAGTTCTGAATTGCATGGAGCTTTATGACTGTAAATACCATCTGACTGTCTCCCTCAAATTCTCCACTGATTTCTTTTAAAGTGGCAATAACTCTTCATGATATTCTCCCATTCCTGAAAATGTCCTCTCATAGGGATAAATGTAACATGCTTTTGTATTTTTCCCACGTTAGGCTACAGGAGAAGGAATTTCTGCTTTTTCTGACTCTCATGTTGGACCTATACATTAAGTTGGATTGTGTTATATCTGGAATACCCAAAGATCATACTGAAACTTATCTCATTGTTTGCTAGGCAGCATCTCTTTTTCCACACATTCCATTATGAATCTTAAAAGCAGAATGCCTTTTTAGATTAATAGTTGTTTTTACTGGATGGCTATCATTCTCAGGTTTTCCTGCACTTTTCATTAGCCATAAAAGTCACTCCCAGACAGAAATTTAGATACAGCTCAGCATTCCGCCTTCTCAAAATAACAGCAGCTTCAAATAGACTTCATCTGGTCAAATAATTGCCACATAATTATGGATGAAATCCACGTACCTGGGGGGTCAGTTTCCCAACTCTCTGGGTGATTGGCTCATTCATTACCACTTCTATTTTACATGCGTCCTTCTCTCTGGGGATGGAAAACTCCAAGTCCTTTTGTGACAGGAAGACGGACTGGCCTCTCATCACTTTTAGTCCATGGTTGGTGCTGACAAAGGTGGAGCGGGTGGTTTTCAGATTCAGTGCAAAGAGCAACAGAACCCAAATGTTTTCCATAGTGTTTCCAACGAAAAAGCACCTTGTGCAATGGGGCGTTTTCTTAATCCTTTCCAAAAACCTAAATGACGTAAAAGCTTCAACACTTAGTCAAGCATTCCAGGTTACAGTGTCTGCATAACGAAACCAGGAGGTCTTTGAAAGTATCCTCGGGTTAATAAATGTGTGGATCTATCCCAACTTTCAGAATGGTGAACATATTTTTCCAAAATCTAGATGGGAAGAGAAAAAAATGCACCCACAAAGAGATGAGTACTTTCTGAAACAGTTAAATATTGTTTTATTTATATAGGATCTTTATTATTTTTATACAGTAACTCAGGGTGGTAAACATACCTGATACTCCTTTCTCATTTAATCTTTGGCTTCTACTTTTCAGAAGCCTTGGGATATCTTTTAATTATATAATGATGAGGGAGGCAAAATATTCTGGTGGCACCCAGATGTTTATATGCAGTTAAAACAAAGTCCTTTTTCATTTTAAGAAAAACAAACAACATAGCATCTTATAAAACCATAAATTGGCAACTGGGCATTTCTTAAATTTTGTTTAGGTTCATGAGGTGATTTATAATTACTGTTATAATGTCACATGAGCAGTTCTGTATAGAAAATATGATTTTAAGGAAATAAGCTTTCTCATGCTTTGGGGGGAAAAGTCAAAGAATTAAAATGTTTTTCTTGGCAACCATAAGAAAAAATAACAATTCTAAGTTTTTATACCTAGTGAAGCTAAAAGTCTTATTATTGATTCCCCACAAAATTGCATATTTCATTTTTCTTTAAGAAAGTACCTATCTTCTCAGCCATTATTTGGTGCAGGCATTCTGAAAGAATTTTTTGGTAGGGTGAGTGCCTTAGAGGAAAAAGAAAGCGTGTTTGTAGCTGGTCCTCCAAAAAGCTGTGTGCATCCTAAAATTCCAGCAGAATAAAATGGACTTTGAAACACTTTAATGTCTATCTAATAACAAAGTCGATATATCTAGATAGGAAGAGTACTGACACTTCTCAGATCCAAAGAATACTATAAACAGTCAAGAAAACAGATCAATCCAGAGTTTTCACCTGAGACACAAATGACTAGCATCAATTTATCCTACCCTGGACCCATTATACAAAAACCTAGTTCTCTAGAGCAGCGCTTTTCAACCTTTTCACCCATTGTACCACTTTTAGGATATGGCAACATCCAAGTACCACCAGTCGCCTAGCAAGGTGTCAAAAACTTAATGAACCCCCCAAAAAAGGAAAAAAAGTGATGAAGTACAGGTAGTCCTCGACTTACAACAGTTCGCTTATAGCGACTGTTCAAAGTTACAATGGCACTGAAAAAAGTGGCCTCCAAGCCACAGCTGAGCAAGACACCTGCCTGCCCTGCCAGCGGCGCTCTTCCTCCTGTCCAAGGTTTTCATTGTTGTGACCATTTCTATTGAGGATTGGCAGCAGGGGTGGGGGTGGGGGTGTTTGCTGGGTGGTTGCAGTAGGTTTTGGTCACTTCACATGACCCTGGGACACTGTGACCGTCATAAATATGAATCAGTTGCCAAGCATCTGAATGTAAATCACAAGACCCTGGAGATGCTGCAACATTCCAGCTGATCGGCGCTTCTTCTGGGCTCAGAAGCGCCACGATCAGCGCCGAGCTCCAGCTGGAGCCTGGCGCTGAGCCTGGTGCTTCTGCTGAGCCCTGACAGCCCTGCAGCTGCAGCCATCTCTCGCTCACGCTTGTGCGGTGCTGCCACCAGTTCAGCTCATTCCCCTCCCCCGCTACCACTTTTCTAGGATGTTCACGTACCACCTGCCAAGTGCCAATGTACCACAGGTAGTACCCATACCACTGGTTGAAAAGCCCTGGTCTAGATAAGGCTCTAATGTTGGGAAAGATGGAAGGAAAGAGAAGGTTAGATGGACTTAGTTTTATAGTGATGATTGTTGGAAGATCTGAAAAACCATGTTAGAAATGGATCAACATGGACAAAAAGTAAGTACTACTACTACTACTGCTACTGCTAAGCTTGTAAGCCGCCCTGAGTCTTCGGAGAAGGGCGGGATATAAATGGAATTAAAATAAAAAATAAAATAAAAGTAGTCACCAGGTGTTGAAAACAACTTGACGGCACAAGATCAATCATCAATCAATCAATCAATCAATTAAACAATCTAATGACTAACTGTTGCCTAAACATAATTATTAATTGTGTAGGTAGCTCCAGGCTTGCAGATTGTTACTGTACAATCTGGAATCTGCACATCTGGAATCTATCCTATTTTGTCTCATTGCTTCTCTGGAAATTTTCTTTTTAAAAAAAGTTGAAAAGAAAAATGAAAGAGTTACAATAAACTCTAGTTGAAATGAAATACCAATAAACATAATGTCACTACCCTATCCCTCACAGTTTTCAGTCAACTGATTTCAGTACAAGCAGAGCAGGGATCTATATGTTTTACGTTTTGAAGTGCCACATAAAGTGAAGATTTAAAAATAATAAAGCAATAATGTCAATTCATAACCATTTCCCTGCATAGAATCAGAGATATGCATGGTCCAATACACAAATACAATTTGAGTTTTATTTGATGCAGTTTATGAAATACTTTTCACTTCGTTAAAGGGCACAAAGGATACTCACTATTGACAAAACACTGCTATTAATGAAAAATGCTCCTTTTATACTACTGAGAGCTATAGAATTTAAAAGTCCTTAATCCAATCCATAATCTAATCCTTGAGTAAGCAGAAATGCATATACTATCATCAACTGCATTCATGTGACTCCCAAACGGTATTATGCCTCAGGAACAAGAACAAGCCAAGCGGTGGAGAGGGTGACTATTATTACTCACCTTGGCGACGATGGTGGACCTATTCTCTTGCTTCAGGCCGCCTCTTATGGCGACGGCGTCTTCGGACCGCTTGGCTGGCGAAGAAGACGACCGGGAGTCATCTTACCGGAGCAAGGACGACATGGGGCTCCTGCATCGTGTATCATCTTTGGACTGCTTTTGCAGTGACGCCGGTGATTTAGACTACTTTTACTCTGGCCTGCCTATCCTCCTTGCCTTGGACACACTTTTTACCATCTGCCTACCTATCCTCTCCCCTCTCCCTTTGGACTTTCGACATACCTGGGTATCGGCCACGGTGGGAGAGTGGCTGGACTTTTCCATCTGCAACCACATAGAGGTGGGAGCTCTATGGGTTTGCCTACCCAGAGGATATCTGGTCCACCCCCAGGAACGGAGCCTCTACCCGTTGTGAGAGAACGGGCTGCGGCCTGTCTTGGGGGCCACCCAACTGAGTGGCAGTGAAGTTGGGTGGATCCAGGTTTCTGTCATGTTCAATCCTCCCATGGACAACTAGGGATGCCTATCCTGGACTGTTTGGACTTTTATACTTATGCGGCAATATACGAGTACGCGTTTGTACGCCCTCAGGGGTGCCCCCCTATCCTGGGTGCGACCTGCCTCCTTAAATGTTGATGACCTTGATGACGGGCCCGAGTTTCGGGTCTCTGAGAGATGGCTGGGCAGGGGCAGGGGCTATCCATGTAATTCTAGGAAGCCTCTGATTATTTTTTTATCCAAATTTTTTATAAGGTTAGGGAGCGGGGTGGGAGATAGCGGTGGTTTGGCTATGGGGGGTGGCCGATCTACCATAGTTCAGACCAGCCTTGGGTCTGATGGCACGGGGGGAGAACGGGGTGGCGTTGTCGCCGGGGCTCATGAGCGGGTCGTGGGATTATCAATTCCCACGACGGGGAAAGGCAGCAGGCGGATAGACAGGGGGCCGTATCGTTACCGGGAGGGCCGTCCCCGCTATTTGCAAGCGGTGAGGCGCTCCGACCCTCTGCTTCTTCCCCGAGGTTCCGGGAGCGAGGATGTGCAGCCTCCTGCGCTCCGGCTGGTGTATCTGAATGCCAGGTCCGTGGTTAATAAAGCTCCCCTCGTTAGGGATTTAGTTGAGGGTGAGCAGGCGGACCTGGCTTGCATCACGGAGACTTGGTTGGGCCCAGAGGGTGGGGTCCCTTTGGTTGACCTCTGCCCACCAGGCTTCCGGGTGCTGCACCGGCCAAGAGCTCAAGGTAGGGGTGGGGGAGTGGCGGTTATTATTAGGGAGACCTTATGTCCGCGGGAGACCACCGTTTCTCAGATAGTCGGGTGTGAGTCTCTCTTTGTGAGATTTGGTTCGGGGGCGCAGTTGGGTTTGCTGCTGACGTACATTTCGCCTAGTCGTGCAGCGGCAGCCCTGCCCGAGCTGCTTGATATCCTCTCAGGGTTGGTGGTTGAGTTTCCCAAACTTATAGTTTTGGGAGACTTCAATCTACCATCCCTGGGAGGCTCATCTGAGCTAGCTCGGGAGTTCATGGCTTCCATGACGGCCATGGACCTGACGCAAGTAATTTCCGAACCAACTCATGAGGGAGGCCACACTCTTGACCTGATTTTTTTTATCTAGACGGTGGTTGGATGATCTTGGTGGGGGCTCTCCATTTATTATGCCCCTGTCATGGACCGATCATCATCTCCTGCGGATGGTCTTCCGTTTTGCCACCCCCCGCCGTGGGGATACGGAACCAATTAGATGGTACCGCCCCAGACGCTTAATGGATCCTGATAGATTCCAAGCGGCGCTGGGGTCCCCACCTGCCTCCATTGCTCACAGCTCGGCGGATGCCTTAGTGGAAACCTGGGAAAGGGCAGCCACTGAGGCACTTGACCGGGTTGTACCCTTGCGGCCCCTGACCCGGCGCAGATCCCAGCGAGCTCCATGGTTCTCCGCGGAGCTCCGGGAGATGAAGCGTCGGAAACGGGGCCTAGAGAGCTGTTGGAGGTCGAGCCGATCCGAACCCGACCGGTTGCGGTTAAGAACCTATATTAGGTCTTATCTCGCAGCGATGAGGGTGGCGAGGTGTAATTACTTCTCTACCCTCATTGCGTCCGCAGATAATCGCCCGGCCGCCCTGTTTAGGGTGACTCGCTCGCTCCTTAATCAGGAGGTGAGGGAGGATCCCTTGCAGGGTCGTGCTGAGGAATTTAGTCAACATCTGTCGGATAAAATCGCTCGGATTCGGACCGGTTTGGACTCCAGCTGGGCAGAGTCAGGCGATCAGGACACGGACGGTCTTGTCAATGTTATCTGGGAAGAGTTTGATTCTGTGACCCCTGATGAAGTGGACAGGATTATGGGGAGGCTGAGCTCCTCCACATGTTTGTTGGATCCGTGCCCTTCCTGGCTGGTTTATGCAGCTAGGGAGAGGACACGAGGCTGGCTCCAGGCGGTTATATCTGCTTCTTTGAGTGAGGGTTATTTCCCCACCGTCTTGAAGGAGGCGGTGGTGAGACCTCTCCTCAAGAAGCCTGCCTTGGACCCAGCTGTATTGAACAACTTTCGTCCAGTCTCCAACCTTCGCTTTCTTGCGAAGGTTGTTGAGAGTGTGGTGGCGCATCAGCTCCCTCTGGTCCTGGATGAAGCGGATTATCTGGACCCCTACCAATCGGGTTTCAGGCCCGGGTACAGCACGGAGACGGCATTGGTCGCTCTGGTGAATGATCTCTGGAGGGCTCGAGACAGGGGATATTCCTCTGTCCTAGTCCTATTAGACCTCTCGGCGGCTTTCGATACCATCGACCATGGTATCTTGCTGCGGCGTCTCAGGGGATTGGGAGTGGGAGGCACGGTTCTTCGGTGGTTCTCCTCCTATCTCCTGGGACGTTCGCAGTCGGTGTTGGCAGGGGGGCAGAGATCGGCCCCTAGGTCTCTCGTTTGTGGAGTTCCTCAGGGGTCGGTTCTCTCGCCTCTCCTGTTCAACATCTACATGAAACCGCTGGGTGAGATCATTCGTGGTTTTGGAGTTGGGTATCATCAATATGCCGATGATACCCAACTTTTCTTTTCGACCCCAAACCACCCCAGTGATGCCCTCGCTGTGATGTCCCGTTGCCTGGAGGCGGTTCGGGTCTGGATGGGGAGGAACAGACTTCAGCTCAACCCTGACAAGACTGAGTGGCTGTGCATTCCGGCATCCCGGGACATTCAAAATGTTCCATCTCTTTCTATGGGGGGTGAGCTCTTACCCCCCGTGGATAGGGCTCGCAACTTGGGAGTCCTCCTAGATTCACGGCTTACCCTAGAAGATCATGTAGTGGCCGTGACTAGGGGGGGCTTTTGCCCAGGTTCGCCTGGTGCGCCAGTTGCGGCCCTATCTGGACCGGGATGCCCTGTGCACGGTCACTCGTGCGCTCGTGACCTCTCGCCTTGACTATTGTAATGCTCTCTACATGGGGCTTCCCTTGAAGACCACTCGGAGGCTCCAACTGGTACAGAATGCGGCCGCGAGAGTTGTCTTGGGAGTTTCCCGGTACTCCCATGTTACACCTTTGCTCCGCGAGCTGCATTGGTTACCAGTTGTCTTCCGGGTGAGGTTCAAGGTCTTGGTTATGATCTTTAAGTCCCTACATGGCATGGGTCCGGGGTACCTCGGGGACCACCTGCTGCCGGCTTCAACTCCCCTCCGCCCTGTGCGTTCCCACAGAGAGGGCCTCCTCAGGGTGCCTCCGGTCAGGGAATGCCGACTGGCGGCCCCCAGGGGGAGAGCCTTCTCTGTGGGTGCCCCGGCTTTGTGGAACCAACTGCCGGTGGAGCTCCGGACGGCATCGGACCTCCGAACTTTCCGTCGTGGTCTGAAGACCCATTTGTTTGAATTGGCCGGTCTGGCCTGATGGGGGAGCTGGGTTTTAAATTGTTATTTTAGATTGTATTATTGTTTTTTAACTGGGCATTGATTTAATCTCTGTTTTAACTTTTGTATAGTATTGTATTTTTATTTATATGCCCTGTGAACCGCCCTGAGTCCCCAGGGAGAAGGGCGGTATATAAATTAAATAAAACGTAAAACGTAAACGTAAACATCAAGTGATGATGTCCTTTCAGATTTGGTGAAAGGCAAGTTAAGGAAAGCAATTGGAGGATTTCCCTGTTTCTCCAGACACAGAGCATCATTTACCAATCATTAATCAATTTGTGATCAAGGAAATCTAAGCACAGATCTCCTCAGATCTCCCAGCTGAAAAAGTGTATGATGAAGAGGCAGAAATGAGCCTGTACAGGGGTTATTTTTCTTTGATGCAAACCACTTAAAAAAGACAACTTTAGACCAACGATATAACATGCACTTTAAAAGAACAAAGTGAGCAAAAAGATGACTTCCAAAGCATGTTGTAAAGGTTGTTTTGCCTTCTTTGAAATACCAGACTCTCTTTAAAAAAAAATCAGTCCTCTTATCTTACCTGTGAATGTTTATCTAAAAATCAGAAAAACACAGCTGATAATTCATCTTCTCAGCCATTTTTTTCTGAAGCCTTTGAAAGCCTGCCACAGACATGACTATAATTGTTGTAATCTAAGCAAAGCATTTCATTAGCAAGGTTTTTTTTTAAAAAAATGGAAGTCTTCCTCATTGTCAAACACTGAATCTTTGCAGACATGCTTACCGTCACGAATAAAGGCTTAACATTGGGTTTAATAGAGAATTACTAACACCTGTCTAGAAAGGACAAGGATTTTTTTTACCATGTCCCTTTACCTTGTTGTCAGCTTTTTGAGATAGTCAGGAAATCAAAAACATAAGTACCGATGCAAAATTTATTGTAAGGTTACAAGTAACAGAATCTTGCAAGTCTGAAAGCACTCCCCCACCTTGCCTTTACTTCCTACATAACTAGGGAGGGTCCCTTCTGAAATAGCTTCCTTATCTTCATTCCTAGGGCTAAGATATCTTTTGTCTAATCAGTGTCTAGCTGTGAACCCTTCACCTGTCTCCCAAGGTCATTCTCATAGCCCATTACATCTAGACAAAATGAAACCTGTCTGGTGAATACTATGACTTGAACCACACACTTCTGTGTATCAATGATTCACCCGTGGTGGCGGTTAGCAGAATGTTTCTGGGTGTGCAGTGAACGAGTAGGCTGGCTTGGTCGCTCAACAGTGAGACACTGGTGAAGCGGGCACAGTAACCACCTGCATTTTCTGCATCACATGAGAAAAGTACGTTTCCCTTCTTCTGTCCTTACCACTTTCTATAGAGGGACAATCAAAAGCATCCTGTCATATTGCATTACTATCCAGTTTGGAAGTACCGTATTACTGCTTCAGACAGGAAGGCGGTGCAGAGTGGTGAGGATGGCAGAAAAATATTGGTAGTTCGCATCCTTCAGTCCAGGAGACAGCATATAAGCGATGCTTGAGCAAGGTCCGCAGGATTGTCTGGGATGCAACACATCCTCTTCACAATCTGTTTTCCTTGTTACCTCGTGGTATCCGAAGCAGAACATCCAGATTCAGTCACAGTTTTGTTGTCTTATCTAACTTAAAAGCTTGGGCTTTAATGAGCGATCTTCTTGGAAATAGCCTCGTTCCCTGGCAAGAGCCGATCTGCGGGAGCAGCTGGGCAATCGGGTCGGTGTCGGGCTCCTCGGCCTCCACACCCCAGCAGATGCGGCCTGTGACGGGCCTCGCTGTCAGCCCGATCCGATCAAGGGCCCGATCCCCGAGGAGATCGCCTCTCGGGGAGCAGAAGGGACGCAACTGCGGGGAGGGCTGCAGTTTTGGATCCTCAAACACGGGAAGAGAAGCCCTAGAGACCCGCGGGAGCAAAAAGGGGCCCCAGCTGCAGAATGCTGCCGCGGAAGACCCTCCGAAGAAAGGATTCCCACAACCAGACCCGACCCGCGTCCGCCTCCCTCCCGTTCCCGGACCCCTTTGCAGCAGCCACCGCGTTGTTCCTGGGCCCGCCTCCAAGGCTGCCTATGGCAAAATGATGAAATATGCATCATGACATTATTGAGGTGAGTTTGTATCACAAGACCAGAATGCAGAATTCATTTCCGCCACTTGCCCTCTCTTCCCCACAGATTCCTAGTACCAAGGATTAATTTAATTTAATTTATTAATATTTCTATACCGCCCTTCTCCCGAAGGACTCAGGGCGGTGTACAGGGCAAGAATAAAACACAGAGTTACAAAAATTAAAAGGTAATTAAATACATGCCCATAAAAACAGTTAGTACATTGATAAAAACCCCAATAAAATAATAATAAAAACCCCACCAATCCCCCCTCAGGCAAGGCCGGCTTGTTCGAACAGGTATGTTTTCAGATCGCGGCGAAAGGAGCGAAGAACGGGCGCCGTCCGGAGCTCAACCGGTAACTGGTTCCATAGCTCCGGGGCGCCCACAGAGAAAGATCTCCCCCTGGGAGCCACCAATCTACATTCTCTGACCGGTGGCACCCTGAGGAGTCCCTCTCTGTGGGAACGCACAGGGCGAAGGGAAGTTGACGCCGGCAGCAGGTGTTCCCTAAGGTACTCCGGACCCCTGCCATGTAGGGCTTTAAACACCATTACTAGTACCTTGAATCTCACCCGGAAGACAACTGGCAACCAATGCAGCTCACGGAGCAGAGGTGTGACATGGGAGTATCGGGAAACTCCCAACACAACTCTTGCGGCTGCATTCTGTGCCAGTTGGAGCTTCCGGGTGGTCCTCAAGGGCATATTATGGATATAATGTGGGGGGGAGTACCACAAATAGACCTGGCATCGGCATTTGGCTTAGGCTCCTTTTCTTTGTCCTTTTTTTTACATATTTTTTAAAAAAATATTTCAGAGATACTGGGGCAGCTAGCTGTATACATATTCACTTTGTTACCCTTCTTGTTTAAATATGTATTTACTTAAGCAAAAATGTGCTGCTTGATTCCAATGAATGTGTTTCATATCAGGGCAGCAAGTAGCAATTTTCATTTTATCCCTGTGACTATGATGGTGCAACTGCAAGAGTGCATATTTCACTTCTCTGTTGGAGGTAGATTGTTTTTTCTTTTAATATTCAAAGAGGGATGTAAAAGAAACTAGCCCTCCTCACATCTGAGAAAAAGACAGTCAAACTGACAATTTAAAATTACTGACATCTATCACTATTGGAAAAGCAGATATATTTGCAGAGATGAAACTAATTTAATATTTCTGGAAAGGCACTCAGAAGAAAATGCAAATCAAACTTTCAAAAAGCTTTATCACTATTTTCCTTCTGTAAGAATTTTGGACACTGAATATTATGGTGTTTCCAAATGTCTTCCCCAAAGACAAAAGCAACTTGATCTTACAACTTCTTTATTTATTGTATTCTTTATGAGTGTAGGAGAACATTAAAACAGAATCATAAATCTAAAAGCTAGTTAATACTTTACAGAGAAAAATGGATTAAGCAGAAGCCTCCAGGTCTTACAGATGGATTCTGCAAGGTATATCTCACTGCTGACTAAATATACCAAGGAGATATTTTAATTTTCTAAGTTTTAAAAAAATCCTTTCAGAACAAGGATTTTTTTGGTTGGAAAATAAAGAATGAAAAGTTAACAGCATAATATACGAAAATGGTCTTCAGACAAACAAAGGAATTTTTACAATCCAGGGGGAAAATCCTTTGCACAGTTGGGATATTCGGTAATTCAGTTCTAAGCAAGTTAGAAGTAGATCCTGCTGAGTTTGATGAGATTTATTCTTTAATCAGTGAATTTAAGATTGCAACCTAAATCTCATTAAAATCATTAATACCGTATATTAAGCAGCATGTGTGCTGAATTGTAGACCATGCTCATTTCAATAATGAGCAGAAAGCTATTTCCTAAAACCTTGGATTTAGCTGGCATCTTAAAAATATAACGTCATCTTATTTATTTATTTATTCAATTTATAAACCCCATTTATTTTTCTTTTATAACCTTATGCTAACTGCATAAGCCAATCAATTCAATGAGAGGTATTCTATTTCTTTGCCAGTTATTACTGAACCTTTCCTTTATTATATTTTAAAAGTTGCAAAAATATTTTTGATTGGGATTCAAAATTCGTCCTGTCATTTGAAGCATGCTTATTTGCGTAGGAAGTTAAACTGTTCCTAGTAAATATACTACAAGGCTCTAAAAGATTTGCAATCTATTTTTAATTAAAAGCATGAGATAATGCACTGCTCAGCATGTTAAACATATTGTGTAAAATATGTTTCTCAGTTTCTCCCAGGCTGAGAACAGTCGAAAACGTCAGAAACTTCCTTTTTCCAAGTTTTATAAAGACAGAATTTGAGGCAGGGTCAGGCAAGATGTAGGTGGTTTAAGGCATGTTGTGTATAGAGTTTCACTATACAACATAAACTACTAAGGCAAGAGAATTGATGCCGCACCTTTCTTTAATGGCATTTTGTTAGAACAATGTTTTCCTCAGTCACCATTAGATTTTTCCATCCACCCCAACGACTGTTCACATGCATATGATTTAGGAAAACTTCCTGCCTTCTATGAAACTTGAGCATTTACAAGACATTATGTTCTGCTCCAAATATGACATTGCACCACTGTATTTATCAGTCAAAGCTATTGAATCAGAAAGAGAAAGAACAAACAATAGTACTTACAGATAACTGTGTCCTTTTCTTGCTCTCTAGCCAAAGAAGCCACTGACTTGGGAAGGGTAAAATGAGGCAGTGACCCAATAATGTCTTGTTTAAAAGAGTTGCAGCAGGAGGGGGGGGAAGAGAGAAGAAATCCAAGGAAATGGGGAGGGGGAAGCTGAAATTCCAGTCTTTCTGGTCAGCATGTATTTTTCTTTGTAAGAAACATCCACATTAAAAGTCTCGCTGGCAAAGCTGCCTCCTAGACAGCTGCTGGCTTGAAAATGTCAAAAATATAAAAGCTTCATGATAAGGATGTTCTAAAGATGCATTCAAATATTCATACTGAGCAATTGTTTTTGGTGTTTTTTTTTGCAAAAAGCCTTGGGGCCTTCCTGTTCCTTTCTGCTGTTTCCCTCCCTTATTTCCAGCCATACACCCTTCAAATGCATAGGTTTCCTCCACCCCATCTCCACGACCCCATTGCAGACACTCAACAGTTCAGTCAATTGCTGTCTAGCAGTTGTCCCTGATGTTTTATTTCTTGATTTAGCAGCAAATTTCAAAAGAGAAACTCTCTCTTTTATAGAGAATGCAAGATCTCTATCCTGGCTGAGAAATGATGAAGTTATACCAAAACCACAATTTGCAAACTGCTGCCTTTAGATCTCAGTAGCCTAAATTTTGTTATTACCGGTAGTTCTAGATCTGAAATCCTGAAGAGTAGATAAATTGAGTAATGGAAGGATGTGAAGGCTAAAAAAAAATCTATTTCTAAAGCTGAAAAACTCCTTGGACATCTTCTTTTAATCTTCTGGCACTAAATAGATAACTTTTATCCAGATTGTCAGAAGTCAAGCTTTGCATCTGGAAAAAAAATTCAACAATTCTATGGAAAACAGTTTAAGAGCAGAACAAGTGTTCTTAGTTTGATATTTGGAATTTCTACATGATAACATCAGATCAGATGCAAAGAAATATCAGATGTAAAAGAAATTAAATCTAAGGTAGTTTATTGTTTATTTTTATTAAATTTATTTTCCGACTTTCTTGGCAGAGGTATCTTCCCATCCTTCAAAATAATCTTTTTGGCAATGCAGTGTGGGAAGGAACTCCCACCCTCAAATATACCTTTCTCTGGGCAAAAGGTTAAAATTTGCAATCAGGATAAAAGATGAGAAATGGGTTCAACACCAAGATTAAAGTGTGGCAGGCACATATTATCTACAAATCAGTTTGGTTAAGTATTTTCTCCTACTTATTTAACCCTCTCCAAATGCCTCACATTCATCAGTTTAAAAAGATTTGCAAGAAGTTCCAGAATTATCAGGTTTAACTGTTTTTTTAAATACGGTATCCAATATCTTAGAAATACCTTTGTCTGAGGCCTATATGCTTTGTGCACTAAGAGTATGAAAGCAAAGCAAGTCATTGAACAGATCCAGTTACTCCTTTGTTTTCAAAGAGATTCAACAACATTAGTCTGCTGAGTTTAGAAATGCCTTTTCCAGGAAGATTTACAGCCAGATTGTCTTAAACAGATCAACAAGACTTCTAAGCACCAGTTATTGACAATAGCATGGAAATAAAATTCCGTTGCCTGAAGGTGTTGCCAAGCCAGGAAGAAGAAGAGTTCATTGCTTTATAAAATTACAAAATGTTGAGAGTAGGATCAATAGCGAATCAAAGAAATGTATTCCTTGGCACAGTATAAACACAGCTATTTTTGTAAACTTTTAATATTGTAAAATCTAGCACCAGTCTTCAAGTGTAGATTTCTATTCTCCACACAGAGAAAATAAAAAGATGCAGGATGTTAAAGGTGCATTTTGTAAGCAGTAAAAACAGATATGGAATTCCGGGGACTGGGGCCCTGTCCCTTCTGTCATGTGACCACATTTTGGTACTAGGCATCTGACCCACATTTCTGTTCATTAGCAGGGCTTGTGGTCATACGACTACAATTTTTGATGTTTTGCTATAAACCAGCATTTACTTCCTGTTTCCAGTAAAAAACACCCTGTAACAAACAATGGTTTGTTCAATGACCATGGTGTTCACTTAACAACTGCCACATTTGCTTAACCACCGGCACAAAAAAGGTAATAAAATCAAGCAGGGTCACGTGGTGACCTGATTAATAACCATCATGACTTACAACTGAAATTGCGAGCTCAATTACAGTTGTAAGTCGAGGACTATCTATACAACAGCAACCACCATTATATGCAGTCCAAATGTACCTGATTTATTTGGATGCTTAAGTCTGTTTCTCTCTCAAAACGTAGGATGGTTAAAAGACAATAAATCTTTCTCTTAAAATCCTTATTTTGGGACAAAGAAAAAAGTGCCACTACTTTTAGAAATTCATTTATTAATAGCAACCCTTAAAGTGGCATCGCCTTTTTCTCCTGGCTTCATGGAAGCTTGAAAAAAGCAACTATTTTAATGATCAGTAGAGAGGATCTGTATTTAGATGGAACTCTAAATATTCCAGCAAAATTGTTTTTGAAAGAAATGGAACTTTTTCAACTAGTAATCTTCTCAAAAATACCATTGATTTTAGTGAGGCCTACTTCCCAAGTCAGCATGTAAATGATTCTATACATATTTAATTAGAAAAGTATTTTTAATGAATTTTAATCTCTGAGAAATATGAACATAATGAGAAGCTTTCTTCCTTCAGCATCCAAAATTCCATTGACTAAGAATTGGAATTGAAATCTACATTTCTGGAGGATATCCCAGTGGGAAAGGCTATCCTAAATGAACCAGCAAAGTTTTCTTTTTATGCAAAGACTGCTGTAAGTGGACCAGTCTCTGGCCTGCACAAGACCTTTCCCAGTATTGCACGGGTAATGGGAGCTCAGAAATATGAGCAGAAACCTTCTGTTGCAACAAACACTAACATCTCAGTCAGTGAAATCATAACTCATTCTAGTTCTTAAAAGTTTGTACAGGCCATCATACAAGATATCCACATGAATGCCAGGAATATTTTACTCAAGGTCCCAAAATGCTTTTCCAAGAGGCAACTGGACTTTTTTGTATTTCTTTGAAGACGTTTCGCTTCTCATCCAAGAAGCTTCTTCAGCTGTTTTACATTTTACTCAAGGGTACATTATCTTTCCTCCATACCTGGGCTACAAACATTCAGGAATGGTTCAGAGGTCCCCAACCTTTCGGACACCAAGGACCAGTTCCGTGGAGAGAAGGTTTTTCATGGACCAGAGTGGGCGTGGTTTTGTGTGCTGCCTGCAACTCACAGATGGGACTTGCTTGTTTGTGCGGACCAGTTGCTGGCATGCCACGGCCCAGTATTGGTCCATGGACCAGGGGTTGGGGATCCCTGCATTAGATGGCAGCAAAGAGACATAGAAAATAACCTGCTGTAGCCACCTAAAGGTTGTCAAGATTTCTGCAACTCAGATCTGAATTATGTCTGCAGAATTAACACCTGCTGCTAATATGTTTTGTTTTGTTTATGTTTTATTTAATTTATATACCGCCCTTCTCCCTGGGGACTCAGGGCGGTTCACAGGGCATATAAATAAAATACAATACTATACAAAAGTTAAAACAAAGATTAAATCAGTGCCCAATTAAAAAAACAATAATACAATCTAAAATGACAATTTAAAACCCAGCTCCCCATCAGGCCAGACCGGCCAATTCAAACAAATGGGTCTTCAGACCACGACGGAAAGTTCGGAGGTCCGATGCCGTCCGGAGCTCCACCGGCAGTTGGTTCCACAAAGCCGGGCCACCCACAGAGAAGGCTCTCCCCCTGGGGGCCGCCAGTCGGCATTCCCTGACCGGAGGCACCCTGAGGAGGCCCTCTCTGTGGGAACGCACAGGGCGGAGGGGAGTTGAAGCCGGCAGCAGGTGGTCCCCGAGGTACCCCGGACCCATGCCATGTAGGGACTTAAAGATCATAACTAAAACCTTGAACCTCACCCGGAAGACAACTGGTAACCAATGCAGCTCGCGGAGCAAAGGTGTAACATGGGAGTACCGGGAAACTCCCAAGACAACTCTCGCGGCCGCATTCTGTACCAGTTGGAGCCTCCGAGTGGTCTTCAAGGGAAGCCCCATGTAGAGAGCATTACAGTAGTCAAGGCGAGAGGTCACGAGCGCATGAGTGACCGTGCACAGGGCATCCCGGTCCAGATAGGGCCGCAACTGGCGCACCAGGCGAACCTGGGCAAAAGCCCCCCTAGTCACGGCCACTACATGATCTTCTAGGGTAAGCCGTGAATCTAGGAGGACTCCCAAGTTGCGAGCCCTATCCACGGGGGGTAAGAGCTCACCCCCCATAGAAAGAGATGGAACATTTTGAATGTCCCGGGATGCCGGAATGCACAGCCACTCAGTCTTGTCAGGGTTGAGCTGAAGTCTGTTCCTCCCCATCCAGACCCGAACCGCCTCCAGGCAACGGGACATCACAGCGAGGGCATCACTGGGGTGGTTTGGGGTCGAAAAGAAAAGTTGGGTATCATCGGCATATTGATGATACCCAACTCCAAAACCACGAATGATCTCACCCAGCGGTTTCATGTAGATGTTGAACAGGAGAGGCGAGAGAACCGACCCCTGAGGAACTCCACAAACGAGAGACCTCGGGGTCGATCTCTGCCCCCCTGCCAACACCGACTGCGAACGTCCCAGGAGATAGGAGGAGAACCACCGAAGAACCATGCCTCCCACTCCCAATCCCCTGAGACGCCGCAGCAAGATACCATGGTCGATGGTATCGAAAGCCGCCGAGAGGTCTAATAGGACTAGGACAGAGGAATATCCCCTGTCCCGAGCCCTCGAGAGATCATTCACCAGAGCGACCAATGCCGTCTCCGTGCTGTACCCAGGCCTGAAACCCGATTGGTAGGGGTCCAGATAATCCGCTTCATCCAGGACCAGAGGGAGCTGATGCGCCACCACACTCTCAACAACCTTCGCAAGAAAGCGAAGGTTGGAGACTGGACGAAAGTTGTTCAATACAGCTGGGTCCAAGGCAGGCTTCTTGAGGAGAGGTCTCACCACCGCCTCCTTCAAGACGGTGGGGAAATAACCCTCACTCAAAGAAGCAGATATAACCGCCTGGAGCCAGCCTCGTGTCCTCTCCCTGGCTGCATAAACCAGCCAGGAAGGGCACGGGTCCAACAAACATGTGGAGGAGCTCAGCCTCCCCATAATCCTGTCCACTTCATCAGGGGTCACAGAATCAAACTCTTCCCAGATAACATTGACAAGACCGTCCGTGTCCTGATCGCCTGACTCTGCCCAGCTGGAGTCCAAACCGGTCCGAATCCGAGCGATTTTATCCGACAGATGTTGACTAAATTCCTCGGCACGACCCTGCAAGGGATCCTCCCTCACCTCCTGATTAAGAAGTGAGCGAGTCACCCTAAACAGGGCGGCCGGGCGATTATCTGCGGACGCAATGAGGGTAGAGAAGTAATTACACCTCGCCACCCTCATCGCAGCGAGATAAGACCTAATATAGGTTCTTAACCGCAACCGGTCGGGTTCGGATCGGCTCGACCTCCAACAGCTCTCTAGGCCCCGTTTCCGACGCTTCATCTCCCGGAGCTCCGCGGAGAACCATGGAGCTCGCTGGGATCTGCGCCGGGTCAGGGGCCGCAAGGGTACAACCCGGTCAAGTGCCTCAGTGGCTGCCCTTTCCCAGGTTTCCACTAAGGCATCCGCCGAGCTGTGAGCAATGGAGGCAGGTGGGGACCCCAGCGCCGCTTGGAATCTATCAGGATCCATTAAGCGTCTGGGGCGGTACCATCTAATTGGTTCCGTATCCCCACGACGGGGGGTGGCAAAACGGAAGACCATCCGCAGGAGATGATGATCGGTCCATGACAGGGGCATAATAAATGGAGAGCCCCCACCAAGATCATCCAACCACCGTCTAGATAAAAAAATCAGGTCAAGAGTGTGGCCTCCCTCATGAGTTGGTTCAGAAATTACTTGCGTCAGGTCCATGGCCGTCATGGAAGCCATGAACTCCCGAGCTAGCTCAGATGAGCCTCCCAGGGATGGTAGATTGAAGTCTCCCAAAACTATAAGTTTGGGAAACTCAACCACCAACCCTGAGAGGATATCAAGCAGCTCGGGCAGGGCTGCCGCTGTACGACTAGGCGAAATGTACGTCAGCAGCAAACCCAACTGCGCCCCAGAACCAAATCTCACAAAGAGAGACTCACACCCGACTATCTGAGAAACGGTGGTCTCCCGCGGACATAAGGTCTCCCTAATAATAACCGCCACTCCCCCACCCCTACCTTGAGCTCTAGGCCGGTGCAGCACCCGGAAGCCTGGTGGGCAGATGTCAACCAAAGGGACCCCACCCTCTGGGCCCAACCAGGTCTCCGTGATGCAGGCCAGGTCCGCATGCTCACCCTCAACTAAATCCCTAACGAGGGGAGCTTTGTTAACCACGGACCTGGCATTCAGATACACTAGCCGGAGCTCAGGAGGCTGCACATCCTCGCTCCCGGAACCTCGGGGAAGAAGCAGAGGGTCGGAGCGCCTCACCGCTTGCAAGTAGCGGAGATGGCCCTCCCGGTAGCGATACGGCCCCCTGTCTATCCGCCTGCTGCCATTCCCCGTCGTGGGAATTGGTAATCCCACGACCCGCTCGTGAGCTCCGGAGACAGCGACACCCCGTTCTCCCGCCGCGCGGTCAGACCCAAGTCCGGCCTGAACCATGGTTGATTGGCCACCCCCCAAGGCCAGACAACCCTTATCACCCACCCCCCTCCCTAACCCTATAAAAAATCTAGATAAAAAAGTGATCAGAGGCCTTCTGTTAACTTTATATTGACGGCCCCTGCCCCTGCCCGGCCATCTCTCAGGGTCCCAAAACTCGGGCCCGTCATCGAGGTTGAAGGTGTCTAAAGAGGCGGGTCGCACCCAGGAGAGGGGGGCTCCCCTGAGGGCACACAAATCCGTGCTAGTATATTTCCGCATAAGTCTAGCAAGTCCAGGAATATAAAGCTTCTGCCCAAAAATTTATATTCCCATAAGGTAGCCATTGTTCAGCCCCCAAGCCAGTCACATTAATTCACTCTAATCTAGACAACAACACTTCTATTAAGAATCTAACTACAGACTGTAGTTTGATCCTTTGAAATCATTGGTTTAATTATCCTCAAGACAATTATACAGACTCCAAGGCTTCTTATGTGTGGGAATGGGTATGATATAATAATAATAATAATAATAATAATAATAATAATAATAATAATAATAATAATAATAATAATAATAATAATGATGATGATGATGATGATGATGATGGAAGGGACCTTGGAGGTCATCTAGTCCAACCCCCTGCTCACGCAGGAAACCCTATACCATTTCAGACAAATGGCTGTCCAGTCTCTTCTTAAAAACTTCCAGTGTTGGAGCATTCACCACTTCTGGAGGCAGGTTGTTCCACTGGTTAGTTGTTCTAACTGTCAGGAAGTTTCTCCTTAGTTCTAGGTTGCTTCTCTCCTTGACTAGTTTCCATCCATTGCTTCTTGTCCTGCTTTCAGGTGCTTTGGAGAATAGCTTGACTCCCTCTTCTTTGTGGCAGCCCCTGACATATTGGAACACTGCTATCATGTCACCCCTCACCCTTCTCTTCATTAAACTACACATACCCAATTCCAGCAACCGTTCCCTATATGTTTTAGCCTCCAGTCCCCCAATCATCTTTGTTGCTCTTCTCTGTACTCTTTCTAGAGTCTCAACATCTTTTTTACATCGTGGTGACCAAAGCTGGATGCAGTATTCCAGGTGTGGCCTTACCAAGGCATTGTAAAGTGGTATTAGTACTTCACGTGACCTTGATTCTATCCGTTAATGCAGCCTAGCACTGTGTTGGCTTTTTTGGCAGCTGCAGCACACTGCTGGCTCATATTTAAGTGATTGTCCACTAGGACTCCGAGATACAGTAAGATGCCATGCTGAAATATTTGTAGGATTTGGTTATATGAATGATATCTTCAGTAAGTGATGTTACAATATTCCTACTGCAGATTGTAGATGAATGTTTAATTACAATCAAAAACACTTATGAAAAAGAAATACAGCAGATATCATAAATACAAAAGATAAAATTACATGAAAATCCACCCCCCAATTAATAGAGCAGTATCACATGAAAGCTGAAGGCTGTATTACTGCAATCTTCTTAGAAGTTTCTGGCAATTGATCCCCTAAAACCAGTTCCTAATCTGTTTTCCTAAAAGAAAAGCAGATTAACCTCATAATCACAGGAGTAATTAAAATTACTGACAAGGGAGGGGGCTAAACATTTCTATCAGCATTATATCATACAATAGCACATGATATTATATAATGAATATTTCATATATATATATATATATATTGTCTCTGACAGAACTATATCAAGTTGCTCATGGAACTAGAAGTTCAGAGGAGACTGATAGAAAAACTCTTATTTATAACTTTAAAATAACTTCAGGCTCTGTAATGTTCTATAAGAGTAAAATGGATTTGTAAATTCAGTGTATTTATTTCTTTTGCAATGTAAACTTTTTATAAGCTGAGCATTATTCCCCTAAGAATTTCTTCCTATAGGATCTTAGGACCCAAGTTCTTTTCCTGGATTTATTTATTTATTAAATCTCTATGTTGCCCATCTCACTCTCCAAAGTAGCTCTGGGCTTTAACATTAACAGCTGGAATGTTCTGTTGGTAAATATTTTACAGCAATGCCATCTCTTGCATTTCGCTGGCTTATTGGGCTTCCACCATCTCTATGATCCTTCCACTGTGTCAACCTCCAGCTGAAATACCCAACTAAGAAAAACACCAGAACCATTAAGTCCTCTAATGTAATTTTATTGAGCAGAATCATGTTCGGTAGGTTCAAAGTGAAAGCTATCTCTGAAGAAAAAGTGGGAAACAAGTAATTAAAAGAATGAATCTCCTCTTCTCCTTTTTGACAGTTCAAGTCACATTGTCCAAAACATCTCCCAGGAATTGTTATAAGAGGAAACTTTGGTTCACCAAAACAACTCTTCCACAACTCCGGCTTCCTCACGATGATAAGAACACCTGTGGATCCAAAGCTCTTCCCATTTCCCTCCCCACTCTGTTGGCAAGCTAGAAGCACGGCAGCGGTTCTAAAGGCTCGTAGCTTGACAGTAAGACTGATCTCTGCATCCAGCAGTTCTCTTTCTGTCTTAGGACAATCTTGTTTTACCAATCATATTATAGTGAGCAAATATTTACCATTCCAAAATTCCATCCCTTTTTACAATTTTGCAAGTAATCCCTTTGATAAAGTTTTAAGATTCTTACTTGAGCCGTTTAATAACATTTCTTAATTCTCCACTTTATCTCAATTCCTTCAAAATCAGGGTGATGTGTGCTGTAAATAAAGATAGCCAAGTGTCTTTAGATTTGGAACAGGCAAGAGTTAGCTTGTCTTTCTTAATCTTATTTGGTGCGGCAGATGGTTTCCATCAGCTTCACTTTGATTAGCCTGAGCAGAAACTGATGTTTACATTCTTCCCAACCTCTGGATAATTTCATGGAAACTTTAGCAAACAAAATCAGCATTATTTGTTTTTAAAGTGGCTTATAATCATCTCAATTCCTCCAGTGTATTAATGAACACAATGACTATATTTCCAAAGGAGTTTCTTGATTTAAATTGCATTGACTTCAACTGTCATTTGACTGAGCTGATAGTTTCATGGATAGTTACCTTAGAGCTGGCAGAAGAGCAATTTAGAGATCTCTGACTGATTGATACATACCGGTAGTTGATCACCAAAGTTAAAACCAGTGCTTTTTTTGTCATAGAATGCAGCAGAACAGAGTTCCGGAACATTTTTTTGACAGATTTTTCAAGTTTTAAAAGTAACTTGAAAATTTGATGTTTGGTCCACGTGGACTTGAATCGCGCTGTTGAATGTAGCAGATTGGTGGCAAAATCATTAAAACGGTGCACGCAGGCTGCTTGTGTGTCAAATGCGATGCATACGTACTTTGTCCGCGCTGGTTGTGATGGTGCTGCTCGGCTTGTGATTGGTCGTGTGGTCATGTGCTGAGTGCTTACTGTGGGCAGTGACCATTATGTTTCGTTACACAACTGACGTGTGGCTGTGTGTACAGTAATTGACTAAGTGCGAAAGTTAAATAATTTCTTTATTTTAAAAAATCGTTGGTGAATTGAAAATCTTTTTTAAATTTTTAGTGTGAAAGGGTGACCCCAAATTTAAAAATGAAAAAAAATTACTAATTACTTTTCAACCACCGGTCCTGCTAAGAACTGAATATATAATTTCTTAAATAAAAAATTAACAAGATGTGAGTTCCGGCACCTTTTTTCTTACAAAAAAAGCACTGGTTTAAACTATCACCCCAATGTATATAGAACAATTTTAACCATCACTTAACCTTCTGACCCAAACACCTGTTTCCTTCCCTTCCTTCCCCTTGCCTTCCCTCTCTTCTCCTTCTGAATGTGGCCATCCTTTTTCCTCCTTGCTGTATATTTATGTGTGTGAGAGAGAATTATTTGGTCATATAAAGGGAGTCATAGAAATCATATGGGAAAAATCATCAAAAGCCACTAAAACAACAGCAAGTGCAGAACAGGTTTTAAGTCCAGGGGACCAGGAAAGTATTCAAAAAAAGATTCAATTTGGCTTCCTCCAACTCCGTGATATAAGTGAGAGGGAAGATAAAAAATAGGCAAATTAACAAGATTCAGTCCTATAGCCTAGCAGTCCCCAATCTTTCTAGCTCTGAGGACCAGCAGCGGCAGCAGTAGTAGTGGAGGGAAGGGAGGGGATGGTTTCGTGCATGCAACTGCCGCTTGTGAAAATAGAGCTTCACATGCTCACCCACCACTTGCGTGGCCCAGTTCCTAACGGGCCCCAAAAAATTATTTCAATTTTTTCTTGAAATAATAGAACTTTATTTAGAAACTGTTTTTAAAAATTGTCAAGAGGAGTCTGGTTAAATAACATTTTGGGCAACAAGTATTTAGAAGCCCACAAAAGAAATAGCGCATCTGATGTTTTAAATAATGTTTTCCTTTCTTTTTTCTCCTTTTTTGTTGTTGATCCAACAGGCATCTTGTTCTTCATGTTCTTGATCCGTTTCGGATCTAGTCAGGTCAATATGGTTCATTTTTATGCATTTAGGTACTTCTTCTGCCTTGATGTCCTGGAAGGTTAACCTTGCCCTATATGTGGAAATAGCTTCAGATTGTAGACAATGTTAGTATCACTGGTGTTTCCATAGTCCAGGGGTCAGCAACCTGAAACAGTGAAAGAGCCACTCGGAACTGGTTCCCTCACAAAAGGAAAAACTGGGAGCCGCAAAAACTGTGTGCGCATGCGCATACATGCGCGCATGTGCAGAACAGGGTTTGACTGAAGAGTGGAGCCAAGGCGAGATATGCACCTACCATGCATATTTGAATTGATTGGTTGAACTTTTTTAGTCCCACCTTTTTTTTGGGGGGATTGCACATGGCAGAGGACTGGGAGCCGCAGGTTGCAGACCTGTGCCATGGTCCCTGTGCATGGGCAACTTAGCGCAAGAGATACCATCTCCTTGCTGAAGTCTGTCTGCAGTAGTTGTTTGGTTCTCAGTGCAGTTTCCAGAAACTATTTGGAAATAGTTCATCCCTTAGATAATCCTCATTTATGAAATTGTTTCTTTCATGTTGTGGAACAGAGGCGGGATCACTGGTCTCCTAGCTTCCATCTATTCTGCTGCCGTTCTGGACATGAGAGGGTTAAAGGTGGAATAATCAAAGGTCTCTGTGGGGCAGTGTCCATGCTAATTATCCACAAGACTGCTTCCAGCAACTCTGAAAAGTTCTGTGCTTTTGGTGTAAGATTGAGATAATGCAGGTAATTCTTACTAAGTCCCCTGCCCTTTTTATCTCTTGCCCATTGTTCATTCTTTTTCAGGTTTTTGTCCTGTTTTTGCCAGTTAACTATTTTCATAAACGTTTATTTTCTGGTAGCTGAGCTGAGTGACTTGTGACCAAGAGCAAGCTGAGTACAAGTATATATGTAAATTACGCACATTAATTTTTAAAAAGTTCAACATATTGTAAGAAGTATAATCTTTGTTAAAAATGTGTTGTGTGAACCACCTTAAACCCTAATATGCTTCTTTCTAACTGTCCGATGAACAGAGACTGTATTGGTTAACCTAGATTTAACATATTGTGTAAACCCAGCCATAAAGGAATTTCTGTGATGCAAAGTGGTTGGGTCCACAGCTTCCTTTTGTGGTAAGGATATTAACATGTTGGTCCAGCCTTCAGTCTGGCACAATCTACACATACATTCAGGAGTAGAAATTGCAAGCAAACTTGCTTCCTAAGGAATGTAAACATTACTAGATAAGTTGGTGAATTTGAACTATGGCTCGTGAGTGATGCAGAAATGGACTACATGTAATCCTCAAGGTACATCTGACTATTCAACGAACATTGAAAATTACAACAGCCCACTCCCCGCAAAAGCTACTTATGACCCCACTTCAAGTTACAACGGCTACAGTAAGCCTGAGGTTGTTCGCCCTTATGACCCACCACAGAGTGGCTGCAGTACCCTCTACTTCCCTCCTCCCCACATGCCCCACACTTACCTTCTGAAACTCTCCTGACCCCAGGCTATAAAAGAAGGGCAGGCCATGTGTCCCTGGGCCACATGTCAGTGATCCAAATTCAGCTGCCATTTTGTTCCCACACAATAGCACCCACCAAACAAACTGCTTTGTTTTGCTGCCTTAGAGAGGTCTGCAGTTCTGCAGAAACTTTTGAATGCTGTAGAAAGCTTCCCCAGTATTATGCAAGACCTTGTTAAGGCAGCAGAAGAAAGCAACTTGTCTCCAGGCTGTGTAGCAGTGACCTGAATGCAGACAGCATTTTGTCCCTGCTCATAAAATGTGTGGGAACAAAATGGCAACCACCAGACAAGTTGCTTCATTCTGCTCCTTAGAGAGGTCTACTGCAGTGATACAAAACTTCTGGATGCTGCAGAAAGCTTCTACAGCACTTGTGGAACTGGTTAAGGCAGCAGAATGTGTGGCAGAAAACCCAAATGTGGCCGCCATTTTGTGAGCAGGAGAAAATGCCAACCGCTTTCGAAACTGTGCCGTGTGGTCATGCAACGAATAAGGCATTCCAACACTCTGGAAGGCCTCAGAGCTTTTCAAAAGGTGAGGAGAAGGGTGTTTGGACTGGTGGGATGGAAACCAGGCCTAAGGCCTGGGGACAGCAGGGCTGGTGGGGAGGTGCTAGGTGACACATTACTGCTGCAACATGCAAACGTAATGGGCAGGACTACCTGTACAACACATAACCCTATTGCAGGGGTTTTCAAACTTGGCCCTTTTATGACTTGTGGACTTCAACTCCCAGAATTCCTCAGCCAGCATAAAAGGGCCAAGTTTGAAGACCCCTGCCCTATTGCTTGGTGGATTTCCCCAATGGATTCTCATACTGTTACTTCATATTATGAATATTATATTTTATTTATAGACTACCTTTATTATTTTTATAAATAATAACTCAAGGCAGTGTACATATCCAACACACCTTTCTACTTCTATTTTCCCCACAACAACAACCTTGTGAGGTGGGTTGGGTGGACCGAGAGAGATTGGCCCAAGGTCACCCAAGTGGCTTTCAGGGCTAAGGCAGGACTTGAACTGACCTGATCTTGTGAAAAGCCATGTGATATTGGGAATCCTATTCTGTAAGAATACAGGCAAGAACAGTGAAATTCAATTGTTAAGTTTAACGTACGTTGTAACATAAATACAATAAAAGGAAAATAAGAAAGAATTCATTTTCTGCCCAGTAGTATAAATCCCTATGTATAAACTAGAATAATAATCCATGCTGAGCAACAAGACTGATGAAATGTTAATAATTTCCAGTGCTCTGCATTTTAATTTAAAAAGTTATCTTTCAGAAGTGGTGTACTTAGAAAAACATAGTGCATCTCATTTAAAATATCAATTAATATTTATGTTGTATATTGCAAAAACAAAGGTCCAATAATTTCTGAAATGAAGCACAGATTGAACTACTAGTGGGATGTTGAGCATTTGGCACTGAGTGGGTTTATAATCTGATTTTAATGAAATTGGCAAAAGGAATAGCAAAACCTAGTGCTTAAAAATGAAATCCAGGTAAATATTTGACCAGCCTGTAGAATATAATATGAGTGATGGGTTTCTGTGCTTAAATAAGCTGCTTTCTTACTGTAAGGCAGCAAAGTGAAGACTCTTATGTGGGCCTGTGCCATTTTGACAAGAGCCTATTCATAGGCATGAAATATTAATTTAAAATATTCCTTTTGCCTATTGGCAGCCATTCCACTAGTAATAAATGGGAGATTCAGTTCCTTGATGCATTAAAAACTATCACATCAGGCGGCACCAAAAAGGCATTCTTTATTCAGGATTCAAGCAACATTTGGGAGATCCATAGAAATAGGAAAAAAATCTTCTTCCTGTACATATGCTAGGATTCCATTCTATCCATACAATCAGTTCAAATGTAAAAGAAAAATGTATGTTTTGTTCTGAAGGGTTCTGGAACAAAGGGAAATTGTTTAGTCTAACTGTTGCTTTCTTGCTTTTTTGTAATCAGCTTTTGCACCAGAGAAATTTCACGCAAGTGTGGGAAACTTGTACATGGAGGGATATACTGAAGGAGGGAATGAGGAAGTGTACAGGAATGATTGATGTCTTTCTTATGATGTAATGGCTCTGTTGCCTGATTTTCATTGGCTAACAAAGTTTATAAAGCAATGCTACCAATTTTCTAAGGCGTGGCACTTCTGGACGTAACTCTGCCAGCGTTCCAGGTTCTTGGCCACCCAGCTGCTTAATTTGATCAAATAAAGTGCTGCTTGATCAAGAAGTCTCCGCTTGGGTTATCTGATTAGATTGATGTGCTATCTCAAGTTCAAGTAAGGGACTGGGACCTTACAGTTCCATTCCCTGATTATGGCCCTATTATATTTGCTTGCACGTGTCCTATTTATTCACAATCCTGCCAAGACTGAGTGGCTGTGCATACCGGCATCTCGGGTTAACCAGACTATCCCATCTTTAATGATGGGGGGTGAGGTGTTACCCCCCCCCCCCCCGTTGATAGGGCTCGCAACTTGGGCGTCCTCCTGGATTCACGGCTCAATTTTGAAGATCACATAGGAGCCGTGACCAGAGGGGCTTTTGCCCAGGTTCGCCTGGTGCACCAGTTGCAACCCTATCTGGACTGAGATGCCCTATGCACAGTCACCCATGCGCTCATGACTTCCCGGTTAGACTACTGCAACGCTCTCTACATGGGGCTGCCCTGAGGACCACTCGGAAGCTTCAACTGGTGCAGAATGCGGCTGCACGAGTTGTGATGGGGGTTTCCCGATACTCCCATGTAACACCTCTACTCCGCGAGCTGCATTGGCTTCCGGTTGCCCTCCGGGTGAGATTCAAGGTGCTGGTGATAACCTATAAAGCCCTAAATGGCCTGGGTCTGGGATATTTGAGAGAACACCTGCTGCCAGCATCAAGTTCCCTTTGTCCTGTGCGCTCCCACAGGGAGGGCCTTCTCAGGGTGCCGCCGGTAAAAGACTGCCGGCAGATAACACCCAGGGGGAGGGCCTTCTCAGTGGGTGTGCCTGCCCTTTGGAACCAGCTGCCCGTGGAGCTTAGGACTGCCCCCGACCTTCATTCATTCTTCCAGGACCTGAAGACCTGGCTCTTTGAGCTCTCCGGCCCAGGCTGAGAGTTTTTAATTGGGGTTTTATATTTTTTCAGGGATCAAATTTAATTATTTTTAATTGTTTTTAACTTTTGTATTGTATTGACGTTTTTAAATACCTTGTAAACTGCCCTGAGTCCTACGGGAAAAGGGCGGTATATAAATTCAATAACTTAACTTAACTCTATAAGGGTATATGACTGGAACACAAAGAATGGAACTCAAACTGGAAAAGGGAAAAGAATCTCCTACTATAGTTTCATATTTGCCTGGTGCCACCAATAGAAAACACTAGTTCCTTTACTGATCATGATAGGCTTTGTATTCATAGTCAAATTCAATAGTATCCTAGGCAGTCTGGAATTACAGAAGCAAACAAGATCAGGAAGTGCTGTTCTTTTTATGGCTTCTGAGTGGCTCCAGGAAACTTCACAAGATCCAGGCAAAGGCGGTATTGATAATAGTTATCGCTGCTATTGCGGGAGAAAGACAGGCAGACCGTGTGTGTGTGTGTGTGTGTGTGTGTGTGTGTGTGTGTGTGTGTAATCAGAGTTGATGGAATTTTCCTCCAGATTTCTAGTAACTGTCCTTTTGGCAATCTGTTTCAGCCATTAGTGGAATCATGTAACTTTAATTACAGTTTCATTAATAATTCTGAGAAAGAGAAAAGTCAGCCCTGTAACATCCATGTCACAAAAAGGTTTTTTTTAAAAAAATGGTATTGCCTTTTTTAAAAACATTTAATATAACAGTGGATAATAGCTGTATTAGAACAAATCCAAAAGGATAGTTCCCTCCCCCCCCCCAAAAAAACAACTTTTAAAAGATCTGTCTGCATCAAGCTGCTGTTGTTTTGAAGTCATTTTTCCATTTGATAAATTCCCATGGCAAAGCCATTCATTTGAGAAAATATCTCCTTTTTGAATCATTTATAAGGAAGGAACTTTGAACCAGTCAGTTTTATACTGGAGTCCAGAGATTCATGTCACAAAGCCCTACGTGATTAAGCAAGTTAAAAGGCACAGTTGCAAAAATTGGGGTTGGGGGCAGCTTTAAGAATAAACTTTGCATAAGTTTGTTTGGGCTACTTTCAAGTTTAAAAAAATAAATAAAAGTATGCATTGTATTTAGGCTTTTAGTTCTGAGCCTTAAGCATTGTTTGGTACGTGTCAAATGACCGTTCTGGGAACATATGAAGGTAATTAAAAGTACCAAGAATGTACAGCTGGCCATTTTTCATCACTAAGTTTCATTGGTTTTTCATGTACAGAATTCTGCTTTAATCTCCAGATAGCAATAATGGGAGTGGATCGTGATGTTTTCAAGAAGACTAAAAAACAGCATTTTTACATTAGTAATGATATCTTCATTTCATAATTACAAAAAAGCTATATACCTAGGAGTTAGATGTGGTACATATACTACTCAGTGCTGAGACAGCCACAGCATGTTATTTAAACTAAACAAAAATTCAAAAATAAATAGTGAGTCATATGATGAAACTATACTAAATATTTACAATATTGAACTAAGGATGCCTATACATCTGGCTGATATCACTGAATCATTTAGGGGTGCTAATATGCCCCCCAAAACTGCATTGGGGCTCGCCAGATTCTTTGCCTCATTTTTTAAAAGATTTTTTTAATTAAAATAATTAAATAGATGGCACATTGCAAAGAAACACTCTGCAACAATGTTTTTGGTTGCAACAGTACATGATTGGTGATGGTGGATGGGGAGGGAGGAGGGGGTCAGAGCCGGTGGGATAGGACACAATCCCAAAGCCTCTAGGGACCCAGCAGGGCAGGATGGAGGGAGATAGCATACTTGCAGTCAGTTGTAAGAGCAACTCCGCCCATGTTTTCTGCATGTGACTGCACAGGCACTGGATCTTTAACTTGGAAAGTGGGTCATGGGTAGCTTTGTGGGGAGCGTGTTGTAACTTCAAACAGTTGCTAAGCAATCAGTCATAAGTCGAAGACTTCCTGAAGTCATTTAGTAGATAGGCAAGACTCTCCTTGCTGCCATTTTGTGAGTGTAACCAGATCTTCAATATTCCAAACATGTCTCTCATAGAAAGATTGACTAGCCTGTTGTTCAAAACATGTAAATATAGTTGTTCACGTCTGCAGGTTCAATACTGATAGGCTGGTTATTCTTTATCTATTAGAACTGTTGTTCCTAGCCAGACATCAGTTCCCACTTTTTTTTTCCAGCAGCATGGGCTCTGCAGTGGACATAGTTGTTCTTATGGTTATTTTAACTGACTGGAATCATATTCAAGACTTACAATAACGGCAAGTGGTATAGAAATTGTGTATTTCAAGGTAATCACTGGATTAAAACAATGCATTAAAAACTCAACAAAATAATATGATTGCAAAATCCCCTACCACCAAAACATTGCTTTAGGTATTTGCATTTTAAAAACTTTAAATAGGCAAGGCAAACTGCCTAAGTCACAGTGGACACTGGCCATCCGTTAATTAGCAGAGACTACAAATAGGGATTCTCATTCTAATATATAAGGGATATGAGGTTTCTGGGACTGAGTTGCTGTCACATATGGTACACCAGATTTGTCATGTAATCAGGCCAGCTGTGGAATGAATGTTTGCCAAATGTTCAAAGTTATAACAATTCTGGGAAAAGTGTTCCAATATCTCAGGGGCTGCCACAAAGAAGAGGGAGTCAAGCTATTCTCCAAAGCACCTGAAAGCAGGACAAGAAGCAATGGATGGAAACTAGTCAAGGAGAGAAGCAACCTAGAACTAAGGAGAAACTTCCTGACAGTTAGAACAATTAACCAGTGGAACAACCTGCCTCCAGAGGTGGTGAATGCTGCAACACTGGAGGTTTTTAAGAAGAGACTGGACAGCCATTTGCCTGAAATGGTATAGGGTTTCCTGCCTGAGCAGGGGTTTGGACTACATGACCTCCAAGGTCCCTTCCAACATTATTATTATTATTATTATTATTATTATTATTGTAATTATTATTATTGACTTTGCAACTATAACTGTTACAGTATCCCCACGGTCATGTGATCAAACTTTGGGTGCTTGCCAACTGGCATCCATTTATCAGAGCTGCCACATCCCAGGGTCACAGGATCGCCATTTGCAATCTTCCCAGGAGGGCTCCGAGAAATAAAGTCTATGGGGGAAGCCAGATTTGCTTAATGACCACACGATTCACTTAATGATTTGCTTAACCACCGCAACACAAGAGGTTGTAAAACTGAGCACAACTCACTTAGCAACCATCAGAAACTCAAGTCCCAACTGTGGTCCTAAGTTGAGGACAACCTACAGAGTCTTGGCAAGAAAAGTCCTAATTGGATTGAATGGGAACTTGAATAGATGTTTAATGAGCTAAGCAAATGGAAAAGCAAAGCTAAATCATCCCTTAACCCAGTTCTAGAGAAGAGCTGTAACCAGCAGGAATAGGGAGGCTGCTATTCCCATCACCAATTCTGCTGACAAAGACAAACTGGTTTGAGTTGACTGCTGGGGGTTGGAGGGTCAAATCCCAACAAACCACGTTACCAGTGAAAGGTTGTGAAATGGAATCATCTGGAGGCAGAACCAGATTCAGACTTGACTTCATCCAAAGAGGCTTCAACTCTTTCTCCTCATGCCAGCATAGCACTTCACTTTCCCTTATACTAAGCATGCAATCTTGTATCACTTGTGTTGGAAGACTAACAAATAATAATGGTGACACTACTGAGCAAAATAGCTATGAATAGAATTGAATTGCCAGGTCCTCAAGTTTGGTTGAACTGTTATGCTTCTCCCCAGTGGTGGGATTCAGCCGGTTCGCATCAGTTCGGCAGAACCGGTAGCTAATTTTTTGTTGCCCAGGCCCAGAATGGACTTCTGGAAGCGGCATCCACACAGAGAACCGGTTGTTCACCTATTTGAATCCCACCTGGATATAACAGACATGTATTACAATAACAATATATAATGGTGATAATACAGCATAACAAAGTAAGTTACATATAAAAGTGTTGAATTATTGTGCTGATATTTTGGATGCTGAGTGCCCTTTGTAGTCATAAGCACTCTAATCTTCTATCTGAATGAAATTAATCTTTCCTTTAAATAAAGGTAAGAAAAAAATATTCGCTAGTCAAGACATTGTCCTAGGCACACTAGGTTTAAATATATGGTTGGATGTAATACTTGGACAGCACGTATGTCACAGAATATTAGGCTGGCCAAAACAATAAGGTTAAGGTTTCACTCCACAATATCAACATACTCTAATGAAAGGAAAACATTCCTATGATTTCTCAGATGTTGTGGTGGGAGAAAACATTTTATCTGGTGGGCCGGAAGACAGAAGCAAAGAGGAATTCTCAGACAGCCTAGCCCAGCTCTCCAAAGAATTTACACATTTAAGCATCTTGCATTCTGTGCAATGGTTCCTAGGTTTTGTAACTTTCAAGAAAGAAAATAAAAGTATTTTCCCATATAATAATTTTGTTGTTGGCAACATAAATCAGATTGGGCTCCATAAGAATCTTCACACATGACTTCATTTGACAATCGTATTGTGTTTTACAATTTTAGATTAGATGAATCTCTTAAATCATATCAAAGTCCTCGTGCTGTTTAGCGAACAAGAAAAAGGAGAATGAGAAAAAAATGCTCTTGGGTCATTCCTATTGCAACAAATTCATATTCATAACAGCTATGTTGCTCTTGAAACTGAATCCATTCAATGGTCATCTGAAATTCCAGAATGAAATTTGGTACAGGTAGTCCTTGACCTGGCAACTTTAACATGCATGGAATTCCACTTCCACAATTCCCCGGTCAGAATTGGCATTGATGTCCACACATCTTAAAAGTTGCCAACTTTGAAAAACACTGATATAGATGAACACATAAGATCAAGTTACCTGCTGCTCCATACACAAATTAGAAAAGTGGCATAGCTGTTAAACAGAATTTATGAAATTACACATTAGGGACATGAGAATATTAACAGAAAGCAAAAAAACAAAAAACAAAAAAAACCCAAACCACCACCATTTGGCTTTGTTAAGATTGCCACCTGCTGAGGAAAATGAAGCACAGCATTACTCAAAGTTAACAATCATAAAGAAACTGACAAGGGATGGTTTTAATTCAGTTACATTCCTTAGATTATTGCATCATCTGTAAAACTCTAGCCTTGGAAGTCCCATCCATTATCAATAAAATGAAGATGATAACGGAAATAGGATCTGTCTCAGTTCTATAGTTTCCACTGAGATCCGTAAATTAGACCTGAGGCAACCTTCTTAACACAGCATTGGGACTTAGCAAAAAGAGCCAAAGTCTTTCATAGAAAAACTGTAAACACCTAATTAGTGTTTGCTTAAGAATGAAAGCACCTCCAAATAGGAGCACAGAAATTACTCAAAATTCCAGAAGTAGGTAAAAAAATCAATCAGACCTAATGAAGTATTTGGAATGCCAATGCAGTACCATAATCATACATTTAGCCACAGCTCTTCAAGTCTGCTAGTGGAAAACCACAAATGTGTTGCTCTAAACATGTCTGGGTATCAAGTTAGGTAAAATGTCCACAGGAGAACAAATCACAACTCTATAAGTCAAGTCTGCAGAAATCAATTTATGGATTAAATTAACCCCTAATCCCAGAACACAAGTTCAGGATCCAAAAAGATTATGATAAGACTTGAACTATGGGCTCTATCCAACAAAATGAAATTTAATGTGGAGAAAAGCAAGGTTTTACACTTAAGCAAGAAAAACTAAAGGTACAAATACAGGTTAGGTGAAACCAGGCTCAAAAACAGTAACTGTGAGAGGGATCTTGGAGTCCTAGTGGACAATCAATCACTGAAATATGAGCCAGTAGTGTGTGGCAGCAGTCAAAAAGGCTAATACAACCTTTGGTTGTATAAACAGAGGCATAGGACCAAAATCACATGAAGTATTGCTATCGCTTTATAAAGCCTTAGTAAGGCCAGACCTGGAATACAGCATCCAGTTTTGGTCACATTACAAAAAAAAAAAGTTGAGACTTTGGAAAAAGTGCAAAGAAAAGCAACTAAGTTGGTTAAAGGCCTGGAGACTAAAACATATGAAGAACTGTTGCAGGATTTGAGTTTGGCTAGTCTAGAGAAAAGAAAGACTCGGGGGGACATGATAGCAATATTCCAGTATTTGAGAGGCTGCCACAAAAAGGAGGCCAACTTATTTCCCAAAGCACCAGAAGGCAAGACAAGAAACAATGGATGGAAACTAATCAAGGAGAGAAGCAACCTGGAATTGAGGAGAAACTTCCTAAGAGTGAGGACTATTAATCTGTGGAACAGCTTGCTTTCTGAAGTTGTAGGTGCTTCATCACTGGAAGTTTTTAACAAGAGACTGGACAGTCACTTCTCTGAAATGGTGTAGGGCAGGGGTCCCCAACCTATGGGCCGTGGCCCACGACTGGGCTGTGGGCTGTTGGTCAAGGGCCATAGAAATGGCTGGCAGGTGTGCACACGCGTGCCTGCACACTCCCCCCACTTGCACTAGCACCTGCAGCTCCATTTGCGCGGGCGTGAACAGGGCCACTAGCACCGGGCAGGTGTGCGTGGCTCATTTGCACATGCGTGAACAGGCCGCTAGGGCCGGGTGGGTTGCGTAGCCCATTTGTGCATGTGCGAACAAGGCCACAAGCTATCACGGGAGTGCATGGCCATTTCAAGGAATATTCAAGAAACTATCACTACAATTGCAACTGTAACACAGGCCCTTAACCCATGTGGTTTTGGCTGCCTAAGACTGGTAGCTCTGTTTGGCTCAGGTTTTATCCTGTCATCAAAGAGGACAGCTTTAACATGCATTGTCGCTGACACTAAGTTTTAGCAATGTTACTGCTTACTGAATATTGTTAAAATGCTAAACACTGTGAAAGGAAAAAAAAACCCAGTTTGAACAGTTCTTGTTTGTTGTCAGATGTTCTACGGACTCCATTTGCAGGTATTCAGGAGAGAAAAGCAAAGCAATGTGTGAAAGCTTTTGTTGAAAACATTTTATTTATTTATTTATTTATTTATTTGTTTATTTATTTATTTATAGTTTCAATATACCATCACATTCCTAAAAATACTTTGGCAATTTTCTTGCAATTGAATGTGCAACTTATTTAGTCAAGGAAACGCTTATCTCTGCAGAATTATTTAAATACATATGTTTATTTTGTTGCCTATCACAGAAAGGCAGGATAACAAAACTTTTGACAACTCACATGAAGGATTAGATATAATTTCTCTTCAAATTCTTCTCAATTACGCTATTGTAATTTTTGTGCTATACTGCAATCAACATTAAATCCTATTTATACTTAAACTAAGCTCTGCTTAACCAAAATAGCTTTGTTTCCAAGTAAATGTATTTTAGTTTATTCAATTTTTAAAACTAATTTCAGACAGCTTTACAAAATACAGTGCAAACAAGACAAGAAAAATCGCAATTACATCCACAGTAGTCCAATATTAAAATCAGTTCCAGAGCATGAATTGTTGTTTTGATAGAAGCTGGACTGTTTTGCTACAAATAGCAAAATTTCTAAATCTATTTAATGTATTACTTCCTGGCTTCGGTAAAAGTGCAAATCAAATGGGAATCACTACTACTATAACTTACATCAGTCAAGTCCTTTTGTAACTTCTTTTATAAAAACATATAATGTGTTTCTAATGTGTCCACCTATCAGAAGGTGGAAACAATTAGCTCTTAGTAAAGGAGCAATGCAGAATATGGGTATCTAAGCAACACGATGCTAAAAGAATCAGCGTTAATATAGAGATTATAACCATAGAATAGTTGTAATATTTTAATGCAAAATTATAAGTTGGAATAAAACAGATGTAAGCCTAACTGTATCCCTATGTTTAACATTCAATTCTTTAAATCTAGAAATTACATTTTTTAACATTTACATTTTCTTGTCTAACAGAAATTAATAAGTAACCTAGTGACATTCAAGGAGTCCTGGATGGGAAACTCTAGACAAAGAAACACACACAAGAATGCCAATTTGTAATGATAAATGAAGAATACTTTTGATCTAGATATATGAGAGGTCCCTAGGCAAGAACTAATTAAATCTATTTTTAAACACTTAAAATTTGTAACAAGTTGAAATAAGATATTAACCATGCATTGTGTGTCACACAGACTAAAAGTGTAAAAGCCACATGTGCTAAAAATTGGTTTTACTGCTAGTTCTTTTCTTAGCTTGAGTATAAGCATGTTGGAAAATTATATACAAAGTAAAGTGTGCTTTTCTTCAAACTGGAAGGTATAAAAACTGAGTAAAAGAATAGATGGGGAAAAGATGTAGCAGAATAAAATATATTAAGAAGTAAAATGTCAATTGTAATGAGCTAATGGGAAAAAACCCATTCATATAAGAAATTTAGAAAAAAAACATCCCCGTATTCCTATACTGCTTATGAACATGGACTTTGTGCGTCCATGACAATCAAAAGCCCAGCTTTTCCATTTATTTAGCAGCTGATAATTTAAATACAGAAAGAGAAAGACAAGGAAAAAACAAATTTCAAGCAGCTTATAGTGTGTATGAAACCAATAAATATCTTTCATAGACAGTTATGGTAATTAAATAGACATTCTTGATTAGTCACATTTTTATTCTTATGGAAAAACACTAAATCTGGACAGGTAGCATTTATAAGCCTTCAAACATGATCATTTGCTGCAGGCTCTGTGACATAAAATACTGCAACATAAAATACGTATATATTAATGAGAGACTAAGATGGACAATAAAAATATTTAATGTTACTGCAAAATATTTTTCAAAATCTGATCAAGGTAATATGCTAAATAACCATTACGGATACCCATCCCATAAATAATATGAAATTAGAATTCAAGAATTTTGCTACAATATATGGAAGAAAATAGAATCAAACCTGCTGACCTCCAATGTTAATGAGGGGCATAAGAATCTTCAGTATGTTAGTTGCCTATTTTTATAGTGAATTCCCAGTAAGGTTGCTGAATTAAGTAGATATAATAGAACAAAACCTGAAATTTCTTTTGCTTGGTTTTGGCTTTACTATAACCCTTATCACTCAGAAATACTTTCTTCCTATATTTTAAAAACACTCATAGGTTATCCAAGAAAGCTCAAAGTCCTTTCCTAACTTTATTTTGAGAGGCTCAGGATATTGCACTGAATGCAAGTTAACATTCATGAGATGACTTGAAGCATTATTTTGGCTACAATACGGTAATTCAGTCTTTGGTATGTAAAACTAAGCTTCAAATCCAGATACAGCATTGTCTAAGGCTACCAGCAGCCAATTTTTTTTGTTAATCCTATTACATAATAAAGGTACTGCAGAAATAAAAAGCTTTTATGCAATGCTGAAATTATTACCAAATGTATCGTACACTTTCATGCATAAACAATGTTAGTATTTCCATAAAAAAATAAGTTGTTGGAATTACTCTTTATTGTACCAGCAATTTTTAATATTCCCCTATTGTCAAGCATTAATCTTTCCATAAACAAAATAACCTTTCGTCTAAAATGTTAAGCAGACATATGGAAGTGAACCATAGAAAAAAGAAGCATTCACAATGATGAGGCAGACATTCAATTATCACAAATGATAGAAAATATAAACTACGTTTTTTGTTACATCATTTACATGATTTTCGTAGGCTTTCAAACATTGACTTGTGCAGACATGTTATACATCGACCTCAGAAGGCATCATGGTGTTGGAGCAGGAGTCACTTTCATACTGCTAAGTGCTGCATGGATTCTGAAATGTAACCTGGATTCCATGGAATAGTCCTTGTAATTGTTTCTACAAAAGAACATTCGGTTACTTGGTCATTTGCCACCCCGCACTACTCCAATAAAATCAAAGGGAGAAATTTGTGGATGAGATTTTTCCAGTGGAAATATTTTACAGATAGTCCTCAACGTATGACCACAACTGAGCCCAAAATTTATGTGGTTACGTGATAAATTTGTTAAGTGAGTTTTGCCCCATTGTACAATTTGTCTTGCCACATTTCTCAGGTGAATCACTGCAGTTGTTAAATTAGTAAGCCAGTTCTTAAGTGAACCTGGCTTTCCCACTGACTTTGTCAGAAGGTCACAAAACATGACCCCAGGACACTGTAACTGTCATAAATATGAACCACTTGTCAAGCATCCGAATGTAAATCATGTGACCATGGGGATGCCACAGTGGTCATAAGTCACTTTTTCCAGTGTTGTTCTAAGCTTGAACGGTCACTAAACAAACTGTTATGTGTCAAGGACTACCTGTTATCTTTTAAATTTTAAGCATGCTGCTGGCTGGAGAATTTTGGAACTTGAAGTCCACCCATCTTGCCAAATTGCCAAGGTTGTGAAACACTGTTCTAGACCAGGGTTGTCAAACTCAATTTCATTGAGGGCCGCATCAGCATTGCAGTTGCCCTCAGGGGGCCAAGTGGGTATGGCCAGGGTGAGCGTGGCCTACTGGGTGGGCATGGCCAGCTCTACATCGTTCGCATCAAGGGTGCCTATGGGGGCCTGGGCAGGAGTGGGAGCCGTTCCCTCACTGTTTCTAGGATGGCTTCGCGGGCCACATGAAACCACTTTGCGGGCCGGATCTGGCCCCCGGGCCTTGTGTTTGACATGTTTGTTCTAGACTATACCTTGTCCTAATCCACTCTCATTATCCAATATTTGCTATTAGTTCCTGCTCAAGTACAGATAACTCCCACCTTAATTTTTACTCTCAAATACCCAAGTTTCAATTTCCTAGTAATCAGACGGTCATTTTTTGATTTACAAGATCTTCTAGAAGAAACCTTTCAAATTTATGTCAATTCTCCTATTTTCAGTTCAGAGAGTGTGTTCTTCAATGGTTTTCCCCAGCCCCATTGCTTTTGTACTTTTGGCATTTGTGCAACAAATTAAGTTGGATCTCTTGTGTCAAGAAGTGAGTAGAGAAATGTTTCCTGTTCATGTTTTTCAATCAGCAAGATATTTTGAATTAACTATGCTAATTAGGTAAGCTGAAATCAATTTTGTGTATTTATTGATTATAGTTGTATAAAATAATTACTACTTACTTTGCAGCTTCTATAAATCTTACAGCTTTTCCTCTTTCATCCTGTTGTTTATATAGAAGACCCAACTCGAACATTGAATATGGAGCTAAGTAGGCATCATACTTTAACTGCTTCTCACTAAAATGCAAAGGGACATTATATCATTATTAAGGGCAACTAAAAAGGTTGCTCAGTGGGTTAGGACGCTGAGCTTGTCAATCACAAGGACGGCAGTTTGGCGGGTCGAATCCCGAGTGCCGCGTAGCAGAGTGAGCGCCTGTTACTCATCCCAGCTTCTGCCAACCTAGCAGTTCGAAAGCACATAAAAATGCAAGTAGAAAAATAAAGAAGGTAACAGCGTTCTGTGCGCCTTTGGTGTCTAGTCATGTCGGCCACATGACCACGGAGATGTCCTCAGACAAGCACTGGCTCTTTGGCTTTGAAACGGAGATGAGCACTGGCCCCTAGAGTCGGAAACGACTAGCACACATGTGCGGGGGAACCTTTACCTTTACCTTTACTAAAAAGGTTTATTGAAACTCTTTTTCTTTGAATAAATCTATAGAAAAATTACCAGTTAAAATTAGCTATCTTATGCCTTCCTTAAACCATACTTATGTACTATGGTAGGATAGTTTTACATTCCAATAGAAGGCAACCAACATAAACAGGTGAAAAGAAGGATCTCTGCATCTGCAGAAGTTTCATGATCCATTTGGCTGGTGTCTATCCAGGGAAAGCTTTCAATTGCTCAACTGGTCATATAAAATGTCCGCTATATTCTAATGATTTTAATTGAAGTATTCAAATGAATTTTCTCTGTGTTGCTGAAGATTATTCTATCTTAAAATTCTGTCCCCAATTTTTACCTTTGAATAACTTGGCTGAAACAGAGCTCTGCTTGCAAGAGTCTTCCTAAGTGCTTCAAACACAATCCTTTTAGCAGTTGTAACAAACATACATCATCCATGTAATATTCATTGTGATCTGAAAATGAAACATGTGAGTTTCAAATTACAGCTATTATAAGGAAGGTTGTGAATACAATCAATTGTCGAATACCATCATTAGTTAACTATTTTTTCATATCTAATTTTTTTAATCTAATATTTAATAACCTTTATATAAAGTAACAAAATTAATAAAAATGTTGTTTGGTAATATTCTATTCTATTTGAGCATAAAGCATAATATCTATAAAGTATATCTTTTTACTGGAAATAACTGTTTCAAAATAAAGCAAGTCATCTACCATTCTCCCACTTCCTTTCATTAATTCATATTCAATTATTGGTCAAAATGATAGGTCTGGAAACAGGCACAGTATTAAATATGTGAGAAATCATGAAAAGTGCTATTAATTGCTAAAAAAATGAATTTAATATTTGAAATACTATTTTGCATTTATTTATACAGTCTTGAGATATATGACATTTAAGCTGATACAGGATCTCCCTGAATCTCGGACACTCATGCATCTTTGTTATACCAGCATGGACCTGTTCGCCCTCAGGGGTGCCCCCCTCTCCTGGGTGCGACCCGCCTTTCTTTCCACCTCCAACCTCGATGAAGGGCCCAATTGTTGGGACCCTGAGAGACGCTCTCTACATGGGGCTTCCCTTGAGGACCACTCGGAGGCTCCAACTGGTACAGAATGCAGCCGCGAGAGTTGTGTTGGGAGTCTCCCGATACTCCCATGTTACACCTCTGCTCCGCGAGCTGCATTGGCTGCCAGTTGTCTTCCGAGTGAGATTCGAGGTTTTGGTAATGGTTTTCAAGGCCCTACATGGCATGGGTCCGGAGTACCTCGGGGATCACCTGCTGCCGGCGTCAACTTCCCTCCGCCCTGTGCATTCCCACAGAGAGGGCCTCCTCAGGGTGCCACCGGTCAGAGAATGTCGTCTGGTGGCCCCCAAGGGGAGGGCCTTCTCTGTGGGCGCCCCGGACTTATGGAATCAGTTGCCGGTTGAGCTCCGGACGGCGCCTGACCTTCGCTCCTTCCGACGCGATCTGAAGACCTATTTATTTGAACAAGCCGGCCTGGCCTGATGGGGGATGTGTTGGGGTTTTTTATTGTGGTTTTTTACATTATTATTTATTGTTTTAGCTCGGGCTTTGTATTTAATTCTCTTTTTAACTTTTGTACCTTGCATTTTATATGTGCCCTGTTCACCGCCCTGAGTCCTTCGGGAGAAGGGCGGTATACAAATATAATAATAATAAACTATAATATTTTTATTGCATTTGCTGCCTGTAATAAAAAGTTAAAGCAAAATGCATCAACTGTTTTGCTTTGAAATCCATATACCTGTTGTACTCACAATCTTATTTATTATTATTTGCAACAATAATAAAGTTGCTGCATATTTGGAATTTTAAAATCCACACCACCCAGGATCAACCAACATCTATTGTTACAACAAACCTTTCTCTTGTTTCATATTTACTGCAGACTAAATTAAGACTATATAACCTATGAAAGAGTGAAAAGTATAGTTAACAAGAGGCTTTTTTCCCCTAGCAGAATATGGAAAACTCTGCTTATTAATATTTCTAAATAAAATTTTGATTACACGTGTGTGTGTAAAAATAGGGCCCTTGTTAATGTTATCAAGCACAAGCAATGTGCAAAAGTAGGATTTATCAATGTGAGTTTCTATGGATTCATCAGAATTGAGAGTACATGAAAAGAACAGGGATCTGTTTAGTATGGCACCCAATATAGGTTCATTGAATTCAAAGGCCTGCAAATGTGTCTTTTTTCATAGGATATTTAAATATTCGAAGTCAGTTACATTTGTTTTGTAATTTATATCTTATAAATCAAAGTAAAACTCACGAGTTTCATTTTTTAAGAGAGTTTCTTCTTTTTCAATAGTTACTAACATATTTTCAGTGAAGTCAGCTCTCTTTCCAAGAATTGAAAACCCACTCCAGACATACATCATTTCCTGAGAAAAAGAAGCCATTGAATGAAAAAGTACTTATTTACAATAAGTTATCTATTTATTCTGAATAAAGCTAGATGTTGTTTAGCATTTAGCATTAACATTTCTTTCAGTGTAAATTAACTGTAGAACTTTAAGGTGTAACAAATTTATTATTTGAATCTAGCTGAAAAACAAATACTAATATAAAGGAAGCAGCTGTTAAGATGATACACTTCATGAAAAATTGCAAATTAAAAATTAATACTTTTTCAGTAAAAGTGCCAGATTTTAATTTTTGTATTTGCCCTCTTGAACCTCTTCCTGTTTGGTAATTGAAATAAAAAATGTAAGTATACAAATACTCATATAATTTCCTTGCAGCGTGAATCTATATTTATGAAATATAAAATGATAAAATATTTTATAAATATGATCTCATTGATTATAATTGCAGCAGCCTGTAAATTGTAGATGCTTCCTTTAATATTTATTATATAACTTGGCTCATAACAAAGACTGAAATTGGATAGATCCTGTATCTATGTATCTCCAAAGTTTTATTGAATGATCTTGGCAGACATATTACATTATTAATTAGAAAATATATTCTGCACAATTTGCTAATAATTTATGTTCAGCATCTAGCCTCTCAAGAGTTGGAAATATTATAACTCACATGGCAAACTATGGTACGTTGGTATATAAGTTCCAGTAAGATTACATATTTCTAGATTTATCTTAGCAATATTCAGGAAATGTCAATAGATAGGTTTCTTCTGTGCTTTTATCTAATAAATAAATTAGGGCTTCCAGGTTAAAGTCAAATGGGAATCTAATTTTCCTTGGTTATGTACAAGAATACATACACACAAACACATATTTACTCTGTCACTCAAAAGATGATTGAAGTAAATCTGCTGTAAATACCAGAGCAGGCACTATTAGTTTCACAGGAGGAGTGGTCCTATAACGTCGTGATTTTCTCACAGCAAACTTTTCAGTTGGGATAGATTTTCCTGCAATTCTTTGCTTTAGGCCTTCTACTTGCCTGTAAGAAGAAAAACAGTACTTTCTTTAGACATGAAATCTCATATTGTTGATTATTAAGCCTTTTTGCTTTACCAATTCTATTTCAGCAATCCCAAACCTATAACAAGTTCTACTGTATAATACGGTATAATAGATGGGTATTTTAATTTTAATGTATAATATGTGTGACCTGCTGCATATTTTTAGAAATAAAAATGGAAGCGAATCATAGAAAAGTATAGCAAATTAAAATTATAAAAGTACAACAAACACAACAACACAGATCAAATGAAACTTTGGATGATCAAATGAGTCTTTAAATGGGGCAGAAAAATCTAAAGCAGAGTTTCGCAATCTTGGCTATTTTAAGACATGTGGACTTCAACTCCCAGAATTCCCCAGCCAGGATATTCTGAAAAAATTCTAAGAGTTGGGAAATTCTGGGAGTTGAAGTCCATACATCTTAAAGTTGCCAAGGTTGCTCTAAAGCAGGGGTGTCAAACTCAATTTCATTGAGGGCCGCATCAGTATTGTGGTTGCCCTCAGGGGGCCGGGTGGGTATGGCCAGGGTGGGCATGGTCTACTGGGTGGGCATGGCTAGAGTGCATATGGTCTACTGGGTGGGCGTGGCCAGCTCTACATCGTTCACATCAAGGGTGCCTATGGGGGCCTGGGCAGGAGTGGGACAGATCTGAGGGTCTCTGGCAGAAGGAGGGTCTCTGGGCCAGGGCCAAGGCAGTGGGGGCTGTTCCCTCACTGTTTCCAGGATGGCTTCACGGGCCACATGAAACCACTTTGCGGGCCGGATCTGGCCCCCGGGCCTTGTGTTTGACATGTCTGCTCTAAAGCATGGGTGTCAAACTTGATCGTGTCACGTGACTTATCGTGACGTATTACAACTTTTTTGCCTTTGTAGAGCCAGGGTGGGTGTGGCCTGTGCATGACATATCCGGCCTGCGAGCCACCAGTTTGACACCCCTGCTCTAAAAGATCAGTGCTAACCCCAGCAGAATTCCATAATTATGGCATCATCAGCTAGGAGGACCTCACTATGGAATATTTAGCTATATATACAGGTATAGAAAATGAAAATGCTAAACACTAAACGGAACTTCATCTCAAAAATCTGCAAGAAAGCAATGAAAGAGACAGGAGACCAAGAACAAAAGAGAATATCACAGGAAAGGGAAAAGGATCAAAAAATACATCTAATCTGATGTTTAGATGAAGCCTGTCCAGCAATGAGCTGAAATCTTTCATGTAAATCCCAGTAATAAAGACGGTTTGTGAACAGTGTTTAGCTTATTGTCTTGTAGACCAAAAGCTTTCCAAGCATGCTTTACAAAATGCTTCCACGCTAGCAACTCTAAACATTTATTTCCAAAGTTACAACATAAAAAATGAAGAATCCTTTTTTAGACTCTTTATATTTGGAAAATACAATGATATTAACATTATTGTTAAAGGATACCTACTAATAAACCATAAACTGTACGAGGAAAGAACAGAAGTCCCTAAGAGATGTCTTCTGCCTATCTATTTTCAAATGTGGCAAATCCCGTTGAATTACATGCAACTGTATCCCCAGAATAATTTGTAGGCCAAATTATGGAATCTGATCGATATAAAAAAGAATCATGCAAGGAAGTCCAAGTATTTGACTATAATGAAGCTAATTTGCCAGGTCTTAAAAATTAAGTTGGGCATAATTCTAGCAGAATGGAGCAAAAATCTGATTTCAGTAACAGATATGTGCAGTCTTTAGGTCCACTATGGATTCCCCAAATGTGTGTTCATGCCAGATTAGAAGCAGATTTCTCCCTTTGGATGTGAAAACTGAACTAATTATCTCTAGATAATTAAGACAAGCTACCGGTTGGAAGAGGAGTGGTTAGAACACTTTTTAACTAAGTGTAATACAGACTTCGTATAGTCAAGGCTATGTCTTCCCAGTTGCAATGTATGGCTGTGAAAGTTGGACCATAAGTAAGGCTGAGCGCCAAAGAATTGAAGCCTTTGAACTATGGTGCTGGAGAAGACTCCTGCGAGTCCCTTGGACTGCAAGGCGATCAAACCGGTCAGTCCTACAGAAGATCAACCCTGACTGCTCGTTAGAAGGCCAGATCCTGAAGTTGAAACTCAAATACTCTGGCCACCTAATGAGAAGGAAGGACTCACTGGAGAAGAGCCTAATGCTGGGAAAGATTGAGGGCAAGAGAAGAAGGGGACAACAGAGAATGAGGTGGCTGGATGGAGTCACTGAAGCAGTAGGTGTGAGCCTAAATGGACTCCAGAAGATGGCAGAGGACAGGAAGGCCCGGAGGAACATTGTCCATGGGGTCGCGATGGGTCAGACATGACTTCACAACTAACAACGAACAACAACAATACAGACTTATGTCTAGAATTTATTTTATATGCCATCTCTCACTCTAGAACAGGTGTGTCAAACTCAATTTCATTGAGGGCCGCATCAGTATTGCGGTTGCCCTCAGGGGGCCGGGTGGGTATGGCCTGGGTAGGTGTGGCCTACTGGGTGGGTGTGGCTAGAGTGCATATGGCCTACTGGGTGGGCATGGCCAGCTCTACATCGTTCGCATCAAGGGTGCCTATGGGGGCCTGGGCAGGAGTGGGACAGATCTGAGGGTCTCTGGCAGAAGGAGGGTCTCTGGGCCAGGGCCAAGGCAGTGGGGGCCATTCCCTCACTGTTTCCAGGTTGGCTTCACGGGCCACATGAAACCACTTCGCGGGCCGGATCTGGCCCCCGGGCCTTGTGTTTGACATGTCTGCTCTAGAATATAAATTCACATGGCAGTAGAAACTCTATAGCAAACCCATAGGGAAGGAATTCCGCCACCCCTCACAAACCAGGTTATAAATGCAAATTTCTTTCTCAGATGAGCAGGTTTGAGGCAATGATAATTGGAAAAAAGATGAAAATTTCAAGATATATAGCTTTGAAGATCAAGCTTTAAATAAATTCCTTTCTTTTGAAAAGTATTACCGAAACAAAGCTACAATATCTTCTCCTGTTGTTTTCACATCAGCATCAGGAAGCATGCACAAAATGGCAGCTTTCTGGAACACATATATTGCCTAGACAAAATAGAATAAAAATATTCAATCTCTTGATATACATGTATAGTTTCGTACAACGTGCCTGATTTATTACACAGTCATTTCCTTGTACACACTGAGTGATTACAGAGCTATTAAACCAAATTATTGTTTCATTAAAATTACCGTCAAGGTTTTGCCTTACACAAGGCCCGGGTATCCGTGATAAGCAAAAGGGGAGAGAATAGATGACCCAGATTCATGACACCACTAGTGTCTCTAATTATGTACTTGTGTCAGACATCATGTACACAGTTGTGTCATTTTCCTGATGACATCATAAGTAATTCATTATAATTTTGACATAATTGTGACTTTTTAGAAATGCCCATGCTTAAGATGCTCTTTTTTGCAATCCGAATGAGGACATAGGAAAAAGCAAGGGGCCATATTTTTTTGGGGGGGGGGGGAATCATAAACGTGGAATTTGTTGCATAGTGGTCTAGCAAAGCAATTTTCTTCTCAGTGGTTGTTACTGTAATTTCCACTTTGTCAATTTCCCAGTTGCTAAAAATCAGTTACAATTAACCATTTCATTTAAATCAACGTCAAGCTGAATGGCATTTGAGTATTTAACACGGGGAGGGCTTGTATTATGGCATACTGTGTAAGCATGAAGTGTTCTCACCACTTCACAACAGTACTGGGTTACCCATTTACCTTTGACCACCTGCTTTCTTTGCAAAGCAGATCTGCATACCGGTATGCTTGAAGCCAGTTCTGCTGGAAGGAATAACACCACATCAATTCCCAGTAGCAGAGATGCTGCATCTGTTTCCACTCTTGCTGAGCTGCAATGCTGTCCTGGAATGTGACCTCAGCCTGGAATTGAAAGGGAGAGAAAGATCAAACGACAGGAAGAAAACTTCTCGAATTATGGCCTTCTATTTTCTTTTGATATAAAAGATAGATATAAAGAATATAATGAGCTTTATGGTTCATAATTTTATTTTATTACATTTATTTTTATTTATTTTATTACATTTATATACCGCCCTTTCCCGAAGGACTCAGAATATTTTCAGAATATTTAAGCACACAATTACAATTTAGCGTTATGTGTGGATAGATGGAATGGATATTAATTAACCGATGATTAAATAAGTCTGTATACAAGTTTTAAGACGGGCGCTTTTTTAAAAAAATCCCATTTATATCCCGCCCTTCTCCGAAGACTCAGGGCAGAATACAATCTAAGAAGCACAAATCAATGTGCTTAGCAATAGCCTTCATTCTATGTATATGCCTGCTTATTAGGGCTTTCGGAGGGCCCCCGAGCGGCATTTTTACAAAGTCAGCTTATTGCCCCCAACAATCTGGGTCCTCATTTTACCTACCTCGGGAGGATGGAAGGCTGAGTCAACCTTGAGCCTGGTGGGACTCGAACCTGCACTAATTGCAGGCAGCTGGTGTTACTTAAGGAGGCATTAGCCCACTGCTCCACCAAGGCTCTACAACAATGGTCAGATTTAGCAAGCAAGGAATTGGTATATTTGATTCTTACCTAGGTTAAACTTTTATGAGGGTTTGCCATCTCACATGAAAAACTGAAAATATGAGGACTTGCTTCTTATGAAAGTAAATCTTAACATTGCTATTACTATTAATATTCCCTAACTTGGTGGAGTAACAGCTGGGTGGGTTTTTTTGGGGGGGGCCTCATTCCACTCTGAAATGTTATTACTGAAGTTGATCTTTATGAGCATTTTATCAAACAGTGCTCAAGTTTTCTTTTTCTCTTCCCATTTTTCCTCTTGATTTTTTTTTAAGCACGGGAGCACGTTTTTCTTATAAGTAACACAGAACCTCAGTTTTACCTTTTCAAAATTTCCTTGCAGTATGTTGATTCTGGCATCGTAAAACAGAAGGAGGGCACCCTTGAAAAAGATTGCAACTTTGTTAGTGAGGTAGAAATGTTAACCGTAGTTAAAAAATACTTAACGATGTAAAATAATAAAACCTTTGGGAACTTCTGAAGATAAGGTTGAAGAAGTCTCTCTGCTTCAAGGAGGTTGGCTTCCCCTGTTCCTATGGAAATATCAACATCCTCTCTCAGCATTGATGGCTATATTATAGATTCATACAAGTTAATCAATATATGGTATTATTAGAAAACAATACTTAATATGTAGTAGTATTAGAAAACAATATTAGAAGAAAGCCTACTTTAATGAAATGTAATAAACGTTGTCATAGAACAGGTAGTCCTCGACTTATAACAGTTCTTTCAGTGACCAATCAAATTTACAACAGCACTGGAAAAAGTGACTTATGACCATTTTTCATACTTATGACGGCTGCAGCATCCCCAGGCTCAAATGATCAAAGTTTGGATACCTGGCAACTAGCATGTATTTATAATGGTTGCAGTGTCCTGGGATCATGTGATCAGTTTCTGCAATCTTCTGACAAGCAATGGGGAAGCCAGACTCATTTAACAACCACAACCAACTAACCACTACTAACTTAACAACTGCAATGATTCACTTAACAATGGTGAATAGAAACTTTGGCCTCAATTGTGATTGTGAGTCGAGGACAACTTGTATAGTAAAATATTGCAGTACAGGAAGACATTCATCTTGAAGCAGAACACTGAAAGATACTATGCTGAAATCAAACATTAGGTGTTTTTTTTAAAGCCAACCTCCAGATTTAATGCTTAAATATGATTTATTTTTTTCTCTTGCTTTTTTTAATGAAATAAAACTATTAGGGCCACAGTTAAAATGAAAGACGAAGTAGGAATAAAGCCAAAAGGAAATGAAAATTTTTCATTCTCAAAACACAGGTATTATTTTTCTATCCAGAATCAACATTGATCAAAGATGATCAATTAGAAAAACTGTTGTTCATATAGTTAATAAATGACCTAATTTAACTAAATCTAAAATAAATAACATTGGGATGACAAGAATTACTTGCAATAAAATGTTTCAAAGACATTTGAGTTCAGATCTGTAATTATTTGTCCAGAGGGTTTTTTTTAACTTTCAAAAGAATCAGTTTTTTTTAACATATGAATTTTTATATAAGATTGCTTTTAAATTAAAGTAGATGTCTCTTCCTTGATGACATCTAGATAATTTATGAATCAATGATTGAATTCCTTTAAAATTAAGTTGTAACTTTTAATCTATTCTTTATTAAAATAACTTCAGCAGTAATGGAGTTTTAATTATTTAGGTATGCAATTCTATAAAAATCTCTTAACTCCCATTCTGTATACTGATGGAACTGCTTTATCTTCAAAAAGTGAATGAAGAAATGAAAAAAGATCAGAAACAAAAAAAAACTATTTCTAATTTTTCCAAACATCTGAAGCAAATGTTAAATATGAATTAATTTGATACATGAGATATTCATTTCTTAACATTACCATAACTGATAGGAAGTTCAGGGCTAATTTAATTTAATTTGCATTCTCTGAATGTTATTTGAATATAAATGCTTTGAATTGAAAGGCATCAAAATGATTCAAACTGGCATGCCTAATTCCAAATCCCATCATGCTATTGTTTATAAAAATCCTACATTTTAATTATAAATAAGTGAATATTTTTTTGCTTTGTCATTCTTACTTTATTTCCCTCCAAAGATCTGCTACAGTTTGGCTTCTATCAAATGAAGTTAAAATAGCAAAAAACATGGGAGCAGGAACTTTTCATCCTATGTAGAACAATTTGTTCCCTTTTTTTATCAAGACTATAGTTAACTGGATCAGCACGACCGCCACTAATGTTAACTATTCTATACCGTAAATATAGCCACTAGTTTTGCTGAAAATACAAACAAATAAAACAAATAAATATTAAGAACTATATTAGAATTTGTATTCATTTTTAAGTCTTACCAAGGATTAATGAAACAAAGCAGTGATATAGCAACAAGATAAAAGTAGATACTACTGCTCGTAAACTGGGACCACAAGCTCCTTCCCGTAACTGATGAAGACCAAGTTCCTGTCAACAGCCACAAAATTGTACAAAGTTAAGTCACAATAAGTCTTATCGTTTTTACGAACGCAAATTATTTCAAGAAAAGACACAAAAAAGGAACTTGTATGACACAGTTGGTAGAATTGCAACTGTGCCAGTATCATTTGCAAGTGAAGTGATGTACATCCCATGGATTATTCAACATACTGAATATTGTTTGATTCATGACCCTGTTTTATTTAGGTTGTGGATCATGTAAAGATTTGTACTCATGCTGAAGCGTCAGTTCAAATCTCTCTTGTGATCCACAACCTAAAAAAAGAGGGTCATGGATCAAAATGCCACTATTTTTGTGTTCAAGTGATTGCACATAAAGGCCCCTCTTAAGCCTGCACACCTCACCCCCAGGAGAGAGGTGGGGTCAGTGTGGACTACACTGTTGTTTTCTCTCCACTTTCAGGCACAGGGCTATACAGTAAAGAGGAGACAGAGAGGAAATATATAGATTGTTTGCTGGAGAAAGGAGAGAAAGTAAACAAAGAAAGCAGTGAAAGGATAAGTTCTGTTAATAGAATAGTTTTGCTAACAGTTAAGTGACAGCCATTATATTCCATTATTTGTAAAATCTGCTTTATTAAAAGCCATAGTAAGAAAAATACTGAAGATTTTAAAACTAAAGATTTAAATACTTTGTGTCACGTTTTACACCTGCATATCATATCCCTATAATCAGATAGTCAGTGAGATCTGAAGATGATCCAGATGCATCAATTATTTATTCCTCTCCTGACAAGCAGAGCTAGTGAGCTGTTTTAAAAATTCATATGACAATAGAAATTAAATTTAATACCCTATTGCCTGAAAACCCAATAAATTCAAGAAGTCGGAGAATTCTCCCTGGTAAAAGGGACAGCATCTGCAAAAAAAAAAAAAAAGGGAAAACAAAGATTCCATCCGTTTTTAATGCAGAAGGATAAACAAAAATATTTAAAAGTTATCGCTTAATAGCTTTAAAAATGTTCAGCACAACCTTCAGATAACATTAGTAAAGTCCAGATGACTTGATATTATATTTTTTACATTCAGCATTTCTTTTTTTAAGTGCATGTAGCAAATTATACGATTTAATGGTTTTATATTGTAAATTTTGTTTAAACTTTTCTGCAGAGAATCATGGTGAGAGGAATAACTACATAAATCTAAAACAATTAAAACACACACACACACACAAAAAAACCCTCAGGGAGTTCTGCATTCAAGTAACACAATAAAACCACAAACCATAAAATGTATATGTACAGATATTTTTAAAATTGTACAGGGTATAATGAAAGCACAATAAGGTTTTGAAAGGCACAATATAATTTTAAATAGCTCATGCATCAAAAGTTAGATTACATACTGGAAGGAATGCTCATACCAGATTGAAAGCTCCTATTCCTAATTGTACACCCCCTTCAAACTGGTGGAATATTTCATTCCTGATTTTGCTGCTTTGGGTCATCTGCAGAGCCTGAAGGCATTCCCTTTTGATTAACAAAACAAATCATGCTAAATTAGATAATAGCAATGATAATATGAACAACTATTATTTCAGCGATTTAGTTTACCATACTATACCCTGCGTCATGGGTGTCGCTTGACTGGGCTGCACTGACTGAAGTAGAATTGTTTTGGGCCGCACAATCTCATATTAGCTACAATCCCTAGCTAATTGAAATGGGTAGATGATATGGGGGGAAATGGCAATCAGGAGCTTATAATTTCTCATATTGTTTTGTAGACTCATTCATATCCATAGCACACCTGCATAATTTCCCCCATGTCTAACCCAATATCCTACTTGTTAATATAAAAACAAAACATTGTGTCTCTTCTATAATAACTTTTGTTATTTATTTTGTTATTTATAACAAGTGTGTGTGTGTGTGCGTGTATTGCGTAATTTTTTGGGATTGTTAAAAAAGAATTAAAGAGAGACTGATATAGCTATTTCAAACTTATTTGTTCTCATCAGTCAGCCACACCCTTCTGAGATTCGAACCTGGGCTGATTGCACATTGCATAGGGGAGGGAAGAGGCAGGGGAGATATGTCTTGAGCATTTTGAACACCTTGCCGGCCCAAATATGGGCCAAATCTTTTTTCCTGTATCAGCCCAAACTCGGGCCGTCCACAGGCGGTAGTTGCAGCTGACAAAAGTGAGAAAGAGCCTGTGGCCTAGAGGTTAAAACAACTGCCTAATGTGCAATCAGCCCAGGTTTGAATCTCAGAAGGGTGTGGCTGACTGATGAGAACAAATAAATTTGAAATAGCTATATCAGTCTCCCTTTAATTCTTTGTTAGCAATCCAAAAAAAAAAATATGCAATATATATATATATATATATATCCCAAATTCTTTATTAGCAATTTGAATAATTTGCACAAATAATGAGCTGTCATAGTTGACTATATCCTGTGGATAAGCCCTGAGTCGGGCCAAAACAGGAATGAAAGAGTTAATTAGCAAGGTCCATTCAAAAAGCCTTGACAAATACTTAAACATACATTTGCCTTGCCTTCCAGCTAATATAAGAGAGAAAGAACCCCGTGGCTCAGGAGGTTAAAACACTGCCTGATATATAATCAGCCCGGGTTCGAATCTCAGATAAAGGGTATGACTAACTGATGAGAACATAAAAAGTTCGAAATGATCATCTTAGCCTCCCAAATTCTTTATTAGCAATTTGAATAATTTGCATATATATATATATATATATATATATATATATATATATATATATATGTATATGTATATATATACATCCCATCCGTCATCATCAGAAGAAGGAAGCTAAAGCCTGATGATGACGGATGGGATTCCGTCGAAACGTTGCGCCTACACCTTTAGTTCTACGCAGGGAAAAACCCGAAAAACCAAGGATCCACATACAGGCACCCGCGAAAACCTCAGAAAACATATATATATATATATATATATACATATATATATACATATATATATATATATATATATATATATATATATATATATATATATATATATATATATATATATATATATAGTTATATAGTTATATATATATATATAGTTATATATATATATAGTTATATATATATATATAGTTATATATAGTTATATATATATATATATAGTTATATATAATAACTTTTGTACTTTAAATGGCAGAACCACAACTGGAAGTAACCCTACCTATCTTGTGGCCCTGCTTAGTATATGACATAGCCACAACCTTTGCAATTAGCAATAAGGATGCCACTGAGCCAAGCTTAATCCCTGCAGTTTTCTTGATAAAGGTATGGAAATGATTTGCCAATAGAAAGAAATTCACAAGCAATTACCATTGGTATCAGAACAATATAAAACAATCCATATCTATATATCTATATCTATAGATATATAGATATAGATAGATATAGATATAGATTTATCATTATTATTTATGTTTTGTTCTGGCTTATCTTTGTAAATTCATAGTCATATACTATTCTTGTCTTCATCCATCCATCTGGCATGATTTTTAGAGGACAGGAGAGCAAATAAGGGCAGGACTGAAATCACTGCCAAACTGATACAATTTTTTTAATCCAGGTAATTTCCCCCCCACTATTTCAAGCTATGATGGGGAATTAATTTACTGAAACATAAAACACGATTAGACATAATACACAGCCTAAGTGAAGTATTATAGAAGCATACTTATATATTTGATAACTTGTTCTGATTTTCAAGCCACCTTTGATGAAACTCATCATATTTTCATCCTGGAAGAAAAATATATTTTAAAGTAAATAATGAATAAAATAGTACAGTTGTATACACATCATACCCATTTATGGATTTTTAAAATGAATAAATATATCTACAAAATGTATACTTTGAAAATAGCTTTAAAAATTAAATGTTCATATACGCACATACCCTAAATATAAATAGAAGAATGTGAAAGTTATTATTCTTAACCAAGGGAATTCATTAAAGAAATCATTAAGAAACAAAATATTATGGAACAAATTGAAAGAACATATAATAACACTAGATGGTGCTAAAAGTAAATGATAATAGAAATAACAAGAACTGGAATATTAGTTACAATAATAACATAATGGACATCAAAGCTTGGTGTTTCCAGAATCTTTTGATTAGAAAACTGAATTCTTAAGCAATTTCCATTTATCCTTACACAAAAAGCTACACTTTCTGTATGATTTCAGTTTTAGTATATGAACGATATTATGCAACATGATTCATAATTAGTAATAACTATTTAATAGTTCACATCAAATGTGCTCACCTTGAAAATATAGGAACTACATCAAGCTTCAGTGAAGTACAATCCTACTTATTTATAATAGACTGTACTATTTATTGATTTTAAGTTATTCCTAAATATGAACTTGATAAACAGAAATATTTAATGATAGAGAGTCTGACCCTGAACACATACTTTAGTTCCATCAGTACAAGGACTATACAAAAGCTTCAATAGAATATAATCATAAACAGTTTCCTGCCTGAGCAGGGGGTTGGACTAGATGACCTCCAAGGTCCCCTCCAACTACTTCTTCTTCTTCTTCTTCTTCTTCTTCTTATTATTATTATTATTATTATTATTATTATTATTATTATTATTGTTGTTGTTGTTGTTGTTGTTGTTGTTGTTGTTATTTTACTATTTACTGAGATCTTTGACAGTTTACAAAGATGATCTTTTGTGTGTGTGTGTGTGTTTGTGTGTGTGTGTGTGTATAAAGGTAAAGGTAAAGGTTCCCCCACACATGCGTGCTAGTCGTTTCCAACTCTAGGGGGCGGTGCTCATCTCCGTTTCAAAGCTGAAGAGTCAGCGCTTGTCTGAGGACATCTCCGTGGTCATGTCGCCGGCATGACTGGACGCCAAAGGCGCACGGAACGCTGTTACCTTCCCACTGTAGTGGTCCCTATTTTTCTACTTGCATTGTTTACGTTCTTTCGAACTGCTAGATTGGCAGAAGCTGGGATGAGTAACAGGCGCTCACTCTGTTACGCGGCACTCGGGATTCGACCTGCCAAAGTGCCGACCATCTGATCGACAAGCTCAGCGTCCTATCCCACTGAGCCACCGCGTCCCTCTGTGTGTGTGTGTGTGTGTGTGTGTGTGTGTGTGTGTGTGTGTGTGTGTACTGCTCAAAAAAATAAAGGGAACAGAAAATAAGACATCCTACCATTAAATACAGTACATAGTGTTGTTTAAGTGTTCCCTTTATTTTTTTGAGCAATACACACACACACACACACACACACACACATACTGAAGATAAAGAGAGAGGGCTTAATTGTAAAGATTTGGCTTCCAGACATGTTTCTTACTCCTATCAAATAAATATTATTTGAATAACAATCAAGTTGCCAGATTCAGTAAGCCCCAAGCAGCCTGTTTAGCAAGCTGTGATATTTCAGTACATAACAGGCAAAGAAGTTCTTGTCCTAGCTTTATTGCTTGATTGTATTTTCCTTATTGCAGTTCTTTATCAGAGCCATATCTAATCTGATAAAGAGTGCCCCCTTGCAAGCTGATTTTTGGAACCTAAGGAGTAAATCTCACCATAAGCTTCTATATAATTGTGTATGTAGGATAGCAAAGTTCACTAGCAAAGACAGAATATTAATCAACTGTAGGACAGGATTTATGTCCTACAGTTGATTAATATTCTGTCTTTGCTAGTGAACTTTGCTATCCTACATACACAATTATATAGAAGCTTATGGTGAGATTTATATTCAAAATCAGGATGTTATTTCTTCTCTGAGAGCCACAAAATTGGAGTTGGTTACCAGCATTCCAACACGGAACCCAATCCCCAGAACTTTTTCCTAAAGTCACATATAAGAAGACATGGATGGATATGGCAGCTAAGTCAGATTTGACCAGAAAAAAAATATTGAAGTCTAGAAACCATGATTATGGACGCTGAGCTTGTCGATCGCAAGGTCGGCAGTTTGGCGGGTCGAATCCCGAGTGCCGCGTAACAGAGTGAGCGCCTGTTACTTGTCCCAGCTTCTGCCAACCTAGCAGTTCGAAAATACGTAAAAATGCAAGTAGAAAAATAGGGACCAGTACAGTGGGAAGGTAATAGCGTTCCGTGTGCCTTTGGCGTCTAGTCATGCCGGCCACATGACCACGGAGACGTCCTCTTTGGCTTTGAAACGGAGATGAGCACCGGCCCCTAGAGTTGGAAACGACTAGCCCGCATGTGCGGGGGAACCTTTACCTTTACCTTAAAAAGTCTTTCCATCTATCACTATAGGAAACAGAATGGCAATGTAGCATGATGTTTATTTTGCTCAGGAGAAAGGCAAACAGGTTGTTTCCAAAGCATGAGCAAACAAGGAAAACACTGATAATATTTGTCTAGGTAGCAATGTAAATGTGGGTCAGGACAGAATATCTCAAAAAGAACACAGTTATATCTAATGTTCTAGAAACTGGCAAGAGAAACTTTTATAAGCAAGTGATAACTGCATACAAGATATTTGGGCAACAATATTTCTCAACATTATAGTATGCATACAGAATTTATTGCTTCCAAATTTCTGTGTTATTTAATGGAAAAATCTCATGAATACAAAAAGATGTGTGTGCTGAACGTAATTTGCCCGATGACCTCACTGAGAGTCAAAAATCCTACATTAGCTTTAATAAGTAGATGGACAAACTGCTGTCATTACTGAAATTCTAATATTTCTAATATTTCTCCATGTCTTAATATTAATCAATACATATCTGTACCTGAATGTCTTCTCTGAGAAAGGCAGTAGCAACATACCAAAGAAAATATTTGGTTTTCAGAAAACAAGAATACACTACGTTTTTATATATTCCAATATATAATATATATATCCTATATACTATATATTCCAATAGATTGGCAATATATACACAAACTATATAACTTGTACATGATATTACCTGTACAAATGTCAAGAGTGCTTTCTGCAGTAAACATTCAGCGTAACAGAGTTCTGCATGCATTTCCTCTATTAAAAAAGAAATATATGTATATATATTTTAGTATCCAGCATTGAAGCAAGAAATGCTAAAAAACCAAAAGGCATTCCACAAAATATTTACATTGTTTCTTAAATTGACTAATGTTACTTCTCTTACTTTAACCTTTAATTTTGTATTATTTTTCTAACCAGTGATCTTTTCTCCCTATTATTTAACCAAACACTGAATATATGTGTTCTTTTACTATTTTTGCAAACTATTTTGTTTTACGTTAATGTTATTTTATTGTTTCTATAATCTACATTATTTTTAATCAAACATTTTTAGATTATGTGGTGTCCCAAATAATTTTTAAAAGTATTTTACATAGATAAAAATAATTCCGAGTAAAATTGGAAATAATTCATAAACCAGGCCAATACTTGTATAGAGGTCAAGGGAATCATGGCTTGTTAAGTCATCTTGAAAATTTGTACCTGAAATTTAAACCAGGGTTTTGGAAAGATTTTTATGTTGGGATGGTGTAAGATGTTTAGGGTGTTTTTGTTTTTAAATCACAGGATGAACCTACTAATATTTATTTGGAAATCTAGCACTGAGCCTGCAAAAATAATGATGATGTTTAAGTCTTTGGGCAGTTCTTAAAGTTCTAAAAACATAAAGAAGAAATAATATAAAATGTGTACTGTATTTGGTTATAAAAAATATAGATATACATGCAATCCATTCAAATTGTTCAGAAAAACTTGTCGAATACAATGAAAGGCTTATAAGGACACATAGAGTATACAACATATATACACTTAAGGCAATACTTAGCAACATTGGTTCTGTGCTATGGTCACTAATCAGAATGCAACGACAAACATATAACCAAATTAGGCCATCTTCATGGAAACAGAGTACTTGTTTGTGTATTTAATTTTACATGGAATAGATCAGAATTGCCTGGGTACTTTGGTGAATGAGGGATGATAAAATGGGCCATTACACTCTTATAAAACAATAAAATGTAGCGGCAGGGCATGAAGTATGGATTTAATAGGCCCTTACTATATCCAGAAGGGCCCAATTATAATTCACTTGGGATTTTTTTTTCATATGCCCTTAAGAATTACTATAGGGGACACTAAAAAATTGTAAGATTAGTACTGCCCAGAATTTAGGGAATGTTATAGTAAGTGTGTGTGTATATATGTATGTGTGTGTGTATATATATATATATATACTATAATTTTCCCTAAATTATATATAAAAATATAATATATATGAGGTGGGGAGGTACAAAACAACTGTGGCTGGGTAATCCGCTCCCTGATGTGTATACGCTCACCAGGAGAGTGACCTTGATCAAGCACACAAAGAAATGTGGGACATTTAGAAACGCTACAGCCGATTGAAGTCAATAGACCGGTGACCCACTCAATGGCAGGGCAGATTGATCCAGTTCAGCTTCCAATTCTGGGACTTGTTTGGAACACTTGGGGCCACCTAAAGTGTCTATATACTGTTAAAACACTCGTTTTTGTAACCTTTAACTGGGCAAAATGGTGCATCATAAGGCAAGCATTTTTGAACCAAATTACAGGCTCATTTAGTAAGTGTTCAAAGCTACAACAGCATTAAAAAGTGACTTATGATCATTTTTCACAATTATGATCACTGCATTATCTCCATGATCATGTGATTTACATTCAGATGCTTGACAACTGGTTCCTATTTATGATGGTTGCAGTGTCCCAGGGTCTTGTGATAATCTTTTGTGACCTAACAAGCAAAGTCAATGGGGAGGTGTACAGCTATATGGCTATACAATTAAGCAATCGTTCCAGTGCTGCAGAAGGCCCCAGAGCTCTTTAAAGTGAGGAGGAGAGGATGTGAGACATGGTGGGGTAGAGTCAGGCTTAAAGCCTGTAGGGCCTGTAGGGGGAGGAAAAGGCCTGCAGGGACCGGTGGTTGTAATTTTGGAACCAGGCCATAAATAACTGTCCTGGTGGTTGATGTAACTTTGAACAGACATAAAGCAACCAGTTGTATGTCGCAAACTCATTGTAGCAGCTAGACTTTGATATTTACACTGTGTGATTGATATAGATGAACATGGAAGCAAATTCGGAGGTATACCATTCCAAATTACTGTGTATGATAGCTCCGCCGGATGCTTCTCCAGATACCTCTCCAGATGTTAGGGGAGGGGTTGGTCATTGCCAGACTTAAATATTTTATAGGTGTTTTATAAGACCTGTTATTTCAGAACTTGTAACATTGGTCTGTTAGAGAGCTGATTAATACTGAACTTTAAATTATATTCAGGCAAGTCTTCTTGTGCACATAAAGTCCTAAAATGCCCTCCACACATTATTGCCAATATAAAGAAATGAAAGGGCCCTATTAATGGAATGGAATATATCGAAACCACTGAAACCAACATTAAAATTAAATGTTAAGTTTTTTTAAACAGTAACCATTGGTAACTCACTTTCAGGTTCCCATAGTTTTGGGATATTTAAGGATAAAGATTGGGACAGTTTGCCATCCAGAATCAGTTTAGGTGTGATTCTCACCCTTTGACACCAAAGTTTCAAAAGGCAGATCAAAACAGAACCCAAATATGCTGATAATATCGGCAGACTTTTTTTTTCTTTTTACAGAAGTGAAAAAAGTTAAACGTACTTTTAAATAAAAATAAAGCGCACCTCCCATATTTGAGTTTTAGACTATCTTGCAAAAAGTTGTACATATTTTTCACAATGTGTGTATGTGTGTGTGTAAAAAAATACGTACATTTTGCAAAATAGACTAAAACTCAAAATATCATGGGAAGTCTGCATACGTGTGTGTGTGTGTGTGTACACACACACACACACAGACATACCCTGTATATATCCAATCAAATCAGAAAAAACTTGTAATAGAAAATCTCTCCCCCTTTTTTTTCTTACCTTCACTCAGCTGATCTGCAGACTGTTTTGAAACTAAATTGGATAATGACTCCACCACTGTGTTTCTTTTTCTAAACCTGCATCGACATATATGACAAAAAACATACTTTCAGCCTGTTGTTTAATTAAAGCAATTGTCATAAAAACAAAGAACCGTAAGCAACTGAATCTACAGGAAACACATTGTACTATTGCCCAAATAATTTCTAAGAACATGATGCTAATCAAACATAATTGCCAACCTGTCAGGGCAATAAGGAAATGGAGCCAGAAGATTATGGACACTTCCACACACAATTGCTTTGCTGTGTTGCCTTCAATCTTGGCGCCAGGAATAAATAATGCTTCCCTAAATCTTATCAATCTCACAGTACACCCTTAACACCCTCCAAAATTGTGTGCCCCGTGTTACTGTCCATACCTCTAAGTTGCAACATTTTAAGGTTGTGACTGGTGATTCCCTTGGTGAAATTCCACTCCCACTCACCATTAGCTGCAACCTGAAAAGCTACCCTGAACTGGCATACGCAGTGTTCTAGTTACTCTATGCACTGCATTTTTCTTCTTGTTTTGGGACAAGCAGGTTATGTGGATTAGCACTATGTGATTTGATAGCCAATACAAGCTCTAGAGCAGACATGTCAAACACAAGGCCCGGGGGCCAGATCCGGCCCGCGAAGTGGTTTCATGTGGCCCACAAAGCCATCCTGGAAACAGTGAGGGAACGGCCCCCACTGCCTTGGCTCTGGCCCAGAGACCCTCCTTCTGCCAGAGACCCTCAGATCTGTCCCACTCCTGCCCTGGCCCCCATAGGCACCCTTGATGCGAACGATGTAGAGCTGGCCATGCCCACCCAGTAGGCCATACACACTTTAGCCACGCCCACCCAGTAGGCCACGCCCACCCAGGCCACACCCACCCAGCCCCCTGAGGACAACCACAATGCTGATGCGGCCTTCAATGAAATTGAGTTTGACACCCCTGCTCTAGAGCTATCTCAATTACTTGGCTACTGCAATGTTACCATCTGAGGAATATCTGCAGTAAAGTTTTAAAATGCAGCAAAGATGTTACTTAATTTTGAGAAGGGGGGGCAAAGACAACAGATCTAGGTTTACTTTTCAATGGAGTCAACAGCAGATTTAAAATTTGAAAATTGCCATTTCTTTTTCATTCAACTTGTTATAAAAATCATATAAACATCAATAAGTAATAAAAATGTTGAGCTTCTCTGTTAAAATAACAAATATCTTTTTTATTTCGAAATTAACTAGAGTTCTACCATGAAAGTCAGCTGGGTGACCTTGGGCCAGTCACTTTCTCTCCACCCAACTCATATCACCTGGTTGTTGTCGTGGGATAAACAGGAGGAGAAACGGGTGTTGGATATATTCTCCGCCTTGAGTTATTTGTAAAAATAATAAAGGCAGGATACAAACAAACAAACATACATATATTTTTCATTACGTAATGAAATAATACCAATCCTGATTATGTCAGTCCTGCAAGAATGTCATAAAAATTGTTCCATCTTACTTTTGGCAAGTTTGTAAAGCTTCTTTTATTGTAGAAAGTCCCATTTGGATATCCTGTTGTTCAAATGTCATTGCTGCTTGAACAACTAATATAGTACTATAACCTAGGGCATGGTACATGCTATCTTTAGACCTATTTTGAAAATAAAATATAAGGTAAAGACAGTGATAAGAAAGCCAATTACGATTGTCAAAAACAAAAGTGAAATTTTACATAATTTTTACAATATAGTTTACTTTTAGAATGCTACTTTGTGTTCAACATAACATTTTGAGCCAAGACTACTTATCCCTATAAAATTCTTAAAATTATGCATTTTCGTTATTTGGGAATTATTTTGGCGTCCAATTACTTTTGTTATTTCCTTTTCAAAGAATGTATGAATTCCAGTATACATCAAAATATGAGCTAAAATATTTATTAATTTTAAGTGAAAACAATCAGCAACACTTTTTGCCTGGGGTTTCCAAACCTTGCAATATTGTGATGACCTCCCTCCCATAAAAGTAATTATCTCATGAGGCTAGTGCTGGAAAGAAATCAATATGCCAGTTTAAATAATTAAAATTTAATCTTTTTATATCGAGAAAAATAAAAACCTACACTGAAAACAAAAACACATTTTGTTTTTCTGACAAAATGACAAGTCTAAATGAATAAATCTTAAATATTTTATAAAATAAGTACAAATGGGAGTATGTTAAAAGTTCATTTTTAAATCACATTTTATAACAAAATAGTATTTTAAAGAACACAATATTGTTTCATGAAATCCTTGTGCCTCTGCTGGGAAACAGACTCAGATGAAAAAACATATTTAGTGATATTCAAAGGTCTAAATTTGACTATCATGCCTAAGGCAAAATTTAGGGACCCTTCTCTCACTGACAGATTGAAAAATTCTGTTTTAGAGAATGGGAGTAGATAGTTGCAAAACAAATGTTTTAGGCAAGAACAGAAATTGAAATTGAGGCCTTAAATACATTTCTAGCTATCAGATAAAAACTCCACCAAACAAAACTCACCATGGTCGAAGTAATTCCAGAGATTCTGCATATTTATTATTAAGAAATAAATTTATTGCCACTGAGCATTCTTCCAAAGCACATTTAATGTCCATTTTTGCAGCCCTAATAAATGCACAAACAGGAAAAAAAATCATTATACTTAAATCATTACTAAGACTGTTCTGTTGTTTAATATGACCAGTTTCACACTGTCTGATCTATAGACAAGATTAAATTGAAATAATGAAGAGTCTGTTGACTAATTATTATAACATAAAATATTTGTGATTCGTAAACATTTTATCAAGTTTATAGAGATTTATTTATTTATTTATTTATTTATTTATTTATTTATTTATTTATTTGATTTATATACCGCCCTTCTCCCGAAGGACTTATCCTCTCGAATTTTAGGGTCAGAGAGAGCAATGTACTACTTTTTACCTACCCTCATCCCCTCAAATCATGGATATATATTTCATTATTCCAAATAACATTTCATATATTGCTGCAGATCGTAGTCTATAAATATGTATAGCATGATATAATTTCTGAATGTTATACAATTGTCATTTATGTTGCAGCAGACTAATGAACCCTCAGAAAAAGGACAATTAGACACTTCATTATAGGTAAGAAATCAGAATCACTGGTGCGCATAAGCTTAGAAAAGCTAAGATGCCTTTATGAAAGAATTCCAGCAACTGTCGTCCTATTTTTATACTGCAATTGGTGTTCCAATTCTTACACCTCTTTCTCCTGCTTGTCCTAGATAAAGAGCTAAAAAAGCAATCCTTTCTGGAGTGGGAGGGAATTTCCATCTGTTCTTGTTTTGGGTAATGGCAAAGCTGGTATCCTGTATGCTTCTCACACAGGCTGATATACACTGCTTATTCGGGTCGTCCTATGAGTAGAAGTAGCTAATGAAATCGTAGAATTTTTTTTTAGATTATGATTGTTTGTATTTTTATACCTTGTATTTAGCTCTGGGAAGTCGGGGAGGGGGGAGGGGGAAGGGAGGGAGGTGGGGAGGGTTGGGGAGAGGGGAGGGGGTTGGGAGGGGTTTTGTTTTGTTAAAAAAATGTATTGTAAAACATTTCAATAAAAAAAAGAAAAGAAATCATAGAATTTTGAAGTACACTATTATGTTCAGTCTGGGATTCCTGGCGCTTTATTTCTTTGGACTTTGGAATCCAGGTGATTAAGAGAACTTTAAGAGCTCAAAAGATTTTCCTGTGCAATTGCTGCATAGGAAAGCTTGTGGCAGAGGTCTCCAAAAAACCAAAGTAGCCTGTTGCAAGTTCCAGAATAGGTAACAGAATCAAATCTTCCAAGATGTGAAGATGTGCCCCTGATGGGTAAAAAGGGGACCTTGACTCAGAACACAAAAATGGTCCTAATGGGTCAGATAGTACAACAAGGCAAGACAACAGGGTGAACCCATGGCTACTGAGGCTAGTAAGGTGAGATAAGAATGAAGTTGGTTAAATCTTTGCTGATCTTCACCACAACTCTTACAGTGGAATGGGTGAAAACATGCAGAAAGAGAATTATTGTGTTTTTTTTAAAGGAAGAAATCACTAACAAATTGGGTATCTATCCCATCTCACTTACAAAAAGTTAGATGTTGTCTTACAGTGCATATAGGTTAAATGTAGCTGCCCCAGTGGGATTTGACAGTGTTTTATTATAGCCATTTTTGGTTAGCTTTCAGATATGGCTGAGCCAATCAGGGTGTTGTGATTCAGGGTCAGCCTGTGGGTTCAGCAGTTGGGTCGGACGACTCAGAGGAGGAGGGGGGTGTTGAAGACCTTGCTGAGGGGATTGAAGATCTTGCTGATGATAGCCCTCAGCCAGGCCCCTCCCACTTGGTCACCACGGAGACCCAGCTGTGTGAGCCTGACAGTGTGGATGAAGATGACCCACAGCTGGCCCTGTTCAAGGACCCCCGACGCAGGAGGCAGTCAATTAGGAGTAAACAGAGGAAGGCAATGGGGCTTCTCGGAAGGAGGCAGAGAGAAGCCACGCCCTGAACTCTATATAAGGGGAATGTCTGGGAGGGCTGGTTTGCTGAAGGCAACCGCTCGGATGGTTCATATTTCTTTAAGCTCCTGTTTCTTGGTTCGTGTCTTGTTTGTTTTTGTTGCAATAAATTTGGCAGGCGTAATTCCAGCCTCTTGCCGTTTGTGGAGGGGTTGTCCCTGCCTTTTCTGCAGGGCCAGTAGCAGGCTGGTACAGAACACAGGGAGGACATTGCTATATCCAGGTTTATGGTTTATCATTACTACTTCTTTACAGACCAGACTATTGTGGGAGTGTCTAATATCATCTGGCCACTCTGGTCACGGCATAGCACTGAAAAGGTGACCATAACACGGCCTTCTACATTGAGAGATGGTCAGATATGTTCATGGGGTTTTTATTTTCTAGGGATTTGATTTAATCTTTTAAAATTGTTTTTAACTTTTGTATTGATCTTGGTTTTAAATACCCTGTAAACTGCCCTGAGTCCTTTGGGAAAGGGCGGTATATAAATCCAATAAAATAAATAAAGAAAATAAAATAAATAAATAAAGGGCCTGACATGAGTTCTTCATCTTTATGTAGAGGCACATATATGGAGGAGGGATGTATGAAAAAAAAACTTCCAGTGAAATTGTCTGAAAACAGCTATTAGTAGAAGGAACCTGTAATGTAGGGTAGAACCAGGAGGAAAAACGATTTACTTGATCTCTCTTCTACCACAATTGAAAAGAGAGTGGTTCATATACATTCACAGTAAAATAAAATAAAATAAAAATCATTTAATCAAACAGTATTAACCCATTATTCAATCTCATAACCAATTTATCTTCCTTAGACTCTCCAATGTAACTCTATTTTTAATAGTGTAGGGTGGAAAAAAGAAGAGGTGTGTGTGTGTGTGTGTACCCTGAATCCCTGGGGAAGATTATTTCAAAGTATAGAAGGTCCTGCTATAAGCCTTCTCGTATGCCTTTGCCTTTTATCATGAAAATGGGGAATTTCAAGCAAATTCTCTTAAGATGTTTGAATTGGATGAGTTGCAATTAGGTGCAGAAAGCGGTCCTAAAGTACTTTAGTGCCAAGCCATGTAAGGCGTTAATGGTCAAAATAATGGCAATCAGAAACAAATATGGAACTATCTTACGTTTCTTCTTACAGAACCACTACGCTCAACAGAGAATATATACATTTCAACCAATAAGAATAGAGCTCGAAGAGACCGTGGAGGCTTTCTAGTCCAATCCCCTGCTCAAGCAGGAGATCCTACAATTTAAGTTAAGTGACTGTCCAGTCTCTTCTTAAAAACCTCCAGTGACGAGGCACCCAAAACTTCAAGAAGGCAAGCTGTTCCACTGGTTAATTGTTCTCAGTATTAAGACGTTTCTCCTTAATTCCAGGTGGCTTCTCTCCTTGATGAATTTCCATCCATTGTTTCTTGTCTTGCCTTTTGATGATTTGGAAAATAAGTTGACTCCCTCTTCTTTGTAGCAACCTCTCAAATACTGGAATACTGCTATAATGTCACCCTTAGTCTCTAGACTATCTAGTCTCCAGGCCTTTCATCATCCCTAGTTTCTCTTCTCTACACTTTTTCCAGTCTCAACATCTTTTTTGTAATGTGGTGACAAAAACTGGATGCTGTATTCCAGGTGTGCTCTTACTTACATGTAAATACTTAAATACATTGAGGAAAAAAAACTCATGGATTGCAAAACAGGCAAATGATAGGATCCTACAGTAAATAGATCCATCCAAGCTAAGGAAGCAATGAGAGTAGGGTTTTACAGATATGTACAGTGTGCATCCTGCAAATCTCCCTGCAAATTTATAGAAGGAAACCACAAACCCTTCTTTAAGTGGGGAAGGTGGAAAATTGATATTATCTTGAAACAAACCTGCTTCAAAAAATAGTTGAAATGGAAAAGATCCGATGTATTATGAAGTCAACGTTGTTTCGTTTCACTGTGTACTGTACTGTATATTGTTGAAATGACAATAAAGTCTACTACTACTACTACCACCACTACTACTACAATCTTCCTTAGGAATGATAAAGTATTTAGGCAAACGAATAGTCCCCCATAATTACATCCTCAATAGCCCCTTTTTATAAAAAGGGAGAAACTTCCTGGCATAACTCTGGAGATACTTTAGGGTGATTCCCAAATAACCAACATTCAGAGAGTAGGTACAGAAACCCATGTACTTTAAAAATAATCTTAAAAATAAGAAAAACACTTCTTAAATGTTTATATGAAAGTATAGCAAAGTCAAATAAGTATTTAGAATGATGAGCTTTTTGTAATTGAAAGTGTAATTGGTTTCTGCCCCAGTTTTGAGCAGGGCCAGAGACTGTATTTGGGGGAAGTATGAAGTAGAGTTGTTGCAGCCTCCTTTTATTCACTGCTATACAATGCTGCAAAAATCAGTCTTATCAGGAATAATATGTCCCTAAAGAAAGAACATATTCCTTCAGATTCCTATTCCAGATTATAGCGCAGCTAGATTAGGGTACCTAATTTCATTTTATTTAGAACAGACATGTCAAACACAAGGCCCGGGGGCCAGATCCGGCCCGCGAAGTGGTTTCATGCGACCCGCGAAGCCATCCTGGAAACAGTGAGGGAACGGCCCCCACTGCCTTGGCCCTGGCCCAGAGACCCTCCTTCTGCCAGAGACCCTCAGATCTGTCCCACTCCTGCCCAGGCCCCCATAAGCACCCTTGATGCGAACGATGTAGAGCTGGCCACGCCCACCCAGTAGGCCATACACACTCTAGCCACGCCCACCCAGTAGGCCACACCCACCCGGCCCCCTGAGGGCAACTGCAATGCTGATGCGGCCCTCAATGAAATTGAGCTTGACACCCCTGATTTAGAAGGATATAGGCAAGTAGTGAATATAAAACACCATTATTCTTTAGCTCCCGAGAAAGTTTTCATTCAGCTTGTAGTCAACCTGATTTCTAAACTGTGTTCATTCTTCAACATGAAGAGATTAAAAACTTCTTTTATAAAGTGAATTCCCATAATAAGATCAAAATGCTTCAGATTTTTTTTAATATTTAGAAAAATATATGGTTAATGCTTTAGTGTAGAGCTGACTTTTATTCTCATGATATTACTTTAGAACTACCATTTTTATATATATATTTTTAAATTCACAACATGGAAATGTGGAGGTCTCTTGAAGAGCTTTTTCAGGACAAACGGGAACTAAGCAAAAGTAATAATTTCAGACTACAGTACTACCCAAAAGTTCTCTCCTTTGTATACCCACAGAATTCTATGGGAGGCCCAGATAATCTTCCCTCACTTTTTCTCTATTTCTTCTACCTTATTTTTAACTAGGAAGAAAATTCTAAGATTATAATGAAATGGATTTATAATGCTAAGAACTCTTTTTCTGGAACTATGTAATTAGCTTTGTGGAGAAAGTAATATTTTGAATATATTTTGATCCTACAAGGAAAATACCACTGTAATTCACTAGCCATACTGTATATCCAATGTAATTGTACTGTTGTGGCAATTGGTGGTTAGCATCTCTGAAGTTATAAATACACCCTTCAAGCTTTTAAAAACTAGTATTTCTTTGGTTTATTAAAAAAATATTATGGGGGGTGGTGCTACAAAAACCATTCTTTTCTTTCTTCTTTTAATCCATTTTAGAGTACCGTAATATGTTCCTGTTTTCCTATTTATTGGAGTCGTACTCCCTTTTATAAAAAGGGAAATTAACAAAAAGATACTACCCTACACCTACAGCAAGACTACTTTGTTTTATTCATACTGCATTAATCATAAATGCATAAATCACTGAGCCATGCTAATTATGTATTATAAAAAAATCTGCACGCAAAATTGCATGCTTGAAAGATAGCATATTTTATTGCAAAATATTAATTTTATTTTAGTATATTAGCACCAAGAATTGAATAACAATTAGTATTTGTTGGAAGATTTATAATCAACTCTTCAAATCAAAATTACTTTGAATATTCAGGAAATACAAAAGATTACTAAAATCTCTGATCTGGGTGGGGCAGATTAAGTCTTCCTTATTAGCATCCTTAGGGATAATAGCTGTTTTACTATTTAGAAGTAGCAAAGGACAAAATTGTGATTGTGATGATGATTCTCCAATAGAAAACTGAAAATGCGCACAAAAAGAGTACATTAACTGGGAACCTCTTAATAATAAAATGAAGGTTCCCAGAGCTTAATAATAGATTAGCCAGCACAAAAGGCAAACAAATCAAAGCAAATATCTACAGTACTCCCACTGCGTCATTCAAATAATGGCTGAGACCCAGTCACATGATTATGACTGAATGGTCCCTTTTCTATGATTTCATATAAATTACTATAAAGTTGCAAAAAGAATCCTTCCTGAATCATATATTACAGTAGTACAGCACTTCTAAATATAATGAGATGGAAGAGTATAACATGCTTGCTAGCTTTTGACTCTTATAGTCTCTTACAACGTAACAGCTCTAGTTAAAACAAATATGAAAATTATTAGGTGACATAAGCAATTGAGTCAGAAGATAAATTTTTCTACCTGCCGTATTTTACAGACATGTAGTCTTACCTCTGTAACAGTTTCAAGAAGCATTTCTATATACACAAATGATCAAGCTAGAGATCATTTATACAATCAGAAGCAGAACAATAAAACTGATAGAAATTACCAAGAGAAAAGGAAAAACAATCATTCATGAAATTAACTCTTAAATGTAAATTTCCCCAGGGTCATCAGAATACAATACATCCTGAACTCCCACTACTATCATCATTAAGCTTACTATCTATTTTTCAAAATAAAACCCTCATATAAAGTGATTTCCCAGAAAATGACCACACACAGGTTTTACGCAGTCAATTTTAGCAGCTGTGCCAATGTTGAGAAAAGACCCAGTATACTCACAGAATTAAATCAGGCAACTTCTAGATGATTAACTGCAAATTTGCTATGTGAAGGTAAGTCTCTCACAGAGATGTTTCATTTCTGTCACAGACAAGGGGGGAAAAAAACCCCAGCCAATAACACCCTAAGAAGGTTTCATTTCCTTATTCCTCATTGTCAGTGGGCTTCTTATTAGTTATGAAACAGAATAAAGGCAAAAGTTCGCACAGCAGCAGGAATCCTTTGCACCGGATTTTACAAGAAATATCCGTTGACAGGACTGCAGCTACAGCAGTACTGGCAGATGATGCCTCTGCATAAAGAGGATGCTGGGAGATTTTCCCAATGTATGATGCAGCCTAATTCTAATCCATCACTGCCCAACTACAAAGGGAAGAAACTGGATCTCGAAACAACCCTATGATTTCTATGTTTGAAGGGGGGGGGGAAAGCAGTTAGATTGGAGCTCTGTGTTCCTCTTATTAGGAAATGTACATCTGATGAAAAAGATTTGTAAACAAAGTTATTACACTGAATCTATAAATGAGAACACTATTTAAAAACCGAACCCTATTCTTAAGATAACCTTACACTAAACAGAATAAGGCAATATTAAGTGGAGATTCAACCTGCTGTATGATTTCTTTTCATATAACTGAAATTGTGACTTTTAAATTAAATCGATTTAATATGAGACTACCAATATTCAGGAACATAAAGAAGCAAGAACATGCCAACTTTTAAGAATCAATCCATGTGAAATATTTTTTCAATAAAAATAAATCAATAACCGTTCTTTAATTTATGATAGTAAGAATGTAAAATTAACGTTTCATAGATTTGTGGGTAAGGACATTTGTCAGCTCTAACAATACACCGTCTGCCGAGATATCTACGGTAGCATTGAATAAAGACCATTGGTTAATCTTTTCTGTAAAAAATTCAGGCAAAAAGAATGTTTGTGTAAGAAAAAAGTGTCTGAAAAAGAACATCCTCACCTCCAAATGAAAGATCCACGTGCTCTCATGATAGAGGATACAGTAAAATCAATAATTATATTTACACATCCCTAACAGTATCTTGCATTACAGTATTTTCCACCAGAAATATTTTTTACTCTTTTCTTCATGCCCTTTAGCAATAGAAGTTTTTCAGTGCATCTATTAGTTTATACTTTGCCTTTGGACTTGGAAATGGCTTCTACAGCTATTGTAACATAAGCCATTCAAAAACACTTTTGTAACGTAAATATCCTGGGTCTGTACGTGATAATTATGTTATATACACGTTATGAATAAAATCAAATGGAGCAATGTAGCAGACTTTGGGACCCAAGTAGACACACACTTTGTTATGCTGGATTCCAAATGCCAATTTCAGACAAAGTTAAAAGTTTGAGACTGGCTTCAGAAAAAAAAAATCCAAAATGCAGCTTTCTATTCAAAATGATGAACAGCAATATATTCACAAGATAGCAATTTCAACATAACCTTTGGTTACCAGTTGTCTTCCGGGTGAGATTCAAGGTTTTGGTTATGATCTTCAAGTCCTTACATGGCATGCGTCCGGGGTACCTCAGGGACCACCTGCTGCCGGCGTCAACTTCCCTCCGCCCTGTGCGTTCCCACAGAGAGGGCCTCCTCAGGGTGCCTCCGGTCAGGGAATGTCGACTGGTGGCCCCCAGGGGGAGGGCCTTCTCTGTGGGCGCTCCGGCTCTATGGAACCAACTGCCGGTTGAGCTCCGGATGGCATCGGACCTTCGCTCCTTCCGGCGCGGTCTGAAGACCCATTTATTTGAACAAGTTGGTCTGGCCTGATGGGGGACGTTAGGGTTTTTTAATGGGTTTCTTATATTGTTATTGTTTTTATCTGGGCACTTGTTTAATTCCCTTTTAATTTTTGTATTTGCTATTTATATACTGTATGCCCTGTTCACCGCCCTGAGTCCTTCGGGAGAAGGGCGGTATACAAATTTAATAAAAGTAAGTAAAGTAAAAGTAAAGTTTTCGTCCATTTCCCTTTTTTGAGAAAAGATTAGTATATACTTCAACTCTGTAAATCCAAATTTAGATTTATTTATTTTTGAACCTTGCCTTTATTGTTTTTATAAATAACTCAAGGCGACAGACATACCTAATACTCCTTTTTCCTCCTATTTTCCCCACAACAACAACCCTGTGAAGTGTCTTAAGCCAAGAGATAGTGACTGACCAAAAGTCACCCAACCAACTTTCATGCCTAAAGTTGGATTAGATCTCCTGCTTTCTAGCCCGCTTTCCTAACCGCTAGACCAGGGGTAGGCAACCTCGGCTCTTTTATGACTCATGGACTTCAACTCCCAGAAGCTGACTCAGGAATTCTGGGAGTTGAAGTCCATGAGTCATAAAAGAGCCGAGGTTGCCTACCCCTGTGCTAGACCAAACAGCCTAAATTTGTTCCAACTACTTCACCAAGCTACACTGAAAGACTACTGGGACCCTGTTTCAAAACAAGACTGAGATTTGAACTTCTTGACAAATATGAACTGTTTTTTCGTTTATTTACAAATAAATGTCTGCAGGTCTTTCCCAAATGGCTAGGAGCAACTTAGAAACATTGACTTGCTTGGCCTTCACCGAGAGTTATGCAATGTGAGGAGCCTGGCTGTTACACAATGGCAGTGGGCATGCTAGGTTGAGGTTCAAACTGCTCCCTTTGGCTGCTGCCTGATCTCCATGTACATGAATATTCTAACACACATGTTACATGTAAGCAGCCAACTGAGTGGGTGTCCTGGCACCCAGTTCTCTCCTACTCTGATCATCCGCTGTGCAAACTGGTGAGGAGGCAGGGTACTTATGCTTTGCAACTGGTGCGGTCATTGCGGTGGGTGTGCACTCTCTTGGCAGGCACGGCAAGGAGCTTACAGGTAATCCTCAAGTTATGACTGTAGTGGAGCCTGCTATTATGATCATAAATTGTAACAGTCAGTTTTACGTTTTTGTAGCAGCTGTTAACAAACACCATGGTTCTTAAGTGAGTCCACTGTTCACTATGCTGTGGCTGTCAGCAAAAATGTCATAAAATGTGGTCGCATGATGGTGGGATGCCGCAAACAGGTTTAAATGCAGCCGTGTTGCCGAGGGCCCGAAGTGCAGTCATATGAGCGTGGGGGGAAGGGGCAGCTGTTAGAACTTCAGATCCAGTCACACCCCCTTTTTCAGGCAGGCTGTAATTTTTCAAACTGCCTGTAATTCATTCTTTGTGAGTAGTGCTGCCTTTTTATTTTATTTCACCACAGTAACAAATGGCAACAACACCAAACTATAAAATCAGCAAAATGAAGGATTATAATGAGTCGTATAAATTAATGAGGAATACTAGGCAAGTATAAGACAAGGCATAGGAGAAACTGGCATGCCTCAGGACACATTGACAAGAAACTGTAATATCCCTCAAAGGAGGGATAAGGAGCCATGAAAGGCCTTAGAAGCCAATACATTTTTTGATCCAGAGCCTGGATCAAATACATTTTTTGATCCAGAGCCTGTTAAGCAAGCAATGAAGATAATCAGAGCACGTCTGACATAAATTTCTCAGAACAACCTTTTTATTGTGAGTAAACTCTAGAAGCTTTTTATATAAAACACTCCATCTGGAAGTAACTTAGCAGAGGAAACAACATCCATACCCTATCCAGCTTCTGACAGCTGCTCAAATCCTGTCCTAAATATTCAGACTGCTTCTTCAACTCTGACCAAGGTTCTAAACTGGCTTTCTGTTTTCCTGGGCCTCTTATCCTGGAACTCTGATTATAAATGGACTTTCGCACTCTTGGTAAAATATATTTTCAGCCCAGCTCCCTGACTGCATATGAATTGCTAGGAGAGGTTTTAATTCACTGAAATGTTTGCTTCAACTCTGCTAAGCCCTCTAGTTTAGATGTAGCCTAAACTATGGGATTATCTCATAGGTTCTTCTACAGTTCATTCAGCCAATAAAGAAATATGTTCACGTATTTTCCATCTTATATATAGGACCTAAGCCATTAAAATGTAAACTAAAACAAGGCTCAAGATTTCTTAGGTCTATAAATAAACTGCTAAAGGATTCTTTTAAAGTTTTTACTTCAAATATACTACATGAGGAACATAATTCTTATGTATTTCTTTTACAGATGTGCTGGTGATGTTATATATAGCTCTTTCTCAGGATTTCAACCAAATAGTCAAAATGCTATAATTTCATAAATGTTCTGCTCTTTGTCTTACATTAAAAGAGGCTTATAATCTTGTTAGATAATTTACTGGTTCATATAATCTGTTTCTCACAAACGTAACACATGTGCACACCCACCCATTCTTACACATAGAGTGAAAAAGAATTTGGGCATCTGAGCATTCTTTACCACCATTTCTCACTGGGACTCCAACCTCCTATAGATGTCTGCACTTTTTTCTCTTGCTCTCAGTTTTAATCTCTCCTGCCCCTTGGACAGCAGTGAGAAAAATGAGAGTGCATCAGGTAACCTTGGATGGCTGAATTGCAATTCCCCTGTGCTTTAATCTCAGCAGTCATTCTCCTCTGTGTAGCAATTAAGCTGAGAAAAATAATTCCAATGGGTGCCACAATATACCAATAACAGCCTTTTCTTCATGCTAACTGGTAGGTTTGTGTGCACATGTGTGGAGCTGGGGAGAATATATACTGTATGAGTAGAGAAGACGGAAGTGCCAGCTAGCTAATACTTTTTCCTTGAAGGAATGTGGCCCACAATATAGAAATGATTCTCTCCGTGATTTAAATCAGTAAGCCGTCTTTACATTTATATGAAACACTACATCAAAATGTTTTGAAAACCAACACTAAACTAGAGGCAAGCAATATGGTATTTTTGAAAACCGAAGTGTATATAATTCCATTAGAATTTTTTTAAAAAAAAGGGCCAAATCTTAGATACAGTATGTTGGCCTGTAAATAGAAAATCAATATACACCAGAAACCACCAGAAACTATTTGTGTTATTCTTGTGAACCCTGCTGAAGTTTGATTCAAAACAGCTGTGGTGGCACAGTGGTTACGAATGCAGTATTGCAGGCTGGCTCTGCTCACTGCCAAGAATTCGATCTTGACCGGCTCAAGCTTGATTCAGCCTTCCATCCTTCCAAAGTCAGTAAAATGAGGATCCAGTTTGTTGAGGGCAATATGCTGACTCGGTAAACTGCTTAGAAAGGATGGTAAAGCACTGTGAGTATAAGTCAAAGTGCTAAGTGTTATTACTACAGCAACTGCATGAGCCTTTCAAAAGACACAAAGCTTAAAACTCTGCTTTATTGATCCAAGGAAAGAGGCATTGTTCACATGTATTCTCTTCTGAATACTCTGCATAGCTGTCATATATATTACCTAAATGCAGCATTATGGCAAATGTAATGCTATGTTAGCTCCTATAGAATAAATGAGTTCTGCACAGGATTGGATTTGATTATTACTGGCACAATGGCACTATGCTTGACAGTGTCTGGTCAGCAGTATAACAGCAAAAAAAGTAAGCAGTGTCTGGTCACCAAAATTGTGAGGAAGAAGCAATGTGTTCTACTCCTGCAGTTTTGCTGACTAAACTTCATTTTGTTGTATAGTAGATCAAATTTGGCTAAGATTTATAGAAATTGTAACAGCAAATAAGATTCACAATTGCTTAAGTTCTATTACATATTGGTTTTATTTTGAGCATGATTCTTGATAAGAGTTAAATTATATATAATCATTTTATCCTGGCTCATGTATTAAAAGTAGCATAATATGGGTTACAAAAAATAATATTTACTATGGTGGAGGATACAGATAGACCAAGTGTCATTTTTTTTTGCTCATTCTACATTGCCACAAGAATGGGAGGGAGTGTAAAGGATTTTTACTAATCTAAACATTTTACTGTCCTGTGGGAACCAAGGTCATTTCTGTCAGTTAGATGGGGTGTAAGCATTTGGTTAAAAAACCTGCCAAACACTTCTATTGGGGAACGTAACTGATTGCATAGCATTGGGATGGGAAGTTAACTTTGTAATATTGTTTCTCTTTGAAGGGAGCCTTGGTGGAGCAGTGGGCTAATGCCTCCTTAAGTAACACCAGCTGCCTGCAATTAGTGCAGGTTCGTGTCCCACCAGGCTCAAGGTTGACTCAGCCTTCCATCCTTCCGAGGTAGGTAAAATGAGGACCCAGATTGTTGGGGGCAATTAAGCTGACTTTGTAATAATGCCGCTTGGGGTGTGTGTGAAAGCCCTAATAAGCAGGCATATACATAGAATGAAGGCTACTGCTAAGCTTGTAAGCCGCCCTGAGTCTTCGGAGAAGGGCGGGATATAAATGGAATTAAAATAAAATAAAATAAAAATAAAATTCAGACTTGGTTTCACTTTTGACAGTGCTGATACTATGTAATCAATAAACATAGTCTTTGAGGAAATCTCAAGCCTTGGAGTTCTGATTTATTTGGTCTTGTCTATCGGAACTTTGACAAAGTGATTGTCAGGCCAAACAGAGGCATTATTTAAGCAAATGGCCATCAATCTTGAGGACAAGAAGACAACAAACAAATTTCAATTCACTCAAGAATTCTGGAGGGGAAAAAACATTGGATCTAAAACCCAGAGCAGGCATTTATATATTAGGCTTAATTTCTGTGCTCTACAGAAACTGATCTTCTACATAGGTAGGATTTCTATCTCATCCTCAATAAAGCAAAATATCCAGCTGTATCGTATCTAAGAGTTTCTTCGTTGTGGAAATCCCTGAATACAACTGGAAAACTGAGTTTTACTGCTAAGCAGAGAGTGAAATCTGGTCTAAGATGAAACAAAACTGGCAGGAAATGAAGCAGAAAGAACAGAAAAGGCAGCAATATATTTAATTAGATAGTATTTTTCACTTTTTGTTGTTTTTATTCATCTCTGCTAAAAAAAGAGGTAATAAAGAATACTTACACTGGGATGTGTTCAAAGGCATCTTCAAAGTTTTCCTGCAAATCAAATAAGAATAAATAATTGGAAAATTCATTCTCCTATAAAAATCCAACAAGCATCACTAAATAAATAAATACTAAATAATATAGGTATGTACTGCTATTTGATACTTGCTTTCTAACAGAATTTCTATGCTATGAAAAAAATGTAAGCAGTAACAGAGAACGCTGTAAGGTTACAAGTAAAATATCCATATCCCTGAATCATCACTTCCCTAAACGGATGTAAATAAAATAATTTCATTGATCGTAGTTGCTCTTGATAGATTAAGTATTTTCTTGTGGTGGACGTAAGTTTTCCTTCTTGGTTAGAGAAAGGTAGATTATATTTTTGTCAAATAAAAAATTACAAAAATCGAATTCAAATACCAGACAAATCAAAATATGTAATGAAAACTGAGAAACAGAACACCGCCCTGAGTCCTTCGGGAGAAGGGTGGTATACAAATATAATAAATAATAAATAAAATAATAATAATAACAGTGAAGGTTGTACAAATGAGAAGCAAAGTTTGAGAACTAGTGAAGTGATTATTTTTCTTGTTTGAAGAAATCATTTTCAGTGCAGTCTTTTTCAGACCACAGGATTGCAAATGAAGGCAGTTATCGTTCTGTAAATTAATCGTCCTCTCAAATGTTATACAGTTTAAGATGCTCAAAACTTCTAAAAGGTTTCAAAACCTAAAAGGCCTCAAAAGTTCCAAAAGGCTTCACCATTAATAAGTTATAGGGGACAACTTAACTCCCTTTCTCTGAAACAGATCCAGGAAAAATGGAAATGGCAAGGTACAGTATCAGAAAATTTTTAAAAATTATACTAATCAATTAAAGTTTGGTGTACTAGTATTAAATGCACTTAAAAACCAAATTCTCACATTGAATTTGTGAATTCAGTTGAATCTCCTATTGACATAATTCTGCAATATACACTTAGTATGTTTTATAAAATTTATACAAGCAACTAAATATATTTGGTTGCTGAGACATTTTAAATCTTTGAGAAATGCTATTTTCTTAGTAGCCAGAAATTTGGTGGGAAAAAGCTTGTAATAAATATGAAAAGATTTTCATAAATACATTTAGTTCTTAAAAGGAAAGTAATAAAGATTTCTTCTACATTGTGAAAGAATACAAAGGGCACAAAACTAATCTGAAATTAGCTTCCTTTTGCATTTAAAGGCAAAATACAGTACAATAATGTATTGCCATATTACCTACACTTTGTCATCTCTTATGAACTTAGATGCAGTAAAAAAGAGAAGTAACTCTAAAAATTTGACCAATAAGACAATTATTACAGATATTGATCCTCAATTGTGCTGATCACTAGAGATAGCATTACAATAAGGTAGTAATGAAATGTTACGTAAGGCAGACACCAGCAATCTACTACTTTTATCTAACTGACCTTTTATGTTAAATAAGAGAATAATAATCTTTTAAGTGAATATTTTTAGCATTGTAGTTAATATTTATGACATAACTTTCTAAATATTAGATGAGAAATCATTGGGCCACAAGAAATTGATATAAATTGCTGACAAATCAAGCCAATCAAGGACATAATAAAATGTCTTCTGCCGTGATCTAAATTAGATGTGCCCACTATAAATATTTACTATTTCAACACTGAGCTTTGCCCAGGATCTTTATGATAGGTTTACAAGAACGATAAAAGATTAAAGATTAAACATTCAGTTATTGTGACATATAGTATCGAACTGTAATGTTATGTAAAAGTAAAAAAGTTGAGGCCATGTTATTGTTTTCTTGTACCATGTGAAAAATTGTCCAAAGTCAACGCTTTTCCTTCTTTCCCCCTTTTTTTCCTACATTTTCCTCTTTTCTTTTCCCTCCTCTACATTCCCATTGTTTTTATTTTCCTCTGGACTTTATATTCTAATAAACTAATAAAAAATTAACAAAAAAGTGTGATGGTATGTGGGAATGATCTTGGAGACTAGGGAGGATATACAGCTTAGGGAATGGTCACATAAGGGACATAGCATTGCAGCTATATTTTATTTTTTTATTTTTTATTTTAATCCCATTTATATCCCGCCCTTCTCCGAAGACTCAGGGCGGCTTACAATTTAAGCACAAACCAATGTGCTTAGCAATAGCCTTCATTCTATGTATATGCCTGCTTATTAGGGCTTTCACACACACCCCAAGCGGCATTATTACAAAGTCAGCTTAATTGCCCCCAACAATCTGGGTCCTCATTTTACCTACCTCGGAAGGATGGAAGGCTGAGTCAACCTTGAGCCTGGTGGGACTCGAACCTGCACTAATTGCAGGCAGCTGGTGTTACTTAAGGAGGCATTAGCCCACTGCTCCACCAAGGCTCCAATATATGACGGGCAGACCAAGAGTCTCAGGAGGGACCCTCCCTAAGTTATCAGGCTGTAAAGGTGACAGCAGGAGAACTGTACCTTCAGGCTTGCAAGATCTATGTAGTTTTTCAATAAAGCAGAATTAGCTTATCTGGCCATGTTGCCCATCTGGTTTTCTTAGTAAGGTCGACAGAAAGGCATTCCAAAGCAAGGCCAGTGGGATTATTTTTTCTTGAAAATAGAAGTTCCAGCTTAATACACACACACACACACACACACACCAGTTAATATTACATGACACTCCAGTGGAGGCTTAGGTTTTGTCCATTCTGAGTCATTTCAGCATCCTTCTTACTCAAAAGTCAGATAAGCCATCTAGAACAGTCCAGCTCATTGAATGCCTGCTGATTCATTTCTTTCACATCGGTCCAAACTAGACTATTGAACTATTTCTGATAATATATTAATAGCTAGTAATATGCAGAAGGAGAAAATGTGTCAGTTTGAATTCTAAACTTCCTGAAAAATTCTGGAATATTCTGCTCCTCCGCCAAAGGGGAGGTTCATAATGTTCTGGAGATGGTTCATCACAGTCTTGGGGGTGAACAGAACATCCTGTAATTCACTGAACTATTTCATTCTTGACTCAACTAATTTCCCACAGCCCTGATATAAAAATTGTTTTGCTTTCATTGCAAGGGTATTTCACTGAGTTGGTTCATTAAATCACTTGTGTCTTATTTAGGCTTGTATGAAATCCTGGGAAAAAAATCAGTATATTTAATGAGTGCCAGGGAGTGCTGCATTTGTACAAATTCTGAAGTATTTTAAATATTTTTAAAGTTTACTTAAAATGGAAGAACTAATGCAAGCGACCATTCCTACAGGAACCTCTGGATGTATGTATAGGTACGTGTCCACCCACCCACATGTATCTACATATACAGACTTAGAAGCTAAAAATGACCCCCATGACTGTGGTTCCTATATACTATGCCAGGCTGAAATAGTCTACATATTTGTATTTAAAATATGGGAAATATTTATACCAACACAAGATTTTCTAAATATACACTACATTTCAACAAAAAGTTCAATATGGCTTGCATCAAAATATTGGAAACGTCATCATTGAATTCAGCTTGTTTAATTTGGCAAATATTACCTATCAATCAGTTCTTGAAACGTATTGGGAGAATAGCAATTTAACAACTTGTTTATATAGTCTTATCACTATTGTCCCTCCTTGGCAGTAACAGGAATAGCCACCCTGTTCAGAAGGTGTATCAGCAACTCTTTGGATTATCTCAAGCTGTGAATGTCCAACATGACTATTCACTTAGATAAGAAGTACTCATCAGTGATACTGTTCCATATGCTTGTCAAACAAAGCCTGAAAAGTTGCATGAAGTATAATCCTCTAGTCAACTAGTAGAGCTCCTTCTACGATTTGCGCTAAGCAGTAGTATAACTTTATTGATTAGTCAATTGACCACATAAGAACAATGGACATCAGCCAGAATAAGCTACAATAAAACGAGACACTGATATTCGGTAAAATAGGATAAAGGTAAGGTAAAATAAATATAAAAGAGTGACATAAAGTAATGCAAGATAATGTTCAATTTGAAGACATGAGTATTAAAGTATGTCTTCAGTACAAAACCAGGAAATCTTCAGCCTTATTGGGTTTCAGTGACTGAATAATGCATTTAATTTCTGTCACTGACACTTGTGGCCGAGAAGAGAGGCTATCATTGGTCAGAAATTCAATACCCAGTTTTGCTGACTGATACAACTTGGGAGTTGGCAAATAAATTAATATAAACATATAAATATAAACATCCTCCAAAACTGAAGCTGAGACGGCGACATCAAAGAGAAGCTTATGCTCCTTCAGCATACTGGATACGATGTTCCAAAATATGACTGGGGATGTTTTACATTTATCTCTAATTGTACCCAGATGTTGGGGCAGAAGCATCAACATTAGCAAATGGTTGTTTCATTCTATGTCAGTGGCTGGACGGGCTGTCTTAGTCCTGTGTGGTGGTATCTTCTTCCTCACCCAGAAGCTATCTTAGACACAATTCTGTCTACTTCCTGGAGCCCAGGGTTGCCTGGAGAGCTGGAAAGCACGCCAGTTATTAGATGTGTTTAAGCTGCAATTATCCATCTGATATTCTTGGTGTGACCTGCCACCCAGCTCTCATTGTAGTTCCCAGGGCTTTTAGGCAGTCAATTTCTATCAATAGAATTTCACTTTTTTTTTTGAAGTTTGGAGTGTGGTACTGTTTTCATGGGCTAGGGTAGAGAGGTTTAGATCTCCTCCAGGGGACTTTGTGTTCATCTTTATGTTTCGTAAGACAGGAGAAGGCACAGAGACACACGCCAGTGACCTCCTTCTCAAAGTAACTACAAGTCCGTTGGGTAGCTGGTATATCAAAGTCAATCAATGGTTTGGCTGCTTTGTGCTTTGCCACCAAAGTCCGACAGGGCACTGAAAGAGTTAATCAGGTTTCCTTCCAGGAGAGCAAATATGCACTGTTTTGTTATATATAGCACAGACTGTTTACCTGGGCAGTCCTCTCTCAGAGGAAGGATTGGAAAGATGTCCTTGAGGTTATCTAAAATTGTGTTGTCACATTTGCTTTTTAAATTGACAGTATTCACTGGGCCAGAATGGATTAGGGGTCCCTCTGAATGAAACACACATTTCTGGAAAACTGGAAAAAAAAATGTGCAGAAAGGGCCTCGTTTTATCCAGCGTTCTAGAGATTGTAGATTGCCTGAATGTTAAATAAAATTCACTCACAGCCTCTGCTGGATGGGAGCCATTCAGTCTTTTGTAAATCAATCAGCTGCTTTTTGCAGGGTAGCATCTGGCTTAAGGATAAGATAATTACTTTTTTTTTAAAATCCCCTTCTATTTGCTCTGCTATTTTATATGTGTAGGCTGTAAGTAATATTTGTGATTTATATGCATCTCTCCCTTAGTCGCAAGAACCCTGAGCACTTGTTTCTCACCCTTCTCTGCATGAGTCAACCATTACTATCGTTCTTCCTGAATATAAGGGTAATGTTGCCTGTGACTTCCCTGCTAGCTGCTTTTATGGCACACTTTGTACAGATATGTGTGTATTTTAACTGTTTGTCGTTTGTTTGGTTTTCAGTCAACTTCATGAAGGTCTCTTAAGGACTCCGGTTTGCTTTTGAATGGGGACCACATAAAAATACAGAAAACACCTCATCTTTTGGCCCCTCTGGTTCATTTAGAAAAAAAACACTTATAATCAAGAAATAATATCACATAATTTTCCATCCACCCAGTTTCTTGAAGAAAAATCATATCATAATCTTTAGAAAATGAAAGCATTCTCTATCTATGCATTTACCCATCCAACCAGCAATGTTCAAAGATAAACATTTAATTGTAAAATGTTTTCAAGTTTGTTTTTTGTTGACGAACCTATTTGGGATTTTGATCTGATGATTATTTTGTCTACTTTTTCTTCACAAAGCTGTTGTGTTGGAATATGATATATCTGTTGGCCTGTCATCCTTTATTCCTTTGAAGTTTTTGAACTATCTTCTAATCTTGTTCTATTAAATTTAAAATTCCTTGAGTATTTTCATAAACACAATTATTTTTAACCCCAGGAGTATCCTGTGCTTCCTTGAAGTTCAGTTTTAATTCGGGTTGCTTTGTTCTGTCCTAGTCTTATAAACTCCTGCACTCTTTGTCTTCATTATCTTATTCATCTCAGCTAGCAGTGGATTTTATGGTGTTCTGCAAATCATTGGCTGTTCTAGATTATGTCCATTTGGATAATTCCCTTCATGATCATTAGCAACTGTATATTGTTTTGCCAGACTTCTTTTTTTAGATAGCACACATGTTTTTGGAGGTTTACTTCTGTGTTAATGAGACTCTTTCCTCTGTTCTTTCACTACATCTAGCAGGATTATTATACCCACTTATGTTATATGCAGAACCTCAATTCTTTGTTATTTCCCATGTTAACAGGTTCACATTGCTTTTATAAACTTCACACGATGTATTGTTTTCAGTTTCTTATCCCTACACCTAAAGATTTATTTAACAAACTCTTTTTCTTCTTTACCAAATCAGGCATTGCTATAGATTCAAAGATCACGACTGTTCTGGCATTTATATAGTAGTAAAATAGATATTCAACTTTTATATTTTGCTGAGAGGTGAATTATATCTACAGATTGCATCACAGGAAAGTGGCAAACTCCCTTTTATTAAATCTGTAGATGCTAGTTAACTACCTGTCCAGGATATTTTAACTGGGATTCTTGATTGAGCATAGTATTGGGCACAATGGCCACCCCTTCCAAAATATATGATTTTTTAAAATTTATTTTTGCCTATAATCATTCTATTTTACATGCAAAATTATATACTATGCTACAAAAGGAACCTGTATATTGATTTACTGATTATGCAATTGATTACTGTCCATTGAATATTCTTCTTACTATCATTTTTGCTGTCCTCTGATTTCATAGGTAGGTCCTTACTGTGGAGTAACGATGGGAAAGCTTTCTCATATAAAGTCTGCTGTGGTAATATACAATCAGGTAATATTTTGCTTTTATTGCATTACTACATTGGTTCTGTTAAAATTGTTCCCATATATGCTCCAGAGTCCTTGATAGTGAAGCATTAATAAATTTCATAAAGAAATAAATGTGGCACCAGCTGCCTGCTGGACAAGCTGCATTATTTCTCTGCTCCTCTGGACAACCTGATGATAATTTTTAGCGCTTTTGGGGAATGCAGAGAAGTAAACAGCTAAGCAGTTCCTAACCTAATCTAAAACTGCTGCTGCCCTCCGCCCTGCTGCTACTTTAATTCCAGATGGCTTTATTGAAGAACTGTCCAGAATTGGAACTCAGAAGAGACTCATATTGCTCCTATAGCAGTTGCCATGCTTGATGGACTGATTACTGTAGGCTGTATGTTTGCCATCAGTACTGATTCAGTCAGTATCTTTTGTAGACTATTTCTTCACAATTTTATCCTCACAATTTCTCCCAAACTGCTAGACTGTTCCAACCAAATCATCAAGGTCAGCGGGCTTGCTGAAGTACAGCTCTTACTGCATCACACCACAGTACAAGAAAAGACAGAAGAAAAAAACACAATAACGATGCAACCTACACCTCAATTTTCAGTTTAAATCAGTTTCTATACTAGCGTACAGGTAGTCTTCGGCCTATGACCATAATGCAGCCTGCCCATTATGACCCTCACTCTCTCTCTCCCTAATGCAGCCATTAGCAAAGCATGCGGTGCCTCGGGGGTGAGGAAGGCTGAGAGATCTAGCGCAGACGGAGGCCACCTGCCTCGGGACACCCAACTCCTAATCCACACCCTGAGATACCCCATGCTCCATTTCCTGCCTCTTGGGATCCCCATAATCCTTGGGTCTGTTTCTTACCCAGTCCCCCGGGTCCCTGCAGGATTTTTTGCCCCCTACCAGGTCCTCACAGGGCTTGGTCTTCCTACTTACTCCTGTTTTATTTGTTATAAAGTAAAAATCAGTTCATGGCTGATTTGTGCATTAAGAGACATTCAACGGTTAATCCTAAATATTTTTGTTCAGATAGGTTTTTGAAGAAATTATAAGGAAAAACAAACACCTACCATTTCATTACCTAAAGTGAGATCATTTTGGAGGGAGGGGTTAACTTACCAGATATTCAAAAATATCACTGGAATATTTCATTGACTATATCTTGCCGGCCTGGACTGAGGGATTAGGATTTTAGATCTTAAATTTTAAAAATTTTAAATTTTAGAATGTGTTTATTGTTTAGGGCTATTTGATTTAATCTCATTTTAATTTTTATACATTGTGTGTTGTTTATAGCGTTTTAATTGCCCTGTACACCGCCCCGAGTCCCTTCGGAGAGGGGCGGTATATAAATCCAAATAAATAAATAAATAAATAATTGGAATAATTTAGCAGAGTATCAGGCTTTGTGAACCTGGCTGGAAAGTTTTATTTCCATTTTGATTATGGGAACCGCTAGGTTGACATATTGACATATACTAGAATGTGTGTTTTGTTTCCAGGATTATAAGCAGCTAGGCATGTTTCAGCCCTGTTGAATCACATACTGGATTTTGATATTGAGGCCCATGAATATTTAACTTTATGGAAGAACTCTACTTTAAAATTTGGGAACAAAATTTATGTTGGAAATTGTGCGTGGAATCTTGATATGTTATGCTTAATACCAATAATTGGGATCAGAATTTACAGCGTTAAATAATGCAGTCATAACGCACAATGCCACATGACTGCATTACCTAGTGATGGCAACTCTAGCAAACCCCACTGTTAAGTGAGGACCTCCTTGTGACTTCTCGCCTGTTTCTAACAAAGTCAATGGGGAAGCCAACAGGAAGTTACAAGTCTTGAGTGGCTTGTAAGCAGGCCAGTGATTGGGTAAGTGGCTGCCACAATGCAAACTTGAGTGCACAGGAAGTGGCAGCTACAGGCACAGAACGGTGTGCTGATGGCCAAGCAGGGATGGCTGCTTACCGGTGCAGGAGAACATGCAAGTAGCTAGACAGCCAGGCAGCTGTACTCTATGTAGTGTCTGGGAGGGCTGCTATGGGCAAGTGTGTGCTACAGAGCACAGGCAGGGAGGTGCTGCTGGTGTAAGGAGTAAGAGAAATCCAGGTAGCCAGGAGCAGGTGGCAGGAGAAACTTAAGGAGTCACTGTGTCACTTATGGCAGCGGCCCCAACCTTTTGGGCACCAGGGACTGGTTCCATAGAGAGAGGATTTTCTGCGGACTGGAGGGGGCACGGTTTTGCATGCTGCCTGCATCCTGCGGATGGGGCTTTCCTTCTTTCCGCAGCCCAGTTGCTGGCATACTGCAGACCAGTGCTGGTCCCTGGACTGGGGGTTGGGGACCACTGACTTATGGGGTGCTATAGGGCTCAACGGTCTCACTTCATTTAACCTTTACATGAAACTGCTGGATCGGCGTATCAGTATGTAGATGATACCCGACAAAGGAACTCAATCCTAGGCCAACCAAATGATGCTGCTGAGGTCGTGTCCCACTGTCTGGAGATTGTGTGGATATGGATAGGAAGAAACAGGCTCAATCCAGACAAAACTAAATGGCTGCAGAATGTTTAACATGCAGAAAAATCAAATGTCCTCAGAAAAACAGCCATATACAGTAAATCACTGAGAAACCCTATATTATAATACTGTTTATGGTACTCTTAAAACCAGTATGACACAATATTCCTTGTATTTGGCTTTTTTCACTGATATTTCTATTGGGATTTGTGATCTATAAGGATCGAATAGCATCTCCCTTACAAGACCAGCTAGCTACGTTACTTTTTTATTTTTACTAAAATAATAAAATTATGGTCCAATTTTATTCTTTGAGATATTACTTAGAAAATTTGAAATTTCATATATTGTATTTAAGATGCACTAGATAGGACTTTCTTTGGACATTTATATCTATTTATCTATCTTCCTAAGTTTAAAAATATTCTTTAAGAGCTGTCCACAGAGACCAACAAAGTGTCAATTTCAGCCAGTTCTCCATAGCTTCCAATTATTTTGCATCAAGCTGCTTTCAGTATACCAAAGAGAACCCCCTAATGGCCAATTAAATCAGCATGAAAGCTTCTTTGCAGCAATGAGATAGTATGCAATTGACAAGTCGATCTCTAGCATCCAGATTCCACCTTTAAAATATTTTGGAGCAATCTTCTCCAATATAGTGCCTTACAGATATTTTAAATTACATTCCCAGAGTTGAGAGGCAGCATGGTCAACATCTTGTAGTTCTGGGAATTATTGCTCACTACATGAGACTACCAAATTGGACAAAATTATGTTACTGTATCAAAGCACTTTTTTTCTTTGCAGATGGAATACAAAGATTTATTCCACTTCGTGTCAAAATTCTTGATCTGAAGAAGTGAACATATGAGCCTATTATTTTTTAGATTGATCCATTTCATAGGCCTGATATAAGAATAAAATAATATCACTTGAATGAAGAGGAAAATTATTATTATTATATTAAAGCTAATGTTTCCTTGCTAGCATTCTGAAATAGTTACCAATGAAAAATATTCAGCTCTTTTTAAGGTAGCATTTTTTGCCACATTTTTCTTTCTTCAGTTTCATTTCTCCTTCAAATATTTATCGCTGCCTTCCCTAAAAGTATAGGTGGGCGAACCAAAACAGCTGATATTAATTAATGAGGTTCAAGACTTCAAAGTAACTCCTGATGTTCTCCTTGAAAGTGATGGAGATGTACTGAAGCGCATGTTGTGTAAAGTAAATTGGCTTTGTTCTACTTTAGCATGGCTTGGAACTTGCACATGAGCCATTAGTGAACTGTTCCAAAATCAGACTCTCGTTATGTTTTTGCTATCACAATTACACTCTTCCACTTCATTCTGGCAATAATAGACAATTTGATTTCTATGGATTGGCAGACACTTGTCATTTTTCTGCTTCATTTCTCTTATATCCCATTACATCTTCCTCCTTAGAACTTCCAAAATGTGGCATTTCAGAGTGAACCTGACGCCCAAAACTCATTAACCTTGTCTGCATCAGTGATCATGATGGATTGTATCTACGAAGGGAAAGGTGGTATGAGGAACTACAATGAAGCGGATGTTTCTCAGGAAGGAGAGGGCACATGGGGGGGGAATGTGACATAGTATAATGGAATAACAGAGTTGAAAGACACCTAGTCCAACCCCCTGGTCAAGCAGGAGACACAAAGATGGATCAGAGACAGAAAGAGATTTAGAATGGCGACTCTCTAGAATCTCTCAGTGTGTGTGTGTGTGTGTGTGTGTGTGTGTGTGTGCATTAGGGTGAGAGTAATACAGGTTTAGTCTGGAAAGATTCTGCCTAAATATGAGCAAATAAAGAATTGAATTTTGGCTGTGGACTTTTCTACGTCATTCTTGGGCTGGGTGGGACAGTGATTGAAATACATACTTGGATATGTTATATTAAAAGACTTTCTCATAATCCAGTTGAAACTATTTGATCACTGTCCCAAAGGTGCTTTTTTCAAGAGCAACTGGACTTTCTTGTTTTCCTTTGAAGATGTTTCGCTTCTCACCCAAGAATCTTTTTGGATGCTCATGACGACAAAATTAAATTATCTACTAAAGGGCAACCAAGATCTACAAAAAAGATGAGCCTCTTGATAATTCTGGACTTTAAACAGTATGTAAAATTCAGCCTGTTATGCACTTCTATTTTTATGTCTATTTTTTATTACATTAAACGACAGCAGGAAAATGAACAGGTGTTTCTGCAATAGGATTAGTTAAGAAAATAATATCAGCAACATGACTTGTGTTAAAAAAAAGAAAAGAAACCGTGTGCTGTAAGTTTATACAGTATTATTTTGTTCTACAAAATCAAAACAAGGAGCTTTCTGTTTCCTTAGGTATCATGACCATTATCTGCCAGATGAATCAAGATCAGTCAAGATGGTAAAATCTAGCCAGATGCAGAAAACTTCACAGTAAGCATCGAGAACTGCAGTTTCCCAGAGAATGTGGGGGAATAATATATAATGCCACTGCTTATCAAATGTGTTACTTTTGTGGCGAGGTGGGAATACCTTGATGGGAGAAGTATACAGTCTTAGGAAAATGTTATCGTTTCCAACACCAACACCAACACCAAAAAAAGGGCATTTTAGACCAAATGCAAATCTGTCTGAACCATAAGAACACTTCCATTACAGGAATACATTATACTTCAGTCCTATGCCCATGCAAAGATATTTATTTATATAGTGGATACGTTTAACTATACGTCTAAATTCCAGAACAGTTACAGGCTGTCTGAAGATGAGAAAGGCAGGGTTATTGGTTTTCAGGTCATGTTTTTCCCTGATCAGATAACTATTCCTGAATTACTTTTCTTTCAGTTAAAGATTCCAGGTGCATATTAAGTTATATAAGGTCATGAACAATGCTGTAGTGTCCTTACACTGGAAAATAAACGATTACATAATACCCTTAAATAAACCTGAAAATAAATGCTAAGTAACCCAATATCACTGCAGTGCTCAATGAGTTGTGCAACTTCAGTTATATTATCTCTGTGAGAGAGTTTGTACTAAAATATTTTGCAAAAATGAGCTTCAGGATTTGGCGGTTAGCACTCCCTGTGTAGAATTATATACAACACAAAATACAACTTTTCCCCCCATAAAGCATCGTCTGTTCTGTGCATGCATTTTTTATTTGTATTTATATTTGCTGCCTTGGGTTACAAATAACTCAAGGCAGAAAACATACCTGTTCTGACCACTTTCTGCAGGGGGACGATTGAGAGCATCCTGTCATACAGCATCACAGTCTGGTTTGGAAGCATCACTGAGGATTTGCTGAAAAGATCATTGGCAGTTCCTTCCCTCCCATCCAGGACATATCACAGAAGCATTGCTTGAACAGGACCCGTAGGATTATCTGGGACACTACTCATCCTCTTCACAACCTGTTTTCCTTGTTACCTTCCGGGAGGAGGCTTCGTGGTATCCGTAGCAGAACATCCAGATTCAGCCATAGTTTCATTCCATACGGCATTAACCTTGTAAACTCCCAAGCTTCCTCCTTATATACTCAAAATGGACAGTATTTAATATTTTATTGTTATGCATATGTAGGGGTGTGGGCCTATACATATGTTGTATATGTAGTATGCTTTAGATGTGTGTCATGTATGTGTTTCACTTTGGGAGCGGGCAACTAAATTTCATTTTTGATGTGTGCCATTGTGCGCACAGTAAAAAATGACAATAAAGATGATCTTATCTTATATCCAACACACTTTCCTCCTATTTGGGCTGAGAGTGACTGGCCTGGCCCAAAGTCACCCAGCTGGCTTTCATGGCTAAGGAAAGACATGAACTCCTGGTCTCCTGCTTTGTAGCCAGGTACCTTAACTGCTAGACTAAACTTTCCAAATGGCAGTGCTGTTTAATTTATGTTAATTTCAATGCCTGTCTGAAGAACTAATTTCTCAATTCTTACATTAGTAATTCAGTTCTTCAGGATGGGAAAATGATTTCTCAACCCAACTACTATTTAAAATATGTTTCACAAAACTATTTATTAAGGCAACATTCATAGATCGGAGATATGGCCTAAACCTTTAAAACAAGGATAGACAACTTTTAGGGGCTTAGTATGCATTTAGCATTTTGAAAGGATGGGTCACTAGATTCAAATACTGGCTTATTATGGTGGATGTGGCCATTCACAAAACACCCATTTACTAAAAGACAAACTAATCTTGCAAAGAAGTGCAGTTCAGTACATTTGTAGTAATTCTAGCAGCTGCTAGATGGACCCCTTAAGTTAGTACATTTAGCCCACTACCGGTCTTCTTTTTATGCTAATAAACAGTTTAACATTGAACCAGGAATTAAACTAGATACTAAGGAGATATAACTATACATGGCTTTATGCATGGCTCTATTTCAGAATAAGGCCATGATCTGAAATAAATCTTCTGCTTGTTTTATCCAGCAGTTTTCTGTCAATCTTCAAATCAACACAAAAGTCTATAAAACTTGTTTTACGCAACATTTCTTGATTTGGATCAAGCAGTAAGTCATGACTGACAGGTTTGGAACAAGTCTAGTTCAACAGCAGTTGGAATTTTGAAAAAAAATGTTTATACATGGGTTAATCACAGTTACCTTGTTCATATAAAATAGGAAAATATGATTACCTGAAGCCTTGAACTGAAAGATCCCCAAAAGACAGGAAAACATGAAGCAAAAATATAGTACCTCAATTAGCACATAGCTTAGATAGTTGGAAATATTAACTAAAATCTCCCTTCGCCAATTCTTTCAGGAAAAAATGTTGAGTATTATCCTGCTTAAGCTATGCTTTAGAACATCCTGGAAACAAGCACACAATTGTTGGCCACAATAGACCAATATGGTGAGGTAGCAGGCCTGATAATAAATAGAGAAAAGACTAAAGTTTTGACAAAGAACTTAACAGAAAAACAGAAAACGCAACTTGCAAGAAAAACAAATCTTCAAATAGTTAAAAAAGTTAAGTACTTGGGAATTTACTTAACAGCAAGATGTATAACAGTAAAAGAGGACAACTATACAAAATTATTAAAACAAATAAAACTGGACTTAGAAAAGTGGAAAAATCTCCAATTGTCAATAATGGGGAGAATAGCTACAATTAAAATGAATATCTTACCGAAAATACTTTTTTTATTTCAAACTATTCTGGTAAAATTAGAAAAAGCCTTCTTTGATGAACTGAATACCATAATATTGAAATTTATTTGGCAAGGGGAAAAAGCACGAATTAAAGTGAAATTACTACAGGACGTTAGAGAAAGGGGAGGATTTGGACTCCCAGACTGGAAGTTATATTACCAAGCAGCTATCTTAACGTGGATTAAAGAATGGATAACACTTAAGAGACAAAAGGTTACTATACCTAGAGGGGCATGACCTGCAGATTGGCTGGCATGCCTTTCTGTGGTATGATAAGAATAAAGCGCATAGATATTTCCAGAACCATGCTATAAGAAACTCACTTCTCTTAGAATGAGAAAAAATAAAAGAAAAAAATTATATTAAGATACCTGAATGGCTTTCAACAATGGAAGCCTTTGCTTACCCAAACTTAATTACGGTAACTATGATAAACTTGTAACATATAAAGACTTACTGGACAATGAAGGAAGATTGAAATCTAGACAAGACTTACAACAACAAGGTATTGACCTATCATGGTGGCCATACCTACAAATCCAATCAAGATACGAAAAAGACGTGAAAACGACGGGGCTCTATAAGAAACAGACAGAACTTGATCTTACATTGCTAAAAACAGATGAAAAGCTGATTAAAAAACTTTATAGATTACTGCTTAACTTAAAGATGGAGGAGGAACAAGTTGAAGAAACAATGATAATATGGGCAAAAAATGTTGGACATACTATAGAGCTTGAAGAATGGGAAAAGTTATGGGACAGAAATATTAGATTAACCAAAGCTGTACCATATAAAGAAAATTTGTATAAAATGTTTTATAGATGGCACATGACACCAGTGGGACTAGCCAAAATGTTTAAAAATACTTCAAATGTCTGTTGGAAATGTAATCAAAGACCAGGTACTTATTATCATATATGGTGGTCATGTCCTAAAGCAAAAAGGGTTTGGCTTAAGATACATCTATGGTTGGAGAAGATGATTAAAAAACAAATAGAATTTAAACCAGAATTGTTTCTGTTAGGAATGATAGGCCCCAACTATGACAAGGAGAGCGGATACTTAATGTTACATGTATTGACAGCAGCGAGAATTATGTATGCCCAATATTGGAAAAATGAAAAGTTAGCGACTGAAGAAGTATTAATCAAGAAAATATTGGATTGTGCAGATTAACTTTAGAGATTAAAGAGAAAGAACTTTCAGTTTACTATAGAACTTGGAACAAATTTTATCAGCGGCTAGATAAGCGAGTTAAGAGAGAAAGGAATGTGATATGCAATTTTGAATTTATGTAAGAAAAATACTATATATTGAAAACTTAGTATTGTTTATGATAATCTATTATACCTACAATTGTTACTATTAGGTTTACTACTTTTATTTATATATATTTACCCAGACAATATGCTGTTTGCCAAATATTGAATGTTATTGGGGGAAACCCCAACCCCATCCCCAACCTTTCCTGTACCCTATCCCAAATTCCTATCCCATTACCCCCCTTTTTAACCTTATAAAAACTAATAAAAAATTTTTCAAAAAAAAGAACCTCCTCACTCCATCCCACCACAAACTAAGATAGATTCCAGTTTCATGATTAGTTATCCTAATTGTAATTATTAGATTTTATCACACCTTTATTATTAGGGTGAGGAACATACATAATAGTCCTTCTTCCTCCTGTTTTCCCCACAACTATCACCCTGTCAAGTAGACTGCGCTGAGAGTGTGTAATCCAAAATCATCCAGTCAGTTTTCATACTTAAGGCAGGACTACAACTCGCAGTCTCCTGATTCCTTGACCAACATCTTAATCATAGCACCAAACTGGTTCTCACACAGAGATATAGAAGTAGAATTAAGACTCAGGCAAGTTGGAAAAAGCTTCTATTAAGGCACACAAAGCTATAGCCTCATAAATTTGTCTACAGATGACACCAGATGAAGTGAGGTTTATGTTGTTTCTGGAAGAATGAGCACAGTACAGAACAAGTTACATTTTCTGGCAAATCCAACACATTTAAAAATAACGATCTTGTTTGACACTCTTTATATTCTCAAATGACATATCAGCACTAATATCTTTGTTTAATATAATACACTTCCTCTAAGCATAGTTTTTTCCTATGTGGTTATTCTCAAAACCAGTCAAAATAATATCAACCTTTAAAAAAAAGGGTAATAATAAAAAGTGAACCCTGAACATTTCCCTCAGCATTTGAAACAAAAAGTCACCCTTGAGTTCTACTTAGAGTAAAGGCTGTTTGGGGTACCACTGATACTCTGTTTAACCCAATTTCCCTTAAAATGAACAAAACAGCTGAATTGCTTTACTATAACAACCTCTGACTAACACAAAACATCTGAAAGACCTATTCCATTTCCTGTGATTTTCTTGTTGTAGATCAGGCATGTCGAATCTTGTTGTAGGTTAGGCACATTGAGCCCACAGGCCACATGTCACCCTGGACAGCTAGTAATGCAGTTCCACAAGATTGTAAACTTTTAACATTATGTGATTTATATACATTAACTATATTATATATTTTATATGCAGCTGAAGACAATTCCTCTTCACTCAATGCAGTCCAGGCAAACCAAAGTGTTGAATAGCTATGCAGATCATTATGTGCATAGAAGATTTCTTTCTTAGAAGATTTCTTTCTTAGATTATGCACATAGGTACCAGTAAATCATTATTACAGGATACATAATTGGGTTGACACAAATACAGCCTCTCTACAGGATGGTGAATGTTCCAATCCTGTTTATATGAGGAAATAAATACATTGTGGTCCCCTAAAAAAGGACATTATCGGTAGTTTACAAACAGCATGACTCCAGTATAAAACAGTACAGGTAGTCCTTGACTTACAACCATTCATTTAGTGACTGTTCAAAGTTACAACAGCGTTAAATAAGGTAACTTACAACCTTTGCAACATCCATATTGTCACATGATCCAAATTTGGATGCTTGGCAACCTGCATGTATTTATGACGGTTGCAGTGTCCTGGGGTCATGTGATCACCTTTTCTGACTTCTGACAAGCAAAGTCAGTGGAGAAGCCAGATTCACCTAATAACTGTGTTAGTAAAAAAAAACTGCAGTGATTCACTTCACAACTATGGCAAGAAAGATCATCAAATGGGGTAAGATTCATTATCTTACTTAGCAATGAAAATTTGGGGGTCAGTTGTGGTGGTAAGTCGAGGACCACCTGCATAAGCACAGAAAGTACTAAATGAACCAGCAATTGCAAGATAGTAGAGATATTGTGTTTATCTTTGGAGTGTACCACTTCACATCAAATATTACAGCATCAGCTCCAGTTTTCCGGATATTTTGCACTATGAAAAATAGTGACCTGCTTTCAGCATACAACAGATGTTAGAACTTAATTGTAAGCAAGGATTCTTTCTTTTTTTCTCTTTTTTCCCCCCTGGATTCCAATACTATTACGCTTGCTGAACAGATCAGGCAGGGCCAGGATAAGAAGAAAGTGAACTGCCTTTCATAAAACATATGATCAAAGGATGTGTGTATTTATCAGTTATCTCTATAATATGCAGGGCTTATTTTTCTCATAGAACGCTCAGAACGGAGTTCTGGAACCTTTTTTGGATGGAACCTTGTAGGGTAGGTGCAGTGTATGCCTCCCAGCATACACAAAGGACAGCACAGCAGGAGGCTGATGGTGCAGATCAGCAGAGGGACTGGACAGCTCCGGGCGATGATTGCTCACTCAGGATAAGCCTAATGAGTTAAGCTGTTGACAGCCCCAGGCATGGTCAGCCTGGTGGGAAGCCAGGATCTACACCCATTGTCACCTGCACTGGCAGGAAGCCCAGGTTTGAACTGATTGGATGCCATCCACCTGGGCAGGTAGAAATAGACACCAGGCTTCCCTGTTTCCCCAGTTCGTTCTGTTCAGAATAAACTCATCTTTACCCCAGCTCTGTGTCCGTCTCTATGTGAAGCACGCGACTTTACAGTAGGCAAGGCGGGTTGTATGACATGTATGAGTTCCGGCACCTTTTTCTTTTACCAAAAAAGCACTGATAATATGAAAGGACTTGTCAAAAATTCATACAAGTACATTTCCCCCCCCCCTCTCTCTCTCTCTCCCCTCCCCTGTGTATGTGTGTGTGTGTGTGTTGTGTGCACAGAGCAGAGGGGTGGGGTCGTTAACCCAGGGACGCAGGTGTGCCGTTAAAAAAAACAACAAAACCAAGTTCTCAAATGCCAACCTGACAGCAACCCACCTGTCAGCTTGGTTTAAAGGCGACCCTTCCCCTCTAACCTGGCAAGCCAGCAGCACCTGTCGGATACCCGGAAGCTAGCTAGCCGCTCGCTCCACCACCAGCGAGGCATCCCGGGAGGAGGAAAGCGCTGCCAGGTCAGGCCTGCCTCTCCATCCGCACCTGGCCCCAGATCGGACAGGAGCCCACCGGCGGCGATGACCCGCTGGGGACGGGGAAGAGGGGCCGAAGCTACTCCCCCTAGGGCAGGGGTCGGCAACCTCGGCTCTTTGATGACTCGTGGACTTCAACTCCCAGAATTCCTGAGCCAGCATAGCTGGCTCAGGAATTCTGGGAGTTGAAGTCCACGAGTCATCAAAGAGCCGAGGTTGCCGACCCCTGCCATAGGGAAACACTCTCCCACACACACACACCCTCCATCCGCCGTTGCGGGTATCACTCGGGGCTGGAGGAGGGCTTGACGCACGTCAGCACGCGCGACTCCCGGTTACCCCCTGCTCTTGCTTCCCTCTCCCCTCCGGCAAACTCAGCCGACCCCTTCCCTCCCTTTCGCCCCCCCCCCCGAGCGGCTTACCTCCTCGCCGCCGCCGCCGCCGCCCGATCCCCCGATTCCATTTCTGACACTCGCCATATTTCCCCCCGCCAGGGATTGTCCGCGCACAATCCGGGTGGAACGCAGCGGCTTTCCGAGGAGCGGCTCGCTTCCCGCGCTCTTAACCAGCGTCGGCGGACCGGCTTTCCTCCTCGACTGAAGCCACTCACTCACCCGCCGGCTCCCGGCGGCGTTCTAGCCGTCAAAGGGCGAGCCTTCTCATCTGCATATCTGGACCCGCCCCCCCGCCGCCGCCGCCGCCCCGCCCCTCCTCTCCCCCACCCCCCCCCCAAAAAAGCCTCTCATCTCTTTCCTGGCGGCTCTCGGGGCGGTGACGGCTCGCGCTCCTGTCGCGCGAGCGGAGCGCGCGGCTGTTTCTTTTTGCAAAAAAAAAAAAAAGAAAGAAAGAAAAAAAAAGCGCTCCGCGACTTGAAGGTTGCTGCACCCGTGGCGGAAGCGCTGTGAGGGGCGGGGGAGTTGTGGTTTGCGCAACCCCTTTGAGCGCTTTCGGGGCGGGGGGGGGGAATGGAGGGACGGCCGCCCGAGGTGCTGTTTCGTTGGATCGTCTCCTTCAAAGGATTTGGGGGGGGGGGGGAAACCAAAACCCCCCTCCACTGGGCGCTAAGCGCGGGTCTAAGCGTCTCTGAGTTCTAAGCTACCGGGTACTCCTCGACTTACGACCGCTTTTGAGCGCTCTCTCTCTCTCTCTCTCTCTCTCTCTCTCAGGTGTTAAAAGGAGTTCTGCTCCTCTTTGCGACGACCTCGAGTTCTAAGCTACCGGGTACTCCTCGACTTACGACCGCTTTTGAGCGCGCTCTCTCTCTCTCTCTCTCTCTCTCTCTCTCTCTCTCTCTCTCTCTCTCTCTCTCTCTCTCTCTCTCTCTCAGGTGTTAAAAGGAGTTCTGCTCCTCTTTGCGACGACCTCGAGTTCTAAGCTACCGGGTACTCCTCGACTTACGACCGCTTTTGAGCGCTCTCTCTCTCTCTCTCTCTCTCTCTCTCTCTCTCTCTCTCTCTCAGGTGTTAAAAGGAGTTCTGCTCCTCTTTGCGACGACCTCGAGTTCTAAGCTACCGGGTACTCCTCGACTTACGACCGCTTTTGAGCGCTCTCTCTCTCTCTCTCTCTCTCTCTCTCTCTCTCTCTCTCTCTCTCTCTCTCTCTCAGGTGTTAAAAGGAGTTCTGCTCCTCTTTACGACGACCTCGAGTTCTAAGCTACCGGGTACTCCTCGACTTACGACCGCTTTTGAGCGCTCTCTCTCTCTCTCTCTCTCTCTCTCTCTCTCTCTCTCTCTCTCTCTCTCTCTGGCAGGTGTTAAAAGGAGTTCTGCTCCTCTTTGCGACGACCTCGAGTTCTAAGCTACCGGGTACTCCTCGACTTACGACCGCTTTTGAGCGCTCTCTCTCTCTCTCTCTCTCTCTCTCTCTCTCTCTCTCTCTCTCTCTCTCTCTCTCAGGTGTTAAAAGGAGTTCTGCTCCTCTTTGCGACGACCTCGAGTTCTAAGCTACCGGGTACTCCTCGACTTACGACCGCTTTTGAGCGCTCTCTCTCTCTCTCTCTCTCTCTCTCTCTCTGGCAGGTGTTAAAAGGAGTTCTGCTCCTCTTTGCGACGACCTCGAGTTCTAAGCTACCGGGTACTCCTCGACTTACGACCACTTTTGAGCGCTCTCTCTCTCTCTCTCTCTCTCTCTCTCTCTCTCTCTCTCTCTCTCTCTCTCTCTCTCAGGTGTTAAAAGGAGTTCTGCTCCTCTTTGCGACGACCTCGAGTTCTAAGCTACCGGGTACTCCTCGACTTACGACCGCTTTTGAGCGCTCTCTCTCTCTCTCTCTCTCTCTCTCTCTCTCTCTCTGGCAGGTGTTAAAAGGAGTTCTGCTCCTCTTTGCGACGACCTCGAGTTCTAAGCTACCGGGTACTCCTCGACTTACGACCGCTTTTGAGCGCTCTCTCTCTCTCTCTCTCTCTCTCTCTCTCTCTCGCAGGTGTTAAAAGGAGTTCTGCTCCTCTTTGCGACGACCTCAAGTTCTAAGCTACCGGGTACTCCTCGACTTACGACCGCTTTTGAGCTCTCTCTCTCTCTCTCTCTCTCTCTCTCTCTCTCTCTCTCTCTCTCTGGCAGGTGTTAAAAGGAGTTCTGCTCCTCTTTGCGACGACCTCGAGTTCTAAGCTACCGGGTAGTCCTCGACTTACGACCGCTTTTGAGCGCTCTCTCTCTCTCTCTCTCTCTCTCTCTGAGGCAGGTGTTAAAAGGAGTTCTGCCCCTCTTTGCGACCTTTTTCTTTTTTTTTAACCGCAGTTGCTAAGGTTGACAAAGGGAATCTGCTTCCCTCACTGACTTTGCTTCTCAGAGGCTGGCTAGGAAGGTTACAAATGGAGATGACATGACCCTAGGTCAGGGGTCTTCAAACTTGGCCCTTTCATGACTTAAGGACTTCAACTCCCAGAATTCCTCAGCCAGGCACGCTGGCTGAGGAATTCCGGGAGTTGAAGTCCACAAGTCATAAAAGGGCCAAGTTTGAAGACCCTTGCCCTAGGTAACAGGGGAAGGTAACCTTGGCTCTTTTATGACTCGGAGACTTCAACTCCCAGAATTCCTGAGCCAGCCATGCTGAGGGAAAAGTGAGAGGTTTCCATGCTGAGCCATGCTGGCTCAGGAATTCTGGGAGTTGAAGTTGGATACCAACTCTTTTATGAGCCAAGGTTGCCTACCCCTGCCCTAGGACAGGACAGCTGTCATACAGTTGCCAAGCACCCAAAGTTTAATCACATGACCTGCAGTGGTTGTTTTAAGTGTGAAAACTGGTCATTTGTTACTTTTTTTCAGCGCTGTTGGGACTTTGAGTCATCACTAAATGAGTGGTTGTAAATTAAGGAACTACCTGTAGTTTATTATGTAATTTATGACATAATAAATTATAAATTAGAAGGGACGCGGTGGCTCAGTGGGTTAGGACGCTGAACTTGTCGACCGGAAGGTCGGCAGTTTGGTGGGTTGAATCCCGAGTGCCGCGTAGCAGAGTGAGCGCCTGTTACTCGTCCCAGCTTCTGCCAACCTAGCAGTTCGAAAGCACGTCAAAATGCAAGTAGAAAAATAGGGACCACTACGGTGGGAAGGTAACAGCGTTCCGTGCGCCTTTGGCGTCTAGTCATGCCGGCCACATGACCACGGAGAAGTCCTTGGACAAGTGCTGGCTCTTCGGCTATGAAACGGAGATGAGCACCGGCCCCTAGAGTTGGAAACGACTAGCACGCATGTGCGGGGGAACCTTTACCTTTACTTTACTAAATTATAAATTACATAATAATTTATGTAAAATATAATGTATAATAATAAATAATAAATTATGTAATTTATTCACTACAGCAGGAGCATCCCCAGTTGCCAGTGTATTTCTGAATCTACTTCAACGTGTGGATTGTTACCTTTATAACTTCACATGGCTCAGGGCCTGGACATCTAAGACCATCATCTGAAACAATCTCTTCTTACTGGCAGAGCACCTCCTAGAGTCCCCACCTGCCAAAGGTGTGCCGAGAGGGGGGCTAAAGAGAGAGATTCTGAGTGGCAGTTCCCCTTTTATGGAGCAGCTTCACCCCAAGGATGACCCAGAGCACAGCCCCTATTGTCATGGCCCACCAGAGGCTAATAAACACTTGTTTTTCTCAGAAGACCTTTGGGGACTGACTGTAGAGCTACAGATGTATGTATGTGTATACCAGTAGTCCTCACTCAGCAACGACAATTGGGATCGCCAATTCCATTGCTAAGTGCCATGGGTGTTAAGTGAGACATTACTTACCTGCAATTTGCAGTGTTACTGCTGGCTTCTCCATTGACTTTGCTTGTTGAAAGTTGGCTGTGAAATGCACAAACGGAGATCATGTGACTGCAGGAAGCTGCAAAGTTCATAAACAGCCATTGGTTTCAAAATTCCCAAATCTCAGTCATGGGTCAGTCATAAATGTGAGGAACGTTCATAAGATTACTTTTTTAGTGCCGTCCTAACTTTAAACAGTTGCTAAACATGGCAGCTGTTAACCAAGGACTACCTGTATAGACATACATGCAGTATGTATTTATCTACATCAATATATTTTATTAGATATTACTTGTTATATTTTTGTTAATATTTTAAATGTATATATATTATTGCTATTTTAATATTTGTAAATCACCCAGGATTGCTGCAGACAGAAGCAGTAAATGAATAGGTTGTATACACCCAAATAAAATGAACTACACTGTGGCTTAGTGTAATGGGAGAACAAGCTTGCACCCAACCAGATTAGTTTTAAATGAAAATCAAATATTCATATTTGAAAATAGTAGTACCATGCCTTCAATTAAACTTATTTCCATATCTGGATTGAACAATATAAGAAATTATGGAAAATGTTCATTGTATTTCTGGTTTGATCTTTCATTTCCCCTCCCCACCGACGAGCAGACTCAATTTTTAGTATCCACAATTTGTAAAAAAAATATATTGTAGAAGGCCACCCATGCTACAAGCCCTACATCTCGCTGATTCAAAGTGTTGTCTTTGTAATATTTCCTATTGTATTACGCTTCTTGAATCCGCAGCAACACTAATTTTTAGCATAGCTATGACACAAAAGCATTTATTCCTTATCTCCATTGTGCACATATTAACCATAATTGGTTCCATAACTGCATTAACTAATTTCAAGTTCAGTATGTCTGTTGTCTCATCTACTTAGTAACACTTCATCAAAAAAAAAAATCCAAAAAACTTTGTTGTAGACATCACTTAATGAAAACAGTTAACCTTGACAGCTCTGTTAACAGGATGTTATTAGTATATGGCTTCTATTTTGATGTTCGGGTTGTAGTAGAAAATAATTTCCAGTAAGCTCCATATATATTTTAAACTGGTATATGTGAATTATTTACTAAAGAGGACAAAATAAACAGCAAGAAAAAGATGCTTATCCTAGTTCATTACCTTCCATAAAAATCAAGAAGCTTTGATTAGAAAGAAGGTTTAGGATTAGAAAGGCAGTTTACAACAAATTACAAACGTCCCATTTTGGCTGTAATATTTATTGATGGTTTAATTGTCCTTCATATAAGATTTGCACTATTTCAAGGAAATGTATATTTGAAAAAAGAGCTAAATTTCTCTCAAGCAAAAATGTGGACAATTGTCAAGCAGCATTTACAGTAGTGGCCAAAATTGTGGAAACTTTTTGGGAAAAGTCGCGATGAGTCGGACACGACTTCGCAGCTAACAACAACAACAACACCACTTGTTTTTGGAGTAGTACCATAAAAGTATATATCAATGGAAAGATAATTTAATCAAGAATGTACTGCAACAAAGTGTGTTCAATTATCTGTATTCTATGAAAAGTTATAGCCAAATAACCAGAAAAAGGAAGCACACCTTGCTTAGGTTGATATCAGGTAGCTTTCCTTCATCTGGTTGTAGCCAATGAGCATGAATGTTTAGAGAGCCAATCAGGTGTCATCTTGTTCTGGCAATGAGCCAATCAGATCGCAGTAGGATTCAGTTATTGATGTCATGTGTTATGTGATCGCTATCAAGTTGGTTGGATTTTTTTGTGTTCTTTCATTTAGTGAGCTTGTAAAACATAATAAAATTAAAATAATGGTGCAAAGAGTTGACTGGTTGCCCAGAAAGCGATGCAAAATAGTATTATTAAGTGAAAAAGGCTACAGTTATAAAGAAATTAGAAGAAAAATTGGTGGAAACTTAACCAAAGATGGCATTTCTAAGTTTTTGAAGAGGTATAAGGAGATTCAGTCACTACAAAACCACACTGGTAAAGGCAGGAAAAGGTGCACAACAGCAAGTGATGTAGAAGAATTAAGAGACTGTGCCTATGTGACAAAGGAAAATCATCCGGGTGTATACAAGATGAAGTGGCGCAATGCAATGTGAAATTGAGAGCAAGGACTGTTCAGCGCAGATTGCAGTAATTTGGCCTAAAATCTAGAATTCCACGAAAAAAGCCACTTTTATCTCTCAAAGGTTGAAAAGACTAAACTGGGCTAAAACCCATGTTACCTGGACAGAGGAACAATGGGACAGTGTTATTTAGAGTGATTGAGACCAAGATCTCCCTGTTTGGTAGTGATGGCATAATATACGTAAGGAGAAGAATCGGAGAAGATTTGCATCCTGATTGCATTACATGTACCGTGAAACACCCAGTCAGTGTTATGATCTGGGGTTGTATGACATCAAAAGGTGTGGGCAGAATTTGTGTGATCAATGGGAATGTAAATGGTCAAAAATGCATTAATGAAATACTTGAGCCCAAACTGAAGCCTTCCGCATATCATCTTTTCCAAGACAATGAATCATTTATATTTCAATAGGATTCAGCTCCACGTCAAGATAATCATATTCCACTGCTGAGATGGCCTGGGAATAGTCCAGACCTTAATCCAACTGAAAATCAATGGAGCCGACTAAAGAAACTTGTTAGTCAGAAGCGACCCAGCAATAAAACCCAATTAATAGTAGCAATCATTCGAGCTTGGTTTCATATTATAACAGCTGCAGAACTAAAGGACTTGGCTCACTCCGTGGGAAGACGTTGTAAGGCCGTAATTCATGCTAAAGGTTACCCAACTAAGTATTAACTGACATGGTGATAATTTTTGTATATCTCGTTTTTTCTATGGTGATAATTTTTGTATATCTCGTTTTTTCTATGGTGATAATTTTTGTATATCTCGTTTTTTCTATGTGTTTCACTTTTCTTCTTTATAACTGCTATTCTAATAGCAAATCCTTCATAAAGTTATTGCATTACATTATTGATTAAATTATCTTTCCGTTGATATATAATTTTATGGTACTACTCCAAAAGAAAGTGGTGTTATTAGCCATCAAACCTCAAATGTACACTTACAAAAAAGGTTTCCACAATTTTGACCACTGTAGAAATTGCATTAATTTGCTCTGGATCCAGAAATGAACAGCTAGAACCTATGAGAACTTCTTGTTTTCGCTACAGGTTTATTTCTTTCAGTCCTTCATATCTGCAGTAATGAAGGGGTATTAAAGACTTTTCGTACAGGAATGTTGCAAGGTGTTTAAGCTAATGTTAAATAGTATGAACATTGGACCAATAACTATATATATATTATTGTTATTCAAAAGAAGGTTAAAATAAGACGTTGCAACAATTAATTTTTCTAACAACATACTCAAGAAAATTATGGTAGCCAATTTGCAGAGGTGGAAAAGTACATGTTGTACTCAGGTTATTGTTCATGATGAAATTGTCCACATTAATTGTTCCCCCCCTCCCATTATCAAATTACAACATTTAAGCTGCCATGAAAAAATGTTCCTTAAAAAAGGGTTGCCTCTCTGATTAGAGACCTTCATCGGGATTTAGAAGGACTGCGTCCTTCCTGATCCTATTTGAATTCTTGGCAATGATCAATACCATTGACATGGTTGTCTTCTGGAATAACTTTGTAGGCTGGAGAACGAAGTGACTATGTTGCAGAGATTCCCCTTCCTAGGTAAACAATGTCAGTTAGAGAACCTGAGGGAATAATGCTCAGGTTGGGCAAGACATCACCAGTATGATACTTCACCACCTCAGGCTGGATAGGATACAAAGACTATGAGAACCTGGTTCATCAAACAAGTAAGATGGAATTACTGGCTCTGTCTTGGCTCGAGTCTAAGTACCTGGTTGGGTTATCTTTCCCTAAAGGAGCAATGGGGCTCTCTCTAGACAATGGGGCTCCCTCCAGAGTTATGGATCCTATTGGAGCAGTGAATACAGTGGCCAGAGACCCCTTTTTTGATACATTTATTTAGCCACCCATCTCACATACACAACTCTGAACAGCGTACAGAATTAAAAGGAAGCAAAACAATGCAACAAAAAACCCAACTAAATCATTAAAAACCCTAAACTATTTAAAAAAAAAAACAATCTGCAGGAGTGCGCAATTTTTTTTCTAGAAATACAGCATCTTTGTAGGCTCCACACCTACCTTACTGAATTCCTAGCCAGATGGCAAAGCCCCGTTTTCAGGTCCTTCTGGAAAGCCAGCAAGGTTGGGGGCCAATGTGACATTAAGATATTCCAAAGGGCAGGTGCCACAGTAGAGAAGACACTCCCCCTGGGTCGGGTTAGGTGACATTTCTTCATAAACAGGACTTTCATTAAGACTTTGTCCAGTTTTAGCTGGTGTGCCCAACTGCTTGGATCAATAATCTCTGACTGCAGTGCTTGCCACGTCATGCTTAAGCTACCGCAATACATGAGTCTGGCCTTGAAAATAATTCAGAAGCAGCATCCCTTAGCTGTGTACACTGACTAGCACATATGTTGCACTTGCTGTGCAGGTTGGCCATTGTTTCCTGCCCCAATTCAAACCACGGGTTATCACCTTTAAAGCCCTACATGGCAGAGCTCCTGCTATCTACTGGACAGTATTTCCCGCCAAGATTTGACCTGCTATCTGCCTTTTTCTATGGAGGTATATTGAGGGGAAGATTGGAATGGGGTCCTGACAACATGACTACTCTGCATCTATCCCTGTGCTGTGAACACTTTGGGTTTCAAAGTACAGAGGACTGGGATGTCCTCATAGTTCAAAAGCTTATTAAAACCTACTTGTCCCATTGAACGTATGAGATCTGGTGGTCCATGGGCTCCTTTTTCAATAGAAACTTAATACTGATTTGACTGAATGTATCATCTCTGGTTTTTGCTCTGTTTGGGGTTTTTTTTTGCATATAGCCTTGAATCTGCAGAAGTAGGCAGTATATAAGACTAATACATAAATTAATGCATTTTTTTAAAATCAGAAGACTCTATTAAGAACTTACCCTGTTGCAAGCCACCTTGTGACTTTTGAATTTAAATTGAAATGTAATGGTAAAATCCTTAAATAAAGTGATTTGGAAACAACAGCTGTTCCTTTCAGATATTATAAAATTTACACAAAGTATAAGACCTTTGCTCATGGATCTACCTATGTGATCATTGGGAGTCAACAACTTGATGGCACATAACGATACCCTTGCAATTAAAGGCATAGAAAACAATCCATGTAGAAAGTATTCTGTGTACAGGACATCTAGTTTTAGGTAGCAGATTGTCACGGTGGTCACATTTCTAAAAAAAATTTGGGACGGGAGCTTTCATTTGTGCACAATAAAAAAAATCAAGTTGTTTTCTTCTGAGCTGAGACGGTTGTCGATAAGAATATAAAACGAAAGCCAGGGACATTAGCGACTGGCATAAGGTAGGAGAGGAGAGGCAGGCACTGGAAAAGCAGGGAAGATTAGTGAGATATGACACAATAAAATATGACAACAGCAGTGGCAACAGTAGCTGCTGGAAAGCTGGAAGGGGCGGATGAAGTAACTGCTGCTTTGTGGAATTTTGCAATAGTAGTTGAGAGAGGGAGAGCGGAGGACAGGAGGGATTATGGAGTGTTGGTATATACAGTGATGATGTTGGGAAATTGCTCTATGGTGGAAGTACATTAAGCTGGGATATCTGCAGTTGTTGCTGAGAGGAAGTGGGAAAAGTGAAGGTGCTGGGAAGATGGACAGGACACTGGGAGATGCTACACTGGAGACGAAGAGAAGACAGGAGACAGACACAGACTTTGCACTACTTGCCCCACCTGGATTTTGTTTTACCTGAAACAACATTACCTCTTCATACTCATAAACTATACTTGCATAAACTTCTTAATTTACGGATTACTAAAAAATCTGCCCAACATGCAATGCCACAAATCGGCCAGTCCCATTTTAGTCTGATGTGAGATGCAAACTCACCTTCAGAGATTTTATATCTGCAGAGAGCTTCCTCCATTGTCCATCTGGTGCCATCGCTCCAACAGGCCGCGATAAGTCATATGAGGACCCAGATTGTTGGGGGCAATTAAGCTGACTTTGTAATAATGCCGCTTGGGGTGTGTGTGTGTGAAAGCCCTAATAAGCAGGCATATACATAGAATGAAGGCTACTGCTAAGCTTGTAAGCCGCCCTGAGTCTTCGGAGAAGGGCGGGATATAAATGGAATTGAAATAAAAATAAATAAATAAAAAATATACCTCATATCGGTCTTTATTTCCGTTCCGCAGAGATTCCACTCTCAGGATAGGTCCCAAGAGAGCTTCCCAAAGATGATTTAAGCAGGCAATTTCCCTAACTTTCAATAAGATGAACTGACTGCCAGCTAAAAATATAACCCACTGCATTATTGGCATGTGCAAATAGCATGCCAAGATGACAAGTGTCCTGTTAACTAGATCTCTGGCACCCTTTCCCCATCTCGCTCTTTAAACAGGAGTGGCCTTGACTAGAGCTATGCATGTTGTTCATACCGGACGCAGCTATCATTTTTTGGCTAGCTAGCGCTAATTGGAATTTAAAATCAAAGTCTTGTTAAGAGGTTGACTTACGGCACTCCTCAAGTGAGTGGTGCGGACCACTCACATGTGGCCCAGGACTGCAGTTTTACTTTTTCAAAATGTTTTATTTATTTATTTAGTTACATTTATATACCGCCCTATTCCCTGAGGACTCAGGGCGGTTTACAGGGAATTAAAAAATCCACCATACAAAAGTTAAAAAACCAAATTAAAAAATATTAAATTGACCCTGTATACTTAAAACCCCAGTTAAAAATTTCTCCTCAGCCTGGGCCTGAGAGCTCAAAGAGCCAGGTCTTCAGGCCCCGGCGGAATGATCGGAGGTCGGGGGCAGTCCTCAGCTCCACCGGCAGCTGGTTCCAGAGGGCAGGCGCCCCCACTGAGAAGGCCCTATCCCTGGGTGTCACCCGCCGGCAATCTCTCACCGGCGGCACCCTGAGCAGACCCTCCCTGTGGGAGCGCACTGGGCGAAGGGCGTTTGATGCCGGCAGCAGGTGTTCCCTCAAATAGCCCGGACCCAGGCCATGTAGGGCTTTATAGGTAATAACCAGCACCTTGAATTTCACCCGGAGGGCAACCGGAAGCCAATGCAGCTCACGGAGTAGAGGTGTTACATGGGAGTATCGGGAGACCCCCATTACAACTCGCGCGGCCGCATTCTGCACCAGTTGAAGCCTCCGAGTGGTCTTCAAGGGCAGCCCCATGTAGAGAGCGTTACAGTAGTCCAGTTTTAGTCCCTGGGAACTGCTTTGCCAATGGTGCAATGATGGTATTGGGGTCAATCAGCTTAGTCCATTTTCTTTGGATTGAGTTTAAACAGAAAAATAAAACAACCCAGCGATTTAAATATATGTAACTCAGTCTGCCTCTTATCTTTCCCTACACATGAGTGGGGGTGCACTGCCAGTTTTTTTAAACACACCCATGAAGCCATCCATTATGCCCCCTCCCAAAAAAATCCTAGAGCAGGGGTGTCAAACTGCTGGCCCACAGGCCAGATGCGTCGTGGTGAAACCGCGCCCACCCCGTTGCCAGCAATGGGGGAAAAAAGTCACGATATGTCACGACACGTCACGTGATGTTGCGAGTTTGACACCCCTGACCTAGAAGGAAGAAACTGTGGAAATGCCATGAGAGCCACAAAATGGATATTAGAATAGAACAGAATAATGGAGTTGGAAGGGATCTTGGAGGTCTTCTAGTCCAACCCCCTGCTCAGGCAGGAGATTCTATACCATTTCAGACAAATGGTTGCCCAATCTCTTCTTAAAAACTTCCAGTGTTATAGAGTATTCACAACTTCTGGAGGCAAATTGTTCCACTGATTAATTATTGTAACTGTCAGGAAGTTTCTCCTTAGTTCTAGGTTGCTTCTCTTCTTGATTAGTTTCCATCCATTGCTTCTTGTCCTGCTTTCAGGTGCTTTGGAGAATAGCTTGAGTCCCTCTTCATTGTGGCAACCTCTTAATATTGATGAAGCCCCTGACCTAGCATGACATCTGAAGATGTTCCTAATCCAACTGCAGGTTCATGGAGATCACTGGGCAGTATTAAGCACCCAAGCCAAGCAAACATTTGGCAAACTATCAAGCTGCAACACTGATAATTTATCCTTGAAATAAGATTTGAGATAAGTTTCTACTCTTTTTTGAAAATTCAGCAGAAGTAAAAGGTTAAAGATTAATACAGGGAGAACAGTAAACGCTATAATAATTGCAGTCAGGTAGGCTGGACACACCTTCCAAATTATCAAGCAAGCCTGTACCTCTCCAGGCCAACCCTGAATTTCACACTTTGAAATCTGAGGTGTCACTTACCAACTCAGCGTTTTAAAAATATTTTCTTTTGTGAGGTGCTTGGTGCTCTCTGAGCTTGCCTGTTTTCTTGCAGACGTTTCATTGCTAGTGATGATGTTACCTAGTTTGGGTAATGTAGTGTATGCTGTAGTGTATTCACCTGGGCAGGTATAAGAAACGCCAGGCAAACCCCTTTGCCCCCAGCTTCATTCCTGAACCAAAATAAAGAAGTACTACCCAGCTCAAGTGTTCGTCTCTCCACGCGACATTGCAGGTAATGAAACTTCTGCAAGAAAACAAGCAGGCTCAGAGAGCACCAAGGACCCCTCGTGTCAACCCTGAGCTACAAATATTCTCCTTTATTGATTTTTCACTTGTGTTTTTATTCTTCAGTTTTCATGGCCACCCACTTGCCATATGGAGGGCCATCGTAGGGTTATAAAACAGTAAACCCACAGAAATTTTAAAAAAACCCACCACACCAGAAGCAACTCATATTCAAAACATTAAAAAGGGCCCATACCATATAACAGCCTAGGGTTCTGCTGCTTAGTACCTGATAAATTGTAGGTTAAAATGCAACAAAAGTAGAGAGTACAAGCAAAACGTAATCTTTAGACACAACAGCAGATATTTGCAGCCAAACTGGTTCCCGCAACAACACCTTAACCTAGGGTTAATTTATCCGTAGTTCACTTAACCAAAGTGCTGGTGTTCTTTTCACCCATTAAACCAAAAAACTAGCCAAACAAGCTTGCTTCACTGAGTATATTAGGCTCACCCTGCGGTGGGCGTGTTTGCAATTTGAAATGTGCCTGACAGTATTTTGATGTTAGTGTACGGTGCAAATGTAGTGAGAAAATGTTACCCCTGTTTCAGAAGAGACATACTCAATAGCTTGGATGCAACGGTTGACTTTCGCAGGACACCTAAAGATGCTGTATGAGAAAAGAAATTGTATCCCTGAAATTCAAATTGAGAAAATACTTTCCACAAATTCAGCAAAAGGTTGAAAGGTTAAAGATCCCTTGCTGCTCTTAACCACACCTCCGCACTAGGTAGAGGAGAGGCAGTTGGGTGTAGTGATTAAGACATCAGGCTAAAAACTGAGAGATTGAGTTGTAGTCCTGCCTTAGGCACAAAGCCAGCTGGGTAATCTTGTCCAGTGACTCTTCTAGCCCTAGGAAACAAGCAGTGAAACACTTCTAGCAAGAGCTAGGAAAATTGCAGGGACTTGTTCAGGCAGTCGCCAGGAGTCAAAAACTGACTTGAAGGTACTTGCATGTATGTGTACACATACACCCACCGCAACACATCATACGAGGTAAGGAACAGAGTAGCCTCTTTCTTACCTCAAGAAGATAGAAGGATAACACAGTTAACCTGGATGCCAGCCACGTAGGACTTTCACGTTGGATTCATTCAATCTGTTGGGCTAACATATGATTAGTACTTGGTAGTACCCACCCACCCCCAAAAAACGATCTGTTCATTGAGGAAAGCATAGCTAACATAACCAGAAGTAAGGGTCTTGTGCAAACATAACCTAAAAATAACAACCAGAACTTTGAATTGTTCCTGGAAAGGTGCTGCAAAATGAACACTTCTTCCATAATCCTGAACTGAAGCTCCTCTGACTTACCTAAGTTAAGGCTCAATTTAACAGCACTCCCCTCAGAACATTTCTGCCTGCAGATGCAAATTCGGAATATTGACAGTTTACAAGATGTGCTTGATATGGATGGAGCCATCTTTTATTTATGGCTTATTCAGAAAGGCCTATTTAGACAAATACAGCTTAAGGTGCTGCAACAACTCAGAGCTACGCAGAGTATACAGGATGCACATCAGCCTGCTACTACAGTTTAGTATGGTTACTTCACATGGACGACATGTGCTGCATCCAAAAAATACCTCATCGTTTCTTCTGTTGTTATTCTGGATTATGACAGAATAATGTTCTACATTAATGTTCTACATTAAAACATTATTAAAAAAGATAAAGATACTTTTAAGTTGGATTCGACTGCTCATCACTACATGCATGTAGTTTTCCTGGCAGAAAGAAATTGGATGCCACATCATTTTTAGGCCCATTTTATATCTATTTTCCTACTCTACCTAACAGAATTCCCACGTGATTCCTCATTCATATATTAATCAAATCCAGCCCTGCTCAGCTCTGGAAAATGGCCAAGGCTTGCCATTTGCTGAAGCTTTTATATAAAACAGGAAATCATCACTTAACGATTATTTTGTGACAGTTTAAAATTACAATGACATTGAGAAGTAACTTTAAAACCATTGCAGCATCTCTGCAGTCACATGATTGAAATTCCGGCACTTTGCAATGGGTCGGGGGAATTTATGATTATTGCACTGTTCTAAAGTCACGTGATCACAACTTACATGCTTCTGTTGTAAGAAAAGTCTTGGTTCAGTCCAAGCTGGGAATAAACATGGCGACTGCTTTAGGAAGGTTGTAATTTATTGAAGAGGAGAGCCAGACAGAAAAATGGCTCTGGCAGAAAAAGGAGAAAAAAGAGGGCTGAGCACATGTAGGGAGTGGGTTTTTATACTCTCTGGAGCCTTTTGTTTGGAGCCGTTTCCTGTTCCTGTTTTGAGGCTTTGTGTTTCCTGTGTCATGTATTTTGACCTGTGTCCCTTTGGCACCTGTCAGTTAATCCTATTATGTCCTGTCTTAGAGTTTGGGTGGGGTATGTAGATTTTAGGTGTCTTTGTCTTTTTAATCTCCCAGCTGGGGGCCTGCAACCTTCCTGGATTTACATCTGCATTTGTATGTATTTGCATGCTTTCCTGCCTCTTTAAGATCCTTTGAGGAAATATATTTTTCTGCCCTTTAAATATTTCCTTCTCTGGGGGGCTGACTTCCCACACTTCCCAGCCTGCTTTCCAACAAGCAGAGTTAATAGAATAGAAAGTCATGGTCACATGATGTTTCACTTAACGACTGTGGTGATTACTTTAATGATTGGGGAAGTGAAGTTGTAAGCTTGTCACTGTCACGTGATGTTTCACATAATGACTGTGTTGCCTAGGACAGAGTTGCTGGTCCCAATTGTAGTTGCTAAGCAAGGACTATCTGTATACCTATGCCATATAATATAAACAAAATAATGACAGATTTTACCATATCAAGTTTTTGGGTGCTTCATGCTCTCATTGGACCTTATATCCTCTAGCTCATAAATCACTCTTATATATCATTGTATTCTTATGGTTCTTTTTTCATTGTTTATTTTATTCTACTATTTTACTCCTGTTTTGTTTACACTCCTTTCATTTCCTCCTTTTTATTGTTGTAAGCCGCCTAGAGTAGGTCCTTAGTGAGAGGTAAATAAATATGCTGCTGTTCTTTCTGTTTCTCGTGCGGGTGCAACAAAGCATCCACGCGTTAGCGCTACACTGCTAGGTTGAAATGTAGAAATAAACCACATAAAAAATAGTTGATGCAAAAAAGGTGGCTGCATTCCCCCTCTATTTGGAAAATCAACAAGATTTAAATTGAGTGGCTTAATGCCTGTAAAAATCGAGGGAATCTATTTTCAGTAATCTACCGGGAAACTTCAATTTTCAAACTTCATTCTCCATGTGCGTGAAGCATCTAATGCAATAACCAGATACACAAGTTGTTACTATGTGCTTGGAGCAGTTCAACTTTTCAAAGCTAAAGTCTTTGTTATCTGGCACACGATAATCTCCTTGCTCTAGAATCTGCCTAGGTTACATTCCTGAGATCTGATTTCTGGCCCCATTTCAGCTAGAACCTGGCTGAGTATCTGTGGAGGTTTTTCTGAGGCTGTGTCAGTTAAAATATAAGCTTAAACAAAACTAGGAGCACGAGTCTCTAGTTCAACTTATTGTACACTGATAGATTCAATGGCAGATGTGATTTCAGAACCACTGAACTATATCTTTCAAAGATCCTGGAGCACTGGGGAATTACCAAAGGACTGGAAAAGAGCTGATGAAGTTCCCATCTTCAAACAAGGGGGAAAAAATGGATCCAGGAAACTACAGACCTATCAGCCTGACCTCAATACCTGGGAAGATTCTGGAAAAGATAATCAAGCAACAAATCAGCGAAAACCTAGAGGCAAACAAAGTCATTACCAAAAGCCAACATGGGTTTGTCAAAAACAGATCATGCCAGACAAATCTTATTGCATTCTTTGACCAAGTGACAAAATTAGTGGACCAGAGGAATGCTGTGGATATAATTTACTTGGACTTCAGGAAGGCATTTGATAAAGTAGACCACAACCTATTACTTGATAAGATAGAAAAATGTGGGTTAGACAGCATCACCACCAGATGGATTCGTAGCTGGCTGACTGGCTGTACTCAGTGTGTGGTCCTCAATGGAACTGCATCTACATAGAAGGAAGTGTGTAGTGGGGTGCCCCAGGGCTCTGTTCTGGGTCCACTGCTCTTCAACATCTTCATCAATGATCTGGATGAGGGGATAGATGAGGAACTCATCAAATTTGCAGATGACACAAAGCTGGCAGGAATAGCCAACACTCCAGAAGATAGGTTTAAGATACAGAAGGATCTTGACAGAGTTGAACATTGAGCGCTATCTAACAAAATGAAATTCAATGGTGAAAAAAGTAAGGTTCTATATTTAGGCAAGAAAAAACAAATGCACAGGTATAGTATAGGTGGTAACTTGCTCAATAGTAGTAACTGTGAGAGGGTTCTCGGAGTCCTAGTGGACAATCACTTAAATATGAGCCAGCTGTGTGCTGCAGCTGCCAAAAAAGCCAACACAGTGCTAGGCTGCATTAACAGAGGGATAGAATCAAGATGACGTGAAGTGTTAATACCACTTTATAATGCTTTAGTAAGGCCACACTTGGAATACTGCATCCAGTTTTGGTCACCATGATGTAAAAAAGATGTTGAGACTCTAGAAGGAGTACAGAGAAGAGCAACAAAGATGATTAGGGGACTGGAGGCTAAAACATATAAGGAACGGTTGCTGGAATTGGGTATGTCTAGTGAAGAGAAGGACGAGGGGGGACATGATAGCAGTGCTCCAATATATCAGGAGTTGCCACAAGATGAGGGAGTCAAGCTACTCTCCAAAGCACCTGAAGGCAGGACAAGAAGCAATGGATGGAAACTAACCAAAGAGAGAAGCAACCTAGAACTAAGGAGAAACTTCCTGACAGTTAGAACAATTAATCAGTGGAACAACTTGCCTCTAGAAATTGTGGATGCTCCAACACTGGAAGTTTTAAAGAAGAGACTGGACAGCCATTTGTCTGATATGGTATAGGTTTTCCTACATGAGCAAGGGGATAGACTTCTCTTCTGATAAAGATTATTGTGGGCTTACCCTCCAATCCCTACTTGTGTTGTGGTTGTACAAAGCCCGGAATGAGGTCAAACAAAGAATCCTCAATCTTAATGTATCAAGGAATAGTCTTAATATCTCACACAGTACTTCCATACAAGAATACTTGTTGCTCAGGGTTGAACTGTGAAGTCCTTAGTGCTCTCTGACCTTGGTTGTATTCTTGCAGACATTTCATTGCCCAAATAGGTAACATACTCAGTGCTAGAAGGGTATGGGGTTTGCTCTATATTTAGCCACTAGTATATAAGTATAGAGCAGGGGTCAGCAACCTGAAACAGTGAAAGAGCCACTCGGAACCGGTTCCCTCACAAAAGGAAAAACTGGGAGCCGCAAAAAAATGTGTGCGCATGCGTGTACATGAACACATGCGCAGAACAGGGTTGGACTGAAGAGTGGAGCCAAGGCGAGATATGCACCTACCCTGCATATTTGAATTGATTGGTTGAAATTTTTTAGTCCCACTTTTTTTTTTGACTGCACATGGCAGAGGACTGGGAGCCGCAGGAGACAGCTGAAAGAGCCGCATGCGGCTCCGGAGCCGCGGGTTGCAGACCTGTGGTATAGAGCAAACCCCACTCCTTTCTAGCATTGATGATGTTACCTAGTTTGGTAATGAGACGTCTGCAAAGAACACAACCAAACATAGAAGAGTACCACGGATCCCACATCTCATCTCTCTTCTTTAATCAGCTCATATACCCACATTATGCCCACATTATACCCATTATACTCATATACCCTCATATACCCAGAGCCTTGGTGGAGCAGTGGGCTAATGCCTCCTTAAGTAACACCAGCTGCCTGCAATTAGTGCAGGTTCGCATCCCACCAGGCTCAAGGTTGACTCAGCCTTCCATCCTTCTGAGGTAGGTCAAATGAGGACCCAGATTGTTGGGGGCAATAAGCTGACTTTGTAATAATGCCGCTTGGGGTGTGTGTGAAAGCCCTAACAAGCAGGCATATACAGAGAATGAAGGCTACTGCTAAGCTTGTAAGCCGCCCTGAGTCTTCGGAGAAGGGCGGGATATAAATGTAATAAAAAATAAAATAAATTTCAGCATCTTCAAATATTTCTATTGTATATTTGGGCCCTAACATAGGAAGATACTCAGATTGGTATTGTTAAGACAGTATTCTAAAGGGTACTGATGGGGAGATTTAATTACATCCTCTGTCAGGAGCATTTGTGCATATGTCTCAGTCTGACACTGAAATTGCAACAATTTTACTTGTGCTTTTGTTTCCCATCTATAGAGGGTAGAGTTAATTACCCCCCTAATTGCTGATTATCTAGACTGGTTCTAACAGCCATCACTGTGTTTCTTATTAAATGAGGACCACGAACTCTTTACAAAGGTGATCAAATTCTGCGCCACAGCAATTGTTATTGGAAGTCATTAGGTTAGAAGGTGATGGGGGAGTGCCTAACTTCAACTGTTAATGGGCTTCTATGTTGGATATGTTGGCCTAAGGCTGTGCATTCTTCAATGAAATAAATACGAAATTGATGCTTTTTGACTAAGACAATTAACTGGTATCACCAGGAATTGAAATAATGAACAGTGCGTACAAAATGAGTTAACTTCGAATTTTCCTTTAATCAAATTTTCAATCAGCTAAAAAGTGAAACTACATAATCCATATGGAGTAGCATACAGAATCTAGTTATCAAAAATGTTTTTAATACCAGGATGATTTAAGCATAGAATTTGAAATGAGCTTCTTTTTAATTGAGAATATTAACAAGCACTCAAGCTGGTCTTTTCTAGATATGATAGGACTGCAACTGTCAATGTTCTCAGTCAGGTTTTTGTTATTGTTATTATTTAATTTTCAATTCGATTCACAGTCTGCAACTGATAAAAGATTTAACAGTTCAGGTCCTAACCAAGAACCTAAGAGCTGTCAAGGTGAGGTATATAAGCAGTTCTGAGTAGAGTGTTTTTTTGCAAAGTTAAAAAAGTGGTTTATTATTATTAGTTGTTGTTATTATTGGCGTTTTCTGTTATTATTATTTGCACATTCAGCTAGATGTTTAGACTGCATTTGGCATTTTTATTCACCTATCAAATCCTTTCCAAGGTTTTGATAGATAGATACACACACACACACACACACACACACAGTGTCCTACCTTTTTAATAAAAAAATAAAAAATATTTTTAAATTATATATATATATGGGTGTGTGTGTGTGTTAAATATTTGTCAAGTCTTTTGAATACGCCTTGCTAATTAAATCTTTCTTTCCTGTTTGGCCTAACTCAAGGCTATCCACAGGATATTATTTGTGTAAATTATTCAAATTGCCTCCCTAAAATTCTTTATTAGCAATTTGAATAATTTACACACACACACACACACACATATATATAGCCCTGGTGTTCTACCTTTTTAATAAAACATGCACAGGGTGTCAACTATTCTTAAATAGCACGATTTTTAAATTATATAAAATTACAGCAGAATTTAAAGCTAGACACAATCTAGTGGGTGTACAATCGCTGCCACTCTGGCTTCATTGTGGTCTAATTGCATGATTGCTGTTTAGATACAGAAAAATAATCCGCACCTACGGACGTGGGACACCCGGCTATTTCCACAATTCGCTGAAAAAAATAAGCAAACGCTTCCACTCTCTTGAACGAGCGACCGGCTTCTGAGGAACCCTCAGATGAATTCGAACTACAACTCCCAGCATTCCTTATCATCGATCTTCTTGGCTGAATTCACCGGAAGCTATAGTTCAGCAACTTCGGAAGTGGCGTGTTGAACTGCGTCAAGTCTCTACCGTTTTGGAAACTACAAGTTCCAGAAGCCACTGGGCCCGCCCCCCCCCACATCCGTTTCACACCTTGTCTCTGCTCGGTTAACTCCTGGTGCAAAAATGGCTGGAGCTAGCAGCGGGTCCCGAGATAATATCCCCGATTATGAGACCGCGGATCTGAACACTCGGGCTTTCCACGTGGGCGCCTTTGGGGCTCTTTGGAAGGAGGCGCTGCGCGAGGAAGACGTGTCTCTCCAGCAGGCGGAACCTGCGGACGACGAGGCGGCGGTGATGGAGGATTTTCTCTGCACCCCGGAGATCGCGGCAGAGCTGAAGGCTGTGTGCAGGTAGCTCATCCCGCTTCCTGGCTAACTGCGTCGAGTTGCAGTTTTGCGACCTACGGTTCAAATCTCATCACTTGAATGCCTTTTGTTTGGATCTCAGTTGTGGCTTATTGACCAACAAACCCGCGTAGAATGGGCGCGTGTGAAGCCGTATCCTCGGCTCCAGCTCATCCACACAGCTTCCTGCCTGCTTGCTTGCGTGCTCCATCCATAATATCTGTATCGCCGACCATTTTACAAAGTGTGACTCTTAAAAACAAAATAACAATAAAAACATGCCACAATGAAAACATTATTAAAAAGGCTAAGAGAAAGCGTGAGGTGTTATAAATAATGTAGCTCCCTCATTAAATCACAATTTCCTTAAGACCCCTAATCCTTTTGGAAGAGCCAAGTTTTGAGGAACTCCTGGAAGGGACATGGAGGATGGGGGGTCAATCATCTTTCAAGGGAGATGATAATCCACTAGATGGGTGTGGGTGATAAAAAAATCCTACGGTACTAACTCTTGATACGACCTCACATCTAAGCCTGGTTGAGGAACAGTCAAAGGTCAAAACAGTCAAAGCTGCCCCAAAAACACTTTCTCTCATATGGCAGCTGAAGATCACCCCATTCTAGGGCACATTGATCCAGGTAGGTTTGCTGTGGGGTCTCCCCTATGTGGCTGCAGGCTCTGCATCTCTGTAACTATTGGTGCTTTGGTACCAAAGGGACCAGACTTCCTAGTAGTGCAGTCAATTCATTGCATATTTGGCAATATAGACCAGGGCTTTTCAATCAGTGGTACGGGTACCACCTGTTGTACATTAGCACCTGGCAGGTGGTACACAACCATCCTAGAAAAGTGGTAGTGGGAGAGGGGAATGAGCTGGACCGGTGGCAGCATGACACAAGCCTGAGCGAGAGATGGCTGGAGCTGCAGGGCTGACAGGGCTCAGTGGAAGCGCCATGATCAACGCCAGGCTCCAGCTGGAGCTTGGTGCTGATCCTGGTGCTTCTGCTGAGCCCAGAAGAAGCGCCGATCAGCTGGAATGTTGCAGCATCTCCAGGGTCTTCTGATTTACATTCAGATGCTTGGCAACTCATTCATATTTATGACGGTCACAGTGTCCCAGGGTCATGTGAAGTGACCAAAGCCTGCTGCAACCTCCGAGCAGACGGGGTGGGGGGGAGGGAGGGATAAAAACCAAACACCTGCCACCCCACTCCCGCTTCCAATCCTCAAAAGAAATGCTCACAACAATGAAAACCTCGGCAGGAGGAAGAGTGCTGCCAGGCGGGCAGGCAGGTGTCTTGCTCGGCTTTGGCTTGGGGGGCACTTTTTTCAGTGCCATTGTAACTTCAGTCACTAAGTGAACTGCTGTAAGTCAAGGACTACCTGTACTTCATCACTTCCCCCCCCCCCTTTTTTTTTGGTCATCATGTTTTTGACACCTTGCTAGGCGACTGGTGGTACTTGGATGTTGCCATATCCTAAAAGTTGTTTTTTTTGTTGTTTTTTAATCCCATTTATATCCCGCCCTTCTCTGAAGACTCAGGGCGGCTTACAATTTAAAGCACAAATCAATGTGCTTAGCAGAACCTGGGGGGAGTGGTAGAAAAATATAGATCTTGAACTATTTAAAAGCTTTCCCCCAAGCCTGATCTGGAATAAAAAACTGGAATTCTGGGAGTTGAAGTTCAGCAGAGTGATGGCACAGGGGAAAACACATTGTGTCTAATTGTTTTGGTATGCCATGCCCTATAGCGGTGTCCAGAGGGGAGAAGTTGAAACGGTTTATATTCCGGGTGTGAGAGGTCAGTAAATATTTTCTCAGCCCTCTTTTTGACTCAGTGCATGTTCATGTGAAAAGGGAAGAAGATGTCCACAGGTCACAGTGCACCCATAGAGTTGGCATTTTCTCTTTTCATGTAGTTCATGTAGAAAAGGGAAAATGTCAACTCTATGAGTACACTGTGACCTGTCGATGTCTTCTTCCTTTCCACATGAACATACACTTAGTCCTTTAGAACAGAGGTCCTAACCTTTTGGGCATCAGGGACCGCTTCCATGGAGAGAAGTTTTTCTGTGGACCAGAGTGTGTATGTTTTTGTGTACTGTCTGCATCCCACAGATGGGGCTTTTCTTGTTTGTGCGGACCGGTTGCTGGCATGCCGTGGCCTGGAACTGGTCCACGGACTGGGGGTTGGGGACCCCTGCTTTAGAATAATGTTGTGCTACATGTGTGCCTGTATATTGGAATTTGCTTTGGCACCCTGCTAAAAAAATGACATACAAATAGTTCAACTGACCGAGCCAGAGACTGCAATCTATTGGGATCTGTAGAAACATGAAATGCAGGGCATTTTCTACTTTGGCTATTTCCAGGAAAGACACCGGTCAGATATAATATGAAGCAAGTAGAAGGAGAGGACTTTATTTTGAGGGAAGCCAACTCTTGTCTTTTAAAATAGAGTCCCTATATCTGGTTTCTGTTTATATTATGACATTTCTCCTGACGTCTTATTTTGTACATTCATATATTTTTATAGCAACCAAAAATGTGAGGAAAGAGAATGCACACCATTAAGATGACGTTGGGGTCATGGGAAAGCTTCAAGACATTTTGTGTTTGAGGCAGATTTGGAGCTGCTAATTTTTGTCTCAACTCCATGTTTCTTAATATAGAAATGCCTGATTTTTTTTTACTAACCAGAAAATAATTAACTAGTTTTACTAACAAAAGCTGTTCCATACAAAATCAGCACTGGCTCTAAAAGTTAGTCTGGTAGACAAAAAATGTTTTGTTTGTATTGCTGTATTACCAGGGTTGGTTTTTTTTTAGCATAAAAGACTACTTATCTTTCATTCCTTCCTACTAGGAATTGGAAGCTGATATTAATGAGTAATGGTTTCTTCATTCCAATTATGAATAATAGTCTATTTTTTACCAGTGGCTTAAGGCTAGACTTGATTCATAGTCTTTATTTGCTGAACTATGGTAACAAGCCTCAACTCTATGGGTTCACGCAACCCACAAAGCCATAAATATTGTTCATAAACCACAATAGCTAGTCTATTGAACACACTAAATCATAAAAACCTGATTATATTGTGTCTTATTGTAATCTGTGGATCCAGACATACTGTTTATGGTTGCAAGAGAAAAGTCAGCAGTAGCATTAGACTCTAGTCTAAAAACATTTTCTTGCCAATTGTTTAAGTTTACTTCCTACATGTACCTGAAAGTTTCTATGTTTTTATATATTCTACGTTGACTTTTCCGACAAGCATATAATTAATTTTTTGTATTGTTTTTAGCATTGCTGCACTGAAGAGCTCTGATAAAGAAGATCCAGAAGTGATACCTGAAGATACCAACTTAATAACTCTTAAGTATATTGAATTTCATTTCAGTCGCAATTCTGATTAGTTGGACGTTTGTTCTAATCCATAAGTAATTTTAAGAACAGTTTATGAACTAAGGCAGGGGTCGGCAACCTCGGCTCTTTTATGACTCGTGGACTTCAATTCCCAGAATTCCTGAGCCAGCTATGCTGGCTCAGGAATTCTGGGAGTTGAAGTCCACGAGTCATAAAAGAGCCGAGGTTGCCGACCCCTGAACTAAGGCAATGAGCAGATGGATATACAACATGCCAAGACAAAGCTGGAAAACTATGATGGCTTAATTCAGTTAATTTGCCTGACTGCATACTGCTAGCATATATTTTAGTTCATTGTTGTGCACTAAATTTATGAGATATCCAAACAAACTGTGATAATTGTATTCCACTGTATGCTAACATGCAAAGAGATGCTGTATTTTTCTTTTCAAGACCTTGGATGGTCCTCTGTTGGTGGGCCTTTTGGATAATGCCAAATATTCTGTTTACAACCCTTCCCAATGCTTTTACAACTACATATTTGATTCCTGTAATGCCTCCATTACACTTTACTATATCGTTGAGTCTTTTTGCTAGCCCAAAGCTTGCCTGCATCTGGGAATGCTGTTTTACATGCTTGCTATCAGATTAAATTTGTTTCCACTTTTTTTTTTACAGTGCTGTTCAACCCGTCGTATGCGTACCACCTGCCAGGTGCCGACGTACACTGGTGGTATGTGTATCACCGGTTGAAAAGCCCTATTCTAGATAGCATTGATTACATTATTATAATATCAAGCAAACACTTATAGAATTTTGATCGGCTAATATCTGGCAGTGTTTTGTACCAGCCTGCTACCGGCCCTGCGGAAAAGGCAGGGACAACCCCTTTTACAAGAAGGCAAGAGGCTGGAATTACACCTGCCAAATTTATTGCTACAAAAACAAATAGAACAAGACACGAACCAAGAAACAGGAGCTTTTCAAGCTGTTGCCTTCAGCAAACCAGCCCTCCCACGCATTCCCCCTTAAATACAGTTCAGGGCGTGACTTCTCTCTGCCTCCTTCCGAGGAGCCCCATTGCCTTCCTCTGTTTACTCCTGATTGACTGCCTCCTGCGTCGGGCGTCCTTGAACAGGGCCAGCTGTGGGTCATCTTCATCCACGCTGTCAGTCTCACACAGCTGGGTCTGCGTTGTGACCAGATGAGAGGGGCCTGGCTGAGGGCTCTCATCAAGCTGTCCAATCCCCTCAGCAAGCTCTTCAACACCCCCCTCCTCCTCCTCCTCTGAGTCGTCCGACCCAACTGCCGAACCCACAGGCTGACCCTGAATCACAACAGGCAGTCAGTCTGGATCTGGAAGTCCCATGGTATGTAAGTGGGTAGATAAAAAGAAGGTGTTGCAAAACAATGAATTGCAATGTAAGAGAGGCAGTAAAGAACAAACTAGTATTGTTAAAGCATTGCTGGAAGCGCCGGTCAGCGGTAACTGCATGCGCTGATCCTGGCTCTCAGCAGGAGCCAGGCATCGCTCCAACTGAATCTCCGCCTGAAGACTGTGTGAGGCTGCCTGCCACCTCAAGGCCGCCTCCAGTCAGCTGGAGCTGCTCGTGCTGTTCCTGGGCTCTCACCAGGACCCAGGCAACACCTTGCACAGTTCCAGCTGACTTTCCCACAAACCTGTGCAGCGCTGCTGCCACTTCACCTCATCCACTTTTACACTTTTTTTTTACAGTGCTTTTCAACCCGTTGTAGGCGTACCACCTGCCAGGTGCCAATGTACTACCAGTAGTGCGCGTACCACTGGTTGAAAAGCCCTGGTCTCATTAACAGCTGCACAGTTGCTCTGCATTCTTCAGTGGAGGGAAATAAAAAGGTAACTATAGAGAAGAGATGTCACATAAATTATCTCTTCTTGCCTATTGACTTTTTTTCTCTCTTTGTTTTCTATAAAGTTCCCACTCGACTTTGTCTGAGAGGCTGAGGCATTTGGGCCTATCAAGTCAAACCAGTCATTTAGCTTATTAGCTGATCCGAGGAATGGCTTATCTATGTCCAAAATACTGTAACATCATTAAAGGCTACTACTGCTCTTTAACTGTGATTAAGGTAAAAAGGTAAAGGTTCCCCCGCACATGCGTGTTAGCCGTTTCTGACTCTAGGGGCCGGTGCTCATCTCCGTTTCAAAGCCGAAGAGCCAGCGCTTGTCCGAGGACGTCTCCGTGGTCATGTGGCCGGCATGACTAGACGCCAAAGGCGCACGGAGCGCTGTTACCTTCCCACCAGAGTGGTCCCTATTTTTCTACTTGCATTTTGACGTGCTTTCGAACTGCTAGGTTGGCAGAAGCTGGGACGAGTAACAGGCGCTCACTCTGTTACACGGCACTCGGGATTCGACCCACCAAACTGCCGACCTTCCGATCGACAAGCTCAGCGTCCTAACCCACTGAGCCACCGCTAATCACTTTAACTGTGATTAGCCTTCTTCAAATGGCGTACAGCTAGTCCTCAACTTACAACAATTCATTTAGTGGTTGTCCACAGTTAGAACGGCACTGAGAAAAGTGACTTCACACTTAATGACCATTGCCGTATCCCTACAGTCACATGATCAAAATTCAGACACTTGGCAATGTGACTCCTATTTATGACGGTTGCTGTGTCCCGGGGTCCCGTGATCATTTTCGCAACCTTCTGGAAAGCAAAGTCAATGGGGGAAGCCAGATTCACTTAACAGCCGTGTTACTAACTTTAACAACTGCAGGGATTCACTTAATAACAGTGGTATGAAAGGTTGTAACGTGGGACAAAATTCACTTAACAAATGTTCCTCTTAGCAACAAAAAATTGGGCTCAGTTCTGGTCGTAAGTCAAGGACTACCTCTATTTTCAACATCTTAGATCAGGGATAAGCAATGCAGAGTACACATATGCCTTCCTGGGCCCCAGGAAATTTCTCTCTCCCCACCCCCCACCCCCCCACAGTGTCAACAATCTAACATCAGATGGCAAGCTTCTATATGAAAAATAAAGCATCAGCTTTCAACATAATGTATAGTTACTAATTAAAGTCAAAGTACTGTACTTTTGGTCGTTGACCAGCTTTTGTTTATTAATCAGTGACAGGCCCATGGACAAAGTTAAGGGGGGGGGGGAAAGGGCCAGAGTTAAGCATCAGGGGTCAGAAGGAATGGCTGGTAACTGTTTTCTGACCTGACTTTTTGGTAAACGGATCTTGTCTGAGCATGTCTGCATGTTCTCAGAATTTTCAAATGCCCGATCAGATGGGCAAGTTTGGTGTGAGATGCTTTGCAAAGCTGTCCAGAATCATCCCACATCAGAAGGTACTTCATTGTGAAACCATTCTGTGTAATTGGTTCTCCCAGGGTGTAGTCAAAAAGCTCAAGATGGCAGTTAGTGGTATAGTGTGGGGGTGTGATTGGAGCTCCACCTTGGTTTTTTTTTGTTTTTTTTTAATCTCACATGAAAAACAGGCTGAGCTCAATTTGCATCATTGTGAACATGATGTTGACTTTTTTTGTCCATACTCTGCCGGCAGCTCGTATTACATTGGAGTCCAAAGTTGTTCGAGTTCTAATGTGGTGCTTAATTTTTGTTTTTTCATAACGTTGACTTAAAAGAGTACGACACCCTCCTTTTGGCTTTAGGAATTTATTCCTTCATCTTCTTTCCTTATCTAAAAAAAAGGGTTAAATCATGGCAGCTGGACCAAATGAGATGTTTCATTACTCATCCAAGTAACGTCTTCAGTCAAGTGAAAATTTTGGATAGGCAGAAGAGTCAGAGGTGTTGGGATGAACCCACTTTCCCCCCTTATAGACTGCAGGGGGTTTCTCCCCAAAATGAAAAAGCATGTCAATGAAGACTCAATCCTCCAGGCCAGAAGTATCTTTTAAAAAGGTCTAAATCAGACATGTCAAACACAAGGCCCGGGGGCCGGATCCGGCCCGCAAAGTGGTTTCATGCGGCCCACGAAGCCATCCTGGAAACAGTGAGGGAACGGCCCCCACTGCCTTGGCCCTGGCCCAGAGACCCCCCTTCCACCAGAGACCCTCAGATCTGTCCCACTCCTGCCCAGGCCCCCATAGGCACCCTTGATGCCAACGATGTAGAGCTGGCCATGCCCACCCAGTAGGCCATACGCACTCTAGCCACGCCTACCCAGTAGGCCACGCCCACCCAGGCCACGCCCACCCGGCCCCCTGAGGGCAACCGTAATGCTGATGCAGCCCTCAGTGAAATTGAGTTTGACACCCCTGGTCTAAATCATGGCAACTGGACCAAAGTTTGTAAAAACTGAGTAACGAAATGTTTCAGTTTAAAAAAAAACTTTGGTCCAGTTACCCTGATTTAACCTTTTTAAAGAGACTTTTGGCCTGGAATGATTGAGTCTTCATTTACCCCTCCTTTCCTTTTTTCCTATTTGTAGAATTCGGCAGAAAGCTCTGGAGAGGCGAGAAGAAACCATCCTTGTTGATCGTGCATGTAGACAAGAAACATTTGTTCATGAGATGGTAAGGCCTCCTTTCTCACCTGCTGCCCTTCCCATATTATATATTTCAACTGATTCCAGCTGCACAATAATTATAGAATGTCAGATGTTACATTCTAATCTCAAGAAAGCCTTGCCACATTAGCTGTCCGAAGGTGCATTTTGATGGAAGTTGCATAGCACGTCTTAACCTTGTGTGTTACTCTAAACCAAGTGTGACATCTTGGCAATTTAATTGGCAGCCCATAGTCTAGGACAGGGGTAGGCAACCTCGGCTCTTTTATGACTCATGGACTTCAACTTCTGGGAGTTGAAGTCCATGAGTCATAAAAGAGCCGAGGTTGCCTACCCCTGGTCTAGGAATTTGACAGATTGTGTGGGAAGTAAGTGTCTATCTCTAGTGTGTAAAAAAAACATTGGAATCTTCAGATGTATTTTCCCACTCACGCTGCTTGATCAAGCTCCACTTCAAACAGACTTGCCCTGCTTTCCCACCATATGTGGAAGATTGGGAATGACTGATAGAATGTCAATGCAGGTGTTTTGATTTATATTGTTGGACACTTCAAATTCCAATGTATTTTTTCCCCCCTAGGAATCTCACGCCATTGGAAAAAGACCAAAAGATCCTGTAAATATGGTTGACAAAGCTGAACTTGTTTTAACTCTCAACATTTTCTATCCAGTTATATTTCAAAAGGTTGGTAATTGAGCTTAGGATCTATTTTAATGGCTTCTGAAGAAATAGATCGGTTTATTGGGAGGAATCTCGTGTGAGTCTGCTAAGGTATGGTCCTTTTGCAACATGACAAAGTAGAATCCACTTTTCTGCAGAAAGATTTTAAGACACAAGATGCCCTTTATTTTAAAGAAAAGTAATTCCAACTTTGGCTAGATCCCACTTAATTAGGAAACGTCCTAAACCTTCCAGAGTTTTCTTAGAAGGTGAACTACTTCATTGTGAGGCTGAGCCCAAACTATTCTCCAGCATCATGGCTTCCTTTTTCTCTGACATGTTTAGTTATATTGATGACGGATTACAGGTAGTCTTTGATTTATGACCACAGTAGGGAACAGAAATTGTGTCTCTAAGCAGTGAGGTCATTAAATCAGTCATCATCCATTTTTTTACGTGGTTGTTAAATGAATCATGCTGTCATTAAGTGAATCGCGTGAATCCAATTTCCCCCAACTGACTCTTTGTCAGAAAGCTGGCTGGGATAGTTGCAGATGGCAGTCATGTAACTATCGTAAATACATGCCCACTTCCAAGCACCTGACTTGCAACTGTGGTAAGTGTGGGGACTGACTGTAAATCACTTTGTCAGCATCGTCGTTAACTTCGAATGATCATTAAACAAATGGTCATTAGTCAATGACTACGGGTACATCTCCAGGAGAAATACATCTTCTAGACTTCATAACAAGCTTGCTGTAGCCATGACTTTGTTTTGAGACAATTCTAGTCCTTTTACAGTTCAGTGGCCTGCCTGGGGCCGCAGCTGAATATGAATTTTGTATCCTTCCTTAGATTTACAGAGTACAGGAAAACTCAGTATTCTCTATATATTCAGAAAATCCCAGGTCCGGTTTTTGCTCTTTTTAGATAGAGAAGGAGGGGCTCTTGCTTAAAACCCTGTTGCCAATCAATATAGGGGCCCTATTGAAATATCTCCACTAATGATCTGATTCTGTGACTTGATCACAAATCACACTGAGCTACAGTGTGGGTAGCTGAATAAATTACAGGTGACTAGAACATGCTTAGCTAAAGCCAAATAAAGAACAGCATGTCAGGAACCAGCCTTTATAAAGTTTCTTTATAACGTTTGCACCCAAATGTATTTTTCATTAATGCTACTAGGTTTGCATTGCAAAAATCTTGATGATTGCTAAACAGCCGCAGAGAGATCTCCTGGATTTGGGCAGTTCAGATGTGATAGCTTTCATGATATAAGTCCCATATGTTGTAATTCTCCAACTTGGATGATTTTTACTCTTAGCTCCTTGGAAGGTACAGCCTAAGGGAAAGGCCTTACTGCCTATTATACGTACATCTAGATATGGAGAAGTGATTGATAGAGTTGGCTGGTTACATTCCTTGCAACAGGTTGATTGGCTGGTTTCAACTTGCCGACCCTCAACTGCACTTTGAATTAACCTGATGTGTAAATTCAGAAGTGTAAAATCAGAAATGTTTTCATGGATCTTCTTTTGCCCTCTTTGTTTCACAGCATAAGCTCCGGAAGCCATATCAGACACTGTTGGTCCTAGGGAGCCAAAAACTTACCGAGCTCCGAGATCGCATTTCCTGTGTTAGCGACCTTCAGATTGGTGGGGAATTCAGCAATAATCCTGCTCAGGCGCCAGAAAATATCAGCAAGGTATCATAATGCGGATTTATTTTATTTATTTATTTATTTTAATTCCATTTATATCCCGCCCTTCTCCGAAGACTCAGGGCGGCTTTACAAACTTAGCAGTAGCCTTCATTCTATGTATATGCCTGCTTATTAGGGCTTTCACACACACCCCCAAGCGGCATTATTACAAAGTCAGCTTAATAATTGCCCCCAACAATCTGGGTCCTCATTTTACCTACCTCGGAAGGATGGAAGGCTGAGTCAACCTTGAGCCTGGTGGGACGCAAACCTGCACCAATTGCAGGCAGCTGGTGTTACTTAAGGAGGCATTAGCCCACTGCTCCACCAAGGCTCTTTCTAAGGCATTTCCGAAGAGGGAAGTTTAATTCCAAGACAGTTTCTTAAAGTTTGAATTATTGATCCCTTGGAAATGTTGCTTATCTGTTCCTGGGGGAAAAAACAAATAACGTCGTTTCTACAGTGTTCTCTTCATTTGAGCAAATAATAAGCAGGTGAATTTAATGTAAGCAGGAACTAAGTGGGACTTTTTATATTTTTAAATCAGCCTTTTTATTTTTCTGATTGATTTATGAATTATAATTTTGGATTGCTCAATATCTAGAGTTCCCAGGAAAGTGCACAAAGAAATTAACAATGTAAAAAAAGAAACCTAAGCATTAAGCCATCATCAATAAATTAAAATGACATGTGAAAGGACTGTTGCATAAGATAGGAGAGAGAGGGAGGCAAAGAGAATCATTTACTATCAGATTTTTAATTGGTCAGATCGACTTGTTCCTTGCTATATATATATCTGCAAGGAATTTTTGAAAAGGAAAAAAAAATCTTTTAAAAAAGCTATCCCATTACTTTGATATATTTTATGTTGATAGTATTTAAACATTGAAATATATATTTCTTTAATATAAAACCAGTATTTTTACAGAAAAATACCAATCATAATTTTGTTGAATTAAAAACAATGCTTAGAAGATTTGAAACGTATAGAGCACTCTTGCTTGGAAGGTGGTTTTTGAGGAGTTTGTGTGCCAGCTCCTGGTTTTCTATAAAAGCAGGACAACATGCTGCTTCTTTTTTGCTGTGGTGGAATGTAGTCTGGATTCCCAGGAGGGAGGGGCTACATTCGAGAGGGCAAAGAGGCAGTGAAGTTTGGAAAGTTCGGTTGAAAGAACAAGAGTTATGAAGTCTCCTCCCTAGGGATTCCCAGAGTATATCTAAAGCAGGAGTGGGCAATTAATTTTACCAAGGGGCAAAATGAGCAAGTGTGACTCTTGTGGATGGCTGCCGCCACTCTGCCACCGAAGCTAAGGCTGCCCCGCCCCCTGCCGCTGCTGCTCTGATGCCCTACTCTCCAACATCGCCCCACTGCCCCGACACTGTACTGATGCCTCGTGTTCGACACTGTTGCAGGCTAGACAGGGACCGCCCACTGAGCAGAGGATACCCACAAGCTATAAAATGCCCAGGTCTGATTTATAGCGATACAGATTAGTTCCTTTAGTTTGGCAAGATCTGTCTATGGCTGAGGAACAATAAAGGAACAATAAAGCCGTAACTCCACATGTCTTTCTTGGTTCTTGGGGAGTGTGGCAGTAGTAAGATAGGGGTCAGTCAAAAGGAGACCCATCCATTAGAAGCAAATGTTTTTTTCCAATCAAGAATGGAACAACGATTCCCAGAAGACAAGTAATGGTTCTGAGCAAGAAAGACCCCCCCTCATGTCTTGTGTTGCAGCCCCCTTTAGCAAAAGGAATGAGCTCTTTTTCTGCCCCATGGAGTACAAACCACGTTATCACGATACATTTTAAGGAAAGGACTAGACTACTGGACTCTTCAATAATGTGATGCAGTGATGAGTTTGGTTGGCATTTCAAACATTTAATTGGAGCTCATGGAGATGTGATATCACCCACGTATGTATTCGGTGTATCCTAATTAATCACGATACATTTTAAGGAAAGGACTAGACTACTGGACTCTTCAATAATGTGATGCAGTGATGAGTTTGGTTGGCATTTCAAACATTTAATTGGAGCTCATGGAGATGTGATATCACCCACGTATGTATTCGGTGTATCCTAATTAGCAAACTAATTCTTTTTGTCTTTTTCTTCCTTTCCCCCAGGATCTCTATAAGTCTGCCTTCTTTTACTTTGAAGGTGTTTTTTATAATGACACCAGGTATGCTGAATGCAGAGATTTGAGCAGGTAAAGAATAATTGACATTTGTGAACCCGTCTCACTAACTAAAGACTGCCTTCCCATCCAGTTAGTTGCAACTATGTGGTTGAATTTACTGATTTAAGAAGATATATGGGACATTTCCATGTTAGTTTGCCTCTTGATGCTGACTTAATAGATGGTAGGAAAGCTGAGAGAGTAGACAGGAAACTCTTGCCTTCTGTCAACCAAGATCTCTTGATTTTGGAGCTTGACCCCTGGAAATAGGGCTTTTAAAATGATGGGACTTAGATTGGCGAGCGAAATTTGGAAGAGATGGTTAAACATTGCTCATTGGCCCATTGATCTTATTGTCTGAATACTCTTCAGTGCATGCTATTTTTTTTTCTAAAAGAATTTCTAGTTCTGGTTCTCAGCCTTTGGTTTCCAAATATTGGTGCACTGCGGTAGCCTGAAGTTCTGAGAATTATCACCTGACATCTGCAGGCTTCCAGTTGGAATTGGCTGCATGTTTAAATGCAACTGAAATTGCCTCCTGGCTTTTGAACAGGGTGCCTCTTACTAAAATCGTAGGGATCCCACTATCCTTTGTACAGTTCTGTCTGCTCATGTTATCGCTTCTCTTAAGGCAGCAGTATCAACAGTCATTGTATCATGTTTTTTTCTACCTGACATGCTTATAGTTCCCATAGATCACGCTCTAGGGCAGGGGTCTTCAAACATGGCCCTTTTATGACTTGTGGACTTCAACTCCCAGAATTCCTCAGCCAGCTTGCCTGGCTAAGGAATTCTGGGAGTTGAAGTCCACAAGTCATAAAAGGGCCACGTTTGAAGACCCCTGCTCTAGGGCTTAATTTGAATGTTGCCCAAGATGTTGAGATAAAACATTTCTTTGGCTGAGAGGAACATGTTCAAATTCTAGCTTGGACACTTGGTTTCCTGATTTTTTTTCTCTTTGATGATTGCTCTAGCAAAAATAATACAGGTTCTCCTCAAATTACAACCGTTCGTTTACTGACCATCTGAAGTTACAATTTACTTATAATCGGTTCTCAGTCTTACGAGCGTTGCTGCATCCACATGGTCACATGATCAAAATTTGGCCGCTTAGCACTGGCATGTACCGTGTTCCCTATGAAAATAAGCCCTAGATTGATTTTTATGTGTGCGCCTAATATAAGCCCTACTACCAAAATAAGCCCTAGTTTGGGGGGCAAAGTGCACACGTAAAAAATCAACCTGGGGTGTGGGGGGGGGTGAAGCTGCCCCATGCGCCCTGCATCCACTTACCTTGGGACCACTGTAGCCAGGCCTCCCATGCCTTAACACCTGTTGTATGGACTTTCTTCTGTGGCCGCATGCCATGTGGCCCATCGCACCGGTGCTACCATTTGCAGCAGGAGGCCACGTGGCTTCTCACACTGATTGTGCCACCACTCGCGATCGGCGTGACAAGCCACACGGCCTCCTGGTGCTAGTGGCGGCACCGGCGCAATGCGCCACGTGGCTTGCAGCTGCAAGTGGCCGCAGAAGAACTTGGGCAGCGGTGTGACAGGTATTGGGGTGTGGGAGTCCTAAGGTAAGTGGGTAAGACATGCCTCGAAAATAAGACTTGGTGCCTCTTTTGGAGGAAAAATAATATATAAGACCAGGTCGTATTTTCAGGGAAACACAGTATTTATGACATTTGCACGGTCCCGGGGTCATGTGGTCACCCTGTGTAACCTTCCCAGCCGGCTTCCAACAAGCAAAACCAATGAGGGACATCAGATTCACTTCATGACCAAATGATTCACGTAACAACTGTAGTGAGTTGCTTAACAGCGGTGGCCAAAAAAGTCAGAAAGAAGCGGGACAAAACTCACTTAACACTGCCTTGCTTAGCAACGGAAATTTTGGGCCCAATCGTGATTTTAAGTCAAGGGCTACGTATAATCAGTTTAAAGAATGAAAATATTGTCTCTGCTAATTTCAGGACAATTACTGAGTGGGCAGAATCCCGTGATCGAGGTTATGGAAAACTTCAGGCAACTAAAATGGAAGACTACACCTTTAATGATTTGGACATAAAAATAGGTTTCCCGTACCTTTATTGTCATCAAGGAGATTGCGAGCACATTGTTATTATCACAGATATCAGGTAAGAGACTGTTTCTTTGCAGAGTCTCTGCCAAGAGGGATACCACTTGGAATTTGAGATTCTTTGTGTTTCACTGTGTTAGCAGTGCAAAGGGGGTTATTATCTATAATTATGGTTTGCCTGCTGGTGTTCTGTGGAATCCATTAACTTTTCATCTCTTCCCCACCCACACCACCATTCTGGGCTTAGTAACCATGTTTGATTCGTGCAGGCTGATTTGCGTGTGGGAAAATATTTGGAAAGAATGCAATTCTTTTTTCCTTTTTTCACTTCCACACACCCTTTCTCCTTTGTTTGGGCATTGGCTTCCTCTAATTGATAGCTGTGTGTTTAATCTGCAGCCTTGGTTGCCTTGAAACAAATAGTATCAATTATTATAAAGGCGCCTGACTCTCTTTCTCTTTCATTGTACTAGTTTAGACTAATCAATTTCTTCCTCAATCTTTTATCTTGCAAGGCTTATTCATCGAGATGACTGCCTAGACAGAAGCCTCTATCCCTTATTAACCAAAAAACATTGGCTATGGACTAAAAAGTGTTTTGTGTGCAAAATGTACACAGCCAGGTGAGTAATAACGCAGATATTTCCATTGCAGAAAGTAAATTTGAACAACACACAATAAGAATCAAAATCACTGCGTCGAATTCTGGGATCTGGAATCTCGAAGTTTCCAAGTTTGAAAGACACTGAGATAGCATATAAAATAGGCTTTCTGTTCAGTTTGTTACATTTTAGAGCAGTGTTTTTCATAATTGCTAACTTTTTAAGTTGTGTGGATTTCAACTCTGTTCCCTTCAGGAATTCTGGGAGTTGAAATCCAAATATCTTAAAAAGAAATTCTTCTGTTCACTCATATCGACTTTTCAGAGATTGCCTGCAGTTTTCTTGGCAAGGTTTTCCAGAAGTGGTTTGTTATTGCCTCCTTCTTAGGGCCTTGGTTTCTAGCCTGATGCCTTAACCACTTCACCAAAGTGGCTTTCTACCTTAAAGTTACTGAAGTTAAAAAACACTATTTTAGAAGACAGCCTTTGGTGGAGCAGTGGGCTAATGCCTCCTTAAGTAACACCAGCTGCCTGCAATTAGTGCAGGTTCGCATCTCACCAGGCTCAAGGTTGACTCAGCCTTCCATCCTTCCGAGGTAGGTAAAATGAGGACCCAGATTGTTGGGGGCAATTAAGCTGACTTTGTAATAATGCCGCTTGGTGTGTGTGTGAAAGCCCTAACAAGCAGGCATATACATAGAATGAAGGCTACTGCTAAGCTTGTAAGCCACCCTGAGTCTTCGGAGAAGGGCGGGATATAAATGGAATAAAAATAAAAATAAATAAATAAATAAATAAAAATAGAATATATCTTGAGAAAACATTACTGCTTGAAACACATCGAGAACATAAGTAATTTAATTATTATAGCAACTGTTTTGTTTTCCTTGTTTTCTTCTTTGTACCCTTGGAAACTGAATTTCCAAGCTGAAGATTTGATACAGTTAAAAATCATTTCAGGCAGGTAATACCATTGCGGTTACAGTTGCAGTTAATTATTTATCTAAAATTAGCATGTGAACCCATGCTGCCGGTATTATTTATTTATTTTGGAACCTTGTGTTGTCTCTGACCCATAACACCAACCAAGTAACGTTTCTGTATAAAAGGAAATGATAAGATTAAAAGTAAAACAATGTTGATTTATTGTAAGGGGCCAAATGCTTCATCTTCCTGAAATAGTGTGGGTTGCAAACGGTTCTACATATTTACTATTTTTAGTAAAAAAAAGGGAGCTTCTCACTTTAAAGCATAGGAGATGTCTACTCATAGAAAATCCAATAATAATAATAATAATAATAATAATAATAATAATAATAATAATAATAATAATAATAATAATAATAATAATAATAATAATAATTTAATTTGTATACCGCCCTTCTCCCGAAGGACTCAGGGCGGTGAACAGGGCAATACATAATAAAAAGCAGAATACAAAAATTAAAAAGTAATTAAACCATTATGCCCGTAATAATTAATACATATTAAAATTAAAACTATTTATAAAAACCCAACCCCATCCCGTCAGACCAGGCCAGCTTGTTCGAAAAAGAAGGTTTTGAGATCGCGCCGGAAGGAGCGAAGGTCGGGGGCCATCCGGAGCTCGACCGGTAAGCGGTTCCAAAGGTCTGGCGCGCCCACAGAGAACGCTCTCCCCCTGGGGGCCACCAATCGGCATTCTTTGATCGGCGGCACCCTGAGGAGGCCCTCTGTGGGAGCGCACTGGACGGAGGGAAGTTGACGCCGGCCGCAGGTGTTGCCGTAGGTAATCCTATCCTAGCTTCTGTCCTTCCACCATATATTTATTTAAGTGGCTGCCTATCTTAATAAAAGTAACACTGGACAGCTTACAGTTGGTTAGAAACATGAACACAAAGGAACAAAACTAAAGCCAGGTTAATGTAATGTTAGGTGCTGGATGAGAAAGCAGAAGGTTGTGAGTTGTATATATGAAAGCGGGCTAGGTGACTTTGGGCCAGTCGCATTTTCTCGGCCAAACCCACTTTATAGGGTTATTGTGGAGAAAATAGGAAGTTGTAGTATCAGGTATGTTCTATACCGATAGATAGATAGATAGATAGATAGATAGATAGATAGATAGATAGATAGATAGATAGATAGATATTGAGAGAAAGAGAGAGAGAAATATAATAATTAAAAAAAAACAGCTCACTCCAAGAAACAAACCAACTAATGTACAGCAGGGCTGCAGTTATAATTGAATACCTTGGATGCAAAGTCAACAAAGAAAAAAAACTAAACAGTGCACCACCAAAATGGTAGATCAGGTTGCAAAATAAGATCAGATGTAAGCAGGCTAAAACAAATTAAAGAAAAGAAGCTGAAGAACAAGAGTATCAAAGAATATTTGATCAGGAAATATTACTTAGAAACAAAGATTAAGGAAGTCTTGGAAATAATAAAGCTACGAATAACAACCATAGCCAAGATCAGCAGATGCAAAGCTCGAATTGCACATTTAAGAGGCAGTATTTCTGATTTCAGTTCATTTACAATCATTTCTATCAATCCATCAATGAAGAGAGTACATAGTGACAAAACCTGACAAAGATGAAACCGTGCAATTCTGGGTGCAGTATGGGACAACCCAACATTTAACTCTCCCAAGTCCTTAGGTAGATGGATAAAAATGCCAAATCCTGACTGACTGGCTGACTGTGCAACCATAAATTAGTAAGCTCCACTCAGTTTTAATATTTAGGAACCTTTGCAAACATGAGTGTTTAAATGTGCATTTGGGGACTGAGGCAAGCATGGTTAGAGGTACCCCTGAACATGGGATGAATCTTCATTGTGTGGCAGTCTGTGATGTTATGGTTTTATGATTATAATAGTACATTTGTGGATTGGATGTATTTTTGATATCAATAATTTTGGGTGTTTTTTTAAAAAAATTACAGTGCTGTTATATGTATGTCAATTGTAGGCTGATTAGTCAGAAATTGATGCATCTTCAAAGCAGCGAATGAATGAATGAAGTCGTATCTTCACCAAGTGACCTTCTTTGTATTGCACCTTACAGGTGGGTAACGAATGAAGACAGCCTTGCTCCACAAGAGCCCTCGTTCTTTTGCGATGTCTGCTTCCAAACTCTCCATTATGATGCGGATGGGAACAAGTTGGGAGAGTTCCTTGCCTACCCTTACGTTGACCCAGGGATTTTCAACTGAGCTGAAGAAGAAAGAAGATCAAATAATATGGTATCATCTATTTTAGTACCTGTTGGAACATGAATACTGTGATTAAGCACTGGAAAACTTTTTTCAGGTTTTCTGCTTTATGTTTACACACACACATACACCCCCCATGTATTCCATTTTATTTTTACATCTTGATCCTTGTCCTAGATACAGTTGTTCATAATCTTATTTCATTTCAAAGGGCAATGAAAGCTGAACTCTCTTGCCTTTACACTAAGTATCAAAACTGAGGCATGTCAGAAAGTCAATTTCATCTCCCTCATATAACCTTTTCGTCCACAAGAATTACTCGGCTGAGAAAAGACCAATGATCAGAGTGGTGTCCCTGCTCCAGTTTGGTATCCTGGAACAATGGATTCTTATTCGTGTTTGTATTATTTGTTTTTCGAAGGGCAATTGTCACATTGTTGGGGCTTTTTTGTTGAGTTTTAGTATTAAATTTGTTAATGTTCTCTGTGTTTTATTTATCAACCTTTTTTTGTGTGATACAGCATTTCAGGATCACAAAATTGAGTTTGATGCTTGGATTTCTCACATGTTGTGGCTAAGAGTCTCTTAAGCTTCTCTCTGTGAGATATTAGGCATTGCTAGGTAGATGATATTGCTGTGCGGCCACAGTTAATCCTGCTATTTCACATAACTCACTTCTTTTGAGAATTCACGTGCATCTCAGTTGCTTTGAGTGGCTGACCTTTCAAATACATTTAAATATAAATGGATGTGTGGGCCTTTTTAAAAAAAAAATAACATGCCTCCTTGAACTATTTTCCTAAGCTTCCTTTCTATCCTTTCTGTGGCCCTCTTGCCACTAGTACCTGTGTTTCTTTTCTCCCAAACCGTCCAATTTCCTTATCTCTCCTTTATTCCTTCTCACTTCCTTTATTCTTCTTTCTCATAGGCATTCCCCATCTATTCTTCCTTCTGTTATTCCAGGTTACCTTCTTGATTCAGTGCAGAACCTTTGTATAGCCCAGGGGTAGGCAACCTGGGCTCTTTTATGACTCATGGACTTCAACTCCCAGAATTCCTGAGCCAGCACAGCTGGCTCAGGAATTCTGGGAGTTGAAGTCCATGAGTCATAAAAGAGCCCAGGTTGCCTACCCCTGGTATAGCTTCTGTGGATATCCATGACCCCCAGATTCTTTCCAGCTTACAGATGTTACACCATATATGCTGATTCTTACATTCATGTTTAACATATTAAACTGTGTGCAATAAAATGGTTTTGTAAAAAAATAAAATAAAAAATCGAACTTGGAAAAATCATCTCACAGTATCATGAGCATTAAAATATATTTTTGTAATGTTATGAAAATATCTTTCCAAAAAGAGGAGTGCAGATACATGATGGTGGCATTGTCCTATTATTGCTGAAACCATTAAATAGGGCAGCAGTCTTAAATTAATCTCATTGCACAAGTCCAAGATTCGTTGCTTTCTGCCCTTAGGAAGCTTGATCATAACTGTGTCTTGCAAGGAAGCCATTCCTTCAGAAGCTCTTCCAAACCTCAAGGAAGCATTTCCAAACCTCTGTGAATATAAAATCCTGTTGGTTGAGAAACTGGAGGGTCTTGTCTCTTGGTTTGTGTGCCAAGAAATCTGTAGATACCGAGTCTCACCCTAATGGAATTTTTCAAAGAACTCAACAGCAGCTACAACGTTACGTTGGCAGTGGTGAAGTAGTAACTAGGACACTTTTTCTCCCTAGCATTCCTGGCAAATATATAAATGCAATTTTTCAGAACAATACTGGCCCAATTTTTTCATTCAAAGTTTTAATTTAAAAGAATGATACAGCAGCCACAAATATTTGACAATAGTTGTGAACTGCCCTGCTCAAGAGGACTAAGTAGGGTAAAGCAGAGCAATAAATATGATGCAGAAGGCACTCATGGAAAAGGCTGATATTTCATTGATATTAGAAGAGTGGTTGGCAACATGGTGCCTGAGCACCTGTTGCACTCCTCCTGAATGGAATTGTTTTAGACCAAATTATTTTAGCAATATTAATAGCACTTGGACTTATAGACCCCTTCACTGTGCTTGACAGCCCTCTCTTAGTGGTTTATAGACTCAGCATATTGCCCCCCTGAATAATCTGGTTTCTCATTTTAGCATCCTTGGATGGATGGAAGGCTGAATCAACCTTGAGCCAATCCGAATCAAACTGCTGGCAGTTGGCAGAAATAGCCTGCAATACTGCATTCTAACTCCTTTTGCCACCACGACTCTTATGTTTATGAACTCGTGCAAGAGTGTGATTTTTTTTCTTTTGCCTTGTTGTTGTTGTTAGTTGCGAAGTCGTGTCCGACCCATCGCGACCCTATGGACAATGTTCCTCCAGGCCTTCCTGTCCTCTACCATCTTCTGGAGTCCATTTAAGCTCATTCTTTTGCCTAGGATCATTCAACCCTATTAAGAGTCCAAAAAAAATTCTGACCCCTATACTAAAGAAAGAAAATAGAAGAGTTGGTCCTTGTTTATCAACCACTTTTATCAACCATTCAAAGCCTGCAATGATGCTGAATGAATGATACTTGTGACTGGTACTTGGGGTTCCTGCCAACATGATGTCCATATAGTCATCATTTGGGACTTCCTTTGCTGACTTCTGACAAAGAAACTATAGATAAGCCAGCAGGAGCTGCAAATGTTAACCACGTGAGATCCTCACCTAGATTAATCTGCTTCATGACAGCAGCAACCCGGAGTGCTGGAATTGCTGTTGCTAAGACATACAATCATATGATGTCCTTTCTGACTTTGTTACTTAGTGACAGCAATTCCAGTCCCAATTGTCATTGTTAACCAAGGACTACCTGTGGGGCCTCTCAATGATAAGAGAGCAGTCAAATTTGTGATGTATCTATACCCACAAAGATCAGAATTATGCAAGCCACAGTGTTTCCCGTGATACTTTATGGAAGTGAAAATTGGACTTCGAAGAAGCAGAATAGCAGGAGTATTGATCCTAACTTTGGTGTTAGAGAAGGCCTGAGAATACTATGGGCAGCCAAGAAAATTAACAAATGCATCCTCAAACAAATCAACTCAGAATTTTCATTCAGCCTGGCCCAATTGACCACACTCAAATTATCCTACTTTGAAAACAATATACAAAGACTCAGCTTTCTGGAAAAAGTTCTAATGCTGGAAAAAGTTCTAATGCTGAAAAAAGTCGAAGAGAACAAGAGGACAACCAGGAGCAAGGTGGATGGACCCAGTTAAAGTGGTAAGGAGCTCATTGTTGGAAAACCTGAAAGACCAGGTTAGGGATAGATTATCATGGAGAACATCTATGTAACTTCGAGGACACAAAAATGACTTGATGGCATATAATAAATCAGTGGTAAGAAGGATCTGAGTTACAATCACCTGCAGTTCTAGATCCTGAGAACATCCAAAACAAGTATCTGCAAGTCCACGGTATGAACTGGAGAACTAGGTCTTGCAAATTAATTTCTATCCGATCAGCCAATATTAAAGATTACACAGTTACATTGTTTGCATTACATTGTGTGCATTTGAATTTTACACTGACTCGGTTGCATCCCAACCTTCACTTCTATATTGAATTTACACAATGAACAATAAATTAGATGGAAAACATTACAACTCTAATTCCACCAATCCCAGGAGCTGCCATGGAACAGCTGGGTCTAGTTTATATTTAGTACTTAGGGAAGAAATGACTCCTGCGAGTCTCCACAACCAGAGGACCCAGCTGTCAAATTCTAATTAAACTTTTCTCCCACCAGCTGTGTATTTGTGTTTTGGCAACTTGTTTAATGACGTTAGCATTTAAGTGGTCAAATATCAAAGCCCAGACTGGAGCAAAATTATTTTTCTTCTCTTCAGATCTGGTTCATTACTAGGGGAGACACATTCCATTTTGGTTTGACTCATCACATTTACGCTGTGACGATTTATGATTAGATGTTCTCCATCCGTAAAATGTGTTGGATATCGAGGCAATTTAAAACAAAAGTTTAAATTCCTATATTGGTTGAAACTGAGGAAGGGGAAAAATAACGCAATGGGGATGAAAGAAGAACAATGTTAACAGTACTTGTCACAACGAAATTTTTTGCCTGAATTTACAAAGGTAAATGCATGACTTATAAGTGAGCATTATAAGATTGCATTCCTTGTATATTTTTTAATTCACAGAACTATATTCAAATTTTTCACCTAAATGCATTCTTCTTCTCTGGGACTTGGTTAGAGTTGCCTGGAGGCGGTCCGGGTTTGGATGGGGAGAAACAGGCTTCGTCTCAATCCTGCCAAGACTGAGTGGTTGTGCATACCGGCATCTCGGGTTAACCAGGTTGTTCCATCACTAATGATGGGTGAGGTGTTACCCCCCGTCGATAGGGCTCGCAACTTGGGCGTCCTCTTGGATTCACGGCTCAATTTCGAAGACCATATAGGAGCCGTGAGCAGGGGGGCTTTTGCCTAGCTTCGTCTGGTGCACCAGTTGCGGCCCTATCTGGACCGAGATGCCCTATGCACAGTCACCCATGCGCTCGTGACCTCCCGGCTAGACTACTGTAACGCTCTCTACATGGGGCTGCCCTTGAGGACCACGCGGAGGCTTCAACTGGTGCAGAATGCAGCCGCGTGAGTTGTTATGGGAGTTTCCCGATACTCCCGTGTAACACCTCTTCTCCGTGAGCTGCATTGGCTTCCGGTTGCCCTCTGGGTGAGATTCAAGGTGCTGGTAATGACCTATAAAGCTCTGAATGGCTTGGGTCCGGATTATCTAAGGGAACACCTGTTGCCGGCATCAACTTCCCATCGTCCTGTGCGCTCCTACAGGGAGGGCCTTCTCAGGGTGCCGACGGTTAAGGAGTGCCGGCGGGTGATCCCCAGGGGGAGGGCATTCTCTGTGGGTGCGCCTGCCCTTTGGAATGATTTACCGGTGGAACTTCGGACCGCCCCCGATCTGCGTACATTTCGCCGGGATCTGAAAACCTGGTTTTTTGATCTATCAGGCCTGGACTGAAGGGGTTTTAGTTTTTAGTATTGTTTTAATTGTTGGGCTTATGTAATTTAATCTATTTTAATTTATACTATTTTTATATTATATTTTATGCTGCCCTGTAAACCGCCCTGAGTCCTTCGGGAGTAGGGCAGTATAAAAATTTAATTAAATAAATAAATAGTGTGTGGCTTAATACTACTTATCTTTGAACCCCATCCATAATACTGGTCATACCTGCTTCTGTTCTCATCCTCTAGAGCAGGGGTGTCAAACTGCCAGCCCACGGGCCGGATGCATCATGCCAAAAATGCACCCACCCCATTGCTGGCAATGAAAAAAAAATCGCGACACGTCACGTGACATAGCGAGTTTGACATCCCTCCTCTAGAGCCATGTTGCTTAATCCAGGGCTTTACAACCTTTTCATCCATTGTACCACTTTTAGGATATGGCAACATCCGAGTACCACCAGTTGCCTAGCAAGGTATCAAAAACTTGATGACCCCCCCCAAAAAAGGAAAAAAGTGATGAAGTATAGGTAGTTGACTTACAACAGTTCGCTTAGTGACTGTTCGAAGTTACAATGGCACTGAAAAAAGTGCCCCCCCCAAGCCACAGTCGAGCAAGACACCTGCCTCCCCGCCCGGTGGCGCTCTTCCTCCTGTCCAAGGTTTTCAGTGTTGTAAGCATTTCTGTTGAGGATTGGCAGTGGGGATGGCATAGGGGAGGGGGGTGTTTGGTTTTTATCCCCCGTCTGCTGGGTGGTTGCAGCAGTTTTTGGTCACTTCACATGACCCTGGGACACTGTGACTGTCATAAATATGAATCAGTTGCCAAGCATCTGAATGTAAATCACAAGTCCCTGGAGATGCTGCAACATTCCAGCTGATCAGCGCTTCTTCTGGGCTCAGAAACGCCAGGATCAGTGTCGAGCTCCATCTGGAGCCTGGCGCTGATCCTGGGGCTTCCACTGAGCCCTGACAGCCCTGCAGCTCCAGCTGTCTCTCGCTCCGGCTTGTGCAGTGCTGCCACCGGTTCAGCTCATTCCCCTCCCCACTACCACTTTTCTAGGATGGTCACGTACCACCTGCCAGGTGCCAATGTACCACAGGTGGTACCCGTACCACTGGTTGAAAAGCCCTGGCTTAATCTCAGCAATTTTAAAATTGGTGGACTTCAGCCAACATGCAAGAGAATTCTGGGAATTGAAGTCCACATAGTTGCTGAGTTTAAGAAAACTCACTCTAAAGCGCCCCAATTAATTTGTTGCTTGAATAATTATTATGGCAATTTACTTTGAGATATGAAAAGGTACTTCTATTGGGGGGGGAGAGCCCCCATCCAAAGAACAGTTTGCAAATTAGATGCTTCTAGTTTCAAGCTAAAGCAAAGTTTCCAGAGTTTCAGCAGCAGAGGGATCTTTTTCTGAATGTTGCATTTCTAGATTTATTTCATGTTTTGAATAAACATCTTTTGGGCTAAAAAGCATTCCACTCACCCCATAAGATAGTATGTTTCTAAATTGTCCAAATCTGTTAGGAAATTAGTTAGGAAAATGGGACTTTTTTAAAAAAACAAACAAACCAAACTCTGCCACCTTGATTCTAGAATGTCTAGAAGCTGCCTCCCTCCAGTCTTTTCTACCCAAATCTATTATTTCCTTGGTTTGCAAGAAGCGACAAAACAGTTTTCTACACCATGAAAACTCTGCCTGGGTAATCCCTGGGTACAGAGTGTAATTTCCCAGCAAATGTTGAATCAGAACTCATTTTCCCATGGAAATGAGTATGAGTCAGACCAGCCTTTTCTCAGCCTTCACAGGTTTTGGGGCTATATTATGTGACGTGGAAAAAAGAAATGTTGCCTACTTGAGGATATCTGAATATTTTGTATTTTAAGAAACTACTTTTAAGTTCTGCTATTTGGAGAAAAGCTTTTGAATGGCAGATTGGAAACAATTCCAGAAATGGGCTTCTTTCAAATGACAACTGCTTTCGTTTTTTCCTCCTATGGGGGCTTGTGTGATTTCAGATTTTCTGTACTGCAGGTGATGATAATATACAGCACACATTTAAAACAAACAAAAAAAACAGGCAGTTTCAATCACATCATCTTGCTTCTTTTGACCCTATCCTGTGGACCAGAACGGAACAATTGGCCACACAGCTGCTTGGTCCTGACGCTTCACCCTGGCACCCCTGACCCAGATGACCCACTGCAGGTGTTCCTGCCCGGATGCCCCTCTTACCTTCTTCTGATCCCCATGGACACACCTGCTACACTGCCTTATTTGTGTCTTCAAACCATTGTTGACATGTGTTTCTTGCATTGTACTTTCATTCAGCATACTGCAAGCTCTGTCGGGAGGCGGTGGGGGCAATGAAAAGTTGCAAAACTTAACAATTAGCACTTTTATTTATTTATTTATTTATTTATTTATTAGTTTTTATAAACCGCCCATCTCCCGAGGGACTTTTATTATTGCAACCTATGCTTTTGATAGAAAAGTCAGCTATTAAGCAGCTTTCCCACTAATACCCAGCTACTCCAGATCTTATTTGGTGAAGGATTACATTTGTTTCCTGACATCTAGCCAGGAAGTAATACTTGAGTAGCATCCTTATGTTTTACCTTTCATGTAGGTTGGGCTGAATGGTAGACACTAAAAAGGTGTCTTCTCAGCTGTTCATTGCAAAATTCTTGTTAAGTCTGAATTATGTAATTGCCATCTGAAACCTACCAATTTTTCTAGTCAATATATTTTAATTTCCAAAATTGTAAGAGAATTTGATGGATGTTACAGTATATTTAGGACTGTTTCTGTGCAAAGCCTGATGCTTCTGAACTCATTACCTTTATATATCCAAAGGGAAAAGTTAAAAAAAAAACCCGCTACTCAAGTATTGCTTTTGAATGTGCTCATATTTTTTTCTACTCTATGCCTATTTTTTATATTACTAATGGAGCTATATATTTACAATCCTAGTGGGTTTGTAGATTTTACAGATAATAGTTTCCATGATCATGTTACTCTAAACTTCTCATACTCGAGTGAAACTATATTTCTTGGTAACAACAGTCAATACACACACACACACAAACTGGAATACATTGTAAGAGAAAAATTATCTTGCTTTCTGGTAACTAATACACAGCTCTTCAACTGAGGCAGATTCTGTAAGACAGGGGTCAAATTGCTGACCCACGGGCTGGATGCGTCATAACGAAACCCCACCCACCCCATTGCCGGCAGTGGGGAAAAAGCTCCGATACGTCGAGCAACATCACGTGACATCGCGAGTTTGACATGTCTGCTCTAAGAGGACATGGAATACTTGAAAGAGGAGAGGCAGGTACCAGAGAGGAAAGGAAACATGAGACAGTACAGTGTTTAGTCTTATTAGCAGTAACATTAGGGGACAAGGAAGATGCCTCCCTGAAAAATGTATGTAGGAATTACTTGAGCATCCCTTGGGTAATGACATAGAGTCAGCAAATTCTTCCATGACAGCAGCCAGACAATCCTGGTTTAAAACAAATCACTATGAACAGTTGTTTTGAATGCTTTCCAATAGGGGGGTAATGCTGTTCGCTTGCTTCATCAAACCAGCCTGGTTTAGAATGGCTATTCCTCCTAAACTGAAGATGGGCTCCAGCATGAGTCTGAAAGCTTGGAAGACAAAGCTCTGGTCCCAGTGACTGACCCAGATTAGATCCTGAAACATTATCCTGGGACACGTCTATTCGCCTTCATTCATAATGGCTATTTCATTTACTAATTGCCCGGCACAAGGCAATTGTTCCGTAACTTCATCAGTGATGAAATGACCTATTCCAAAAAAGGGCCATTAAAAAAAACCTCAAGAGTACAACAACTACTAATTTTTATGGCAGCTATGAGTAACGCTGACAATGATTTCCTTCTGGAAAACCTCTCTGGGTCCAGAACTGGTGGGATTAGGTTGCATTGACTGGATACTGATTTCAGAATCAATTGGTCAGAGAGGTGATAGGCTCCCCCTTCAGTTGATCTGATCAAGCACAGGCCAAACAGCCATTTTTCATGGATATTTTAATTAAATAAACGGGTAAATAATGAACTAAATACAAAATAGATTCCTGCATAGAGAATTGGATTTGGCTCTTTCCCATTCTTAAGAATTCTTATGAACCTCTTGCTTGCCTGAATTTGACTATGCTTTTACTTTCAGCAGCTTGTTCAAAATGAAAAGGCTGCTGAAAGTATGTTGCTTTTATTCTGTGCAGCTCAATGGGAACATTGGAAGAAATTATATAAAGATATTTTGGATTGTTTTCGGTCATCTTGGGTAAAACCCTAAATACTTAATAACAACAACTTTATTGATTAGCCCTTGGGCCATATCAAAGTGCAAAGTTCCAGCAAGAAACCATCACCAAAACTTGATAAAAGCAATCCAAAATGGAATTTGATAAAATACAATTTAAAATGGAATTAAAATAAAATACAATTTAAGATGAACTAGTAATAAAATACAATCTAAAATGAAATTGTAATAACGTACAATAATTTAAGATATAGATAAAATATGATAACATTATATTTCGGAGTCGCCCTTGCAATCTACCCCAATCAGTCCCACATATGCAGATCTTAACCGGATCATTTTGTTTAAGTACTGTGCTACGTTAAATGTTATTTTCAAGTTCTGACCGGACATAAGGTAAGTTATTTTGATGTGGGGATCCCAATGGGTCATTCGTTTGGTATATAGACCAAGATACCTGTCTCTCACCCTCTTATACAGACAACAAATAGGATGTGAGCCAGGTCCTCTACCTCTGCCGCTCCACAAATGCAGAGACGCTCATTGTACGGTATAAAATGAAATCTCCCATATCTGACCATTGTGTCAAGCTGTTCGAATCTCACTCTCGTAAATATCTCCCTAAGATGTTTTGGGAGTTGTAACTTCAAATAACTGTTCACTTGAAAAGTACATTTGTATTTACTCAGCCATTTCAAGTTACCCACCTTACTAAGGATAGCTATATCAGTTTGTGCTTCTATTTTCTTAATTCTTTGGGCAACTCTTTTTTTAGATTGTTCTCCTGTTATGCAAGAGACAGGAAGGCCACAGCTTCTTACAAAATTTGTTAGTTTGGTGATCCAATTTGTGATTGTAGTTTTATTTGCTCTAGTATGCATAATTTGGGGAGTCTATCAGTCTCCATTTCATTAACTTTGCACCAGTAGTTATAAGCTCTAATTTTAGATAATGCCTGAATTGTATGAATTCCCAATTCAGCTCTAACTGCTGCAGCAGATGTTCTTGGATCTACACCCAAAATAAATCTCAAATGCTGGGACTGTGTTTGTTCTAGGACTGTGGTTGAGTAAAGACCCCAAATTTCTGCTCAATACAAGAGTATTGTGGTAACCGTAGCCTTATAAACCTTGAGTAATGGAGCTAGGGACCCTGGGTAACTATGGTTCTTTAGTTTGAGCAATAAATTCAAACGGGCTTTTGCTCTAAATGTACTCCGTTGATGATGGCAGGCCCAAGATCCAGTCTTGGAAAAAGTTACTCCCAAATATACAAAGGTATTAACCTGCTCAATTGGTTCACCATCTAATTGCCACTTATGTCTCTGATGGTTTCTTCCAAACACCATTATTTTCGATTTAGATTTGCTAATGATTAGGGAGTTATCCTGGCAATAAGAGCTGAATCTTCTTAATAGCCTACGTAATCCTACTTGTGAGTATGATAATAAAATCATATCATCAGCATAAAGCAAGCTGTTACAGTAAGTATTTAGGATCATCGGCATGTGTACCATGGTATCTTTCATTAACCCTGGCAAGTCATTGATGTATAAATGGGGCCAGGATACACCCTTGCCTTATCCCTTTATTTGTGTGAATCCTGTTAGTCAGGGCCCCATTAACCCCATACCGCACCCTCAAACAGGTACTTGTGTAAAGGGTTTTAATCAAAGCCAGGAGTCTGGGTTCTATTTTAAGAGATGTCAATTTACTCCATAGTACGTCTCTATTTACCATATCAAATGCTGCTGTAAGGTCTATGAAAGCAGCAAACAGGGGTCTCCTCTTATAGGCATATTTGGCAATTAGATGGTTCAAGACAAAGCAGTTATCAATAGTAGATCTCTTTTGTCTAAAACCTGCTTGTTCTTCTGCGAGGATGTTGTTTTCCTCTACCCAGATTTCAATTCTGTTCAAAAGGTACCTAGCATATATTTTTGCTACAATGTCAATCAGGCTGATGAGCCTATAATTACTAGGATCCTTTTTATTCCCTTTTTTATATATGGGGACAACTATTGCCATCTTCCACCCATCTGGTATATGGCAGGTGTTATTTATGTGTGTAAAAAGACCTGCTAATACAGGGCCCCACCAGTTGGGAAATTTCTTAAATAATTCTGCTGGTAAAAAATCCTCGCCTGGGGCTTTATTGCTCTTTAAGCTTTTAATGATGGATTGTATCTCCTTTTCTGAGACTGGTGGCCAAGGGGGGAGAGTTCTAGGATTTACCAAATCACTGTTTAAAAATAATTTCTTTACCAGTTCGATGGGGGCAAACAAGCACTGATAATAATTCTCCCAGTCCACAGCAGAGATTGGTATGTCAAATGCAAATCTCCGTTCCTTCAGGATACCTGCTACAGAGTGCCAAAATAATACTGAGTTATGACTTCTGGCAGCCAACTCAAGTTCTGACCAGATTGAAATGGCAAAACGTTTTTTCTTTAATGTTATAGTTTTTTTATATTCCCTTCTTGTGTGCAGCATCTTAGTTTGTATATGGGCAGTAGGATTCCTCTGAGCAAGCCTCATGGCTGCCTTCAATTTCTTTTTCAGTTGCTGGCAATCAGGATCAAACCAGTGAGGTCTACTCACTTGGGCTCTTTTTGTAGTAGGTTTAGCTGTTAGGTGTTTCTTCAGTATGTTACAAAGATTGGAGAATGCATTGAAGGCTGACATCCAGTCAGTAGCAGATGACTGTATCGTTCTAGCCCACTTAGTAGAATTCTCTGTTTTAAGGCATTCTAATATTGCCTTAGTATCAACTTTGGCCCAAATTAACCTTTTATTTTGGGTCACCTCTACCTTTTTGGTGAGCCATTTGTCAGCCATGTTATATGGTCTTAAATCTGAGCGGCCTCGCAATGTCACACTTACAGGCTGATGGTCGCTATTGTCGCTAAGGTGTACTGTGACCTCTGAGGTAAGCCTTATCTCTAGACACACAAAAGAGATCCAGTACACTACTTGAATTGGCTGAGTGGTATCTATAAGGGTATGTATAATTCTTGTCCTTACCTCCCAAAATTTGGAGATTACCCTTAAAAATTAAGGAGACTAGGAGCAGGCCAGCGGCATTACCTTTACAGTCTCTCGAGAGCCACTGAGGATGGTTATCAAAGAACTCCCCTGAGATTCCCTTCTTCTGGGCAAGCTCATACAGAGAGGGACCCAGTTTAGCGTTCAGCTCTCCTAATAATACCACTATGGACTGAGGGTACAGTATAGATATATCTTCTAGGATAACTTCCAAGCCCATCCAATATTCAGAATTATAGTGCTGGGATGTGCTTGGAGGAATGTACACATTTACCAATATTAACTCAAACTGGTCATATTCAAATTTGACAGCTAGAAAGTACGGACACTTATCTTCGTTATATAATTTCTCTCCCTGCCATTGCAACTCTTGCTTTATAAGAATGCATAGCCCACCAGAGGGTCTCCCTTTGTTCTTTGTTTTTAGGGCTGGGGAGGCCCATCCCTGAAAGCCTGGCAGTTGTACTGTTTCGTCCACTTTGGTTAGCCAGGTTTCTTGAAAGGCTGTTACATCAAATCTAGAGAGAAAGCTCATTAGTCCACTATCAACCATCCCTTTCCAGCCAGCTATGTTCCAGGTCATCAACTGTATGGGATTCTCAGAGGCAAGGTGGTCTGGCTTGGTTGATTGGCCAGATGGTAAAAATGCCAGATGTCAACTTGACATTGGAGCTGGGTCGATATCATGTAAGCTTCCCATATAAACACAGTTGTTGTGAGGTTCGATATTTCTCCTCATGGGTTGCAGAACTTCTTGTTGCTCCTCTATATCTCGGTTGCCAGTGTGCCTCTGCTCTTGCTCCAAGAATGATTTTTTTTCCAATGGGCAGGTACTCTGGCTTAAGTCTATAAATGCAGATTTATGTCCATTTTTGGAGGGGCATAGCTGAGGGTTCATCTTATTTTATTTATTTTAATCCCATTTATATCCCGCCCTTCTCTGAAGACTCAGGGCGGCTTACAATTTTAAGCACAAACCAATGTGGAAAGATGTTGTGGGAACTTCTAAATCAAATGAGGATGGAAGCTGGATTATATCCTTAGTGTTTGTCAGCATAGGGGGCACTGTGTGATGAAGCCCTTTGTCTTTCAGTTGTTTCTCAGAGGCTGGGTCAGTGCAGTTATCCCACTCTCAGCCTGTGTGACAGCACCTTTTTTTTACTGTTGAGGTAAAGGCAGATTGTTGATTAAATATCTTGTCACAAGGTTGTGTGTTTAGTGGAGCCAAATTAAATAGAGGCTTTGCTGTAGATTTATTTATTTATTTAATTTGTATACCGCCCTTCTCCCAAAGGACTCAGGGCGGTGAACAGGGCAATAAATACTAAAATAACAAAATACAAAAATTAAGAAGAGATTAAACCATAATGCCCAATACAACAAATAAATTACATAAAAACAGTAATAAAACCCAAAACCATCAGACCAGGCCGGCTTGTTCAAACAAATAGGTCTTTAGATCACGTCGGAAGGAGCGAAGGTCGGGAGCTATCTGGAGCTCAACCGGTAAACGGTTCCACAGATCAGGCGCACCCACAGAGAACGCCCTCCCCCTGGGGGTCACCAGTCGGCACTCTCTGACCGGTGGCACCCTGAGGAGGCCCTCTCTGTGGGAGCGCACTGGGCAGAGGGAAGTTGATGCCGGCTGCAGGTGCTCCCTAAGGTACTCCGGACCCATGCCATGTAGGGCTTTAAAGGTCATTACCAGCACCTTGAATCTCACCCGGAAGGCAACTGGAAGCCAATGCAGCTCACGGAGCAGAGGTGTAACATGGGAGTATCGGGAGACCCCCAACACGACTCTCGCGGCTGCATTCTGCACCAGTTGGAGCCTCCGAGTGGTCCTCAAGGGCAGCCCCATGTAGAGAGCGTTGCAGTAGTCTAACCGAGAGGTCACGAGCGCATGAGTGACTGTACACAAGGCATCCCGGTCTAGATAGGGCCGCAACTGGCGCACCAGGCGAACCTGGGCGAAGGCCCCCCTAGTCACAGTTACTATATGGTCTTCTAAAGAAAGCTGTGAGTCTAGGAGGACTCCCAAGTTGCGGGCCCTATCTACGGGGGGGTAATAACTCACCCCCCATAGTAAGAGATGGAATACTCTGAGTTTCCCGAGATGCCGGCACGCACAGCCACTCAGTCGTGTCAGGGTTGAGCCGAAGCCTGTTCCTTCCCATCCAGACCCGGACCGCCTCCAGGCAACGGGACATCACGTCGAGGGCATCACTGGGGTGGTTTGGGATCGAAATAAAACTCCAAAACCACAAATGATCTCATCCAGAGGCTTCATGTAGATGTTGAACAGGAGAGGCGAGAGGACCGACCCCTGAGGAACTCCGCAAACGAGAGGCCTCGAGGTCGACCTCTGTCCCCCTGCCAACACCGACTGCGAACGTCCCAGGAGGTAGGAGGAGAACCACTGAAGAACTGTGCCTCCCACTCCCAATCCCCTGAGACGCCGCAGCAGGATACCATGGTCGATGGTATCAAAAGCCGCTGAGAGATCTAATAGGACTAGGACAAAGGAGCATCCCCTGTCCTGGGCCCTCCAGAGATCATTCACCAGAGCGACCAATGCCGTCTCCGTGCTGTGTCCGGGCCTGAAACCCGATTGGTACGGGTCTAGATAGTCAGCTTCCTCCAGGACCAAAGGGAGCTGATGCGCCACCACGCTCTCAACAACCTTCGCAAGAAAGCGAAGGTTGGAGACCAGATGAAAGTTGTTTAATACAGCTGAGTCCAAGGCAGGCTTCTTGAGGAGAGGTCTCACCACCGCCTCCTTCAAGACGGCGGGGAAACTACCCTCACTCAAAGATGCAGATATCACCACCTGGAGCCAGCCTCGTGTCCCTTCCCGAGCCGCATAAACCAGCCAGGAAGGGCACGGGTCCAATAAACACGTGGTGGAGCTCAGCTTCCGTCCACTTCCTCCGGAGTCACAGGATCGAACTCCTCCCAGATAACATCGACAAGACCACCCATGTCCTGATTGTCAGACTCTGCCCAGTCGGAGTCCAAACCGGTCCGAATCCGAGCGATTTTGTCCGACAGATGTTGACTAAACTCCTCGGCACGTCCCTGCAAGGGTTCCTCTCACCTCCTGATTAAGGAGGGAGCGGGTCACCCTAAACAGGGCGGCCGGGCGGTTATCTGCAGACATGATGAGGGTAGCGAAGTAATTAGACCTCGCCATCCTCATCGCCGCAAGATAAGACTTAGTAAAGGATCTTAGTCGCGATCGGTCGGATTCAGACCGGCTGGACCTCCAACAGCTCTCTAGGCCCCGTCTCCGACGCTTCATCTCCCGGAGCTCCGCAGAAAACCATGGAGCCCACTGGGATCTGCACCGGGTCAGGGACCGCAAGGGTACAACTCGGTCAAGTGCCTCCGTGGCTGCCTTTTCCCAGGCTTCCACTAAGGCATCCGCCGAGCTGTGAGCAAAGGAGGCAGGTGGGGACCCCAGCACTGCCTGAAACCTCTCAGGTTCCATTAAGCGCCTGGGGCGGAACTATCTTGTTTCAGTTGTTGTCAGTGCCTCTTTTAGGTCATCCAATCTTTGAATGATGTTAACTTACTCAGGTTCTGGCAATGCACTGAATAGGTCAATCAACATTTCCTCTGGCACATCCTCAGCAGTTCCTGCAGCTGTGGGTAACACAGTTCGTATATTGCTTCTTTGCTTTCTCAGGGTCAGTTCAGTTGCAGCAGCCTCAGGCTTAGCAGTGTGAGGGCTGTTGCAGCCTAGATTTAAAATGACAGTTCCCTCTTGGTGACGCTGTTTCAGGAGTGGGCACACTTTTTCTGAGCAAAAGACCCTTATTGGAAATATTCAGAAGGAGCTCAGAAAGGGCTTCATTCTGAAGAGCATGGAGGGAATTTTGGGCTGCTTGAATGATAGGAGAATTCTCATACATTGTCTTCTTGCTGGCAGCCACTCTACATGTAGTAGATCTATCAGAGTGAATTCACAGTGGAGCAGCTGGCTCAGGGACAGACTAATAGCTTCTCTATTGCTCCAACGCCCTCTATTTACTCTCTTGTCATAAATTTGCAAAGTAACCTGGTTAGTTTGCATATTGTAGTTATATTGGTCATCTCTTAGGCCTTTGCCTGATTGTTTTCTCTGTGGGTGTTCAAATTTTTGGGAGGAAAACAAGGTCCTTCTCTAGTTTCATTTTCTGAGTTAGCCATCCCATGTCTGTCCATAGTTATCCTCCCAAGTCCTTCTACAGTATTTTGGTGGCTCCTAACAAACTTTGCAAAAGATTCTTTCAGGCAGTCGACCTTATTTATGACAATTGACAAAAGATCATATATTAAGTTTAGAGTTTGAGCTGTAAGCAAACTGTCTAGAGAGGAAGTCTGTCACATTTTCCCCCTTTAAATTTGTTACATCTCCCTCCTGTGCAAAAAAGGCTGTTGCCGGGTTCCAAGGAGGGGAGCCATTCTCCGAGAGGGAGGAGGACAGCTCCACACGCTGTTTGCTCTCCAGTTCGGTTTGTAAGTCCCATTCCAATGAGTCACATAAATTAAATTTATCTGATAAGGTGCCTGCGAATGAGTTACTTACTGGAGCAGACTGTCTGTTTGCAATATAATCTTCCATTTTCTGCTGCTTCAAAGGCTTGGATATACTTTCTGCTGCAGAGTGCTGTCTCTTCCTTCTTTTCCCCATTCAAGTTTGTTAAAACAGGTTTAAAAATAAGTTTAAAACTACGGTTTAAAAGGTTAAAATGGGTTAAAAATGGGTTTAAAAAGTTAAAAATGGGTAGATTAAACATACAATATTAAAAGAGGTTAAAAAGTTAAAAAAAATAAAGTAAAATAAAATAAAACTTTTACTTTTGGAGGAGCTCTTTACAGCCTTTGCTGCCTTTCCACCCCTAAATACTTAATAGAATAGGACCAACTTTGCGGTAGGAGAACTGTAGGCAAAAGAACAATTAAGTTGAAAAATGGGCCAAATTGGGCTGGGGTCATGGAGGAAAAAGAAACCTACTGTGATTCCCCTATAGATGGTTGAGGCAGTCTGAAAACCACAGAGAATGTGACTTTTCATTTTTAGTCTTTCCCTTGACCTCATCCTTCCTGGTCATATGACTGAATAAGGCTATTATGAAAGGGTTGCAAAGAATTCTAGAAGCCATGCTCTGCATATTGTCACCTACTATACCAGGAGTTCACAGCCAGGGGTGGGAAAACTTGAGTTTTCAAAATTATATAGTGCATATGCATAATTCGTTGCCGTTATTTCAAACTTTTGTAAGAGGTGCAAGAATATATCAGAAGCGTTCTAGGGGTGCGGGGCATAGAAAAGGTTGGGAACCGCTGTATTATACATTTTACATCCTATTTCAACAGCATTTCATTTTATCTAGTAATGCAGGGAAATGAAACCTGCAGCCCTCCCAAGTTTGTTGTCTGTGGCCTGCAGTGCTACTTTGCAGGTGCTGGGAATATGTCCAGCAAAAGCAGCTGGTTGAACGGGCTGTTAGACCTGCAGGCTGGTCCACAGAAAGTCCCTGGTAGCTAGCTATTGTCCAACTTCCCAGGGGGCATTATGGCCTGGAAAACTGGAAGGTTCAGTTGGCAGGTTGAAGTCTCTGGTGCCAGGCAATGCTGCCCTTTAGAATTTTCCACCAGCTTGTGCCCTACGGTGGACGTTGGCTGTAGACTGCAGAGGAGGCTTGGCCAGGGAACCTGGGCCAGGAAGCCCAGGATGTCCCAGGGAGAGGGAAACGAGGTAGCCTTTCCTAGGAAGATGATCTCTACTGAGCGAGGAGCAGGAAGGAAAAAGAGGGTAAATCAAAGGAAGTGAACAAAAACAAACACCAAGAAAAACTTCATGAACAGCAACAAGAAAGAAGCAAAACTGGTTTTTGACTCTTTTAGGGTTTTTTTTTAGACTGCCTCACCTGGGTATGATTCTGAAGAACTATTTCCCAGTAAGAACATGATGTTCTGGTTAGCGAAAACTGCCATGTAAATGCTCAGAGGGAAATGGCTGTTTTCGCAACACTGTATGGCGTTTTGTTCCAACAAACTTATTTTTAGTAGCAGAATTTGACAACTCATTTTTAACTCACTTTTCAATTTGCAGGTCAGTTTAAGAAAAGGCTTCCATAATGTGCATTTCAGACCACTGAATTATTCGTCATGCATTAGTTCTGACAATTTGAGACTACTTCTGCAATGTATTTTTTTCCCCACTCTATGGATTACCTGGGAACACTTACTATTTTCTTTCCCAATCAAGGTGGAAAGGCTAGTTTAAGAGCATGAACGATAAAGAACTGAAGTGAAATGGGCCTGTGTGTGAAAAATGTAGTTATTCTTTTATTTTGAATTAACCTTATTGTTTACACAAGATACTAGATCAGCATCACAAGATACTAGATCAGTCTAGGAAATTTGTGGTCCAGTATGTGGGAAGTATCGGCTTGGTATGTTATATAAATTTAAGAACTTTGTGAATAATGGATTCCTAATTTTTCTCTTACTGGCTTTGGTTAAAATGGACAATGGAATAATAAAGTTTAATAACATTTCCCCACATCTACCATTATAGCTCCGGGTTAATACTGAGATAGTTTCAACGTTCTAATGCAAAACTAATTAAAACACCAGCTTTATCCCCACTGCTTTTATTTTATTTTATTTATTTTTATTTATTTTATTATATTTATTCATATTTTATTATATTTTCTATATTTTTGTCCATAAAGGAGCAAAATCAGTGATTATTGGACTATAATTTGTCAAAGATAGAAAGATAAAAGCATGCATGAGAAACCTGTATAGCAAAATCTTCTCTATTTCATTAATCTGATTTACACACACACATTTTTATTAATTGTTAAAACAGTAAGAATTAATACCAACTAAAATAGAACAAAAATAAGAAAGAGAAAGGGAGAGTTAAAAGAAAAAGCTAAACCTGCAAAAAAAATTCCCTTAGAAATTAGAAAAAAAGGAAAAAAAGGAAAATAAGATAAAGGACTGACTTCCAATCTTCTTCAAAGCATTGAAGTTGTAAGTAGTTATACCATGACTCTTGTTCTATAATCTATCCTGTCTAATCATCAAATCCATAAATTACAAGTTCAATATTTTCCTTTTTTTTGCAGTAGTCCATAAGGGATTTCCAGTCACCAATAAGTACATGGATTCTTAAAAGTGTCTTCAAAGTTTTCCACTATAACCAGGAGGGTTTCAGCATTTACAGCCTGAATGTGATTATGTTAAGACTAACCATATTCCCATTTCCACATTGAAAGTTGTGAAATACTGTAGCATCAAAAAGTGCTTTGTGATATATATTAAAATTATTTTAAAAAGTAATAGTGCCACCTGCTGTCCTTGTAACAGCATTAGAATAACTGCAAAGAAGTTTGAAACAGAATGCAATTTTTGGCTCAAAAAATACGGATTTGTTCATGTGACAATGAAACTCAGAGCTTTAGTTTTCCAGGTCAACCTATATCACAATAATTTCAATTAAAGTAAAAGTAAAATATTGGATTATAACTATAAAATGATCGTACTCACTTTTTCACTTTCAGTGGGCAGGCTGTGTTTTTCTGGCATAGAGGTATATATGCACATCTGTGTCTTCTGCAGTGCGCAGTCTATCTGTTATCCTTTCTTTGATTACATGTGCATCCCTCACAAACAAGAATAGAGGTCAAACACATTTTAGCCATCAACTAGGTAGACTTAATTTGTTAAATACCTTTAACTTTAAATTACAATACAAAACTTCAGTGTTTTTTTACTTTGTGAAAATGAACGCCAAGAGTATTTAAACATCTGCCTTCAGAGACATTGGGATTGAAATCTCCATATTTGCCATGAAGGAAAATATATACCGTCTTTTTCGGACCATAAGACGCACCCAGTTTTTAGAGCAGGAAAACAAGAAAAAAAATTCTTTCTCCTTCTCTTTCTCTCCCTCTCTCTCTCTCCCTCTCTTTCTCTCCCTCCCTCTCCCATTGTCCCTTCCTTCCTTCCTTCCTTCCTTCCTTCCTTCCTTCCTTCCTTCCTTCCTTCCTTCCTTCCTTCCCTCTTTGTCCTTCCCTCTGTGCATTAGAGCAGTACCCGCGGAGGCGGCCCTGCAGCCTGGCTTTCTCTTGCAGAAAGCAAGCTGAAACGGAGTGAGGGAGATTGCCAGAAATGCGAATCGGCTGATCTTGCGCTTCTGCAAACTCCCTCGCTCGGTTTCAGCTTCCCTTGCTACAAGAGAAAGCAGGCTGAAACGAGGCAGATTGCAGCAGCGTGAGATCAGCCGATTCGCATTCCTGGCAATCTCCCTCACTCATTTTCAGCCTGTTTTCTCTTGTAGCAAGGGAAGCTGAAACCGAGCGAGGGAGAGTGCAGGAACGTGAGATCGGCGTTTCTCAGCACGTGCCAATTCGTGCTCCTGGCAATCTCCCTTGCTTTCCACTTGCGGAGGTTGGGGCTGGCCATACGGATCACCTTCGGACCATAAGACGCACCCTCGTTTCCCCCCCCACTTTTTTGGGAAAAAAGTGCGTCTTATGGTCCGAAAAATCTTAGTCACTGTAATTTGGTCTTTTGCTAGAACATTGTAATCTGGTAAAGAGCAACAAGGATCAAAATGGACTAGATTGTGAGACATGGTTGCCTAATTTCGTTGACTCATTGATGAAGAACTCTTTAGATTGTACAGTTTTACCTGCCTTAAACACTACAGCGAGACCCAATTTTTTAGTAGACGTTTTAGGAACAATATTCTAAACTAGGGTTAGGGCATATATATTTGCTATAGCAATAGTCAGTCACTAAGGCTGCAATCAACTGAGATATTGGCAGTTAAAATGTATAGGGTTTTCTTCTGCATAACTTTAATTAAAAAATGGTTTCAAGACAATATGTTGTGACCAATATTCATCAATGCCAACTTTGATACATGAGCATCTTTAGTATGGTATCAAGAATACAGAAAGCAGGAAATCAAACATATTAAATTGGCACAATTACCTCCAATGAACAAAACTAGCTTTTTTTAATAAACCAAATGAAAATACTTATATATAACATCTCCCAATGCTACAAAATTTGCTCAGCTTCTTACAAAACACAGTAATCTGACACTTGGCAAACAACAACTCTGAAAACTATACACAGAAAAAACAGAGATAAAGTAGATTTATACAAATGAAGCATTTTGGCAATTTAAAAGAAAAGTTACTTTTCTTATCATTAATCGAAAGATAAACATACAGTAGTCAGTAAAGTTACTATAGAACTAATCCTGAAACATATAAACACTTTTCAATCTCTAAAATAATATGGTCTTTTCATCTGAACTGTATTGATTGTTAATACTGGGCCAAATGCTACCAGGTTGTTTAAATACTTTAAAACAAATGTTAAAGGTAGACTCCATAACCCTCACAAATTGTACACATTAAAATATGCTTATAAAATTATTTAAAAGTTTCAGCATCCTCAAGCTGCCAACCCTTAAGTCCTCTTTAATATGTACTTTACAAAAAAATTATGCTGCATTTATTCATTTTCAGAGGTTGGACTCTTCGTCTTTTCTTGTTCTCTTCCATCACTGGACAACCTATAGAAGAAACACAGAACCAATTATGGAAAACTTCACTTTGAATAACTTTGCAGACAAGAAAGTCTTGTATGTTTCTAAAATGTGCTATATATAACTTGGTTTTGTTTATAAAAGTATGTCTGATCTATAAAATAGATACAAATAAAACTGTACAAATAATGTTACATTTCTGCTGTTAAGAAATAAGCAAGAAGTTATATAAAACAGAAGAAAATATTAAGATTATAGTGGGACAAATAAAATTATGACTTCTGGATTTTGTCTTCCCTTGCCTTGTGCGAAACATATTAATTTTCAAAGATAAAGTGGAAGAAGGGTAGAATCGAGATTCAAAATGTACATTTCACTAGAGTATTGCCTAGTTGGTCCTATTTTCCCAAACCAAAGCACTATCACAATCAGCAGCTTTCTAACTCATCCATTTTCTAAAAACACTTTCTTGTTCATGAGTTGATTGTGCATACTTTATAACTGCCTGAAGTTAAATATGTGCTGAAGCAGCACATATTTTCATTATGTTTTTAGAATAGAAAATCTACTACTTACTTTTTCTTATTTCCAGAATCTAGCTTCTCCTTTTTTTCATCTGCGGTATCTCCATTTTGTTGTGACTGGTTTGTATCTTGACTTTCAGAAGCACCATTCATTACCTTTGTGCCTTTAATGTTTTTTAAAGAAAGCTTTATCAGCATGTTAAATTATACAAAAAAATAACAGCTTGTTATACAACATCTATGCAAATAGGATTATTTTGCACCTTGATTTATCATTGTCCCACTGTGAAGGAGGGGGGGGAACACAAATTTTTCTTCAATTTCAGATACATTTTATAAGTAATACCTAAAACCTGCAGTGCAAAATGGAGGGTAATACATTTAACTTTGTAGTAAAGCTTGGGATGTTGTGCTGACTTGCAGGAAAAATCAGAATAAATCCCCTGCCCTATACAATTTTTCTAGTTTGAGCTGAATGATATTGAGCACAAAGTTGGACCCAATTTAATTATGTCCCAACTTGTTATTTATTGTATTATTTATAGCAATATACTCTAAGATGCTTGCTATTCCTCAACAGGTAGTTCTTGAATTATTATCTTCATTTAACAAAAGTATGTTACCATAGCCTCAAAGTTACAACTGTTGCATGACCTTGTGGTTATGTGATCACAATTTTGGCACTTGCAACCAGCTCGCATTTTACAATGGTTGCAGTACCTTCTCTACGTGATTGTGATTTGTGACCTTCCTGATGGGTTCCAGCAAGAAAAAGTCAATTTGGGAAACCATATTTGTTTAATGACTATGATTTGCTTAATGACTACAGTAAAAATGGGCATAAAGGCAAGTCACATCATGATTTGCTTAATGACTGCATCATTTAGTCACCAAATTTCCAATCCAATTATGATTATAAGTTTAGGGCTGCGTGTATTTTTATGTCATTGTGTTACATGGTGGAGGGGAGACAACGGTCCTTTTTATGACCTGCGGACTTTAACTGCTAGAATTTCAGAGCCAGCCATGCTGGCTCAGGAATTCTGCAAGTTGAAATCCACAAGTCATAAAGGGACCATTATTCCCCACCTCTGTGTTAGATTATTCCCGAGAATCTTCCAGTTTTACATTCTATAATTCTGTGGGTAGAATGAGGGAAAGTTCTGAGTAATCAGTCCTGACCCTTTGTGTAGCTATGGCTTTGTGAACTGGGTGTACAAGAATAGTTCGCTGATTTCAAAATCTGATTTGCAAAGCCTAAAAACCACAATATCCTACATTTATGTGTACATGTGTGTACATTTCACTATTAAATGTTTTTTAACATTCAAATGCTTTATGTCTTCCCCAAAATTTAATGAGGTAAGAGTGTTTATCTTCTTCAATACAAATGTAGTTTTATATTTAATTAAGAGCTCTCAAATTCACATACAGTTGCAAGAAAAAGTATGTGAACCCTTTGGGATTACGTGGAGTTTTGCATGAATTGGCCATAAAATGCGCTCTAAAGGTCATGTAAGTCACAACAATAGAAAAACACAGTCTGCTTAAAATAATACTACACAAACATTAGCTGTTGTCATGTTTTAATTGAACATAAGATGGAAACATTCACAGTGAGGGTGGAAAAAGTATGTGAACCTTTGGACTTAATAACTGGTTGACCCTCCTTTGGCAGCAATAACCTCAACCAATGAACATATATACATTTTTAGTGAATTGCACAGACCTGTTTGTTCTTTGTCTTTTTCAGATTTCTTGTTTGATCCTTTCTTCCACTGTTCTTTGGTTTTGTTTGCTTCTTCATGCTGTTTTTGCTCAGCTAGTGACTTATTTAGTACTTGTGAAAGAACGGAATCACCTTCCCCAACAAGAAACATAGTCTTGAATTTGTTATAGAGCATAGTGGATTTTTCCATTATAATCTGGCTAACTTTAAACTTTCGTATCTAAAACGATATTTGGGGGGGGGGGAAAGAATGCATTTATAAATGAGAGTACAACATGTAGCTGTTCGTAATGGATAAATCAGTGGACTAATAATTGTACTAAATTCTTTATTTTAATGCATGAAAAGATTTTAATCAAAATTCATAAAAGGTTATTGTTTTTAATTAGCTATTGATCTTACTTTTTTGAGTGTGGAAATCATTTCTGCATGCTTCTGAGCTTGTTGCATTGTTACTTGAAGTGATGCAAGTTCATCCAAAGCCTCAATGCATCTGTTCACATCCTATTATAACAAGATCCGAAGGCTTCATTTCTTAGGGGGGGAAAAACTCACTATTGCTTCATATCAATTAGGTAAAACATAATTAAATGCGTGTCTGGGTTTAATCTAATTTTACAGGAGAAACAGTTAAATGATTTATTATTCACTGAAGTTTTAAAATATAATTCTATTTTGCTGTTATTTTAATATTTGTAAAGTGCCTCAAGTCTGTGAGAACTGTAGTAGTAATAGATTGCATAACTAAATAAGCAAGCTGCTCTAAAATGGAACAGAAATCATCATATGAAAAAGGTGAAACAAATTATATACTAACTAAATAGCTTTGTGATAAAATTTGCAAAATTTGTTTTTTTAAAACTCATTACAAAATATTTGGAGTTAATACAACATACATACAAGATGGTCAATCTGGAGTGAATTCTTTATTTCTGCATGTATCCTTTGAAGACGAGAATCCATTGACGTCTCTAAATGTTAAAACAAAATAAGGTTATTAAAAGTGTTTTGGCTTCCAGTTCTGGATTGTGGCGCTGGTGGATGTGCGGGGCAATTGCTCCTCCCGCCGTCCGGTTTTCTCTCGCCAGGGGATGAGAGGGGCGACGAGTGGGGAAGAGGACCTTCCAATTGATCACGGAAGGGCAGTAGCCCTTCTGTTTAATCCGGAGCAGCTCTTCGGACCAATGGAGAAAAGATTGGCCACTCACATGGCCCATCGTTAATGCCGTTTCCAGCCGAGGCCAAATGTACAGTTAAGCACTTGAAAGCACCGCGGAGGAACTGGGTGAGATCTGTCTTCTCTCTATCCCAATTTTTTTTCCTGTAAAAAGCTTTTTGAAACTGCCTCCCCCTGTGAGGAGAGAAGGAAGGGAATGTTATCTTTCTCACCCTCTTTATAAAATGGCAGTGTTTGATTACATAGGGGTAATAAAACCCTGAAAAATACAATTAACTAATTGGACTTACATCCTTCTCACATTTGGCAATCCAAAAAGTTCCTACTTTCACGGGCACTTGCTATTTTATTTACTTGACAAAAAAAAGACAAAAAAGAACCTATATTGGATAAAAGCCTAGCTTTTCTGAAAAGGATTTTAAATACTACTGGGGACACCTTGTGGTCAAGCTTGGTACAGCAAGTGAATATCCCTGGCAAAGAGACCTGTTTACAACTTAGATCTCTCCTTAGTATTATCTAAAGATAAAAAGCTGAAACAGCTGGGAGGTGAAATTGGCTTCTAAGAACTGTGGAGGTGAACATTTACTGACTTTTGTTAAAAAATTAGCTTCCACTAAAGGACTATCTATAATTATTCCAGAAATGAGGGGGACCAGCCACAAACTTCGATTATAAGCTTATACTTGAAAAAATCCTTGAAGCTACTGAGATAATTAATTCCAGACTGAAAGGTAAAGGCACTAGCTTGAAACTACAAACTGAAACCCAGATTCCAACTAAAGAACTTACAACTCAGAAAACAACAAAAGCAGAAGAAATCAACACTAAGACAGAGGACCTTAAGGAACAACAGCAATATATTGAAAACTTTACAACCAAATCCTGATTGCAACTAAAGAATCTACAACTCAAAAAGTAACAGAAGCAGAAGAAAGTAATACCAAAATAGAGGATGCTAAAGATCAACAAGGACAGCTTACTGAAAACCAAGATAACCAAATAATAACTATAAAATTGGACATGACTTTCTACTTAAACCAGAAGAAACCAGAGGAAGAAAAAGACCAGACCGAACTGAAGATAAAGATATTAGAGCAAGTACTTAGACTTGAACTATCACGGCAACAACTTAATGATTATAAATGGATCAAGTTTTTTGGAAAATTGATGACTAGATGGTCTCCTTTGACTCACGTAACATGTTCCAGAATGAAGAGAGACCTATCTGATAACCTAAAGGCATTGGTATGGAAACCTGGTTGGCAGAAAAAGAAAGCTAGAGTTAGGTTTAAAAAAATGATCTACTAGAGAGATCCTAAAGGTTACTCTCCTAGTAAGGTGTGATGTACTAGGATAAGAAATAGAAAATGTTTATGAAACAAAATCAGAATATATTTATGTAAGTATTATGTGTATTCTAGATATTATAACTCTTGTGTAGTGAAATAAAGGAAATTTGGGTTATGGATGTTGTTATGGATATTAAAGGCTTAATTCGAATACTGTAACTAAAAACTAAGAATTAGGTAAAATTTAAAAACAAGACATGGATATGTATAAGTAAAAAAGATTGATAAATGCCTTAACTGAGCTTGTTATGGTTAGAAATTCATTAGTTTAAGTATGTTATATTAAATGTTAAGGGATTAAGAGAAGGAATTTGTGATAATGTAACCTGAGATATGTACTAAAAATTTTGTTATTGAACTATTGATTATCCAGTCACCATGATGCTTTCTAAATACTTGGATGTTAAATTGGAAAACTAATAAAACTTGTTTTAAAAAAAAGATAAGTGGTTTGAACATTTTAAAGTAAATGCCAGAATATATTTCAAAAGGGATGAACCAATAAAATTATTTGAACTATATACTTAAAAGTAATTTTGCTAAAATGTTTTAAGCATATGGCTAAAGCATAGCTATTTGCCCTTTTATAGGGCAACTGATTGTTCCAAGCAACACTACTTATTTTGTCTACATATAGAAGAAAGAATAAAAAGTAGATAACCAAGGCTATATTAGAGGCTGCCCAATATTATAATAATAAAGATCCTGCAATGTTATTTTATAGCTGACTTTTTCTTTGGGATCTAATGCAGAATACATATCATTCTCTTCATGCAATATTTTATTACAGCAAAAACTTGGGAAGTAGGTTTGGCCAAGAGGTGCTAATTACCTGAAGGTGAACTGGTCCCTAGCTCTTTGAAAGCTCAAGTCTACAAAGCACAGCAAACATTATGCAACACTATATGATGCATATAGTGATGATTAATCCAGTTTTCGTAACATAAAGCAATTTTTTCCTACTAGTCAGGCAGAAATTAAGAAATGGAAATGGCATTTACACATTCAGGATGAAAAAAAGTAGCAAAATGCCTGTATGATTTCATTCAAAAGGTTAGCACTGTTTACATTACCAAGTACAAAAACGTTTTTAAGAATTGGAAAATAAGCTTTGACTACTGACCTCGTTTTTTCTCTATCTTCTTATTTTCTGGCTTCTTGCCATCTTCTCTATTCTGCCTATCCAAAATATTCAGTTTAAATTAGACTACATATTCAAAGAATAAAATGAATACAATATCATGTTAACCATTATAGAGTAAATAATTAACTTGAATAATGACTGATTTGTTTCAGAAAGAATGTAAGACACGAGATACATCAAATTGGGTGGTTTCATATGATATTGTATAAAACCTGAAGCATTACATTGAGTTGCAAATGGCTATTGTATTTTTGCCCTTCTCAGTCCAAACCAGCTCGGAACTATTGTAGGTAAAAACAGGAAAGGAACACCACAAATAACATCTTGTGCTCCTAAATGAAAAGGCACTGTACAAATCTAATAAAAACATTGTTTCTGTAGTGCTGCCACTATCTCAGTAAATGTTTCTAACATTATCTCAGGATGGTATAATTAATGTAGTATAATAAATGATTTCATAAAGTAGATCAGAACAGCAGGATATGAAGCCCTTGCCTGCAAACAGCCTTTGAAATCTTTGTGTTGTATCCAGAAATCTCCCAAACTATTACTAATTTGAAATTTTTATGTGACAGAAGGGAGAATTATTAAATACTGAAACGTAGATCAAATAACTATTTTAAATGTTAATTAAATCAAGTTTTTAACTATATTAAATCCTAAAAGTGGGAGTAGGCTAATTCTACATTTTTGTCACCTGAGTCCCAGTTTTGAAATGGATGTGAAACAAATAAAAATGTTTTGTAAGACCAATTTGAAAAGGGTCATGAACAAGAATTCACTAATAGGGATGATTTTTTTTTAAATTAAACAATAAACAGGCAGATTGCAAATATGTTCAATAATTGCTTCTATAGTTCGGTATGGATATTTTGAAAATTCATTAATGAAAAATAATTCTTTTGGAGATTTTGCATGACCCTATGATAAAATAAACAAAAGGCTTATTTCATGTTCCCATTGTTTCCTACTATGGAATACCAAGAGGGAATGAAAAACCTTATTTACTTCAAAACAAAAATGTTAGAACAGACGTGTCAAACACAAGGCCCGGGGGCCGGATCCGGCCCGCAAAGTGGTTTCATGCGGCCCGCAAAGCCATCCTGGAAACAGGGAGGGAACGGCCCCCACTGCCTTGGCCCTGGCCCAGAGACCCTCCTTCTGCCAGAGACCCTCAGATCTGTCCCACTCCTGCCCGGGCCCCCATAGGCACCCTTGATGCGAACGATGTAGAGCTGGCCACGCCCACCCAGTAGGCCATACGCACTTTAGCCACGCCCACCCAGTAGGCCATGCCCACCCAGACCACACCCACCCGGCCCCCTGAGGGCAATTGCAATGCTGATGCGGCCCTCAATGAAATTGAGTTTGACACCCCTGTGTTAGAACATTTTGGATGCTGTTGCAACTCTCTAGTAACTAGTCTCATTTGGCTTTCTGGTTTGACTGCAGTGTTCTTTTATCAGTTTCACAAGGAAAAATTGAGATTTGCCTACTGGTGTTTTTATGTAAATCTTAGGTAAAATCAATTAGCTGTTCTTCATTTTTTTTCTGGTATGGCAGAATGGTTAAGATGGACCTAGGGAGAATCCTGTGCAAAGCCACCTTCAACTGGGTAACTTTGAGTTAAACTTTCTCTCTCAGTCCAATATATCTCACAGAATTGTGGCCAGATTCTAGAGAAGATTTTGGTATATTATATTTCTTGAGAAAGACAGATAAATAAAAGAAAAAGTTATAAAGCTAACTAATAAAACATTGAATTATACAGTACATGGTTCTTGTTGAATTAATGAACTGCTCCTATAGCCTTGGAATTAAATACTCCTTGCAAAACCATAATCAGAAAAACTGGTGAAAATAAGATCATTAATCATATAACCATTCAATGTCTATAAATCTAAATGCTTGCTTATACTCACGATTCTCCTTCCATTTGTTCTTCCTGTTTACGTTTCCTTTCTGCTATTTCACGTTCGTGCTGGCCTTTTATAACGTTTCTTCTATGAGATCCTTGAACATTTCTTCCTTTTTTCTTCTTTTTCATTTTAATTTAAACAGGAATGAGAGTTTAGTTGTTGAAACAACTGTCTACTCTAATTTCATGTCAGGTAACAATTTTACATCCTGAACAAAAACTCCCATCATTTTTAAGAAAAAGTGACGTGTGATCCACTTTCCATTGAACTTCTCCACTGCATTTTTAAAATTTCTTAATCCCTACGAAACCCTGTTGTATTTGAATCTGAATTATACTTTCAACAAAATGAAAAGAAACAACTGAGCCACAACCACAGGAATATTTCATGGTAATTTAGCTTTCATAGTGCTACTAGATAAAAGACAAGTTATAGCTGATATTAGAATGAGAAGCATCTTAAGAAAAGGCAGAATAAAAATGTAATGAAAATGTGATAATAATTATATCAATCTTTATATTTTTAATTTAACATGAAGCCAAACACTCCTATTAACACAGGATCCAATACCTCTTAATAGTATCATCTTGCTGTAGGAGATTACTAGGAAGAGCCTGAGGGCAAGGTCAAATGCATCATCAGTCTGGAGTTCCTAAGCCCCACAAAAAGAGACTTAAGTCCGGCCCCACCTCCTGTTAGTAGTTCAGATTCTTATATAGGCTACATAGAATAATTCTCAGTGCTTTTGAACTCTAGCCTGGCTCCTGGTTTCTTGTGCCTGACATTATTTTAATTTAATTTAATAATATTTCTATACCGCCCTTCTCCCGAAGGACTCAGGGCGGTGAACAGGGCAAGAATAAAAATACAAAATTACAAAAATTACAAAATGATTAAATACATGCCCACTAAAAACAATTAATACATAGTAAAACCCCAATAAAATGACAGTAAAAACCCCCACCAATCCCCCATCAGGCCAGGCCGGCTTGTTCGAACAAGTATGTTTTTAGATCGCGGCGAAAGGAGCGAAGATCGGGCGCCGTCCGGAGCTCAACCGGTAACTGATTCCATAGCTCCGGGGCGCCCACAGAGAAGGATCTCCCCCTGGGGGCCACCAATCGACATTCTCTGACCGGTGGCACCCTGAGGAGGCCCTCTCTGTGGGAACGCACAGGGCGGAGGGAAGTTGATGCCGGCAGCAGGTGTTCCCTAAGGTACTCCGGACCCCTGCTATGTAGGGCTTTGAACACCATTACTAGTACCTTGAATCTTTAATAAACAAAGCTCAAAAAACATTGCTATCCAATATATAAAGGATTTTTTTCTGTATCTGAAATTAAAGAAATAATTTATATACTTTATTCCCTTCTTGTTCTTCTCCATCGTCTTCAGTATCTGAGGCAGATGCTGACCCCACTTTAGTAGTATTTTTCCTTTTCATGTCAGTGTCTTTTTTATTTTCCTTTTTATCTGGGTCTTTTCTAACTTTGTCTTCTTCTTTTTGACTCTCGTCATCTCTTCTCTGCTGTTTTTTGGATGGTTTCTCTTCAACACTCTTTCTCTTACCCTTATCTTCCTCATGAATACTAAAATATATCAAAACAAAACAAATATGGGCTTTACTTTCAAATTTAAAAATTACATTAAAGATTAAAAAAAACCAAATATCCCTTTAGTTCTGAGTTTGCTAAAAAAAATTATCTCTTGATATAAAAACATTTACTTAAAAGAAAGTTGATATCAAACATTACAGAGGTAGTGAAATCTTTGGCAGTTCAATAAACAAACAACCAACTGAATGGAGAATCCAAGTGCTTGAAGTCATGTTCTTCAACATTTCAGAATGATACATGCGGCATACACTTTACTTTAGGTATTCTAGGCTATCTAGTTTAATGAAAACTATTGTACTTGTTTACGACAATGATTCTGTTTATCTGTAGCGTTTAAAGAGATTCTCTTTGTGATTGCACTTATGATTCTGGACCTTCTGGAATGAGTTTTCAAATTCTCTGCTCTAAGAATCTATTTGAGAGAGATGAAACCCTCTGAAATCAGCCATTCACAAAGTAGAAGGAACAGATACTTATCAGAAAAAATAACTACCCACGTTCTATGAGGGGAACATCTATTTTAACAGGGAAAGAGAATCGTTACTGATACAATCATCTTTTAATCCAAGTCCTACAATGCACCTTCAAACCATTAACCCAGCACTTATATGTTATCATCTATAGGTTTAAGAAGATTTTGATGCCCACCTGGACTAATAACGACAAGTGATAGGTCCAGAACCTAAGTAAGAAAAATGCTCATGTCATAGTCTTTTGACTCATTTCTTTCAGGATTACTATAGTAGCATTTTAGGAAATGTATGCTTTCAGATTTTTCTGTGGTAAAATAACATCTTTATTCTTGTTCCACTGTTCCATTTTGGATTTTATTTTACCATAGCAATTTAAGAATTTTTGCAAGATTTTTAATTTGGCTATTTAATTATGATACAGTGAATGCTCTTTTAAAAAAAAGAACAAAAGCTCACAATTCTAATATGAGATTTTTGAACCCCAAAGAACTTGTAAAATATACTGGACAAAACTGAACTTAGAAGTCTGGTTGCTGTATTAAATGAGATGGAAATTCCTCAAAAGCAGATCCATGTTAAGTATGTGTCGAGCCCACCCAAGGAGGACGTTAGTGACAGTATGGCAAAACTCTAATCTAGATACAAATAAGTACATGGGTAACCCCAGGGAGACTATGGCAAGTTGGCTTTAAATTTTTCAAGGATCTACGAAATAAATCTATAATACCAGCATTTGGAATTAGTCAAATACGAAAGCAGTGGTTTGAATTCTTAACCAACAAAGCTTGTCCAGAATGCTTTCATGCTACTGAAAGTTATTGAGAAGTCTAAAAGAATGCTTAAGATCACAATCTATATGAAAATTTCATGGGATTATTTCTCTACATGTTAGAAGGAAATAGTGGATAACAATGAATTATACATCTCTTGTAACAATATGCATTTCAGCCTCATTAAAGCAGTTGAATCTAGATCCACCGCATAAAATTCTTTATAATATCTACAATTAAACGTGGTATACAGTATTCTTGTCTCTACAGAACAAACAGCAACATTTAAAAATAAACGTACCTGTCACCCTCTGGAGGACAGTGTGGTTTTATCAATTTGGGTCTCCCTCTTGGTTTTGGAACTTTCATTTCAGTAGCTAGTGTCATTTAAAAATGGTTTAATTAACTGTATTAACTTTCAATATCAATATTTGTACAAAGATGAAATTTAACCATTAATAAGTTAATAGAGATTATTGTATTAGTATCTCATAAACATAATTTTATTTAAAATGTAATTTCTTCATTAGAACAAAGCAAACTAATAATGACTTAAAAGTAGACCAAACTGTTGGTACTCTTCTTGTATCACATAAACATAACTATTAATACATGGATATGTAAAATTGTCAGACTTCATACTAGGTGTGAAAATAAATTTTAACTCTTCATGGATTCAACCCTTTATTCAGGTGTGTGTGTGTGTGTGTGTGTGTGTGTGTGTGTGTGTGTGTGTGTAAAAATATCTGGCTCTTACAATATCAAGCTACATGTACATTTTCTTCAAGTTTAAATTTTAGGCTTTTTTCTCCTGTCTGAGTCAACACATTTTCTGCTATTCCTGTCAAAGATCTCAGCTCAATATTTATGTAATAAAGACAGTACGGATTCTCACCCACACAGCTTTAGCTCTTGCAGGAATCTAGTGAAATAGTTCGTATAGTTTTACGAACTAAGGAAGACATGTCAAATCTGCAGCCCACAAGCTGCAGATGGCCCTGGATACCTAGCAATGCTGCCCCACAAGGACCCCCCCAAATAAGGGAAGTTTGTTATTTATATACATTAATTGTATTGTATATTTTATATGTGGCTCAAGACAATTCCTCTTCATTCAATGAAGTCCATTTAATTTAATTCAATTTAATTTTTAAAATCCAATATGAAAGTGTTGATTTTTCCCCCAGTCACAAATATTATTTGCTTTGCAAATAAATTCACAAATGTTTATTATCAAGCAATACTAAAGAACAGACTACAATGCCTAGCAGAATGCATGTATCCAAATTTCTGTTGCCTCCCTTCCCTTTTAAGAATGCTTTACGTGTTATTAACTTACCAGCTGGCCTTCCTCTTTTAGGGCTAGCTTTTGGAGCTGTAATTGTTGCTGTTGCTCCTGTCCCCATCACTGCTGCTTCTTCCACTTCTGCCTGTTTTTCAGCCTGTATTAAAATAATTTATTCACATAAACTTGACCAAATTATACTACTGGTTCCAAATGGAAAACATTTAACTAATTACTATTTAACTAACTTATATTTCTTTTGAACTTTGGAAAATGCTAACAAAATGCTAATGAAAGGCAAAACCCACCAGCGAGGGCTTTTCCAAACATGTCAATAGGAAAAAAAATGATAATGGAAGCGGTAGGTTCACCACTTACTTCAGAAGACAGACATTTCATAATCACCAAGAAAAAACAATACAATTTTGTCTCTGCATTTATATCCAAAGGAAGGCAGTTTTGAGCAGCACAGATTGGGAATGAACACAACAGAGAAGCAGACAATCAGTAAAGATATGATAACGGACTATTTGGCTACGCCCTTCAAGATTCCATACCATAATGCAATTCTTTCTAGAATTCTGAAGAAATGGTAGAAGAGCTGTCAGATATCTTTAAAGAGTTAAGAACTGCGAAAATGCCAGAGGACTGAGAAGAGCAAATGGGGTCCCTTATTTCAAGAAAGGAAAAGACAATCCCACTAATCCTAAGAAAGATATTGGAGCAAGTAATAAAATACCATTTGGAAACACACTGAAGACAATGTTAGAATTTTAAAAACCAAAATGATTTTGTCGAAAATAATCCTGTGAGACATCTTGTTTCCTTCTTTCAGAAGCTAAATAACTGGACAAAGCAAATGCTGCAGATATAATGTACTTGACTTTGGGGAAAAAACTTTTGACAGTTTCTTGTGACAATCTGACTTATATGGTGTTAAAGTGCTGTTTTGATAGCATTAAAAAAGACAAGTCCACAATGGGCCAGTTAATCTCACTTAGAAAGGCAACATTACAGTTACTATATTGAGTTGGAGAGAACTAGTCTGTGATCAGATTTAGGATCAGAAATATTCAAACTTTCCATTAATGAATTGAATGATGGGCTCTTTATCGAATCTAGGGAAAACACAAAATTGGGAGACCTAGCTAACACCCAGGATGAGATGCAGTCTAATCTGGACAAGCTGGAAGACTAGACTGAGAAGATCTAGATGATCTTTAACCAGAAGGATGTAAAGTAATTCATTTAGAGAGGAAAAATGTAGGACACATAGAAGATGGGAAATTCATGGCTTGGAAATACATTATCTAAAAGGAGTTGGATCTGGACACTGACCACATATAAACAGGAATCAGGGATAATCGCCAGAGGACTAACAGAGTTCAGGGCTGCATTAAACACAGCACTGTACCAAAGACACTGGAAGTCATTATATTTCTGTATCTGCACTATACTTAGTATGATTCTAGGCATTCATTTCTGAAAGGATAGTGAAATGTTTGAGCGGCAACAAAGGTGATACAGACTTGTATCTAGACCTTCTGAAGACAGTCTGAAGGAACTTGGGAAGACTTAGATAAGAAATAATAGCTGCATTCAAGTACATAAAGGGAAGATTATAGTCACAGAAATAATCCTTGATTTATAGCAATTGGGCTTAGACTTTTGGTAGTAAGGCCAGGTGGGTCATTAAGTGAATCACAGTGGTTAAGAGAACCCTATAGTCATTAAGTAAATCCAGCATATCCAATGGGTGGGATTTCTTCCATTTTTTTCTTCCAGAAAATGGCAAAAAATGTTGCAAATCATGGCCACGACTATGGGATGCTGCAACTGGTTGTAAATGCAAACTTGTTGCTAAGTGACCAAAATACAGTCATGTGATGGGGAAAAGGTTTTATGATGGTCAGAAGTGCTTCACAAGCTATAAAGCATCCTTTCCGCAGCTGTTCTAACTTCATATGGACTAGTTAAGCAATGGATTATTAAGCAAGGACTACCTGTAGGCCTAGAAATAATGGTTATAAGCTACAGCTACCTACACTTTATTTAAATATTACATTCCTGATGGTTGAGTACAAGAATGGGATACAGAAGTTGTTGGTTCTCCATCTATGGGAAGTCTTAAGAGGAATCTAGACAATCACCTTTCATAAATGGTTTAAATGGTTTCACTGAACACTGCAGAGATAAGGACTAGATACTTCTAACTCTACAATTCTGTGATTCCAACATGAGAACTGGTTGATTTAATTAAATAAATAGCCAATCCTAATACTTACGAATGTCACTGAGCTCAGTCTTACTTTTTTCTGTCCTACAGCAGATACAACATTGGTTTAAATGATGTGGCTGCAGGGGAGCAGAAAATCAGAAATTTCTATCCACTAGGAGACTACCAGATTTTTTGGGTATGAGTAGAAATAGAATGGAAGGCTTCCAATGCTTATTAATATGGGGTGGAGACTAATTCCCCAATTTTATCTTTTGTTTCTCCAATCTGTTTATATGTTTTGAAGGAGGTGAAAAGAAAGGTTGACTCTCCCCTTATTAGCAGATGTCTTTGCTAGTTTAAAGATCCGTGCATATTTAAAACCATTTTTTGTGAACTTAATGAGTCTTATTTTTCAGGCAAACTAACCTTTCATGCTCCTTGTGGAAAAATATATTTACTGGATCTGACAAGAGCAATTTTATAAATGCCTTAGAGTCAAGCAAAATATTCTGAAACAGTTATTTTTTATTTAAACTATATTTTGTTTGAAATAAAATGGACATCGTAATATATGTGTATAAATTTATAAGTATTACCTTTCTTTTTCTCCCCCTTCTAGCAACTTTAGGGACTGACATATCACTTGTTTTACTCATATCCTAAGGATAAGAACATTATTAAAATCATTCTGAATTACTGAACTTTTAGTTCTTAATAGTCAAAGCACCATTTTAATGTAAAATGTAAAAGCAAAAACTGCAGTCAAATTTATGTAAAAATCTATACCAAAACAATTCATTAGTTTAAATCAATTTGCAGTACTATTTTTGACAAATGGTACATATTCTGATTATTAATAGCCTCTACTTGACTCTAATATTCCTACCAAAATAATTCTTAGAATTCAAAGAACTGGCAAAGTACTTAAAGTAGTTGAGGATATTTAAGCAAGTTTTGACTTTGAGAAGTTTCAGAAGCACTTTGTAGGTCAACTGTGCTAATTTCCACTGTTAATCAATTTAGTATTAAGAAAACTTTAAGCTACATCTGCTCCAAAATAACTTTTGACTGAGCCTCAATGTATCCTTTTCTGATCAAATCTATCAATCAGTTATTATGTAATGTCATTTGGTGATTTTTTTTGAGAAATAGCAAAGCTGAAAGTATGAGTGAATGAAAACTCCCAATTTTTTTATATTGTGTGCATTAGAGTGCAATAAAAATGCAGAATAATTCAAATGCTTTATGACAACATACTTCACTGCTAGGTTTTTCTGGAGAATCATCGTCTTTTAAAGTTTCCAGCTCTTTTTCTTCTATTTCAGTTTCAGATGTTTCATTGTCCTGTTTAACTGATCCCTGAGAGCAAGAGATCAAAATATTTCTTTATGTACATGGTCACAATAGTTCTTATTCATATAGTCTATTAATCAGTTTTAAATTTCTGAAGGGATAAATAAACATCAAATACATAGTACATATTTTTCATGTTTAAAAACCTGATTTTTATATTTACTTGGAGCAGGCAAAGGTAAAATACTTTTTCTTGAATGTCCTCATTTGAGCTTGTTTGTTCTGCAAATAGGCTGTTGTTGCTATCACAACATGCATCATAGATGCTCGACATGGTAAACGGAATTTGAGAAATTATTTATAATATCTGATTAATGTTTAAAGACATTGAGGCTGGATCTACCATTCTGGTACTCACTAGGCAATAGGTTAATTGAAACCAACAAGCCCTATTTTGTCTCACATTATCAAGTGGCTTGTAAAAAGTTGCTGAGAGTTATCATCTATTAAACTCAATAATTCCTACATCTAGAATTGCTTCTTTATTGAGTATGATTGCCCTAGTCTGAAAACAAAATTGAGCTTTTTTGATTCTTGGAACCAATAATGCATATCCTTAAGATTTACTCAACTATTATTTTGAGATTTAAATTGATTATATAGTAATCATAACAATTAACCTGAGCTGCACAAATATTTAACAAGAGTTTGGCTTAAGTCATATACTGAATCACTATGTAGTTTGTTTGGTTTTAGTTTGGCACATCGTATGGCTTGCTAAACTATAGTCAATTACATTTTATTCCATTAAAGCAATTTATATTCAGGCTATCTGCAATTTGTTCATAAATTATAGCTAAACTATGGCCTAGGGCACAGGTCTGCAACCCGTGGCTCCAGAGTCACATGCGGCTCTTTCAGCCGTCTCCTGCAGCTCCCAGTCCTCTGCCATGTGCAGTCCAAAACAAAAAAAAAGTGGGACTAAAAAAGTTCAACCAATCAATTCAAATATGCAGGGTAGGTGCATATCTCGCCTTGGCTCCACTCTACAGTCAAACCCTGTTCTGCGCATGCGCGCATGTACGCGCATGCACACACATTTTTTGCAGCTCCCAGTTTTTCCTTTTGTGAGGGAACCGGTTCCAAGTGGCTCTTTCACTGTTTCAGGTTGCTGACCCCTGGCCTAGGGCAAAGTACAAAGCCTTTTTTTCTATACGAAACTGAATAAACTTTACTAATCCCCAGATCCATAGTCAGATGATATATTTATTAATAACCACATATAATAAACAGGGCTTTTTTTCTCATAAAATGCTCAGAAAAGCTCTATTGGCTTTCAAAAGCCTATTGCAGGGCTAGGCAATCTTGGCTTTTTTTTTATGACTCGTAGACTTCAACTCCCAGAAATCCTGAGCCAGCCATGCTGAGGGGAAAGGAAGAGGTTTCCAAGCTGAGCCAGGCTGGCTCAGGAATTCTGGGAGTTGAAGTCCTTGAGTCATAAAAGAGCCAAGGTTGCCTACTTTGCACTAGAGGTGGCCATTAAAATTATTTACAGGGTTACTTCTTTAGGAACTAAACTTTTAGAATCTAAAACAGCTAATTCAAAAAAGCCAACAGGAAAGAACCTCACATTTTTCATCTGCTTCTGTCTTCTTGAAGGTAAAATTAGATAACAAAATAATCTATTTCCTATGTTAACATCTCTGCAATGAAATCAATAAAGGTAACAGGAAAGAAATGAGAAACATTTTTCTCAATGTAATATGTCTAATTTAGCTGATGCTAGAAAAAAATTAGTATCTTTTGTACATACTCTTGAAAACTATTTTGAATCTAACCATCTATTACAGACATGTCAAACACAAGGCCCGGGGGCCAGATCCGGCCCACGAAGTGGTTTCATGCGGCCCGCAAAGCCATCCTGGAAACAGTGAGGGAACGGCCCCCACGGCCTTGGCCCTGGCCCAGAGACCCTCCTCCTGCCAGAGACCCTCGGATCTGTCCCACTCCTGACCAGGCCCCCATAGGCACCCTTGATGCGAACCATGTAGAACTGGCCAGGCCCACCCAGTAGGCCATATGCACTCTAGCCACACGCACCCAGTAGGCCACACCCACCCGGCCCCCTGAGGGCAACCGCAATGCTGATGCGGCCCTCAATGAAATTGAGTTTGACACCCCTGATCTATTACAACTAAACCACTTTAAACAATTCTTAAGAATGAAATATTCTTAATTTGGACTTTACTTTTACTGTTTGGACTGTTGCGTGTTTTGAAAAATAGATTATTTAGAATCTAGTTATGTTGCACTTCAGTCTTAAAATAATTAGCCTAGTATATACATAACAATATGTGATGTTTTCCATGGTGAGCTTAACATCAATAACAACATTTATTAAAAAGGCTAAAATAACTTCTGGTGGTATTATCTGTACATTAAAATTTTGTTTAGTCTCAATCTTTCACTTTTCACATTCTGGACAAGCAGTGGTCATGTATCCTAGCCAAAGATGTTACATATTTGCATAAGCGTAGTCAGTAGCATATGCCTTTTTAAAAACATCAAACATGCAAAGAAAACAAAAATAAGTCCAAAATATCTGTATTACATCCAGAAATGCGAACTTTGGAACCAATATTTCTCATCCATAACTATGGCACCCTAAGGATACCTGCATACATGCAAATGCTTCTCTGGGATCAGTAACGCAGCAGGGATTGCTTTTTCCTTCCAGTAACAGATTGCTGGGAAATACCAAATGTGGCCTTAAGAATTCCAATGTTTATTACAATTTTTTCTGGCTGTGGTTGGAAAGAGGCCTAGAAATGCACTCACAAATACATCACACTTGCTGAATGTGCACACGCAACTAATTCCAATCTTCAATTATATGTGATATATCTAAAATGAGATGCCTCAACTGCAACTTGCAAACCGTTCCGTTTTGCGTCAAAACAATTCAGGACAAGCTGATCAGCAGAGCTTAGAGAGGACTCATTAACACAATTTTTGGGAAGGAAAGAAACAGAAGGACAGTTTGACATCTTCCAGTTGATATTATGTTATGTAACATCTTCTGGGAGTTGAAGTCCACGAGTCATAAAAGAGCCAAGGTTGCCTATGCCTGGCCTATTGGCTTTCGAAAGCCAACAGGAATTGTTGCTGAGCGCACCAAAAAACCCGGCCGGCAAACGTTGCACAGGCAAGTTGTCTGCAGCGAAGGAAGAAACTTTGCACCCCTCCCTGCTGCCCAACTACACCATCTCAACTAGGTAAGTAAGATATTATTTGCAAATAGGATGGCAATAAACAATTTAGGCTGCATTTACATCAGGGCTTTTCAACCTTTTCAGAAATTGTACCACTTTTAGGACATGACAATATTCAAGCACCACCAGTGCTTAACAAGGTGTCAAAAACTTGATGACTAAAAAAAGGGAGGGGTATTTTGGGTTTCATTGGTTAGATTCATTTATTGTTATAGAAATGGCTAGTTTATAATATTACAGAAAAGCAAAAAGTTGAGGTTCAATGTTAATGCTTCCTTCTACTCCTGTAACAGAGGAAGTCAGAAGTCAGAGCCTTTTATTTTTCCCTTCTCCCCCTCATTTTCCCTTTTTCTCTCACCCTTCGCTTGCAAAAGCCCCCCCCCCCACTCACTCACTTTGCTCATAAAAGCCTCCAGTCGCTCTCACTCACTCCTCCGTCTCTTTCAAAGGCACCTCGTTCAGTCTTCCCCCCCATTCACTCCGTCTCTTTGAAAGGCCTCTTGCTCACTCGCTCACTTATTTTTATTTATTTTTTTATTTTAATCCCATTTATATCCCACCCTTCTCCGAAGACTCAGGGCGGCTTACAATTTAAGCACAAACCAATGTGCTTAGCAATAGCCTTCATTCTATGTATATGCCTGCTTATTAGGGCTTTCGCCCCCCCCAAGCGGCATTATTACAAAGTCAGCTTATTGCCCCCAACAATCTGGGTCCTCATTTTACCTACCTCAGAAGGATGGAAGGCTGAGTCAACCTTGAGCCTGGTGGGACTCGAACCTGCACTAATTGCAGGCAGCTGGTGTTACTTAAGGAGGCATTAGCCCACTGCTCCAAGGCTCACTTACTGCCCCGTTGCTTCCAAACGCGCCATTTGCTCGTTCACTCACTCACTTACTGCCCCGACACTTCTAAACACCATATGATCATTCACTCACTCACTTACTGCCCCATCGCTTCCAAATGCCTCCAAATGCCACTTGCTCACTTGCTGCATTTGGAAGTGACGGGGCAGTTTGGTGCCAGAGACCACTACCACGAGGAACACAGCTGTCGGTTGGGGTTCGGAGCAGCTCCAGGTGGGGGCTCAGCATGGGCCGCAGCGTGGCAACTGTGGGGAGGGGAATCCCCATGGCGGCTGTGGGGAAGGGAATCCCCGCGGCATGTGGCTCCGAGCTGCAGGGGCGGGGGCGCAAAGGACAGGTGATGCCGCCGTAGTAAGACACCGGCATTGCTCCCAGTGATAGCATCTCTGAGTTCCGGCACCTTTTTTTTTATAGAAAAAAGCACTGATAATAAATATACACAAAAGACTGCAGCCATATTTTTGATATTTCAAGGGAAAATATTACCAGGGGAACATATATTAAGACAGTATGCATTTAAAAGTCGATATGATATTGAAATAAAATTCACATATCCAAGTTTCAAGAGTAGAAGCACAGACTAAATTTTACAAAGTATTAGCATTTGCTATCCTATAAACAAGACATGTCAAACTCGCAACATCACTTGACATGATGTATCGGAGTTTTTTCCCCATTGCCGGCAATGGAGTGGGCGCAGTTTCCTTGTGACGCATCCAGCCCGTAGGCAGGCAGATTGACACCCCTGCTCTAAACTAAATTTTGATTTTTAACTTACTCTAATTGTTGTACATATCAAAGTTGACTCTTCTCTTGGAGCTTGATTATAGAATGACTCCCTCAGCATCAAGAATACATTCGCTGTGTCGTCATGTTTTTTGGTATTTATTTATTTATTTATTTATTTATTTATTTATTTATTTATTATTTGATTTATATACCGCCCTATCTCCCGAAGGACTCAGGGCGGCTAACAACAATAAAATACAATGATACAAAAGTTAAAAAAGAAATTAAATTAATAGCCCCAATAGAATAAGTTAAAATTAAAGTTTTAACTTTAATTTTAAAATCCCTGTCAGTGCAGGTCAGCCTGATGGAAAAGAAGTGTTTTGAGGCCGTGGCGAAAGGACCGGAGATCCGGGGCCATCCGGAGCTCAAGGGGAAGTTGGTTCCATAGGGCTGGCACTCCCACAGAGAAGGCCCTCCCCCTGGGGGTCGCCAGCCAACATTGTCTAGCCGACGGGACCCTGAGGAGGCCCTCTCTATGTGAGCGTACTGGGCGATGGGAGATCGTTCCCGGCAGCAGACGGTCCTGCAAGTATCCCGGGCCTAAGCCATGTAGGGCTTTAAAGGTAAGTACTAGCACCTTAAATTTCACCCGGAGGACAACCAGTAACCAATGCAGCTCACGCAGGAGGGGTGTAATATGGGAGTATCGGGATGCTCCCATCACTACCCGCGCGGCCGCATTCTGCACCAGCTGAAGCCTCCGGGTGGTCTTCAAGGGCAGCCCCATGTAGAGAGCATTGCAGTAATCTATACAGGAGGTAACGAGTGCGTGAGTGACCATACGTAGGGCATCTCGGTCCAGATAGGGGCGCAACTGGTGCACCAGGCGAACCTGGGCAAATGCCCCCCTGGCCACAACTCCAATATGATCTTCAAAACTGAGTCGTGAATCCAGGAGGATTAAATTTTGTTTAATTATACTTATTATATACAAAGCATAACTTTATCTAATATGTATTTCTCATTGGAACAAAAATAGTCTATTTCCTTTTTCCACGTAACAAGGTTAGATATTTTTTTTGAAACTAGAAATTGCTCATAGTACTCTGAAAACGGAGTATAAAAGAGAACAAAGACTTTTCTGCAAGATACTGACCTGGTTCGTGCATAAATTAGATCACTATTTTGAGTTAACTACAGTGAGTTTGTATAAGCTAAGGTAAAATGAAACAAGCAATATTAAAATGTGAATTTTAGCTTCTACCTTTAGGTTTTAACTATTGCTGTTTGTAAATAACAAGATATCATTTACCATATTATACCAATACAGTCACTACCTCAAACTGCAACATTCAGCTCCAGCTTTCCCATAGCTGCAGCAGATGTTACAAGGTTACAGATGTTACAGGAAATGCTGGAGACAAGTTAAAATGAGGCTCCTGCTACTGCCACAGCAGGTGCAGAGCTTTTAAAAGTTTCACAGATTAAAAAGCTATGGAAGAATGCGACAGGCAAATCCTTTAATTACAGCATGCTTAGTCCCACATTTCCTCAACAATCCTGTAACAATGCCCCACTCAGAAAACAGGCAGTTCACTTTTTTTCTTTCTAATACAATTTACAACTATCAGTTTTTCTTCCTTCCCTTGCTTGGGGTTTCTCTTTTTTTAACCAGTTCCAAATAAGCTATTGAAGTCCTTTGAATAATCATGCCAACGCTTCAGGCAAACACAGAAAACTGACCCAAGCTTTGGGAAAAATAGATTCATGCAATTGCAGGAAAAAAACACCTGCTGTTTGCCAGCTGCGGTTGAATTTTTTTTTTATTGAAAAGTTTTAAAATACAATTTTCCTTTGAAAAACCCCCCTTCCCCCTCCCTCCTCCCCTCCCTACCTCCCCCCTATCTCCCCCCCTCCCCCTCTCCCTCCTCCCTCCCCTGCCTCCCCCCCTCTACTTCCCCTCCTCCCCCCCTCCCCCCTCCCCGACTTCCCAGAGCAAAATACAAGGTATATATCTAAAAAGCAATCATAAACAATCATATACTAACAATTATAAACTCTAAAATCCATCACTCTCTAGCTTATATAGAATAAACCAATCCTTAACAATACTAAATATGTATAAAGAACTAAAATAAAAGAAAACTAGCATCATTCCCATCTATGTTCTTCCACAATTCACTATTACCTAGACATATTCTCACTTACACATCACAAGCACCTATCCCTATTAACCTCTCTAGCCAAAATAGGCTATAATAAATAGTTCTTACACAAATTAACCCGCATTAACCCACAAAACTTTCTTCCTCTTCCTCTGTAGTAAATTGTCCATTAATTCCAAATTGAACATTCTGTTACCATACATATCATCCCAAAACTCTTAAAAACACAACTACCACTTGACTATAAGTATATTGTGGAAGTTCCATAGATTTCTACTGGTCTTATTTTTTTAATCTTTTTTGAGCGTTTTAAGGCAGCACGCGTCACCCTCTGTTCTCTAGGATCATCCAAAAGAGTTGCAGCTTGATCTCCTCCTGTACCCTTCTCGTCTATCTGTCCATCTTCATCCTCTTGATGTTCTCCTTCTCCAGATCCCTCTGCAGCTTCCAGAAGTGTTGATGGAGTTGCTTTTAAAACATTGTTGTAAAAATCATGCGCTTGCTTCACAGTACCCAAACAGTACCTTTTGCGATCATACATGAAGCTCAACCCAGCTGGGATCTCCCATCTGAACCTTATATCTCTTTGCTTGAGCTCTTGCACAAGAAATATAAAGTCCTTCCTTCTCTTTAAAATCTTTGGAGGAATTTCTTTTAGAACCAAAACTTCTTGACCAGCAATCACAACTTTAGTATCATAGGCAGCTTGTATAACTTCATCTCTAATTTCCCTTTTTACAAAATAAACCACCACATCTCTAGGCAACTTTCTCTGCTTAGCAATCCACGAATTCACACGAAACACTTTGTCCATGCCTTGTTTTATTTCAGATGCTGGATGGTTCAATACCCCCTCAAAAGCCTCAGAAACCAGCTGCTTTAAATCTTCCTTAATATTCTCTTTTAGGCCTCTAATTCTAACAGCAAACTGCATCTGGTAAAATTGAGCCAAACTCTGTTCGCTATCCATTTTGTCTTTTAAATCTTCAATTTCCAATACTTTTGCTTCTAATATAGCATTCTTTTGAGTCAAGTCTTCCACTTGATCATCCAGCACCTCCACACATTTAGCTACTTTATGCACTGAGGACAAAATGTCTACCTTCATCTCTCTAAGTTTCTGCTCCATCCTTTCTTCCATTCTCTGCTCCAATTTCTCCAATTTCTCCTCCATCTGTGCAACTTCCGGTGGCTCCGCGGCGCCGGAGACAGCCTTCCCGGGCTGCCCGCGGCTCAGCTGTGTGATTTTTCGCCCGAAACAGCGCCGATCAGCTGTTCGGGCGAATTTGAAGCCCCCTCCTCGGGAGAAGAGGAGGGGGTGAGCCCCCAGGTAGGGGTCGAGTTCTCCGGGGCCGCCTGAGCTTGGAGCTTGGGCGGCTGAAGGATTGAACTCCCCCGTAGCCTGGGCTGCTCCCAGCTGGCTAGCGTCTCTGCTCCGGACTTTATGGAGCAGAGCCAGGCGTCTGCGACCATCCCTGCTTGAAGGAGAGACTATGAAAGGAAAAGAGCAGGCAGAGCAGTACAAGAGGGAAAGATGAAGAGGATTATTTTATTTTACTCTCAAGCTTGATGGACTTTGCTTAAAACTTAAAGTGAAAGTGCGTCACAATTGTAAGTAAAAGATGGCGGCTAAACCTCCCCCTAGAACTTTTCGGAGTGCTGGAAATTCTCCGGTGCAACAACAATCATTACTGCAGGCGTTGCATTCTCCTGATGTATTGACATCGAAGGATCTTGAAAAACATACCCAGTTAATTTTGGAGTCAATGGGTGTTAAATTTGCACAGCTGCGGTTGAATTTTAACTGATTGTAATAAAAAGTACATTGAAAAGAGGATAGAGAAAAGGTTAATCCTGTTTAAAGATATACTCCTATACACTGTTACCAACAAGCAAGTGAAATTAAAGTGAAATTAATACTTCACTTTAATAACTCCAACACAGTAAGCATAACGTACGTACTACTTTTGTGCAAGAAAATGATATAAAATGCGCTTACTAGATTATGGTTCAATGAGTTTGTACTCCCAAAATATATATTATGCATGCAAAAAAAAAGTTAAGAAATCTAAATCCTTACTCAGAAGCTGCTACTAGTCCCTACCAGCCAACCTTTTATTTTATTAACCTTTACTTGAAGTTCAATTACCAGAACAGTTAAAAACAGTGCACCTACAGTTATGCTGTATATTTATATTACCATATTGACATTTTCATTTTCCTACAATGATTTCTAGTGTGGAATTTGTCTCCCACCCACTTCTTTTTACATATGTGCATAGGGTGGTCATTTTCACTCAATTATTAACAATGATATTTTTCTTTAGCAGTCACTGCCACTTAAATTGGGATTGTTGTGATAAGGGACTCAACAAAACTGATGGGATTTGATCATGAGATCCTTACAAAGGTATGATACACAGTTAAGAATTAAAGAGAAATATTCTAGTTTTCATTGTAACAAAAGCTTCATCTCTTCAATATTTGTTTGCATAAAAAGGGGGCTTCTACTGTTTAGTTTTAAGTCTGTAGGCAATATTTCACAAATCACAGGACTGATACAGGCACTTTCCTGTAAGGAATATAAAGAGGGATTCAAACAAGTGTTTATGTAATCCACAGTAACCAAAACTTCCAAGTAACAATATTGCTTGTGTATGAAGAGGTGGCTAATTTAAGAAAAAGCAAATTAAGCTATTCAGTTTTATCTTGTTGTTCTGTACCCCCAAATACTTTTCATTTTCTCTCTCTAGTCAGCTACAGACCAAGATGCTGACATTTATTTGAAAATAAATCTTATTGAATTCAATTAATTATCTGGTAAAATGGAAACTCTGAAATCCTGATTTTTCTTCATTCATTACTTTCCCACTTCTATTCCTTTACTCAATTTTAGCCTTCTTGTCCAACATTTTCATAATTTTTCCCTCTACTATATTTCCCTCTGCTGTCTTCAGTCCATTTCTTATTTGGAAAATCCCTGTTGGAATTTTATTTCTCTTCATTCTTCAGTTTGATTAGCCACTGATGAGAATGCTGAGGGCTCAATTATACCTATTAAACTGCATTGTGCAGTTGTAATTAAACAGTTATATCTTGCATCTATTTAACTACATTAAGCCAAACATTTTTATGTTCTTGTGAGTTACAATTTTTGATATGCCAAAAGTCCAGCATGCATTTAAGTCTTGTTTTGGCATGTCTTCTCTATTCTTGTTCACAACAGCATCTGACCCACAAGCCTAGGAATCAGTTGAGAGTTGAGCAGGTTCTGAAGATTTTCTTGTTCACTAAAGAAAACCTCCTTTTATTATTTTTTAAAAAAACTCCAGGGACTGTAAAACAGTAATATAGTTTAAGATCAAAGAAAATACCTCAGCTGCCCCTTGAAGGAGTTCTTCAAGATTTAGTGCACGTCCTTTACAAGGATTGGAAATGCAACCTTTTGAAACTGTATAGCTGTGTCGGAGCCAAATTTATTAGTCTCCTCAGGTTCAGAACTTCCCCATCTCTTGTTTGTAAGGAAGGACCAGATGAGAGAGGAATCCAAGGAAGATTGTGAAGAGAACACAAATATTGCAAAAGTCATGGGCTGGTGGTTTTTTGATCAGCCAACTGGTCAAAAGAGAGCTACCATGCAGCTGGTAGGGGAAGTCAGGGAACAAGCAGACAGAACAACATAAATATTGCGCTATACCTACTAAGAAAAACATTTTCTGCTAGAAATGTTAAACTGAACTATGCACTTGGAGAAAACAATTCCTACTTCTTCCTATCGTGGTTTCTCTATCCTAATCTAAGAGATATATTTCTGACTGACATAGTGAGAGCTAGGGGCACTTGGGAAGTTCCCCCAGGTCTAGACTGAATAAAGCTGAATAAAGCTCCATATAGGACAATGATCCATAAACTCATGTGGTGGAAGGATTGGTTATCTATCACAGTACTTATGTAGATATGGATAGTTGAATGGTAGGAGAAAAGGAGAAAAATTAGCAGTAAGAGGTACTTTATCCCTGCTAACAAGCTTTTAGTGCAATAAAACGGTTATAAAGATCCTCCAATCTATGCAAGCAATACATTTTAGGGCTTATTCCCTTTTAATGTGCACATGATTATTTTTTTTGTTGCCTCAGGTTCTATTATAAATTCCTTCCTTTATAGACAGACTTGACTGCAGGCTGTAAATCTATTAAGCCATAAGATGACCCATTCACACTTCTAAACTTAACTTTTTACTTAGTATGCATTTTCAGCATCTGGTTGCACTTGTATATAGCCAGCTTGCATTAAAAACTTTTATACTTAAAACACCTTCACTGTATGCTTATTTGATTGTTTCTTGGTAACTACAATTGGGTCTTGGCTTTCCTCCTTTATTCAACACCTATTTTTAATGCATTTGCAAATCAAGGCCTGGAAGGAGTTTCTCTTTCATCTGTTCTAGAAGTCTGGCAAAGGAAATTGCACCACAATCTGGAACAGGTGGCAGTTTCCTGTCTCATTAGGAAACTCTCCTGAAAGTTTTAGGCAGCCTTACCTAGAAGAGATTATAGACTTGGCAGGGAACATGAGGGACTAGTTTGATTTATATCTTCTCTCTTTCCCTGGCCAAGATGTAGGTCTTTCCTTTCCTTTTCGAAAAGTGGTTATGAAGCATTTATACATTTCACCTATTTGGATGTTCAAGCCACATTTCTAGTTTATAGTAGCAACTATAAACTCGTGACCTCCCGTTTAGACTACTGTAACGCTCTCTACATGGGGCTGCCCTTGAAGACCACTCGGAGGTTTCAGCTGGTGCAGAATGCGGCCGCTCGAGTTGTGATGGGGGTTTCCCGATATTCCCATGTAACACCTCTACTCCGCGAGCTGCATTGGCTTCCGGTTGCCCTCCGGGTGAGATTCAAGGTGCTGGTGATGACCTATAAAGCCCTAAATGGCTTGGGTCCGGGATATCTGAGGGAACACCTGCTGCCGGCATCAAGTTCCCTTTGTCCAGTGCGCTCCCACAGGGAGGGTCTTCTCAGGGTGCCACCGGTAAGAGATTGCCGGCGGATAACACCCAGGGATAGGGCCTTCTCAGTGGGGGCGCCTGCCCTTTGGAACCAGTTGCCAATGGAGCTGAGGACTGCCCCCGACCTCCGTTCATTCCGCCGGGGCCTGAAGACCTGGCTCTTCGAGCTCTCTGGCCCAGGCTGAGGATTCATCTTATTTTAACTGGGGTTTTATTTAGGCAGGGACACACATATTTTTTTTTAAAATTTGTTTTTAACTTTTGTATTTTGGCTTTTTAATCACCCTGTAAAACGCCCTGAGTCCTTCAGGAAAAGGCGGTATATAAATGTAATAAAATAAATAAATAAAACCATGGTGTCAATGAATTTCTGAACTTGGGAGCATTACTGCTTTGTGCCTTCAGACTGTTTCTCATCCATGATATTTATTGGCTGGCTGGTAACCTGTGACTTGATAACTATGTCATTCTCTTTGGGTATTTTAGACTTTGATGTTATTTTTGATTGGTCTAAATGAATCTATGACATCACTGCCATATGAAAGCTGGAATTAATTACAAATGTTATATATATATATATATATATATATATATATATATATATATATATGTATGTATGTATGTATGTATGTATGTATATATGAGAGCAAATGAAAAAGGAAATAAGCTGAAACCTCCAGTCCTTTTATAAAAGAAGCATTATTGTTTTGTTGTTTCATGTTTACAGTGTCATGGTGCTTTAATGTATTATCCATTTCTACAGTGAATCTGTTGTTTCTCCCAATAAGCAGTGAGATATAAATCAGTTTTCAAGTTTTAATGACTGCATTGACTTGTTTCTATCTACAGTATGTATGTAGTGCCCTTTTAAAATTCAAATTTTTTCCCCCCTTAAAAACATGAGCATTTCTTCCTCTACTTTGGGGCAACCATTTGGTTGTTCTATTGTATATAATTGAACTTAATCCTGAGTAGTTCTGTAAGTTACCAAGTTCACCAGTGGATGTGATGAAGATTATAGTGATTCTGATGGGCTTTCCACGTATGTGCAAAGGAGGCAGCTCTAATTTTTCCACTAAAAAAGAAAAAAGTACTTTGCATATTTCACTGAAGCAATCTTTTCAGAAATGCCACTGCATGCACGCACATACACATACAGTACATGTTCTGGAAAATGTCATGGATGTTGTAACAGCTTTACTGTTGGTTGTAGTGTATCATAGAACATTATAAATGGAAAAGCAAACCTGAAAGCAGTAGAGCTGTATAAGGCTTCAAATTAAAATTGAATGCTTCACAATGTGTAAGTATACAAAACAGCACCTGTTTGTAACTTATTAAAGTCACCATGTCTTTTTTTAAACTATGGAGCTATTGCAGGAAGATGTTGGCTGCAGCCACAAGACTGTTAATAATCACCTCAAGCGGAGTTTAAAATGCTGCCAGCCCTATTAGGCATAAGAACAGTTCTTTCAAAGGCGAGCTTTCTGTTCCAATAGATTTCCCATAATTTATTTATTTATTTATTTATTTGTTTGTTTTTATAAACCGCCCTTCTCCCGAGGGACTCGGGGCGGTGTACAGAATAAGGTAGGCATACAGAATGAACAATAGTGAAAACAAACAATAGTAAAATACAAACTGGGACCCCAGTTACCAGAGAGGCAGCATTCCATTGTCTTTTCTTTTGCTCTCTTTATGCTGGATAGGGATGGATAAAACTTCAATTTTTAAAGTTCAGCCTGTTAAGACTGCTGGCTTGGCCAATAACACAGTGATGCCACCATTGATGGGAACTAGAATATACCTTCCCCCTTAACCTTATAGAAAAGAAGTTAAATAAATAAAGTTGCATGATTGAAAATTGGCAATGTGAACTAGAGATACTCTAGAACAGAGTTCCTCAACCTTTCCAGGTTGGCGGGCCCAGAGGAAGGGAAGAGGGGATGATTTTGTGGGAGGATGCGTGCACAAGCATCTGTTGCTCATGCGAGTGAGGCTAAGAGCACCTATGACGCTAGTGCAAATGAGGCCCCGAATGCTGACACTCATGTGAGAAGGGCTGTGCACGCATGTGCGCGCACCAGCCAGTCAGTCACGTGGCCCGGTTGCAAATAGGCCATGGACCGATAGTGAGCCATGGACCACAGGTTGGGGACCCCTGCTCTACAGTAGAAGCTATAAAATAGGCACAGAAAATAGGCACATGCAGACCACAGCTTGCCTACACATTTTAATTGCAAATTGAAATATTTATCTGAAGCTACACATCGTAGTTGTTGCTGAGAATTGCCTCTTCCCCTTTATGAAGCAGAGATTTTCTGGGAAACAAGAAATAAATACAGTATATGGCTGTATATGATTAAAGCTAGATGTTTGATGTAGTTTGTAAGATGTGGGAACAATCCATAGAAAATCCAGCAGGAAATCACAGAGCCTATTAAAGAAATTAGGCACTGCTAGACAACCCACACGACAAACATTCAAAGTAACTCCTGATCAAGTAGCATCTTGAGTTGTATCTCTTTCCAAAGCTCCAAGGGTGAAAGAGCACTAGATTCTCATCAAGAAAGCGCTCTCAGCTTTTCAATGTCAGGCCGAATGCCTGAGTAATCTTTTTTCTTCACCATAGAGGAAATCAACACTGCCATCATTAATCTGAAGTGTGATAAAGCACCAGGTATCGATGGCATTTATCCAGAATTCCTGATAAACTCTGGGGGGTGCACAAGGAATTGGATTGGCAAATTCCTTTCAGACAGAATGGCTGCCTCCCGTCAGAATTCAAAAAAGCTAAAGTAATATCACTTCAAAAACTTGGAAAAAACAAGACATAAGTAAAATTGCTATTTAATTAAATGAAAAAAATATTGTTTATATAAATTATGAAGAAACAACATCATTATCTGGAATACTTTTGCATCCAAATTGCTTTGCAGACTTTTCTTCAATTTAGCTTTTGCCTCATTTACAAAATCATTTTAAAAGGCTAACAGAAATATTAAAAGAAATTATTATATATAATCTGAGGGACAGTTAAGCCCTTTAATTCTAAGTTTATTATTTTCAATGTACAGGATACTGAAAAAATAATAATTTATAATACAATTTTAAACGTACACCACTATGTTTGGGGTTCTGCTTTTAAAGAACAAAAAAAATCATTTCCACTTTTTATTATATTAGGACGAGTACAAAGGTACTGTATATTGCTAACATGTCATCCAATTGATTAAAGTAGCTTCTTCTTACTATCAGGGTTTTTGTAAAACTTTTAAACTAATTATTTATCATGCTATGATTAACAATCTCAGTTTTGCAATATAGACCTATCCTAGAAAGCAGCTCCTTAAAACTGTTACAACCACTTACTTTAATAAGAGCTGTTAATTTTCTTCGCTTGGGACCCATTTTTTGTTCATTTTCTTCTGTAGTGTCTGTGCTTTCTTCTTGATCTGTTTCTTTAACAACTGTAGTGTTAACCGATGGCGGAGACTGAAAAAAATGCCAATATGTAAGTACTTAAGCAACAGATACCAGAAAAAAGTGTAACAATATTTTCCATTCTAGTCAGTTAAATTTCCATACAAACAAGATGTCAAAGTGTGTAGTCATTTCATTGTTCACTGTGTTGAGCTTTCCCATGTTCATACTTTACACCTTCAGCTCTTAGTAGCATGTTGAATACCATCTGATATAAGGTCTCCATCATCTGACACTATCAGTCATTACATACTGTCCGTACAGTTTTCTTAGTAAAATTAATTAAGCAATTTTTTCCATTAACTTATCCATACAGGTGAAATTATGCCTTAAAAGTTGTCAATAAAATGATCAATTGCCTTCAGAATCTTCCTTGTACCATTTTTTACCAATACCAATAGGTGATATGATCATCAAGTCTTGGATGACTCAGCTGGTGGTTAAGGTGCTGATTTAGAAACCAGGAAACTGTCAGCTGGGGACTTTTGGCCCAACCTAACTCCCAGGGTGGTGGTTGTGGGGAAAGTAGGAAGAAGGAGTTATTATGAATGTTTGCTGCTTTGCATTACTTATAAAGTTACAAAGGCAGGATAAAAAAATCTAATAAATTAAACAGACAATACACTTGCTTCTCTTCACTCATCCTTCTTAGGGACAACTTACTATGAAGAAGATGGTATAAGAGGACCTATGGGGCGCACCATACACATAGCATCTCATTACAATATTTAAATAGTAAGTAACACTGAACTAAGTTTAATCAGTACTAAATGAATTAATTACCCCGATAGCATTTTAAGAATTGTTCTCTGAAAATAATTAAATTATTGTTTAAAACTGTTGCATCAGAAAATGCCCTAACATTTTCAGGCTTGCAGGATAAATGTTAAGTTCAATGAAACATACAATTCAATTATTTTTATTAACTCATCACTCTTCCTATGTGCTACTTTGGTTTCTAAATTATTTCCACAATGTAGAATGTTTCTAGAAACTTGTATGCTCCTGAAAATGAGAGACATACATATACTATTTATATCTCTCAATTATTTTGTCAGAGAATAAAGAAGACTTTTATTCTAAAACCTTCAGAAGAACTGCTAAGGGCAGAATATTCATTCTCTCACGAATAAGCAGAAACATTCAAAATCTGGGAACAAATATGACTGTGTGAGATGTCAATCATTTCAAATAGCATATAAGTGCTGGAAGTACTTTCTAGCTACTGTACTGCTTCCTATTGTTACTTGGAAAACAGTAATAATGGACGTTACAGGAGAACTGGCTTTTGACTATATGATGGGTAGCTCTTGTGATCTACTCTGGTAAGTTTAGTCTATTCATCTACAACAGACATGTCAAACACAAGGCCCGGGGGCCAGATCCGGCCCGCGAAGCCATCCTGGAAACAGTGAGGGAACGGCCCCCACTGCCTTGGCCCTGGCCCAGAGACCCTCCTTCTGCCAGAGACCCTCAGATCTGTCCCACTCCTGCCCGGGCCCTCATAGGCACCCTTGATGCGAACGATGTAGAGCTGGCCACGCCCACCCAGTAGGCCATACGCACTCTAGCCACTCCCACCCAGTAGGCCACGCCTACCCGGCCCCCTAAAGGCAACCGCAATGCTGATGCGGCCCTCAATGAAATTGAGTTTGACACCCCTGATCTACAATGATAATGTTTTGATTTATTTTCTATAATCTAGTCAATAATTTAAATTGTAACACTATAAAAACATAGATATTCAGAAAAAATCTTGAGATAAAACTTATTAATAGAAATCCAATCATAAGATAACTTACCGGCTGGCTGGAAAATTTAACTTTGGGATTGTTCTCAATTTCCCACAATCCTTCATTAAAGCCCTTTCTTTTATTTAGCTTGCCATATTTTTCTTTATTTTCAGCATAGGGAAATATATCTTTTGGTCCCAAAAATGCACTACAAAGAAAATAATGGGGGGAAAAATTCTGCTTTACAGTGTAAGTTTTACTCTTTACAAAAACTGTTTACATTTTTAAATGCTAGGATTTTACACCACTTTGGACAGGAGTAAGTACTCTTGATAAATACAGTATACTATGTGACTTCTTACTAAATAAGGAGCCATGTGAAGTGACTAATATTTACTCCTATGTAATGTAAAACTGGAAAGGAACAAGCAAGATACTAAAGTTTATATTTGATACCAATTAATCCAATAACATTCTGCTAGGTCAGCAACATTGTTGCATTGAGAACCAAAAACAAAGAACTATATAACCTTTTGGCACTACTTTATTGGCCTCCGTGACTATGTGATTACGTTTGATTCTATAGGTTTCAACATTGCTGCTACATACAAATTATGTCTCAAAAAACAAGACTGCAACAAAGACCTCACATTTTGTCTCATTATCTGCTCAGGCAGGCAGGCAGCCCTCATATTGCTGTTTTCAATCCTGTCATTTATTGTATTTATTTTTACAATTATTTATAGCGTGCCATAATAAGATTCTGGGCAAGTCACAACATATTAAAATATTAAAAAGCAATAATAGGACAATCTTTCCAAACAGGGAACCTTAACTTCTGGTAGAAAAGTTTCAAAGTCTAAGAGCTACTTAGAGAAGACCTACTGTGGCATTCATAGCCCCTGAAAGATGTTTTCAGCAGATAGGCAGATTCAATTGTGGCAAATTATTCTTTCTGAGGCAATCTTGTCCAGGTCTAGGTAGTCTTCAAATTAAAACCACAATAGGGACTAGAATCTTGGTTACTGAGTAAAGCAGTTATTAGGAAAAATATCAGTGACTGCTTTACTCAATGAAAATCCAGGCACTGTTACTTAACAGTAACATTGAATGAATACATTCTACACAATGAGCTGCATATATTGCAAAGTACATTAATAAAACATATCCTGCTTAATTTAGAATGATTCTCATAAAGGCTACTATATTTTCTTTCTTTTTTATGCATATTAAGTTAACCCTTCTTCTTTCTCTTGACTCTTTTCTATTTGATCTTACATTTTTGCTTTCTGAAGTATCCAGATAACCATTTGTTTTAACAAAATGCAGGCAATGTACCATTTCACTGCAATAGTTTTACAGATAGTTCTTGTGGGCAATTATGACAATTCTGTCATAAAGTTGAGGCACCTATATGATTGGATCCAACTTTATAATGGTTGCTAAGTGAATGATGGATATTGTAAGTCTGAACCCATTCTCCTGAGTGGGTGTTTTTTGCTAGAAACTGGCAAAAAAGTCACAAATTTAGGTCATGTGATAGCAGGATGCTGCAACTAGTTGTAAATGTGAGCTAGTTATCAAGTGCCTGAAATGTGATCATAAGAGTGGGGCACTGCAATATTTTATGACACTCAGAAGTGCCAATAAGTTGAGGACTATCTCTAGTACTTATGGCAGACATAAATGAGTGCTAACACTAAAGTTATGTCTAATTCCAAGCACTTGGAGGCATGGTAGAAAACAGGAATAAAACCACCAACTTCTAAAAACCAAGAGAAAGTCAGCCTGTAAGCAGAGAATGACCAAATTCTCGTTAGATAAATATTAACAGAAGAAATACATTCTTGCATTTTAAAGCTACAGTCTGTACATCATTAAACTATAAGAACTGTAATTAGGGATTTATCTGCCTATTTATCTTATTTTAGTTTTAGAAATCATTTTTAGAAGAAAAGGCTTGGTGGCAACATTTTCAGACATTATTAAAAAGAAATGATAAAATATTAGGGATTATTTGCCTCATTGTCTAATATAAACTTGCCCCCAAAAGACTTACGTTTCATGAGTGCCAAAAAAGAATATAGGCATTTTATTTGTAGGTGGTTTGACTGCTCCATCAGGAACTTCATCAACCTACAGCAACAAACAATAACAGCTAAATAAAAAGATAAACCTAAACCAAATATGTATAGGTAACAAAGGATTTTTTACAAAGCATAATGTGTTAAATGCAACCATAACATTTCTGTGCTCGTTTGCTTCCATCCAAGACTGAAAGATGTGATAATTAAAGAATTTCTTTAATAAAATAACTCCTTTAAATAGTGGCATGCTTGAGACAATGAATGAATGGTACACAATATCACTTAATGGAGATTAATCCAAGGTAAATTCATGGCAAAAGCTTAGATGTGTATTTTACACTCATTCTGTCACTTGTATGCAAGAGCATCCTATTTGTGTCTATGCTAATATAATTATTTTCACAATCTGACTTAAGGTCTCCAACTTGCCCAAGAATTACTGTGGATAGAGAGATGGGTGACATATAAATTTAATAAATAAATCTACATCAAGGCACATGAAAAACTAGTTGGTTGATTTGGCCTTAGTTTAATCTGTACCCAGATTAAACTAAGGCCAAATCAACCAACTAGTTTTTCTGTACCCAGATTAAACTACCAGGAAATACCAAGACAATTTTTTTTAAAAAAAATACACAAAAGTGACAGCAAGCCAGCATGCATTGTTGTAGTATATATACTGGCTTGCTGTCACTTTTGTGTTTTTTTTTAAAAAAAATTGTCTTGGTATTTCCTGATAGTTTTCCAGCCAATGGTACCCAAATCCAATCCTACTTAGCTTTTTGGGATCAACCAGGATTGGAGAGATACTATTTACTTTGACTTTTATTTTCAACAGTGCACTACTGTAAGGGACCATTCAGCATCAAAATAATAGAAGGCTTCATGGTGTAGTTGCCTATATGTCAACAAAGAAAGTTTAAAGGGAATATCCAATATATAAATGTTAAATTAGATTTTATCCAGAATTATTCTATTTATTTAAATATGAAAAAGAACTGCTAACTATATTGTCAACTAACATAGCAAATCGAGATCACTATTTTTGCTATATGTTTAAGCTTCTCACTGAATTTGATACTTTTAGCTTTTCTACCTTAGAGCCTTTTATCCATTTATATTTTTATTCTATCTAGATATATACCTCATTAATCAACAACAGATAGCCACACATCAGATATGAGCTTCTGAATGCTCATGGCACAATACAGGTGTGAATCTTTGAGTGCTACATCTTTTGGGTGACTTGTATTTTAACAAAATCATGTAATTGCTAGGGATACACTTTGCATCAGAAGCCTAAAGGGTGCATGCATACCATAACTGTCGGTGTCTCCTTAAATAAGAGGCATCCTATAGAATTGCCTGTTAGCTGCCAGTCACAGAAAAATACATTATTTGAGCTAAGGAAGGGCCCACAAGGTATTTTGGAGTAGGCATTGGTGCACTATCAATGCCTTAAGCCAAATGCATATTACTCCTGGGATCATGCAACTGGATAACATAGCTTCATTTGGTGAATGGAGGAATGCTATCTCCAAACAACATTTTGGTTTCTGATTAAAAGTGCAGTACATCTCTTGTAAGCAACCTTATGGAATACAGAGAATCATATAAAAAAGGAAAACAATCCAAACACAAACCTCTCTGTCTCTATATAATTAATGTAATAGTCCATTAACATATTTAATAAACAGGTTATATAATCCAGTTGTGATCATTTATATTTATTGGATATAAATTGTTTAGAAAGTGTAGTTTAACATTAAAATGAAAAAGGGAAGGAAGCTAATAATTTTTTCTTCATTTTTTAAGACCAACTGCTACCTCTGCTACTTCATGTTGTTAATCAACAGTTTGAGTGATCTGTCAAAGGAGCAAACATAATGTGTACAGTGGTTAGGTGAAAAAAGGGGAAATCCAGAAACTAGTTTCTAATCTCAAAAGACAGATTTTGTTCCACTGGAATACTACAACGCTATTTGCTAATTGCTGTTTGCTAATCTGGAAAAAAACAACAACCCATAACTTGATACAACAGAGTTCAGCTGTTGTATTATGAAGATTTGGTTGTGAACTAGTTTTGTACATTCTGAAGAGCTGGACCTGTGGTTTGTTCAAATCTTATAGTCACATTTAACAGAAAATAGCAAAGATGCTTTTTCAAGAAACAACTGGACTTCCTTGTTTTTCTCCAAGAAGCTTCTTCAGCTCAGAAGCTCAGAGCTGAAAAAGCTTCTTGGAGAAGCAAAACGTCTTCAAAGAAAAACAAGAAAGTCCAGTTGCCTCATGAAAAAAAAAAGCATTTTTGGGATAAATATGACCCGCATGACTGAGAATCTCCATAGACATTTAACAGAAAATATACAACTTTGCGAAACACTTTTTGGCATCTAGGCGATTTCTGCCCTGAATTCAGTAGCACTAGTAAATCATCCGATATCCTAAAGCTCACAGTGATAAAATTATACATTTCAGAGTCCTTTAAAACGAGACTACCATTTTTAATGCATTTCTAATAGCTTTCTCTCTACAAGCAGGTTCACGCGTTTCAATCCATCCAATTCCAATCCATCCAATTCGGCCAAAGTCAAAGGTTAGGTCCCTAAGTGCTGAAATTGTGTAGACACACAACATGATACTGAAATATCCTGGTCTGCACATCCCTCTTGAACGATTAAAAAAAACAAAACACAGTCCGCTGAGGATGCTGAACTGAACACAACATGATACTGAAATATCCTGGTCTGCACATCCCTCTTGAACGATTTAAAAACAAAAACAAAAACACAGTCCGCTGAGGGTGCTGAACTGAATCCGAAACTAGCCCGCCGCTTTTAGGATACTGAATCGCCTCTTAAAGGTACTCGAAAGAGTAGATCACACTCCATCAAAACAAGAAGGCTGAAAACCAGCATGTGGGCTATCTGCAATGTGACTAGAAGTCACTTCCGTCAAAGAAGCACACACACACACACACACAGAAGCACACACACACACCCCGCTCCGCTTGGGCTGCTAAGGCCAAGGCCAGAGGTAGGCAACCTTGGCTCTTTTATGACTCGTGGACTTCAACTCCCAGAATTCCTGAGCCAGCATGGCTGGCTCAGGAATTCTGGGAGTTGAAGTCCACGAGTCATAAAAGAGCCAAGGTTGCCTACCCCTGGCCAAGGCGTTGAATTAAGTTCAACGGGAGATTCAAGGGACCTCCCGGGCTCTTCGGAGCAAGGGGTGGGGGGGTAGGTCTTCCAAGGACGGGGGAAAGCGAGAAGCCCTTTCCTGAGCTGGGGAAAGGGCGGGAGGCGAAAGGAAGGGTGGGAGCCGAGGCGGAGGGGAAACCTTACCCGGGCTGGCCAATGGGGATAGCCTTTCATCTTGGCGAAGATCAGGTCTCCCGGTTTGAAATCGCGGCTCATGCTGCACCTTCTCGCTGCGCCGGGGAGAGGCGAGTCAGGTCTGAGGAGAACCGAGCCGGGGCTGCAGGCGGAGCGCCGTCCTCAAAAGCCGCTGTTTCCGCGGGCGGAGGGAAGGAAAGGCGGGAGGGGAAAGAAGCTGAGGGGAGCCGCGCGGCTGTTAGAAGCCCACCGGGTTCCCCTCACCCGTTTCCCGCTTCTCTTCCACTCCCACCCCACAACCCGACCGCGACGGGCCGAAGGGAGGCGGGTGCGCCGCAGAAAACCGCCCAACCCAGCCTTCCTTCCCCCTGGCGGCGGCAAGGCCGGCCCCAGCCTTCGTCCTTCCCGTTTTGGCGGGAAGAAAGTCCCCCATCATCATCATCAGAAGAAGAAGAAAGAAAGGGCAGCCACCCACTTTCTCCCTGCCGCCGCCGCCGCCGCCTCAGGCGGAGCTCGACCATCCCGAACCACGCTTACCTGACCCGCGCACGCGCGCCGAGCCCCCCCCTCCCACCCCCGCCGCGGCTCCCTGTTGCTCTACCTTTCCCCCTCCCCCCCCGCAGTAGCCAAACCGCGGCCGCCGCGAGCTCGAGGGCGCGCACCAGCCGCCTAGGGCTCGCTCCGGCTCGGCGCGCACCAAAAGGCTGCTAGAAAACGGAGGGGGAGGGGGGGGGAAAGAAGCCTGGGGGAAAGCGAGGTGGGAGAAGGGTGCGAGTTCAGTTCTCCGGCCCGCCTTCGTTGTCTTACTGGCCAGGGGGATGAACGCTGTATGGAAGTCAAGAGAGAGAAAGGTCCAAGAGCCGGCCCAAGAGCCTCATTGATCGGAATCCTCCTCCTTCGAGCACAATGGTTCGCTCCGCCTTCTCCTCCTTCGGTTGGAGCGTTCTTTGCAGAGGCCGTAAGGCAAACAAGAGGGAATTCGTATCGGGGGGGGGCGGGGTGTACTTCAAGTTTGAGCGGGCCTAATGATATCGCCAAGGGTCAGCCTCGGGTTCCCTTATATCCTGTGTTAAGCCAGGTTTTGTGGGTGTGGGCTACTTGACCCTGCTGGGACAAACAAAAACCAGGTCATACAGGTACTTTATTGGGTTTCCTTATGTTGCTCTGCGGATAGACCGTAAAATGGTTGCATTCAGCTGGATTGCAGTGTTTTCTTCCTGAATTAAGTCACGCTCGGCTTTGATAGAACTTGCTCCAGGTGAAGGTTGGCCGCGTACAAGTTTAAGTAGGTTTACAATAGGACCCCCTGCACTTTTTTTTTTTTTACAATTTTACCATTCTCTTCCGAGGTCTCCAGTGAGAAAACAAGGCAGTGAAATGTAAACATCTTGCCCAAGCGATCGGGTCGGTCAAAACAGATTTTTTTTTAAAAAAAATTGTGGATAGGGACTTATTTAGATAAAAAGTAAATAAATAATATGTGCTTTAAATTGCACTATAGAGTACGATGACTTGATTAAAGTTCTGTGCGAGGAAGTCAATAGATTAATTTTAATACTGTATTACCACGCAGAGTTTTTGACTGATGCTGCTTGTAATGCAACAATTTAATATTAGTAGCTGTGTAGCTATTAATAAAAAGACTGTTCATACAATATGCTTTCTGGCTGATAGTTAAATTTATATTTAATTCAGTGTTGTCGTACATCACACTGAGCCACAGTGGCTGGGTTTGCATAACTTAAGCCAAACATTCTACCTTGCTTATTTATCAAATTCATATCTCACAAATGTAACTCTTACATGTTTATTTTTGCCAATATGGTTACTAGTGAACTGGTGTGGCTAAAGATATTTACTTGCTGCACTCTTTTCAAACTGACCGTGGAATTCTGAGTTTGGTATTCTGTGCCAAAATTCAGCAGAGACCTATCTTGGTTTTTGTATAGAAAGCATACTAGAGTGTAGACTTTTCAATGTTTATTACTTTACCAGTATATGCATGACTAATTTATACTTCACCTTTCCTTCAGAGACTTGAGGCATGTTTATAATCTTGGCCCCAGTTTTTACCCTGCAAAAGTGACAGGCACAGAATCACAATGGGCTTTCACTGCTGTGGAGGACCTGAACCAGCCTAGTACTTTATTCACTACATCATTCTAGCTCTTTACAAAATAACTGTAATTAAATCTTTTCTGCTGGGTTTGCATAATACTCTAGGCTGAAATGTGGTTGTTTTGCAGCTCAGAGTGTTGTAAAAAGCAGCCAGTGCGATTAGTTTTCTTGAAGTAATAATTGGATTTATTTGGTGTGCAGTGTTTATTACCTTTGGTATAAACAGCCTACATAAAGCAACATTATACCTCAGATAACTGCAGGACTGTCCTCAGGCAGGGTGGGTAATAATAATAATGATAATAAAGTTGGAAGGGACCTTGGAGGTCATCTAGTCCAACCCCCTGCTCAGGCAGGAAACCTTATACCATTTCAGGCAAATGGCTGTCCAGTCTCTTCTTAAAAACCTCCAGTGTTGGAGCATTCACCACCTCTGGAGGCAGGTTGTTCCACTGGTTAATTGTTCTAACTGTCAGGAAGTTTCTCCTTAGTTCTAGGTTGCTTCTCTCCTTGACTAGTTTCCATCCGTTGCTTCTTGTCCTGCTTTCAGGTGCTTTGGAGAATAGCTTGACTCCCTCTTCTTTGTGGCAGCCCCTGAGATATTGGAACACTGCTATCATGTCACTCCTCACCCTTCTCTTCATTAAACTACACATACCCAATTCCAGCAACTGTTCCCTATATGTTTTAGCCTCCAGCCCCCTAATCATCTTTGTTGCTCTTCTCTGTACCCTTTCTAGAGTCTCGGCATCATTTTTACATCGTGGTGACTAAAACTGGATGCAGTATTCCAGGTGTGGCCTTACCAAGGCATTGTAAAGTGGTATTAATACTTCACGAGATCTTGATTCTATCCCTCTGTTAATGCAGCCTAGCACTGTGTTGGCTTTTTTGGCAGCTGCAGCACACTGCTGGCTCATATTTAAGTGATTGTTCACTAGGACTCCGAGATCCCTCTCACAGTTACTACTATTGAGCAAGGTACCCCCTATACTATACCTGTATATTTGGTTTTTCCTGCCTAAATGTAGAACCTTACTTTTTTCACCATTGAATTTCATTTTGTTAGATAGTGCCCAGTGTTCGAGTCTGTCCAGATCCTTCTGTATCTTAAGCCTATCTTCTGGAGTATTGGCTATTCCTGCCAGCTTGGGTAGAAGGAGATGATGGCATGTGACATGACAGAAAATGATCCAACCTCCTGATTTTCCAGAAGTCTTTTCTTGATTGCTGGAGGGAACAGAATTATGGATTATCTGAATATTGATTTAATCTTAGCATAGCATGTATGTACCTGCCATCAATTCAAATCCAAATTGAACTAGAAAATAGGTACCATGGAACAATTTTTTTCCACTCAGTTGAATTGGACATAGAATTACTACGATTTAAAATACTGCCATGAGTTTCAAAAAGGGAATGATTAATACTAAAAGCAATAAATCTAGTGCCTACATCTTCTATATAACATGAAATACTGCCATTTCCTCATGAGTAACTTTGTGCAGGTGATACTAGATGGATTTATATAACCAGTGCTTTTTTGTAAAAGAAAAAGGTGCCAGAACTCACACATGTCATACAACCTGCCTTGCCTACCCTACAATGTTCCATCCAAAAAAGGTGCCGGAACTCCATTCTGAGCGTTCTATGAGAAAAAAAGCCCTGTATATAACACACCAAGATTAAACACAGTTGGCTAATTCAAAGTGTGACGTAAGCATTGCTATATTGGATACAGTTCTATGTTCCATATTGAAAACTACTACAAAGAACAAAAATATATGTTGTGAAGTTCAGAGTGCCATTTCATAGCCTAACACATCTTATATAAAAAGACACTAGCTGTAGTGGCATTGAATTTTAACTCATAAATACTTAATATGTTGCTTTAGAAAACTAGCCTTCTGCAATAGGAAATTATACTGATTGGATCTAGACAAGACACACTAAGGCAGGGGTAGGCAACCTTGGCTCTTTTACGACTCATGGACTTCAACTCCCAGAATTCCTGACTCAGCATAGCTGACTCAGGAATTCTGGGATTTGAAGTCCATGAGTCGTAAAAGAGCCGAGGTTGCCTACCCTTGCACTAAGAACAGGGGTGTCAAACTCAATTTCATTGAGGGCCGCATCAGCATTGCAGTTGCCCTCAGGGGGCCAGGTGGGTGTGGCCTGGGTGGGCGCAGCCTACTGGGTGGGTGTGGCTGGAGTGCATGTGGCCTACTGGGTGGTCATGGCCAGCTCTACATCATTCGTGTCAAGGGTGCCTATGGCGGCCTGGGCAGGAGTGGGACAGATCTGAGGGTCTCTGGCAGAAGGAGATGGGACTGGGGCAAGTGCCAAGGCATGGTCCACTGGAGGAGCCTCACTGTTTCTCTCAGGCCATGCGGAGGAGGGGGGCTGGACAGTGGTCTGGAGGTCAAATGCCCAGCCAAGCCCTCAAGCACCCATGGCACTAAGCCCAGCCCCACTTCCCCAAGGGGTGCCCAGCTGCACTTACCTCCTCAAGGCTGCTGGTGCTGTGCTTGCTCTCCTTAGCCAGGTTGCCCATGATGGGTACGAGGGCCCTGTCCATGTGAGGAGACCTGGCTTTGTATCCAAAGCTTCCTTAGGAATAGGATGGGAGAAACCCCCCCCCCAGAATAGGCCAGGAGGAGAGGGGCAAGGGGATGGTGAAAGGGCAGTAGGGAAGGACTAAGGCAGGACTTCCCTCAGACCCTTCCTCTCCTTCCTTCCTTCCTTCCTTCCTTCCTTCCTTCCTTCCTTCCTTCCTTCCTTCCTTCCTTCCTTCCTTCGAGTGATGGGAAAATATTTGAGGGAGGGAGAAAAACAGGCAAGAAACACAGCTGGGGAAGTGTCACCCTTTGTGAGGAATGAAGAAATGCACCATTGACTGGAAATGGCCAGCACAGGGCCCTCGCCTACTTCACATATCCTGCTTGGTGGGCTCTGGGGGAGGGGATGCCATGAGCAGCATGAGTCGATGTTACCTGCACAATGCTGCCCAGCCCCCAGCCTCCTTGGTTTTGGCAGGCAGCGGGGTGCTTTCCTCATAGTGCTGAGAGCCTGAGCTGGGTGGCATGAATCTGAAGAGAAGCGCAATGCTGCCCAGCCCCTAATCTGCCCAAAGTAGGCAGGGCCATGTGCTGGCCACTTCCAGGCAATGGTGCATTTCTTCATTCCTCACAAAGGGTGATACCTCCCCAGCGCGCGCCCAGGGGGTGGGGCCAACACAGCAGGGGCTGGTCCCTTGCTGTTTCTAGATGGCCTTGTGGAGCTAAGACTGAATGCATTTCAGCATAGATGGCCACCACGAAATTGTACTTTGGCTCCCAGCCGGCCTGGGCCAGGGCCAAGGCAGCAGGGGCCGTTCCCTCACTGTTTCCAGGATGGGTTCATGGGCCACATGAAACCACTTTGCGGGCCGGATCCGGCCCCCGGGCCTTGTGTCTGACATGTCTGCACTAAGGGATCAACTAGCTAGCCATATTTTATGCCAGTATATATTGCAAATTCAGTCATTGAAGGTTTGGGTAAAAGAAGAAATCTTGTATTCCTTAATGAAATTGCATGTGCTTTCCTCAGTCTTGACTCCTGGTAACTGCCTGTTTTTCAGAAGCGCTTACTATTGCCTTTTTCCTAGGGCTGAGAAGGAGTAAGTCGTCCAGAGTTATCTAGCTAGCTTCATGCCTGAGGAAGGATTACAATTTAGTCTTCTGATTTCTTGTGCAGTGTTAAAAATGATCACATCTAATTGGCTCTCTTAATGAATTTATTTATCAAATTTATATAGCTACCCATCTCGCTAATCTGACTGTGGGTGGCTTATGAAGGTAAAAATCCAGAAAACAATACAAAGTCAACCAATTCCCCCTCCCAATAATTAAAAACGTCAAACTGTTAAAAAATTTAAAACACAATCAGCAGAGAGCAGCATTATGTTGTACCTAAAAGTACAACCTCTTAGCAGGCTCTCCACCAACATCACTGGATTTCTAAACCAGTTGACAAAAGCCATGTTTTCAGGCTCTTCTGGAAGGCCAACAAAGTTGGTACCAATCTCGCCTCAGGGCAAATGGTATTCCAAAGGGTTGGCTCTGGCAGAAGAAAGGTCTCTTCTTGGATGCCATCAGCTGACATCCCTTTGCGGACTGCGTCTGCAATGTGCTCTTTCTGCCAGATCTGATGGGACCAGTAGATGCAATTGGGATGAGGTGGTTCCACAAATAACCCAGTCTCATGTCAAGTAGGGCTTTATAGATAGCAGCAGCTTGAAGCAGAGCAGAGGTATAATATGTGGTGATCTAGGTGTGCACATAACCGTCTGTGCGGTTGCATTTTGCACTAGCTGAAGCTTCTAGATGCTCTTCAAAGACAGGTCCAGGTAGAGTATACTACAGTAATCCATCCACCCATAAAACACGATATGGAATACAAACATAAGAAATACATAATTCAAAAGCCAAAAATAGTGCCTTCAACTACCTGAGTGTCTAGATATCCAGATTGGATACAGAAAAAACCTATACAGTTAGAGCAGTTTTGAACTTATGTTTTTCAGGAATGATTTTAGCAATATAAACAGATTAAAGCTGTTTCACATTATTTGCTGGCTTCACTGCTCTGTACTATTATGATTCTTTTTAGGGGGAAAACTGGAGCAGCTTAATCTCTGTGTGCTTAGTTTTGAATAATAAAAGCAAACTATCTCCTAGGTTAGTTCAAATGCAGATTCAAAGGAAAACAGGAATAATAGTATTCACATGCTGTTTTACAGTTTTGCTAATGTTTTCTCCCCACAGGGGAAAACTTGTTTAATTTGAGCTAAATTACTTTTGGTGAAAAAAAACCCTCTGAAACTATTGATACTATTCTTTTAAAAATGATAAGTGTTCCTGTTGTAAGGGAAATAGCTCCCAGGATTAGACTATATTGCAGTCATCTTGCTCCTCAAACAATGATATTTCAGCAGCAATGATTTCTCTCTTTGTACAAGAATGCACTTAAAATCCATATTGTAATGACTATTGTGTTTGCTTAAAACTAACAATAGGCTACAGCTGAAACAAACATTCATTTGATAAACAGCACAAATGGATTAGATCTTCCAATGAGGCCAAATGCCCCTCAAGGATATCACACTTTGGCCAAAGTTGACCTTCACTTTATGCTTTCTTAAGTCAAACTGATAAGTAATTCTACAAAATGTAAAGTTCTTCAGGTTGTAGAGTACAGTATCATGTTCTTCTACAGATAGAATTGCCTTGAACAATTAATGGAAATATATTCCAGGTATATACAATAGCTGCTGTGAGTCAAGGACTTCTTTATGAATGCATAAAAGTAAGTAACCCAACTTAGAGATGACTGGCTGTTTAAAAATAATCATTTGTTTATTCTAAAATTGTCTAAACATCTGAAAATTGGATTGTAATCACTATGCAGAAGTACTGTAGTAGAAAGCTGAATTTCTTGAGGGACTTTCTAAAGGGTTGCAGGGTTGAAGATTGCCTGACTTTGTGGGGAATGAGGAGAATGTTGTGTAAGGTGGGTGCCATGACAGAGAAGGCTTGCCTCCCGAAACCCACCAAATACAAGTCCCTGGACTATGGAACCCATAACATGCCTTCTCTGCCAGAGCTAATGGGATGGGCTGATGTAACTGGGGAAAAGCAGCACCTAGAATTGGACCAAAACAGACTGGAACCGACACAGCTCGTGAAGCAGAGGTGTTGTATTGCTTTTCAAGAACCACACATAACAGCCTGCGCCTCTGCATTCTGCACCAGTTGAAGCTTCTGGATGCTCTTCAAGGGCAGCCCATGCAAAGTGCATTAGAGTAGTCCAGTCTGGAGATGATTAGGGCCTGAGGGACTGTGATTGGAACCTCCTGATCAAGGTAGGAGTACAACTGATGCACAAGATGAAATTGTGCAATGCTCCCTCAGCCACAACTGCCACCTGCTCTTTATTTATTTTTATTTTAATCCCATTTATATCCCGCCCTTCTCCGAAGACTCGGGGCGGCTTACAATCTAAGCACAAATCAAGGTGCTTAGCTATAGCCTTTGAGGGGTAGTGAGTCTAGGAGCCCAAGACTGTTTGTCTGGGGTGGTATCACCAGATCAGCATCAAAGTTCATACACAGTAGCAGATTAAGCTAGCTAGCAGTATTTTGTGGTGTAAGACCAGAAGAGAGAATAAACCATAGATAATGTTTCATCTGGAGTATCTGCAACATACTCTTGAAATGTAACAATTTATGATGATACTTGAATTCAGTGAATGAAATTCACTTTATATACCATCCTAATCAAATGGCCCTCAGCAAGATTGCTGTGTGGAGTTACACACAAAAAGTAACATAAAAGATTTATTTTTTATTTTGAGTATTACAATTGCAATGTAATAAACATGCAATATATAAAACTTTGGAAATAAATTCCACTGAATCCAAGAAGCTAAACTTTTAGTACCCGTGCATAGTACTAAAGCGCCTAAGACTGCAGAGACAAGTCACATATCTATTTTCCTCCCCATCCATTATTAGTGCCAACACGTTAACAGCACCTATAATTTCTTAAAAGCGGCAAACAGAGCGGGAGCAAACTGTTTACATTACAATAGCCTCCTTCAGCGCATGCTCTGTTTAGCGGATTGAAGCAAACGGAGGGCGGGCGAACAATCCTCCCGTTTAGAACGCGTTACGTCACAATTTCACATTCTTCCAAATGAGTAGTCTGAGACCGGAAGACGACACGAAGTCGTTGAGCGAACCGCTAGTAGTTGCTCTCGAACCGGAAATAGCCGTTGTAAAGTCAGTCTGAAGCTAACATGACTGTCCGGGCTTTCCCGTTACTCTCTGGGTCCTAAAGCCCGCTCAGAAAAAGCCCGGTGCCTTGCAGATTGTTCATATCCGATAGTTTGGTGATCTCATAATTGCTGCTTTCAAATAGAGGCGCGGCAGACAGGTACGAAGGTGGGAGACTGGCAGATTTCGACCGTGGCGTTACCGTAGGAGGGAAGAGTTGGAAACCAAGAGGAGGAGAAGCAATGCTTTGCTTCGGGCTGGAGAGAGACAGATAGAGCTATGACGTTTTTCAGACCTCCCTAGGTCAATCCGGATTGATCCGTGTGAAACGGATTACAAGCAGCGGTAAAGCCGGCAATCGTGAGGAGGAGTATTCGTTGGATAGGAAGCAGGATGAAAGCAATACAAATTCACACGTGGAGCCTTTCCTAGCCCTGAGACGGTGTAGTAAGAAATCTGCCACTTGTTGAACCCTTTGTAGTTTTTACTGAAACTATGGGGTTAGGGTCTTAGGTGTGAGGAAGTTATTTCGAGTTATCTCAAGTCCTGCCCGATGTAAACTTGCTCTGTATAAACGATGGAAACTCGACAGTGTACAAATGACACCTTTTGCCTCCCTTTCAGATGTGCTTTCCTGGTAGATGATATAAAATCTTAACGCCATACCAGTTGATTCAAGATGGTTCCGATTTGTTTCAACCATTTAAAAATAAGATAAATAAGATCTGTTGCTAAGCAACTTAAGCCCAAGAATGAAGCTGAGAGCAGCCTGATAGCAAAAAGGAACAATGTGGCTCTTTAACTGGGTATGATTTTGGCATCCATCCGTCTATTTAGCAAACATCCGGGAGATGGGTTGTATCACAGTTCCACCCTGTCAGCCCTTTCAGGTAGGCTGGGTCAGGAAACGGACATCCCCCAAATCCCAGAAATGCCGCTTTATTGTTGCATTATGTAATAACTGAGTCTTGAAAATTTGACATATTCTCTCTCTGTCCCCTCCCCCATATCAAGGTGGAGCAATTTTGAGTTTCTCATACCCTTTCAAGGGTAAGCTGATGTTTACACAGCAGTTGTTAATATACCTTCTTCAAGACCATCTTGTACTTCTTTACTCACATACCTTATACCAGGGGTCCCAAACTGTGAGTTATATACCTCCCTTGAGAAGATCCAGAGAGAATTGGGGAGGTGTGAAGAATCCTTTAGTTGTATGTGGTTACAAAAAAAAGTCCACCTTTCGCAAAGTTTTATGTTATCGTTTTAATCATTTCTGTTCATTTTGATATTTGGATTTTTAGGGGAGGCATAAACATCAAGATTACATTAAAGGGAAGTGTGAGGGCAAAACGTTTAGGAGCCTTGCCTTTTATTGACAAGAACCAGACAGCCTGTATAATCCAGAAGACTTTTATTTGGATATAGTTTGGGGTCTTTGCTTTGGGTTTGAGTAAATTATGGTAGCAACCAGGAAGTCCAAGTAAATGCCTTGCCACAAATTTCTAGAACTACAGCTGGCTTAACCGTAATCAGTTATTTAGGTGAAACATAGAATGAGTTGGTTTGGTGGATTTGCTTTTCTCCAAGTGATAAGTCTCTAACAGTGTGTTCATTAATGTTTATTAAGGGAGTTGTTTTGCTGATTTATCTGCTAAACAATCTAGAGATATACACAACTGGATCCCAGTTTACCACAAAAAATTTTTTGAACAATTGGGGCCAAAATTGGAGTCCTTTAGAGGTACTGACCTTCTCAAAATCTCCAATCAGAAGACAGACAGGGGTAATGGGAGCTATATAGCTGGAGGACATAATGGCTCCATCACTGGAAGTTTTTAAGAAGAGATTAGAGCGCTATTTATCCAGAATGATATACGTAAGTTTCCCTGCCTGAGCAGGGAGTTCCACTGGAAAACCTCCAAAGTCCCTTCCACCTCTGTTGTACTATTACTGAAAAATTGGGAAAGGCATTACTTTTTACCAGTGAATTGGTAGCCACTCATTGAAGGTAAATGCCAATTATGCTCCCACTATCAATTTCTTTTGTTGCTTTTTTGAACCAAACAATGGGACTTGCATATTTATTTTATTTCCTAAATGTATATCTCATGTTTTCGTCAGGCCTCAAAGTAGCTTGCACAAGAATTTCCATTTTATCCCTACAACAATGACCTTGTGGTAGGTAGGTCTGAGAGAGAGTGAGTTCCTGTTTTTAAGGATGATTTGTACAGTCTTGGTTCAACATTTTAATTTCTCCAGACACATTGGCTAATTTATTGTTTGTAGTGGCAAACAGAAATTTAGAAACGCAGCCTGCTATTCAAGATGGCACTTCTAAGTGCATCCCAAATGTCCATTATTTTTGGATCTCTGACAAGATTTATGTTTTTTCTTAAGCCTATTTATTATTTCTTAAGCTACTTCTTAAGCCTGTAATAGATTTTTGTAATATGCAGATGGAGGAACTAGAAATAATGATAAAGTTAAAGTTTGTCTTGTGACTCTTTGAATTTTTTCTTCAGTAAACTATTGGGCAATGATAATTGAATACTTTAATAATAAAGAATTCTTCAATTTGTGATTAAATCCAAATAATTACATTACTGCAAAAACTGGGTGACTGAGATGTTTATTTAAATCTGTGTATTATAGGTTTTAATGTGATTTCAAGAAGTGGGAAAACAAGTGATATCTGAAATCTTGTGGTGCAAACATATTACATATGAAAATAGCATTGTTTGTTCAGAAAACAAAAAGCAGAAAATTAGTTGTAATGGATTCTCAAGTGAATTACTCAGTGTCTGAAATGAAACGGTGAGTTTATTTCCTATAATTAACAAAAATAAAGTTATGACAATTTCTATTCTCTGAATACTCTTGACCATGCAGTTTCTGCCATTTGCTAGTTCTGAAAACAGAATGCTAACTGCAGGAAATATATATTTGGAAAAAATGTTTAGCACCAGATAGCAATTTAGAATGTACAAACCATACTGTTAATACTTCATAATTTGAGATTTCACAGTTTGCACTTGTGCAGGGGTGTCAAACTGCCAGCCTGCGGGCCGGACGCATCACCAGGAAACCGCGCCCACCCCATTGCCGACAATGGGGAAAAAGCTCCGATACGTTGCGTGATGTCACATGACATCGCAAGTTTGACATGTCTACACTAGCGTTACAATAGTTGTGTGCTACCAGATAGTTAACCCATCCAATAATGCTGGTACCTTAGTGAAAATTCAGCTTTCTGTAGGATTGTGTTAGCTTACTCTAGTTGGTTTTAAAAATAACTCCCTACACCTACATCACAAAATCATTAGTAAGTTTAGATTTTGTTTGGAAATACATAGCAAATATAGCATTGTGCTATAAATATATCTAAGACACCATCCCTTGATAAAGCATTCCTGCAATTCCTTTAATTAAGAATAGCAAAATACAAGTAGTCCTTGAGTTACAACAGTTCATTTAGTGACCATTCCAAGTTACAACGGCACTGAAAAAAGTGACTTATGACTGTTTTTCACACTTGTAACCCTTTGCAGCATCCCCTTGGTCATATGATCAAAATTCAGATGCCTGGCAACTGGCTCATGTTTATGATGGTTGCAGTGTCCCCGGGGTCATGTGATCACTTTTTGTGACTGTGACAATCAGTCAATGGGGAAGCCGATTCACTTAACAACCATGTTATTAACTTAACAGCTGTGGCAAAAAAAGGTTGTAACATAGGGCAAAACTCACTTAACTGTCTCACTTAGCAACTGAAATTTTGGGCTCAATTGTGGTCGTAAGTTGAGAATTACTTGTACAGATACACACACACACACACATACACACATATGCATACATACATACATGCATATGCACATGCTATATACACACATACATGCAGTTTTCATGGTTCTTCAATCCAGTTTTGGTAGTAAAACATCACTGACAAAAAGATAACTTATTTTCTAAATTTTGTATTTTACTTACCAAATAAAATGCAACTAATGGGTAAAATTGCAGCTTCCTTTCTGATCTCTGGAGGGCTAGGGACAGGGGTTGCTCCTCTGTCCTGGTCCTATTAGATCTCTCAGCGGCTTTCGATACCATCGACCATGGTATCCTGCTGCGGCGTCTCAGGGGGTTGGGAGTGGGAGGCACCGTTTTACGGTGGTTCTCCTATCTCCTGGGCCGCTCGCAGTCAGTGTTGACGGGAGGGCAGAGATCCGCCCCAAAGCCTCTCATTTGTGGAGTTCCTCAGGGGTCGGTTCTCTCGCCCCTCCTGTTCAACATCTATATGAAGCCGCTGGGCGAGATCATTCGTGGTTTCGGGGTGGGGTATCATCAGTACGCTGATGATACCCAACTTTTTCTTTCCACCCCGAACCAACCCAGCGATGCCCTCGCCGTGATGTCCCGGTGCCTGGAGGCGGTCCAGGTCTGGATGGGGAGAAACAGGCTTCGTCTCAATCCCGCCAAGACTGAGTGGCTGTGCATATCGGCATCTTGGGTCAACCAGACTATTCCATCTCTAACGATGGGGGGTGAGGTGTTACCCCCCGTTGATAGGGCTCGCAACTTGGGCGTCCTCCTGGATTCACGACTCAATTTTGAAGACCACATAGGAGCCGTGACCAGGGGGGCTTTTGCCCAGGTTCGCCTGGTGCGCCAGTTGCGTCCCTATCTGGACCGAGATGCCCTACGCACAGTTACTCATGCACTCGTGACCTCCCGTTTGGACTACTGCAACGCTCTCTACATGGGGCTGCCCTTGAGGACCACTCGGAGGCTTCAACTGGTGCAGAATGCGGCCGCGCGAGTTGTAATGGGGGTCTCCTGATACTCCCATGTAACACCTCTACTCCGCGAGCTGCATTGGCTTCCGGTTGCCCTCCGGGTGAAATTCAAGGTGCTGGTCATTACCTATAAAGCCCTACATGGCTTGGGTCCGGGGTATTTGAGGGAACACCTGTTGCCAGCATCAAGTTCCCTTCGTCCAGTGCGCTCCCACAGGGAGGGTCTTCTCAGGGTCCCACCGGTAAGAGATTGTCGGCGGGTAACACCCAGGGATAGGGCCTTCTCAGTGGGGGCGCCTGCCCTCTGGAACCAGCTGCCAGTGGAGCTGAGGACTGCCCCCGACCTCCGTTCATTCCGCTGGGGCCTGAAGACCTGGCTCTTCGAGCTCTCTGGCCCAGGCTGAGGATTAATTTATTTTAATTGGGGTTTTATTTGTACAGGGATAAATTTAATTTTTTTTTAAACTGGTTTTAACTTTTGTATTTTTGGTTTTTTAATTCCCTGTAAACCGCCCTGAGTCCTCCGGGAAAGGGCGGTATATAAATGTAATAAAATAAAATAAATAAAATAAATAAATAAACAGGACAATTTGAGCAGTGAGACTTAAATTAGTCAGAGAAGTGTATTTGGTCCCCATCACAAGTTGTTTCCATTTTCTCTTCAAGATTTGATTTTTCATGAAAGCTTTTTAAAAAAAACTTTTATATTGCCTGCTGACAATTATTTTTTTTAACGGAGGCAGCTGGCTTTTCCTCTTGTCTTACCATGTTTATATTTTTCTTTTCCTGCTTACCATCATGTTATGTCATATCTATAACATCATATTTTATCCCTGAATTGTTCTGCCGGTCACTTCTCATATTATACGAAAAGCAGATGCAGTATTTTAAAAAGTTGCTTAATTTTCCATTTATGGTATATTATATTTTTAAAAAAAACAACAGATATTTTGTCACACTTCCTCACCGTCAGTGCAAGAAAATTTTTTTTCCTTTTATGTGAGGTGGTTGCCATAGTTACCTTAGTAACTTAGATATAAGATTTAGCTTTGTTTCATGAACCTTTCCCTTTTATTTGAAAAGCTGAGTAAGGTTTATGAGTTAAGAATTGTAATGCCACGTAGTTTATATTTTAGTGCCTAAAAGGATAACATTAAAAGAGTTGTATGCATGCATCTTCTAGTAATAATGAAATAATAGTAATTAGAGTTGAGCTGGGTTCATCAGGGTAAATTTATTTTCCCTTGACATCAAGGAAACAAGTCAACAGCTCTCTCTGTTTCTCATTAACTGAATATATGGCAGCTGGTAAGTTGCAAAACATCCATATTTTAAAAGCTATGCACAGGAAGAATTTTATTCTGTTGTAATTATCATGAGAAGCCACTCCTGGACTTTCCCCATCTACAAAATTATTTAAGCTGCATTATTAATGATCAATGCTGCCATATTTTTCTAAGTAGAGTTTGAAAAATGCTGGCTGAACAAAATAAATGTTATTTTTGTTTTTTATTTAAGCAAGAGAGAAAGGAAGAGATGTAAGGTTTGAAAGAGATTGACTTTTGTCATGGGTGGCATCTCTTCTGTTTAATTTGTTTCTACCCTGCCTTCATTTTTCGGCATGACTCATAATCCCTTTAGAAATATAACATATAAAGCAGAATTTTTAAAGCGGTGCAGTTAGAATTAAATACAAAAAGCTGATAATCTTTAAAATGTCTTTCGGTGATCTGCACTCGCAGAGGTAGGTAGCTTCAGATACATTCTAGAATGCAGTGGTTGTGAATGGGGAGCAAAACAGTTCCATTAATAGCCAGAGCTCCAGAGTATATATTACCTTGGAAACGCATCTTATAAATTGAATGGGATTTACTTTTGAGTGAGAAATGCAAGCTTGCTGCCTTGATTATTTGAAAATTCATTGCTGGCCTGACTGAGATCATTGGTAGTGAAAAGTCCTTGCATTTTTAAACAGGAACTTTGCAAAGACATTTCTCCACAATCATAGTGAAGCTGATGTGGAAACGAAGGAAGATCTGAGAAGAAAACTCCATCAAGCTAAGAAAGAGAAACTTGACATAACTGCTAAACATAATACAGAGGTAACAAATTCATTGCTGTTGGGCTGCGTGCGTGCGTGCGTGTGTGCGCGCAACATTCTTATATAAAGTACTCCTGTTGAACGATGACCTTTTCCTCCAATTTGCCACCTTTCTGATGTGTCTGTGAAGAGCTACACCAGCATCTCTTAAAGTAGCTGCAGCGTTTTTGTTCCCCCCCCTTTTTGCAGGCTTACAAGAAAGCCTAAAAGAGGGAGCTGCTTTAATGAATACAATAGGCACTGTTCTTCATGAGATCCAAAGCACTTCTAAGTCATAGTCACAACATGGAAAGTCATATTTAAGATTCTTCCAAATGTTTCTCTTTTTTTTCCCTTGGATTTTTTTTCCCCACCTCTTTTTTGTAAAATGAGAAACCAGAATACGGGTATAATTCTCCTGGGAAAAGAACTTCATTTATGTTTTAAAAAATATATGATAGGATGTAGGTGATTAAAAGAACTCAATCATCTACCTTAGTGGGGTCTTCTAAGTTAGATGTGCTTGCATTTTTTTTATTGTTATACATAATTTGCTTTCCACTTTGGAGTCCCTGTCAATAATTAGTTTCTATCGTAGCATTTTTGATTGATTTTTATTAATAAAATGTTTTTAATAAATTTTGTTTTATTATACAGTATTACACAATGCATTATGTTATTTTGATACAGTGGTATTTATACAGTGTTGACTAGAGTTTCTTAACACTCTGAGGTTTAGATGACTTAGGCTATTAAAAAGGAAAAAAGCATTATATACTGGTGTAGGCTTTCATGACCCATATCTGCTGGGCAGTGTTATGCTTCAGGGTTTGGTGATTGTAGTCTAGAAAACAGGTTTCCTGATGTTTCATTGGGAACTCTATAGACACCCTCCATAGTTGCTAGCAAATGTCAGTCAATCTGTTATCTAGACCATAATCACTAAACCCTGAAGCCCAACACTGCCCAAAATGTTTTAATCAGTATGAACTGTTTAAGATGTTGATCTTAATAAACATATGGTTATTTAGCTTTTACATCCGAAGCTTGAATGTGGGGATTGTTGTTTAAGAAATATGAGTCAAAAGTTCCCTAGGGCTCATGGAGTTAATTATGTACTCAGTGAGATTCCTGCTGTAATTTGCATCTTGCTTGTAATATAATTCCTGTTGGACATGGAAGGAAGCTGGAGATAATGCATTTCTCCTCAGTAGATGAATAGCCTGGAGGCCACATGCAGCTTCCAACCCTTTGAGATTATGTTGCAGAAATTCATCAGCAAAATGCCTAAATTTTGATGGCTTGATTTTTGCTTGTTTTCTAGGCTTTGTGGCGGTTTTAAATATAGGTTTTAAATATAGTCCTACCTTTAATCTTCCCCATGTTAAAAAAAACCAAAAACAACCACCCAGAAAAAAATGGCTTCAAAAAGCTACTTACCTTCAGCTCACTTCACAAATACGAATGGATAATCTCCTGTAGTCCTTATAAAGTTGGGGTACTAAGATAAGGTCCCCATTTTTGAAAAGTGGAATATTTTAAAGAAAGCAATTTCCAGTGTTACTTCACCCTGAACTGCATGGCGGTGATGACTAGAAAGTGTTCATGCAATATAACAAAAATGTAGGCCTCGCTGGTAAGTTCAGGTAGTTCTCACTTGTTGTTGTTGTTGTTAGTTGCGAAGTCGTGTCCGACCCATCGCGACCCTATGGACAGCGTTCCTCCAGGCCTTCCTGTCCTCTACCATTTCTCACTTAACATCTGCAATTGGACCAGCAACTCCATTTCTAAGCAATGGGGTTGTTAAGTGAAACCTCACATGACCATGATGCCAATTCCTCTGTGGCTGTTAAGAGAATCACTTGCAGTTGTTCAATGCAGCATCACGTTACTATGACTTTCAAGTTACTGCTGGCTTCCCAATTCACTTTACTTGTCAGAATCCAGCTGTGAAGATCTCAGATGGAGTTCGTGTAACCCGGGGATGATCATAAGTTCAAGGACTGGTTGTAAACCTACTTTTCCAGCACAGTCGCTAAATAGGCTAGACCTGGGCTAGGCAACCTTGGCTGTTTTATGACTCGTGGACTTCAACTCCCAGAATTCCTGAGCCAGCATGGCTAAGCATAGAAACCTCTCCCTATCCCGTCAGCATGGCTGGCTTAGGAATTCTGGGAGTTGAAGTCCACGAGTCATAAAAGAGCCAAGGTTGCCTACCCCTGGGCTAGACAATAAGCAAGAACTACCTGCATACAGTAAAGTGATTTAGAGCAGAAAATGAAAATAATAAAGAGTCTTGACTTGCAAAGCCCATCTTCTGTTGCACATGAGCTACTGTAATAAGTCTTGTTAATTCAGCAGTGAAGCAAATACTTCAACAATTAAGAAGTGAAAGGTTTGACACTTAAAATGAGCTAACAAAACAGCTTTCCAATGAAATGAGCATTTGAGATGAAAAAGTTCCACTCATCCTGAATGAAAGATCAAACTTAGTGCTGCGTGCAGCTTAGTGTAATGGTGATTCAAACTAAGACCAGTCAGCCTTTTATAAAAAGACAGGGGAAGTATGATGGATTTCATGCAAACTTTGGGGTAACTTAATAGACTTAGGCAGAGTTCTAATTTTCGGAACGTGAAAGTGAATTGTGAAGTTGCTGGTGGTGGCAGGAATGCAGCAAGAGCTGCATCCTTATGTTGAAAGTAGCTATCAGTGAAATTGATGAAACAGCACAGCAGATCCTTAGCTTTGATGGCACAGAATTGTTCTGGAAGAGAAGGTCAGAAAGCGGAAAAGACAATGTAAGCTTTTAACGCTGTGAAATATCAACATATCCTTTTATCTGGAGCTATTGTAGCAGGAGATGACAAACTAAAACTGTTTATCATTGGAAAACCCTTCTGCTTTTAAAGGCGTCAGAAAGACTGTCCTTTCTATGCATTATTGTTCAAATTCAAAAGCTTGGAGCTCAACAGCTTTTTTTTTCTAGACTAGATTCATCAATTGATTTAATCCTGAGGGTGAAAAAGGAAAGTACCATTCATGGTTTTGTTTTGATTTTTCTGGATTTGTAATGTTTTATGGTGACTGTATTAATTTTCAAGTATTATGTGATTAGGTCATTTACAGTCATGTAAAGGCATTTCGGCATATAAACAATAGACGAAAGGGGGAAAAAAAAGGAAAATCAAAATGATTTTCACAAATATTTCAACCCAGTTTGTTTCAGGGCATCCAAGTGTAAATAATTGCATAACAGGAGTATTCAAAAAATAATTCGTCAATAAAGTTACCTGTAATTTTTTTTCTTTTTTTTTTCGTCAAAAAAATTGATTTCGTTTATATAGCTATCCAACTATGAAAGCCAGATTGCAAAACTGCGAGCAGAGGTTGAGAAGGCTGAAGCTGTGCGACAAAGCCTGGAGTATGAATTAGCTGTAGCAAGGAAAGAAGTTGGTATAGAACGGTATTCATCAGAAGAAAAATTGGGCGGAGCAAACAAACAAATAGAACAGCTGCAAGGTGAAATTCAGAATATTTACAATAAATAATTTAACAGATTTCTGAACATTTTCCCTATGAACATAATTCAATAACAGTGTTTTCCTGGCGTAAATGGGGAGTTTTACAATTTTACAATCTCCTGGGTCTTTCTCATTTTGTTACTGTCACTGATTGTTTGGTTAAGATCATTACTTAATTTCTCAGATTTAGTTTTTAAACTATTTGCCACATTTTTTCATAGTCAGTTTAATGGATTCTGAATATTTTGAATTAAAATGTAATATTTTCATTTGTAACTTCTACATTTTTGGCTTGGTTAAAAAAGTTTATTTTCAGTGATGCATTCATTTTTTAATTTTATTTTGTTTTCTAACAGCAGGTGCTAACACTTTAGAAAAACAATTTATAAGAATGACTTTTGTAATATATACATTTAATAAACCTTATATTTTTAATAATATTTTATTACCCATTATTAATATCTCTTATACTTTAATGCACTAAATACATCAGAATTATTGTTTTTCATGTGTCATTATTCTAACATTTCATTCCATTCCTATTTTTTTTGCTTATGTTAATAGAGTAAGATTTATAAATAGCTTCATAGCATCCTATGTTATACAAGTTTCAATTTCTACTTGCTTATTAATTTGGAAATATTTCTGAATTTCTTAAAAAAAATCTCAATAATCCCATTTGTTTTTAATAACAAGAGACTCAGTGTCTATATAAATAATGAAGGGAAAATATTGGTCCCAAAGTTCTACCAGAACTGATACATAATTTTGAAATTGTTGTCATTCTGTTGGGTGCTCATTACTACCTAATTAAAAAGATATTAACATGGTGATTATGTTGTATACTTGGCTGAATAGCAACTTTAAATGATAGCTAGTGGATTATTTGTTTTCCAAGTATAATAAACTGCTGTCAGTTAAGCAAATTTAATTGTCTGTTCCTGCATTCCTGCAGTTGTTTAATGACACTATGTTAAAAAAGCTACATGATTCTTGTTAGGGCTGTAGATTGGCCCCAATATATATGGGGGCTCCTCTGTCCTGGTCCTATTAGATCTCTCAGCGGCTTTCGATACCATCGACCATGGTATCCTGCTGCAGCGTCTCAGGGGGTTGGGAGTGGGAGGCACCGTTTTACGGTGGTTCTCCTCCTACCTCCAGGGCCGCTCGCAGTCGGTGTTGACAGGAGGGCAGAGATCCGCCCCGAGGTCTCTCATTTGTGGAGTTCCTCAGGGGTCGGTCCTCTCGCCTCTCCTGTTCAACATCTATATGAAGCCGCTGGGCGAGATCATTCGTGGTTTCGGGGTGGGGTATCACCAGTACGCTGATGATACCCAACTTTTTCTTTCCACCCCAAACCAACCCAGCGATGCCCTCTCCGTGATGTCCCGGTGCCTGGAGGCGGTTCAGGTCTGGATGGGGAGAAACAGGCTTCGTCTCAATCCCGCTAAGACTGAGTGGCTGTGTATATCGGCATCTCGGGTTAACCAACTTATTCCACCTCTAACGATGGGGGGTGAGGTGTTACCCCCCGTTGATAGGGCTCGCAACCTGGGCGTCCTCCTGGACTCACGGCTCAATTTTGAAGACCACATAGGAGCCGTGACCAGGGGGGCTTTTGCACAGGTTCGCCTGGTGCACCAGTTGCGTCCCTATCTGGACCGAGACGCCCTACGCACAGTTACTCATGCGCTTGTTACCTCCCGTTTGGACTACTGTAACGCTCTCTACATGGGGCTGCCCTTGAAGACCACTTGGAGGCTTCAACTGGTGCAGAATGCGGCCGCGCGAGTTGTAATGGGGGTCTCCCGATACTCCCATGTAACACCTCTACTCCGCGAGCTGCATTGGCTTCCGGTTGCCCTCCGGGTGAAATTCAAGGTGCTGGTTATTACCTATAAAGCCCTACATGGCCTGGGTCCGGGCTATTTGAGGGAACACCTGCTGCCGGCATCAAACGCCCTTCGCCCAGTGCACTCCCACAGGGAGGGTCTGCTCAGGGTGCCGCCGGTGAGAGATTGCCGGCGGGTGACACCCAGGGATAGGGCCTTCTCAGTGGGAGCGCCTGCCCTCTGGAACCAGCTGCCGGTGGAGCTGAGGACTGCCCCCGACCTCCGATCATTCCGCCGGGGCCTGAAGACCTGGCTCTTTGAGCTCTCAGGCCCAGGCTGAGGAGAAATTTTTAACTGGGGTTTTAAGTATACAGGGTCAATTTAATATTTTTTAATTTGGTTTTTTAACTTTTGTATGGTGGATTTTTTAATTCCCTGTAAACCGCCCTGAGTCCTCAGGGAATAGGGCGGTATATAAATGTAACTAAATAAATAAAATAAATAAATAAATGTGTCTGTCCAGTGGTGGGATTCAAATATGTGAACAACCGGTTCTCTGCGTGGATGCCACTTCCGGAAGTCCATTCTGGGCGGGGGAAACAAAAAATTAGCTACCGGTTCTGCTGAACTGGTGCGAACTGGCTGAATCCCACCACTGTGTCTGTCTGTCTTACTGTGTTCCTAACAAGACATTGCAGGGCAGTCTAACAGAGGGTTTTGGCACCTGGCAGGTGTACGCAACCGTCCTAGAGAAGTGGTAGTGGGGTGGGGGAGAGGAATGAGCAGAAGCAGTGGCAGCGCCGCACAACCCTTGAGGGATGGACAGCTGGAGCTGCAGGGCTGTCAAGGCTTGGCAGAGGCCCCAGGATCTGCGAGAGCAGCTACAACCTGATTGGTGCTTCTGCACGGCTGTTGGGGCTCAGTGCTGGGCTCCAGCTAATAGGTGCTTCACACACACTGGGGTGTGTCTCCTTGCAACCCCATGCTGTGACATTGGGGAGGAAAACAACAGGAGAGAGAAGAGAAGCTGCGATGGGAGCTTCTTGCAGCCTTCCAGGGGGCTGGGGCCAGGAGCTGAGGGGGCCAGGGCACGATGTGGAGAAAAAGCAACAAGTACTCCAGAAAACCCCAGCTTTCATTAGTTTGCAGCCTGCCATCGCAGAAGGTCTCTGTTGAGGGCACGGGATTGCAAGGGGTGAGACTCCTCCGCCCTCGCGGAGATGGTGGGAGAAGGACCTATGCTACTTTAATTCACATTTTAATTGTATTTGAGAATCACCTTGCGTCTCTTTCCAACAGAAACCATCAGAGCTCTTCAGCAGAAATTGAATGAGGCGGAGAAAACATTTCACATCAATAAGTGTCAATGGGATGAAAAACAGAGAAGGTTTATCAATGAGTTATCAGAAAAGGAGTTGATTATTGGTACCTGCCACGCTGAATACGAAACCCTTTTGAAGGAAAGGATGAGATTGGATGATATTTTGAAGGTAAACCTTTATTTATGGTGTCTTCAGGAAGTTCATGATTGATTATGGTTATCATTGGAGCGCTCTACTCTATGGCAGTGTTTCTCAACCGTGACCACTTGAAGATGGGTGGACTTCTGCTCCCAGAAGTCCTCCCATCTTGCAGTGGTCAAGGTGGAGAAACAGTGCTCTATGGTGTATGTGTCAACATAGCATGTATGTACAAGGGGCAGGGCTTAGAGAGCAAAGAATTCTAGGAGCTGAAGTCCACCCATCTTCAAGTGGTCAAGGTTGAGAAACAGTGCTCTATTGCAGAGGTCCCCAACCTTTTGGGCAGCAGGGACTGGTTCAGTGGAGAGAGTTTTTTCCACGGGCCGGAAGGGGTGTGGTTTCATGTACTGCCTGCATCCCGCAGATGGGGCATTGCTTGTTTGCGCGGACCAATTTCTGGCATGCCGCAGACCAATGCTTGTCCACGGACCGAGGGTTGGGGACCCCTCTTCTCTGGTATGCATCAACATAGCATGTATGTACAAAGGGGTAGTTGTGATTGCCATTCTTTTTTCTGACCTACTCCTATGGCTGTTGCTGTATTTAATCGAAACTTTATGATTCAGAACATAAAAACATATTCTTACCAGTATTTTCTGCTCTGTTTTTCTACAAAAAAGTTTCTTGGGCTTAAAAAAAACATCTTGCAGTTTAAAAGATTTGACACAAACTGTAAAGGGATTCAGCAGGACAAACAGAAAGTTGAGGCACTTGCTTGTAATTGCAACACTCTGGGACTGAATTTATCTGAAGAAATGGTTGTTTTTTTGGCAAAGGGTTTACCTTTAAAGTGAGTTGATGTTTTCTAAAACATAGTGATAGAGAGAGAGAGAGATGAGCTTTTGTCTTGCTCTGCAGGATGGGTGGGTGGGGAAAAATATTTTAAATTTAGGGTTGTCTTCCTGGCTAAATATTGTAAGTCTTATTTTTCAGGCACAGAGGTAAGCAAACTGCTTAAATTTAAATGATTAAGTGGGAGATTGATTTTTTTTCCCTTTGACATGACAGTGTTCCCTGAGGAGAAGGAAAAATGTCTTAATGGTTCTTGGCCCGTGAAGAGTCTAGAGCAGTGGTTCTCAATCTTTTCTTCACCACGGACTCCCTTTAAGTAACTTTTGTGGCCACGGACCCCCAAGTTGTAACAAGATTTAAATAGTAAAAATTTTTCAAGCCTTCGTGGACCCCCCACCCCCGAGGTCCACGGACCACAGGTTGGGAACCACTGGTCTAGAGCATGGGTGCCCAACCTTTTGTCTTGCTTGGACCTCATTGAGTGAAGAGTAATTGTCTTGGGCCACATATAAAATATATAATAGAGTTAATGTATATAACTCACATAATGTTAAAAGTTTGCAGTGGCATTATTGAGGGATGGCATTATTAGCTCTCCAGGGCCACGTGTGGCCGATGGCCCAGGTTGGGCATGCCCTGTCTAGAGTGTGGGGCTCTTTTAAGTCCCCATTCCTTGCTTCCTCCAAGATGTTCAAGATGGGGAATGTAACTCCCTTCTCTCATCCAAGAGTGTAAGTTGATGTTCTTTTGGGTGGGGATGTTCTTACCCAATATAGCTAGCAGATGTTTGCAGCCTGGTTTCACGAAAGAAAAAGTAGTGATTTGTAGCTGAATTCAGCAGCGCCAATTGAGAGACAGAAAAGAGTGAGAGCTATTCACATGTTAAAAATTAGTCTGATCCACAAAGCAGAGATGGGCATTGTGTAGGCTTTCAGTACTCCTTGCTCTGCAGTTCCCATTAGCACCACCTCTTCTCTCTACAGCAGGGGTGTCAAACTCAATTTCATTGAGGGCCGCATCAGCATTGCGGTTGCCCTTAGGGGGCCGGGTGGGTATGGCCAGGGTGGGTGTGGTCTACTGGGTGGGCGTGGCTAGAGTGCGTATGGCCTACTGGGTGGGCATGGCCAGCTCTACATCGTTCACATCAAGGGTGCCTATGGGGGCCTGGGCAGGAGTTGGACAGATCTGAGGGTCTCTGGCAGAAGGAGGGTCTCTGGGCCAGGGCCAAGGCAGTGGGGCCATTCCCTCACTGTTTCCAGGATGGCTTCGCGGGCCACATGAAACCACTTCGCGGGCCAGATCTGCCCCCCGGGCCTTGTGTTTGACATGTCTGCTCTACAGGAAAGGCTTGATAGGACCTGGAATTCAATAATGTTCATAGTGACCAATGTTGCAGTCCTTACGGTATATTATTTACTTAAAGCAGAATTTCATACCTAGTTCAAACAGAGTTTAGGATTTTGATTTGCAAGCAGAATGATTGGAAGTGTGGTTTGTTCAGATACAGTGGCAGTTTTTCTTCAGATGTCTTGCTTTCCCTTTAGTGTAGCAATATATATATATATTATTTTTCCCTAAATCTAAGCAGTTTCAACTACCATACCTGAGTAAAGTAGCATCCATCAGACTGATTCACTGAGAGCGCCGTGAACTCTTTATCAATGAAGAAAATGTCTTGCATAAAATGTTTTCCCTCCTCTCCCTGGTAAAATTAGGAAACGAGAATAACACGGATCTACAGCACAATGTTTGATAGCTTCAATTAATTCCCCTATGTGTATATTTGTAGCTGTATCTCAAGCCTACAGTAGGTTATGGTTAATTTAATTCTAACCTGTATCTACCTCAAGGAGACCTTGGAATGCCAGAAGGAGCAGAAAAACGTGATAGAGTCAGAGATAATAAAAGTGGCAGAAGAAGAGTTTAGGTGTCATGCAGAACATTGGAAATCAGAAAGAAGTGAACTCCAATTTTTGTTGCAGGTATCTTTTGTTGTAGTTAGATAATGCTGCTAAACTAGAAGTAGTCATATCTTTATTATTGTAAGCCCCAAACAGTATTGGGATTAATTGTTAAAAATACAGGCGGCCCTCGATTAACAACCACAATTTAGCCCCGTTGCCAAGTGAGACATTTTACAACCTTTCTTGCCACATTTGTCAAGCGAATCACTGCAGCCGTTAAGTTAGCAACCTCGTTGTTAAGTGAAACTGGCTTCCCCACTGACTTTGCTTGTCAGAAGGGCGCAAAAGATTTGTCACATCGTCCCGGGACACTGCAACCGTCACAAGTATGAAACAGTTGCCAAGCATCCAAAGTTTAATCACATCACCATGGGCATGATGCAACTGTTGTAAGTGTGAAAAACGGTCATAAGTTACTTTTTTTCAGGAGTGTTGTAATTTTCAACAGTCACTAAATGAACTGTTGTAAGTCGAGGACTACCTGTAATGTAAGAGTACTATTATACTGTTCACTTTTAGCCCTTTGGATATTGTAAGCTGATGTCTCTTCTTACAGCACAATAGTCAATACTGTAATGGCAGATTGTCTCTCCTCCTTAAAAGAAATGTCCATCTTTTCTAAAATGTATCTGTCTATACTATCTTTGGCCAGGATATCCCGGTATAATAATTCATAGATACATAGAAAACTACTGGCAGAAAAAGACCTAGTCGTCCGTTGAGTCTGCCCTTTGAGTTTATTTGTTTTTTGTTTTCTTTTCAATTTGTTTATTCTTTTCAATTGTTATTTATATATATTTCATTCATGTTTATTTAATTTTTAATTTTTGTCAGATGATGGACAAGTGTTTATCCCAAGCAAGTTTAAACTCAGTTACTGATAATTGACCCACTACCTCCGCTGGAAGTTGGTTCCAAGCTTCCACTTCTTTCTGTGAAGTAATACTGTCTAACCTTACTTTTGAACTTCCCTGCTGTCAGTGTGAGGTTATGCCCCCGTGTCCTTGATTTTTGCTTAATATTGGGAGTGCATAGTAAAGTCCAAGTTTCTAGTCCAAATGAATGCAGCACTCTATACCTTAGATGGGCATGCCTTAGGGGTTACAGCATGGGTTGCACCTGGGCGCAAAGTAGTTAAGGAGGCAGCTTACTGCAAAACTATTTTTGCAGTTCAAAAGTCCAGTATGCTGTACAGCAAGATTTAACACTCTTGTACTAGAACAGGGGTCCCCAATACCCAGTCTGTGGACTGGTACCGGGCCATGGCATGCCAGCACCGGTCCGCATAAACAACCAAAGCCCCATCCATGGGATGCAGGCAGCACACAAAACCGTGCCCCTCCGGTCCATGGGTAAACCTCTCTCCACGGAACACGTCCTTGGTGCCCAAAAGGTTGGGGACCTCTGTACTGGAATATAAAAGTCTACTTAGCCTGGATATCTGAAATAGGTCAGCTTCTTTATGTGCTGGCCTGGTAAAAGAAGGGGTGTCCTCTTCGTGTGGCCCTATCTTTAGAGGTTTACAGACTTCTAAGAGAAGATGGTAGAGGACAGGAAGGCCTGGAGGAAGGTTGTCCATGGGGTCGCGATGGGTCGGACACGACTTCGCAGCTAACAACAACAAAGAGAAGATGTTCCTCTCCCTATTCAGTTACGGTTGGCATCACAAATTGTACCAGTTGAAGATATACTTGTGCACTCAGGCCTGTTACATTTGGGTTGCTAATATTTTTGTTGTTCTGTAAAATAGTTTTACTCTAAAGTAAATGATGGGACGCAGTGGCTCAGTGGGTTAGGACGCTGAGCTTGTTGATCAGAAGGTCGGCAGTTTGGCGGTTCGAATCCCGAGTGCCGCGTAACAGAGTGAGCGCCTGTTGCTCGTCCCAGCTTCTGCCAACCTAGCAGTTCGAAAGCACGTAAAAATGCAAGTAGGAAAATAGGGACCACTACGGTGGGAAGGTAACAGCATTCCGTGCGCCTTTGGCGTCTAGTCATGCCGGCCACATGACCACGGAGACGTCCTCGGACAAGCGCTGGCTCTTTGGCTTTGAAACGGAGATGAGCACCGGCCCCTAGAGTCAGAAACGACTAGCACGCATGTGCGGGGGAACCTTTACCTTTACCTAAAGTAAATGATATACTTTTAGTATATACATCTGAGACATTCATTCAGATTGTTCCCACAATTACCAGGCACCGTGTCGATAGTCACATTAGTTGCAGATTCCAGAAATCGCATGCAATATATCTGAAGAGTTGGGAAAGGCTGATCTGTATGTTCAGCTCATGTGCATCCATATTTTTGCTCTGTACAGTAGATGCAGTACTTCCACATCTGTTCCAAAATCCATTCTAGGTCAGTTTGAAATTAGAAATCAGATTACAAACTTTCAACTACTCCACAGCTCTTCATACGGGCGGGAATGAAAACAACGTCAATCAACAAGAAAAGAGGAAGAGCAGAGAAGAAAGTGACTAATGTTCAAGTAGTGTGATTTTCCCCCTAAAGGCAATAAAGTAATATCGTTACTGTTTCTTGTCCAAATGTAAACGTTGGTAGTCAGATTTATCTGTTTACTAAAGTACAGGAGATGTGTAGTTAATTAACTAAAAATTAACATGAAAAAGTTAGCTTCCTCAGTCATCTTAAGAAGATGAGGTTGTTTTCAAAGTAAGCGTCTGTTAAAAAGGTATTAAGCAACATCTTAATTTACAGAGAACAATGAAAGCCAGGGAAGGAAAAGCCAATGTCTTGCAAGAATTGGGTTTATTTGAAAATCAAGTGTGTTGTGAAATAATAGTGGCAAAAAAGGATTTTTTTTAAAAAAAGTGATAACTGTAAAAGAAGCTGGCACCAAGGAGCGTGCATAAAACTTGGAAGGAAAAATTATCCTAATGTAATAACAGTCACCATTGACATTAACAAAATCAATCAGTTGCAAAAGGCAGCTTTACTTGGAACAGATTACAACCTGCAACAGGAGATTAAAGTTACAAGGACATAAAGGTCTTTACCAACAGGTTGCAGAATTGGGCAACCTGTTGCTGCTGAAATGTTGAATTACAGTTTAGCCATGGTAGCATAGCCAATATGAAGTGTGCAAGGAGTTTTAATTCAGTAATCTCTGAACAGCCTCAGATTTCTTACTCTTGGATAATAAAGTGCCTATCTGCGTGTGTATGTGGGTTCTTAAATATAAAATCTAATTGGGCATTGATTTGATCTGATTATGGTGAGCATTGGTCCTTAGAAATCATATACAGCGTGGGGGGAAATTAATTGATCCCCTGCTGATTTTGTAAGTTTGCCCACTGACAAAGAAATGATCAGCCTATAATTTTAATGGTAGGTTTATTTTAACAGTGAGAGACAGAATAAGGACAAAAAATATATATCAGAAAAACGCATTTCAAAAAAGTTATAAGTTGATTTGCATTTTAATGAGTGAAATAAGTATTTGATCCCCTATCAATCAGGAACATTTCTGGCTCCCAGGTGTCTTTTATATAGGTACCGAGCCGAGAATCCTCTCCTCTTTTCTTCTATCTTTCTTAGCATTATTTATATTTTTAGGTAAATTTGGTGTGTGCTCATTGCTACTCAGGTTGGCTCAGCCTTCTTCCTTCTGAGGTGGGTAAAATGAGGAACCCAGATCATTGGGAGCAATAGGCTGACTCTGTAAACTGCTTAGATAGGGCTGTTAAACCCAGTGAAATGGTATATAAATCTAAGTGCTATTGCTATTTAATTGGTTTGATTTTTTTAACCTTTCCCTTCTGTTACCTGTGAGCAATTATACTGCAACTTTGAAATGGAAGGTCTAGTAGTCCCTTAAATAAGTCAGTTGAACCAGATGTAAGCTCTGGCTTGTAAACATTATTTTAGAAGTATCTGTGTAAGTGGAATAACAGTGATTCTCTGTAGCAAAGAGAAATGCAATCATAAGCCCTTTGAAGAATTTTTAGCAGAGGGAAATGTGTATTGGTGGGCTTTGGGAAGATTTATGTTGAATCCTTTGTCTACTTTCTAAAAGAAGATTGGATTTTCTGTAACAAATACAACAGCATCATCTTGTGGCTAACAGCCCAACATTGCATGATAAACTTCTAAGCTTGCTTATAACAGAGGGATCTTTATTTTGGTTAAACATGCCATCGCCCTATTTTTAAATCCACTGGTGGTGTGAGAATAAACTATTGAAATCAATCTTCTTTCACATAGTTAGGTTTTATTGTAAGAAATAACTACATTTTATACTTGCTCTGCCTTCAGATGCCATTCTATAATATAGCAGTATTGCATTTCAAGGATCATGACTTGCTTTAATAAGCTGAAATAACAATAAATCTTTTGGGAGTACATGTAATCCCTTCCTTTTTTCCCCCTTTGCATAAGTAAAACACAGCTTCTTTCATCTGAACTGGAAAGCTATGATTTAATGGCTTTGGAATGCCATGAGCCTATTGTTCGCATAATATACTGGTTTGTTAAAGCCGTAAATTATAGTTTTCTGATTTGAATGAAATTGGCTTGCTCCTGCATAAAGGGAATAGCCATGTATCATTGATGCTTTGGCTTATTAAGCAGATATATGGTCAACTCGATGTCATGTTGTGATTTATTCCTCTCTTCCACTTAATATATCTGTCAATTTAATTTGGCAGTTATTAGCTTAACTTAAATTTCCATTCTCAATTGCCATTTCAGAAATTTAAAATTAAAATGGCTACCTATATTAGTTTACTTTGCTCTACAGGAGCTGCTTGTTACGCCCAGTTTTGATGGGGTTTAATATTTGGCTCTCTAGTTTATAATTTTGATGACTGGACATTTTAAGTGGCATAATCTGCACCAATTTCGGCATGTAAAGTTCTCAAACCACCTCCCAGAACAGGCTCTGATGCGATCTACTTTGTAGGGGTGTTTGCCTTTGACCTGCAGTCAAAATCTGGTGTAGTCTTGACTGATGGAAGTTCCATAAATCTTTTTTTCATTGAAAGTAGCATTAAATTGCAACAAAATAGAAAAGGCTGCCGAACTATTTAAATACAGTTAATGGCATGTGTATAAAAACAAAGTATTTGCTATCCCCATTAATACAATGTGAAGTAATCTCCTACATGAGCTGAAGAGACTGACTGTGGATGATGGAATTAACATCATTCTACCCTATATTGAAGCTGTTAATTTTGTTTTTATTTATACACTACAAATTGTACAGATTTATTTATAGCCTTTGTATATTGACACGTTCACAAGGAGCTTCTGGCAGTTTATTTCAGAAATCATCATTAGGAAACCAATGTATAAAGGTGAACCAATCAGTGCATTATTATTAATAATAAAATATAATGCCTGTAATAATTAAATAACAGATATGTTGTTCCAGTTAAACTCCAAATGGTTGTTGGAAAAGCTCTGTTTACTTCCATAAGGCAACTGTTAAGTCCTGAATTGCAAGCAGACTAAGGAAACAAGAAATAAGAACATCTTTGGATGTCTGGAAAGATATTTACTGCTAATGGAGTAATTCAAGCATAATTCAGGCATAGTTACTCAGAGTCTCTTTTTCATGCTTCTCCCTGCACCTTGGCTCAGACATGTCTTTCACAACATTCCTGTTTCTTTCATTCTGCCAGCATCTATTAGGTGTTCCAGTCCAACAAAGGTGAGGCTAGACCAGGGGTAGGCAACCTTGGCTCTTTTGTGACTCGTGGACTTCAACTCCCAGAATTCCTGAGCCAGCCTGGCTCAGCTTGGAAACCTCTCCCTTTCCCCTCAGTATGGCTGGCTCAGGAATTCTGGGAGTTGAAGTCCACGAGTCATCAAAGAGCCAAGGTTGCCTAGCCCCTGGGCTAGACAAACCTCAAATGAGACTAAATCACAAAATAAGCAGTACAACTAAACAACTGTAGAGCTCTGTTTTCCTTACCTCAGGCAGCTTCTCCCATTTGATTGTATTAGGTAAGAAGTTGAAGAAGGCAATTTCTTCTTTAGCAGTTTGGGTGCTAACCCACATAAAGAACTTGACAGCATGTCACAAGCATTTTGAATTGTGTGTGAGAACCTATAATGTAGGGCTTAGTGCAAATATATGTACTTATGATGATGAGTGCCTGGTAACAAATTAGCTACTGTATTACTTGCCAATTAGAATTTCTGGCTAGTCTGCAAAGATGGCCCCACGAAGAGGGCATTGTGATGTGCCAGTCTGAGTAGCAATAAGAAGGTGAATGACTGTTGTGAGATCCTTCTGCTCTTGGTAGGATTTCAATTGGTACACCAAAAGCAGCTAGTCGAATGGCCTTTTGACCAAAACTTCTCCCTTTGCATCTAGTAATAACTATAAATTCATAGAGCCCTAAACAGCAGACTTACATTCTCAGGGGTAGTCCTTATCTCCCAAGAGAGATATCATTTGGGGTGACAGAGAACTGTGAGAAATAAAAAACTTGTCTTGCTTCGGTTCAGGTTCAGTCCCCTCAGACCTCAGCAATCATCAAATACTGAGATAAAACCTAAGATAATATTCTTAGCTGGACTTGGAAATTCATCCTGGATTAGATGAAATTGGGGAAAGGTCTAACTTTGCCCATTTAGTGAAGTTGTCCCAAAGGTGCTTTTTCAAGAGGCTTTTTTTAAAAAACGACATTTAACTTCTCATCCAAAAAAGCTTCTTCAGCTCTGACTGGATGGTGGGGAATGGAAGGATTTATATTGCTTGCAGACAGCTGGTCATTTGCATTCTTTTAGATAGTTGTTGAGACCACTTATGGTTTTGTCTGTGTCCCCAGGGTCAGGGCAACCCCCCCCTCAGGACAAACCCCCAAGTGGCTTCAACGACTCTAAAAGAATGCAAATGACCAGCTGTCTGCAAGGAATATAAATCCTTCCATTCCTTACCATCCAGCCAGAGCTGAAGAAGCTTGTTGGATGAGAAGCGAAACTTCTTCAAAGGAAAACAAGGAAGTCCAGTCGCCTCTTGAAAAAGCACCTTTGGGACAACCATGACCTGAATGACTGAGAATCTCCACAAACATTAAGCAAAGTTATTTACAGTGGTTTTGATTTTTTTCTGTTATGTGGGAATATGTACTAATCATACTATGATTAGTATTAAAGCATGGTCTGGGGTGAAGCATAGATTCAGGCAGTGGTGGGATTCAAATATGTGAACAACTGTTTCTTTGTGTGGATGCCGCTTCCGGAAGTCCATTCTGGGCCTGGGCAACAAAAAAATAGCTGGTGCGAACCAGCTGAATCCCACCACTGGATTCAGGGGTTATTTCCTATTTCAGTAGGTGAGAGGCCTGGCTGAATTCAATTAGAGCAGACATGTCAAACACAAGGCCCGGGACCCAGATCCGGCCCGCGAAGTGGTTTCATGTGGCCCGCGAAGCCATCCTGGAAACAGTGAGGGAACAGCCCCCATTGCCTTGGCCCTGGCCCAGAGACCCTCCTTCTGCCAGAGACCCTCAGATCTGTCCCACTCCTGCCCAGGCCCCCATAGGCACCCTTGATGCGAATGATGTAGAGCTGGCCACGCCCACCCAGTAGGCCATACACACTCTAGCCACGCCCACCCAGTAGGCCACGCCCACCCTGGCCATACCCATCCGGCCCCCTGAGGGCAACAGCAATGCTGATGCGGCCCTCAGTGAAATTGAGTTTGACACCCCTGAATTAGAGGGAGAATGTATGAAGTGGCTGATGAAAATAAGGGGTTCAGTCCAACTTGGTTTTGAGCAGTAGATGAATAGAGATGGTGAGATTGGATTTTTTTAAAAAAAATATTAGAAGACATCCTACTGTTAGGCAAACCAGCAGGGATCACCTTGATCTGCTCTAGTACATCAGGCTGTCACAGTGATTGGATTAGAAGGCTTACTGTAAGACTGCAGAGGTAGTTCTAATTTTGTCATCTTTGAATGGTCCGATTTTCGCGAGTCTAGAATCTGGGATTAAGACTGCAAACGTTGCTTCAGGGAGAACAAAATTACTAGTTTTAAGTGCAGCTTTAAATATTCAGAGCTTGCTGCTGAATTCTCAACAGGCAAACCAGCTAATTATATCTTTTCTCCACTCACAGAGGAGTTGTAGGCATCTGTGCTAAAACAAGACCAAGAAGATTAGAAATTAATGACGGAGAAAGCATTGTGTTGGAGACCGTTGAGCAGTGGCAGTAAATACATGCCCCACTGAGATCGTTTTGACTGATGTAGCAAAGGAGTAGGTGAAGTGCTCAGGCAGACTAAATAACCAACCTGCCACCTTCCCTTTTCTCAATTGATTTAATGCGTTGTACTAAGAAGTTGCAGATCTGAAAATCCACAGTCTCAAGACCTTTGCTTTTAATCCCTATTGGGAAGCTCTTCTGGATTATGTTACTCAGTGACTAAAACACAGGACTGTTGGATGATTTCTGGATGAGACTTCTTTTACATCGTTAAATTCTCCTTATTTTCACAAATGCCTTGCAAAAAAAATAATGAGGCAGAGAAACACACTGCGGTACCAGTTAATTAAATGATGATCTGTTCCCGGAAAACAGAGCCTAAAGTCAAAAGATCTCAGGCTTTGCAGTTGACCTTATTAAGGCTTCACATTCTACGTAGAGGTAAATCCTCAACTTACAATTGTTCATGCAGGGGTAGTCCAAAGTTACAACGGCACTGAAAAAAATGACTCGTGACCGTGTTTCACACTTACGACGTTGTAGCATCCCACAGTCATGTGATCAAAATTCAGATGCTTGGCAACTGTCTCATATTTATGCATCGTCCCAGAGTCATGTGATTACCTTTGACGACTTTCTGACAGGCAAAGTCACTGGGGACCCCCCGGTTCACTTAACAGCCATCTTGCTAACGTAACAACTGCAGGGATTCACTTATCAACTGTGGCTAGAAAAGTCCTAAAATAGGGCAAAATTCATTGAGCAGCCTTCTTGCTTAGCAATAGAAATTTGGGGCTCAGTTGTGGTTGTAAGTGGAGGACTATCTGTATTGAAAAACAGGGTACACTCTCTGATGTAGGAAGAGTATATATACTCACTTTCAAGCTAAGGGGTATATTTTTCTGGGCTTGGTGCTAGGCTAGATCCCTAAAAATTTACAGAATCGGGCAACAAGGAAAGGAAGACAAGGACAAAAGCAAAAATGGTTTGAATGAATGGAATGTTATAGTAACTAAATACAGTTATAATAATTGCTGTTGTTTTCATCTGCTGCAACAATAAAAAAAATTTCTCTGTGGTGATAGCTTTTTGAAGGACTGGGACTAAGCGTCTCATGTTAAGCGCAGTTCATCAGTAGCGTAGATGACTGTCTGTGGGTGTCTTAGGAGATAAAAGGGATCAGCAAGGAGTAATGGATAAATATAGGATTTGTTGTGGAGGGACCCGGATACAAATCTCCATTGAAATATGGTAACTCTGGGCTAGTCAGTGGAAACTGACACTTAACACTCAGGTGGCAGACATTGGCTGAGCGGAAAACGAAACAGAAGCACTGGCTTGAGGCCTATAGGCAAAAAGGTGGAATATAAAAGAAAGGAATAAATTTTAAAAATACTGTATTGTTGATAAAATAATTTTAGTCCTGGTATTACTACCTAGACCACGGGTCGGCAACCTTGGCTCTTTTATGACTCGTGGACTTCAACTCCCAGAATTCCTGAGCCAGCATAGCTGGCTCAGGAATTCTGGGAGTTGAAGTCCACGAGTCATAAAAGAGCCGAGGTTGCCTACCCCTGACCTAGACCAACTCGCGACATCACATGATGTGTCGCGACGTATCGTGACTTTTTTTCCCATTGCCGGCAACGGGGTGGGCGCGGTTTCGCCATGATGCATCTGGCTCACGGGCCGGCAGTTTGACACCCCTGACCTAGACGTACAGGTGGTCCTTGACTTACAGTTCATTTAGTGACCGTTCAAAGTTACAACATCACTGGAAAAAGTGACTTATGACCATTTTTCACACTGTTGCAGCATCCCCATGGTTGTGTGATCAAAATTCAGACACTTGGCAACTGACTCATATTTATGACCTTGGCAGTGTCCTGAAAACATGTGATCACCTTTTATGACCTTCTGACAAGCAAAGTCGACGGGGACGCCAGATTCACTTAACAACCGGGCTACTGACTTAACAACTGCAGTGATTCACTTAACAACTGAGGCAAGAAAGGCCATAAAATGGGGCAAAATTCACTTAACAAATGTCTCACTTAGCAACAGAAATTTTGGGCTCAGTTGGGGTTGTAAGTCGAGGACTAACTATACTCTGTTATGAATATAGTTGAAACAAAATGGCAATATGAACCCCTAGAGCAGGGGTCTCCAACCTTGGCAACTTTTAAGACTTGTGAACTTCAACTCCCAGAATTCCTCAGCCAGCTGACTGAGGAATTCTGGGAGTTGAAGTCCACAAGTCTTAAAAGTTGCCAAGGTTGTAGAACCTTGCTCTAGAAGTTATAAATAAATGGAAGTTCTTTAGGTATTATGGAAAAAATTCCCTTAAAATATTTTTTACTAAGAAGCCTTATTGACAGTGCAGCCCCTGCTTCTAAGTAACGGTGCTCGGGGCTACTGGTAGACAGCAATAATGGGAACCTTTCACTGGGACAACTATGCCAATTAATGGGTGGTTCTGAATTGTTTGGGGACTCTTGGGCCTACTCCTCGATTTAAAGACCAAGAGTAAATTATTTCCAAATCTTTCTCTTTGGGGGGGAAAATGCTGAAGGTAGAACTAATTATTACTCTCCCACCAGGAAAGCACCAGCACGGTGCAGAATGTCCACCAAAAAGTGCAAGAGCTAGAAAGAGAACACAGTGGCTGTTCGGAAGCCTTGAAGCGACAGGCCAGCGAACTTCAGTTCGGTGCTGAGAGGGAGGCTCGACTTAGGAAAGAACTTGAGGTAAGAACGTCACCAAGTAACGAAGTTGGTATCTTGATAGCTGCCTTCCGTTCTGCTCCTGGGGTTTGTTTCATTGCCGAGGAGCTGTGGATAGAAAAGGCGACCTGGACAAGGCCCTTTGGAGTAAAAGAGGATAAGGCAGTGCCAGCGACAGGCCTAAAGGAAAGAAAAATGTTTTCAAATCAGTTCCTTCCGTAATTCAAGTCAGATTAAAGGAGGCTTTTCTCGTTTGCACAGCTTCAGGGTAATCAGTTTATAAATCCCTGTAAGAAGCCCTGGGCGTTGGCCAGAAATTTCCAGTCAGAGGAGAGGTAGATTTTGTCAGCTCATGTTCTGTTTTGCAGTGGGTTATATTCTGTTAATACTTGGCTTTGTCCCGATACAGCCCCTTATTGATCATTTTTAAAGAAGCGGTTTTATTTCAGAGGTTATCTGTTAGTGGTTCAAGAAACCAAGAGAGACTGTGAATTCTAGTCCCACCTTAGCTACAAAGCCAGGCTGAGTGACCTTATGGGTACAGATACAGATATATTCAATAAAATGGCAAACGGGCACAAGGAAGTGATACCCATCTGCCAGTTAAATGGATCCTGTTGATTTAATCGAGGTCTCCCTTTCCTTATGTACCCCTTGGAGAAAGTCTGTTGCATAAGCAGTAATTGGCTGAATAGATGAGGCCTGAACTGCTGCACGCATAACCTCCGAAACAAATCAGCCCAAGGCAGCGTTCTCCAGCCCGATGCCTTTCCCGGCTCCCATCCTCCACAATCCAAGAAATTATGATTCATTATAATACAGGTAGTCCTCAACGTACAACCAAAATTGAGCCCAAATTTTATATTGCTAAGTGGCAAATAAATTTTGTCTCATTTTACAACTTTTCTTGCCACATTTCTTAAGTAAATCACTTCAGTTGTTAGATTAGTAACACGGTTGGTTGTTAAGTGAATCTCTGGCTTCCCCATTGACTTCGTTTGTCAAAAGGTTGCAAAAAAGGGATCACATGAGCCCGGGCTGCCGCAACCAGTTGTCAATGTAAATCATGTGATCGTGGGGGTGCTGCAGTGGTCATTAGTGTGAAAAACGGTCGTAAGCCACTTTTTTCAGTGCCATTGTAACTTTGAACGGTCACTAAACGAACTCTTGGTAAGTAAAGGGCTAACTGTACATACAGAGTGTATCAGGTTGGGCCAGTGTGCCAGGAATAAAATGGGGATGGTAGATATATAGAGATAGGATTCACCCCAAATCATCAGTGTGCTGTTATAACATATTTTATTTCTTAGAACACAAAGAAGAAAGAGGTTGGAAATAATTTACAGAGTCCCTGGAGAGAGCTTTTAGTCAGCAACTACTGTAGTTTGCTATGGCTTATGGATCTACAGTTCAGGGATATGTTTTTTTTTTAAAAAGAGCAACAATTAAAAAAACCACCCTTTTTATGATGCTAATATTGAATTAGGAAAAACCTTTAAAGTCTGGAATTACAAAGGAGATGAAATGAAATGACATGTGGTTTTAGTGAAGAGCGGAAAAGATTAACAAAGGCATTAAATAACAAATCCTAGCAATTTGAGATAGTTGTTGCCCAATCTTACATGGAAAGTCCTTTAAATTTTCCAAGAGGATAATCTTGAGTATTGGGTGTTATTTTAAATGCTCAGTTATTTTTCTTTTAGGTAATTAAGATGTTTTTAAACCCAGCACAGGTCAAAAGGAACAAAAGGAAATGTTGCTTTAGTGTTAGTGTTCCTTTGGTGCCCTCTAGTGGTTTCTGAGGTCAATTGTAGAACATTTAACAGTAATCTCTGTATCCTTGATTCATCAGTTTAACATTTTTTTTCAGCCTTACACATTTTCAGGCCTCTATTAGAACCAGAAAACTGCTGATATACAGTTTTCATTTCTTGAATGCACACTCTCTTGGCTTAATTTTTGCTTCTTTTTCTTTTTGGTTTGGTTTCGTAGCTTTTATTATGTATGGGCTTATTAAGTAAACATCCAAAATCTGGGATGAAGGAAATACTTTAAAAGTTTATGGGGAGGAGATAAGAATTTATAGTCTGAATAAATGATTAGGTTATTATGTTTTATGAATCAAGAGGCTAGCAGCTCAGTTATCTGGAACTGGAGTCCTAATTTGATTTATTTACCTGCCAAAATCCTATAAAAGTGAAATGTGCTGTAAATAGAAATACCCTTTTCTGGCTCCCAGAGATTTTTTTTTTAACTGGAGTTAGCACATGCTGCCAAGCAACGTCTGCATGGACTTTATAGATAAGTCTTTATTTTTTTCCCAGTGTCTTGATGTTAATGGTACCATTAGGAGCTGGAAGAAATAATGGGTCTTAATGTGTTTAGGTGTGTGTGTTTTAACTAGTATGGATGTTATCAGAATACAAAATTACAGAGTTGGAAGGGACCTTGGAGGTCTTCTAGCCCAACCCCCTGATCAGGCAGGAAACCCTATACCATTTCAGACGAGCTAATGCCAAAACAGTTTACTCATTTCTTTTAGAAGAGCCAGAGTATCTTAATTTTTTTTTCCAAAGAAAAACTAGGAATAAATTTTTAAGCAACCTACTCTGAAAACGTGTATTTCTGTAGCAAAAGAATGACAAAGTCTATTTATTTGTTAGTTCATAGCTCCTAGAACAGGCACGTCACACTGCCGGCCTGCGGGCCGGATGCATCACGCCAAAACCGCCCCCATCCCATTGCTGGCAATGGGGAAAAAGTCATGATACATCATGCGACGTCATGGGTTTGACATGCCAGTCCTAGAACTAAGGAGAATTTTCCTAATAGTGAGAACAGTTAACCAGCAGAACAGCTTGCCTTCAGAAGTTCTGTGTGCTTGGGCTTCCGGTTCGCGAGTGCAGCGCTTCCAGACGTGCAGGAACAGCCTGCTTCCTGCCGTCTGTTTCTTTCTCCTTTGGAGGACGCTGAAAAGGGTCAAAAATCGCCCTGGAGGGGGCGATTACCAAGAGGAGGACTTCCCTGCGATTGCGGAAGGGCGGCAGCTGTCTGCTGGAATCTGGGATCATTTCCTTTGGTCCAAAGAAGAAGAGACCGGCCATAAAGATGGCTGATCACTAAGCCGCTCCCTGCCGAAAGCCAAAAGCACTACCTAGCACTAAGAAGCAATCTGGAGGACCTGGGTGAGCTTTTACCTTTCCTATTCCCTTAACCATCTTCCTGTGGGTTTTTCTTGAAAATCTCCTTCCCCATTTTTTGAGAAAATGGCGAATATTTACTTTGGGAACAAATCTTAAAGCCTCAAAGCTACAAAAGAAATTCAATTAATTCGGCAAAGAAATTAAGCAATTTCATCTGTATTTACTAAAAAGCTTCTATTTGTTGCTGGGGATCCACAATTCTATCTTCTCTCTAAGCTGTGAATTAAGGAAAAAATTTGGACTAATCCTACAAAAGTTTTATATTAATTTGGAAAAAAAAGAGAAAAGAAAATTCTTACATTGCATGTTATATGTTATTGATGACATCTTGTGGCGAAACCTGGTACAGCAAGTAAATTTCCTTTTACTGTTGTGAGAGCTGACTGAATAACAGAGTGTCCTTGATACTATGCTTAAGATAAGTGTGGGAACACCTGGCACTGAGAACAACTCTTCAGGAGGTAGAAAATCTTTGATTATTATTAAAACAGCCTCCATGGAAGATTTAACTGCAAACAACAACAAAATGGATGAATACATCCCACCACTTGATTATAAACTGATACTGGACACGATTTTGGCAATGACAGAGCAAATTAAAGCCAAGCTGCAAGAAAAATCTGACAACTTAAAGCCACCAAATCAAATTTTGACTTTAAATGAGAAAAAGATAACCCAAAATCAAATAGAAGAAATGGAAACTAACACTAAAATAGGAGATTTCAAAGAACAACAAAAGCAACCTACAGAAAACCTTAAAGTCCAAACTAATGGCAACTACAAAACTTACAACCCGAAAAGCAACAGCACCTGAAGAAAACAACACCAAGAATGAAGACACTAAAGGCCTTCAAATACACTATATTGAGAATTCAATTAATTAAATGACAACCATAATACCAGCTACTACTTTCTACCTAACCCAGATAGAATTGGAAGAATTGGATTTGACTGACTTAATGACAACTATATTATATCAACCATCAAAAACTGAATTATCAAAGCAAAAATACAATGGGTACAAAGGGGACATCTTCCTTACAAAACTGACATTTGGATACTCTCCCTGGATTCAAATAAGGGGTATAGGAAGAAAGGAAGATACATTTGAGATTTTAAAGATACCAAGAGGGAAGCATGATTGGCACAAAAGGAAGGCAAGAGTTAGATTTAAAAAACTGAACTTGTTTCTCTTTTGGGATTTCTAAAGATAGACTATAAAAATATCTTTCTATGGATTAAGGGGAATCTCTAAAAATATAACTGATTTTACATTTAGCTTTTAGATCTGTAAAGGAAAACAAAAGTAAACTTTTAGAATATAATTCTGAACTATATTATAGAACTTGGAACGACATATCAAAAGATAGTATTATAATAATTGATGTATGGTTAAGATGACTTGTATAGAATATTTAGTGGTTACTTTTGAACTATAGTATTGAATCTAGAACTTTATATATAAAAGATAGTATTTTAATAATTGTTGAACGGTTAAGGCAAAAAATATATCTCTAATGGTGATTTGTTAAGATGAAAACTAGATTTTAATAGTAAAACATAAGAAGGGTTTGTAATGAACAATATAAGTTTTGTAGACAAAAGAATTATTAAGCCTCTTCCTATATACTATAGGCTATTCTAGAATGTCCTATTGCAATTAGATAAAATTTAAAAATTGATATGTATTGTTGAAAATATATTTTAAATTTTGTTAATTGACTAGGTTACAACTAGAAGTGTACTAACTTGCTTATTTTGACTATGTAATAACTAAGGGAATTAGAGAGGGCATCTCTGTTGATGTAACCTGAACTATTTACAACTGGTTATTTCTTATTTTACCTACCCTACCACCATATTGTTTCACAAATACATGTATATGTAAATACTAAAAATATATATATAAAAAATATATATAAAGAAGTTGTGTGTGCTCCATCACTGGAGGCTTTTAAGAGGAGACTAGACAGCCATTTGTCTGGAATGGTATGGGGTTTCCTGCTTGTGCGGGGGGTTGGACTAGAAGACCTCCAAGGTTCTTTCCAATTCTGCTATTCTGTTCTGTTCTATTCATGTCTTTGTTAGATTTTCTACAAGTGCACAGGTAGTCATCACTTAAAGATGGCGATTGAGACGGGCAACTCTGTTGCTAAGCAACCTGGTTGTAAAGCTTGATGTTACATGAGTGCGCCAACTTACGATAATAGTTTTGGCAATTCCATTTGCCTTCATTAGGCAAATCCTGTGCGGTTGCAGTGTGCTGTGGTCACCGTGATTTGCCATTTGTGAACTGCAGGTTTCCCCATTGACTTTGCTTGTTGGAAGTCAGCCGGTGATCGTAAGTGCAGGATGCTGCAGTGTCATAATTGAGAGGTTATGAAGACCCAAATTATGATCATGTGATGCTGTAATGGGCTGGCTGGGGAATTCTGGGAGTTGAAATCCACAGGTCTTAAAGTAACCAAGTTTGAGGACCCCTGCTGTAATGGCTTTAACAACGAGGACCTGTCATATGTCCTCATTCAGCGCTATCATAGCTTTGAACAGTCATTGAATGTTGTTCAACAAGGATTACCTGTATCCAATATGGATTGATTATTGAGGCTGCGTAAACTATTTAGGGGTGCACTTCATGGAAGCATCTCTTCAAAATTCAAATTCAGAGTAGTTACCACAAGAACTGTTAACATACCATGAACGTATAGGTCAGGGGTCAGCAACCTGAAACAGTGAAAGAGCCACTCGGAACCGGTTCCCTCACAAAAGGAAAAACTGGGAGCCACAAAAAATGTGTGCACATGTGTGTACATGCGCGCATGCGCAGAACAGGGTTTGACTGAAGAGTGGAGCCAAGGCAAGATATGCACCTACCCTGTATATTTGAATTGATTGGTTGAACTTTTTTAGTCCCACTTTTATTTTTTGGACTGCACATGGCAGAGGACTGGTAGCCGCAGGAGATGGCTGAAAGAGCCGCGGGTTGCAGACCTGTGGTATAGGTGGTCCTCAACTTACAATCATCTGTTTAGTGGTTTTTTTTTTGAAGTTACAATTGTACTGAAAAAAGTTACTCATGACCCTTTTTCACCCTTGCTGCTGTTGCTGTGTCCCGGGCTCACGTGATCGCCTTTAGCAACCTTTTGACGAGCAAAATCAATGGGGGAGCCAGATTTATTTAACAACCGTGTTACTAACTTAAGAACTGCAGTGATTCACTTAACAACTGTGGCAAGAAAGGTCACAAAATGGGATAAAACTCACTTAGCAACTGTCTTGCTTAGCTACAGAAATTTTGGGCTCAATCGTGGTCCTAAAACTAGGACTACCTGTATGGGTTCAAGGGCAATTTACACTTGGACCATCCTGCTGAAGTGGAGTGTACTTGGAGCCGTGTATTTCAAGGGTATTTTACTGGCACTCTGAAATGCCTCTCTGAATAGTTTTGCACAGATATTAATTATAACTCAATTTATAATTTTTAAAAAATGGAGAGATTTAAAAACATGGCCACAGTAGAGAAAGTGTCACAACCACGTAGAGGCCAAAGTTAAGCAAAATAAAATAATCCTTGGTGGCCCTTTAAAACGGAATAGATTAAAATGTGTTTGTGATCAGTATATTTGTATGATAATGGATTCTAAATATTCTACTACTATGGCATCACCCAATGGGAATATCTCAATAAAGTTATTCAATAAAGTTCTTATGAAACAAATATCTGGTTATTTATATATGAGAAGATCGGTAGGTATGCTGAATTTGGCCCTTGTAAAACTTCACAAAACAAGATAAGTTTCATGAACCAATCTGGAAGTAGTTAGGAGCCAATGCAGTTAAGGAAAGTTTGGACTGATATTAAATAGTACTTTTAAACCGAGAGTTTAGGGAAGCACTTGAGATGTGTGTGTTGTTAACTTCTTATCAACTTTTTTTAACAGCTAGCTATGGCCAGAATAAAAAAACTGGAGGAAAACATTGAGGCAGAGAGGGCGGCACATCTGGAATCCAAATTTAATTCTGAAATAATTCAGGTAAATTGAGAAAAGAATCACATGGAATCGATAAGTTCATTGCAGGCTTTTTGCACACCTGGATTCTTAACACATGTTTAATTATTTTACATTTAATTTTATGTTTTTGCGTATGAAATGTAATCATCTTTAAAGAACAATTGCTTGAAAGTATTTGGACAATTGGTTTGTAACTAATTAACTAATAAAGTAGAATGTGCTGGACAACTGGAGGGTTTTATGCCTCAGTCGGCAAGGCAAAGTGAAGTTTAACACACACACACACACACACACACACACACACACACACACACACACCCAGGTTGATTCCTAAATTGAGATAGCCTCACTGGTCATCATATCAGACTGGATCAACAGTTATCCTCCTAAGGTTAAATCTGTAAAATATGATTCAAGGGTGATAAATAGAGACGAGTTGGCTATAGGACTATATTTGTTGCCTTTGTCATCATTTGTCTGTTTGTCTTCCTTTGATGATATCGAAATTCATCCTAAAGCAGAATCCTCATAATTCAAGTTCTGTAACTAGCTGCACATCCTGCTTTCAAGTCTAGGAACTGAACTTAATTCTTAAAGCTGATCTGGAGAAAATGACAAGAGACTGGAATAACTTGCCTTTCGAAGTTGTGGGTGCTCCATCACTGAAGGCTTTCCAAAAGAGACTGGACAACCATTTGTCTGAAATGATACAGGGTCTCCTGCTCCAGCAGGGGACTGGACTAAAAAGACCTCCGTGGTCCCTTCCAACTCCATTGTTCCATGTTCTATGAATGCCTCTAGGGCAGGGGTGTCAAACTCAATTTCGTTGAGAGCCACATCAGCATTGCGGTTGCCCTCGGGGATGGGTGGGTATGGCCTGGGTGGGCGTGGCCTACTGGGTGGGCGTGGCTAGAGTGCATATGGCCTACTGGGTGGGCATGGCCAGCTCTACATCGTTCTCATCAAGGGTGCCTATGGGGGCCTGGGCAGGAGTGGGACAGATCTGAGGGTCTCTGGCAGAAGGAGGGTCTCTGGGCCAGGGCCAAGGCAGTGGGGGCCGTTCCCTCACTGTTTCCAGGATGGCTTCGCGGGCCACATGAAACCACTTTGTGGGCCGCATCCGGCCCCCAGGCCTTGTGTTTGACATGTCTGCTCTAGGGGGATTTTGGATTGCAAATACTAAGGCAAAATGCTGCCCAAAGGGTACCGTGACACTTTTCCATTTTACTCATGAAATGTATATGTTTCCGAGCAAATAAATCTTAAGACGCTCGCCATGTTGATTCTACATGCTTTCTCAGTCCTGTTGTCAAATTCTGAACCGAGGAACTGTGAAGGAATGTGTTTAAACCTGTGTCCTAAATAATTTATATCATAAGATCTTTTGCCCCACTGCCAAATACCAGAACACTGTACAAAACACCAGCCTAAAGTCCCATGGGAAAATCTTTTGTGCGCTCTTTATCCAGTAATAACTAGAAAGGTGTACATTTCCTGGAAAAAAAAAGCTAAGCAATGCTGATAAGCGTTTTTTTCCCCATCAATTTTCTCTATCATTTTTTTTCCTTTTTGTGTAGAATCTGTTGGATCCAAATGATTCTTTTCAAATGTTTTGAACTGTTTGCACTGTGGCGTACACGTCTCGGTGCTTTGATTTTTCTATTGATCATGCTCCAACAAAAGTCATGGTGAAGGGCAGCAGAAGCTGACTCTGATTGGGCAAGTGGGATCGGAGAATATTATACATGACCCTGAATTCACCCATTCCCTTAACCACAATTGTGATTGCCTGTCAACGTTAATCCGAGTTCATCATAGCCAGTATTTCTTTTACCAAACTATGGTGATCGGGTGGGTGAAAAGCTACACTTATCCTGACTTTATGTATATAAACCCCCCCTCTCTCTCTCTCTCTCTGCATGTGGAATGATTTTGGCCTAGCCATTTTGTCTTGCCTCATTTTGATCTGACATAGAGCGAAGCTCTGCAGCCTCTTGTAATCCTGATTGTTGTTCTCCTGTGATTTCTGCAGTTGCGGATCCGAGACCTTGAAGGAGCTTTGCAAGTGGAGAAGGCCAGCCAAGCAGAAGCCGTTTCTGACTTGGAAATGTTCAAAGGCAAATTTAGAGAGGTGGAAAATGCCTATGAGAGAGAGAAGCGAAACGCTCACGACAGCCTGGAAAAATTCGACATGTGAGTGGCTTCTTTGCTAACTGAGAATTGGTATTTGAGGGGAAAGACTCACACCAGTCCACAAAATACTCATCTATTCCCTCCTATAACTCACACAGCACAGAGCGGATGGTGGCTTTAAATAGGGTGATGTGATATGGAGTTAGTGGAGTTGCTGTGTGACTTGGCCCCTGTGTGGTCATTTTTTACTCTCCTAAAAGAATTCCATGGCTATGGATCCCTTTTAAGACTTAGGCTGCAATATTTTGCCAAGTGTTTTGGTTCAAACCAGGGGTAGGCAACCTTGGCTCTTTTATGACTCGTGGACTTCAACTCCCAGAATTCCTGAGCCAGCTGGCTCAGGAATTCTGGGAGTTGAAGTCCACGAGTCATAAAAGAGCCAAGGTTGCCTACCCCTGGTTTAACTTGTAGATTGTTCAGTGCTTAAGCAATGCTTAACAGTTTGTGAAACCTTTGGAATTTTCAAAATTTCGGCATAAAGGTGACTAAAATGTGTCATGTTCCACACACATATGTTTTAAAACAATATAAAGAGAACCCAATTAAACAAATTACACTTGTTCATTTATTTATTGAGGAAAATGATCCAAAGCTTAATTGGATTTTCTGATACATTCTCTGAAATGTACCCCCTGGAATAGCCTTTTGTAGTGATAGTAAAATTAGATGTTGAGCATTTGGGGCAATATTTACCTCCCTAAAAAGCAATAAATGTTAGTTGAATTAATATTTGAAAAAATGCAACAATTGTATTAATAAACTTTCTAGATATATCTATATCTCTCTATATATACAGTAGATATAGATTCATAGAGTTAGTCTTCACTCTAAAAGGGCTATAATTGACTACTACTGATTTTGTATAATGTGCAAAATGAGAACTCGTTAGTATTTAAAACATTTCCTTCCTTTCTTTTTTCCGCTCCTTCCTTTCTCCCTCCCTCCCTCGCTTCTGGATGTTAAAACAGACCCTCTTCCTGCTTGTAGGAAGAGTTAGAACAAGACTAATTCATGGCAGGCCAGAACTGGGAAATATAGAAAATAAAATCAAAATAAAAAGTGCAATAATGTACATGAAAGAACATGTTGAGTAAATCTTTCTGAATTTTCCTGTCTTGATTTTTAAAAAATGGTCTCACCCCACACTAGGCGTTATCTTACAGAATTCTTTCTTTAAGGTATCTGGTATTAAAAAGACACTACCAATTCCCTGCATGTTATTTTACTCTGATTACAAATAACCCAACTAAAATATTTCATAGATAACATCAAAAACACCATTTTTTTTTCTTACATCACTCATCAATTATTGATCAGATTGTTCTCTTCCAGGATGTTGATTGTATGCTTCAAACAAAATATGATTTATTGATTCTTTTAGATTTCTAAGCGGATCTGTTAGTAATTTTCAATACGTTAGTCCAGAATTGCAATATTGTTTGAATATTTGGTTAAGTGATAGATATGTATATTGCAGTAGACGTTGGGGAAAAAACCCCACAAAAATTCTCCTTTGTAACTATACTCCAAATTGGTTGCTGTCTTTTTATCAGAATATCCTTGACGGTTTACTACTGCAATACATCAAAGCAGTCCCACTGGTGTAGGAAGGTCTGTGTGAATCCTTTCACTAGAAGAACATAATATTAGCCCTGCCGAACTCATGTTGGTAATGCAGAAGGATGGATAGCAAGGCTTCACGATGGTTACAGTTCCCCTCACTTTATGGTTCTTATACTTGAAACAAATTTCTCTTTTCTTCGATATTGTTTTGATATTGGAGAAGCTCCCGCAGCAGAGTTTGCCACCGTAGCTAGGAACAAGATGTGAGTAGAAATCTTCCTGTTGGTGAAACCCTTCCTAAATTCCCTGAAAGAGAAGGAGAGAACTTATTGTACAGACACTGGAATAGTTTCTCTGTAGTTGTAACTATAGCAAGGCCTGAGAAAGCAGCATTAGAATTTCCACATGTGGGCTATAGACCAGGGCTTTTCAACCTTTTCACCCATTGTACCACTTTTAGGATATGGCAATATCTGAGTGTCAGGACCCACCCCAAACCACGTCTTAGGAAGACAGAAACTCTTGGAGTCAGATCTAGTCCAAAAGGAATCTTTACTAGGACATGCTTGGTTATGGGAATACAAGACAGGACTTAGTATTGTTTTACAAATTGAAATTTTATAAAGGGTAGCCAGTTCAACCCCCCTTCCCTCAATCCCATTTGGTCAGCCCCCATCCTTCAACTTCGTGTCAACCCTTTCATAGAAAAAAAAAGGAACTTCGAATCTTTATGGTTATTGCCTTCTTCCTCTCCCCCTCTCTTTTGATTCCCCCTAGTTCAAAAGGTTTCCTTGGTCTTTGAAATAATCTAAGACAGGCTGAATCCACATATGCTCCTCCTTCCTCGGGAGATGGCAGAATCCGTATGGGGGGATAATGTTTTAAACATACATTTATGAATGTGATATAAATGGATTCTGACATCGAGTACCACCAGTCGCCTAACTAGGTGTCAAAAACTTGTTAAGTGAATCTGGCCTCCCCATTGACTTTGAGTTGTCAAAAGGTCACAGAAGGTGATTGCATGACCATGGGACACTGCAACCATCATAAATATTGGTTCATGTAAACCAACTGCCAAGCATTTGACCTTTGATCACATGACCATGGGGATGCTGCAACGTCATCAGTGTGAAAAATGTATCATATGTCACTTTTTGGTGCCATTGTAACTTCGAACAATCACTAAATGAATGGTTGTAAGCTGAGGACTACCTGTATTCCAGATTTTATCTTTTAGTTAGTCAGATATATTTGATGCCATTCAATGAGTTTAAATAACCTGAATTTGATTATTCCCAGAAGATGTCCTGGATTATTAGAACAGATAAATGCTACCACATCCATTGACTTTTAGATTTGTTTTTTTCCTGGTTTTCTTAAACGTTAGCAAAATGATAGCATAGAAGTATTGTTGTTTCATCGAGAACAGTATATAACATATTTAAATTTTTACAAAAAATCTTTTCAGGTTAGAAAGGGAGTATCTAGCTGCAAACAAACGGCTAAACGAAGAGATAGAAGAAAACAGGAAAGTAATTAAAGACCACTCTCAGATGCTGCAGGATAATGAAAAAAGTTACAAAGAATTACAGGCTGAACTTCTCCTGGTAAGAGAGAAACCTTGAGGCATTTCCTTTATTGGTGTGAACATGCTATGTTTATTGCTAGATCCTTTTCTCTTTTCTTTAGGAAGACCTTTCTATAAAAAAAATCCATTCAAAAGGGTGTCTAATCTTGGCAACTTTAAGACTTGTAGACTTCAACTCCCAGAATTCCCCAGCCAGCTGAGGAATTCTGGGAGTTGGAATCCACAAAGTTACCAAGATTGGACACCCCCTGATTTAAAAGATATCCTTTCCCTATGAATATCAGAACTTATAACCAAATCGGTTCTTGAAATAACAATTTGTAAATGAATATGTGGCCAGCTTCACAGGGTAAGTGTAGAGTTTGACAATGTCCATTAAGGACCAATAAAATAGATGTAATTGGGGAAGGAAGGAATATAGGTGTTTCAGAGAGAGCTGCATGTTGGTCTCTGAGTCGTTGCGTTACACAACTCTTCGCATGCTATAGATATACTACTCATGAATCTGCATGAACACTGAACCTTTCAATTTGCATATTTTACCCTCAAAATAAGCTTGTCCTGAATCTGAGCTTTCTTGAGGTTTGCAGCAGTTTTGCCAAAGAATCCATGATTGGTTTGCACCAAATATATGAACAAAGGGAATGTATCTACTGATCTGGAATTTAGTCATTCAGGCTATGTGAGTGGGTTCTTGGGAATATGAAAAAAGTGATTTAATTTAAAGTGTTCTACTGTAAGCGGTTTTTGACCCCTTTTACTATCACCGTGTATAATCAAGATTCATCATCATTCCCAAATTGTGGAAACTTTCTACATTTCAGTAGGTACCAAACTTAATTGTGAGATGTCTGTAATGATTGCTAAATGTGGCTATGGATCCAGATCCTTGCAGGGTCTTAAAATGAAATATGCAATGGCTCTTTAAACAGCACCCGTGAAACAGCTGCATTTCATCAGCTGAACAGGAAGGAAAAGGGTTCTGTTCCACATAATATTCTCAATATCATTTTTAATTTCCTATCAATTAGCTTGCAAAATAGCTAGGAGCATATTAGTAAGGGGAGCCTTGTTTAGTCCAATATTCTGTTTCCTGTGGTAGCTAGCCATCTCTACCTACCAGAAACCTAAAAAAGGGTAACAGCTACCTCTTCCTAATGTTTCCCAGCTACTAATAAGAGAAGAAGAAAGCTACCTTTTATTGTAGAAATAACAAGTAGTTACTGAGAGCCTTGTACCTTATTTGCCTAATCACTTTTTAAGCAGATCAGGTTGGTAGCTACCACTGCATCCCTGTAGTAGTGAATTCCATTTGTGTGAAGGCATATTTCTTTTTGACTGTCTTGGGCAGGGGTCAACAACCTCAAACAGTGAAAGAGCCACTCAGAACCGGTTCCCTCACAAAAGAAAAAACTGGGAGCCGCAAAAAATATGTGCGTATGGACGTCCATGCGCACATGCGCAGAACAGGGTTTGACTGAAGAGTAGAGCCAAGGCGAGATATGCACCTACCCTGCATATTTGAATTGATTGGTTGAACTTTTTTAGTCCCACTTTTTTTTGGGGGGGGACTGCACATGGCAGAGGACCAGGAGCCGCAGGAGACGGCTGAAAGAGCCGCATGCGGCTCTGGAGCCGCGGGTTGCAGACCTGTGGTCTTGGGCTTCTGCTTCATTGAACAGTTATGTTTTTCAATATTAAGAGGGAGAATTCTTTCTAATTAGGTGACAGGTGTGGCCAAGTAGATGGAAAGATTTTTTTTTAACCTTTGAGCATTCTGTTTTTCTCACTACAACTTCACATTTATGCTCTAGTTTTTCCCCCCACATACCCATCATCAATAATAATTCTCGTAACTAAAGCGAGATACTACAGATTTAAGTACTCAGTGGCTCCATGTTCACATACAAGTGGACTAAGAATAAAAGAGATTTCGAAGTTCCTTAACACTTAAATCTGTGTTTCTTGATATCTGTTCCTTACATTTTAAAGCTAAATTTGACTGCATGTTTAAAAATAGACTGTTTTTCAGAATATTGTTCTGCTTTAAAATCACTCAAGGAACAATGTTTATTAGATATTAAATAAATAAGGGTTTTAATAGTCATGTTATTAAACCTCTAGTTAAAAAGAAAGAGTAATACAAACTAAAAAGAAAAAAAAGAAAAAAAGAGGACAGAGAAAAGAAGAAAATAGAAAAATAGAAACAAAAGAAAAAATAATACCATATAGTAAAGAAAAAGAACAGATATATACGATATGATTATCACCCATCATCACTATAAATGTAAACAATTTTTGTAACTTATTACCTTCTCTTAAAATACAACAAATGATCTCTTCTTCTCATCCCATTTTTAATAATCTATAAACAAATCTTTAAAACCTCATTGTTCAGTCCTGATCAGGAAAAGGCAAACCAGAGATAGCAACGTATCTATTTTAACCTTGATCAGATAAACCAATTTTATAGTCCTTCCTTTTACTTTTAACAACCTTGATCTCTAAAAATGAAGCTATCTTCAGTTCACCATTTCTTCCTTGGAAGTGCAAGTTTTTGGTTGTTGTTTTTTTAATGCTACAATCTGTTGGTTTCATTTTTGCACTGAGCTGCTTCATTTCGAACAATGTACAGACTGAGAAGTATTTAATGTGCAAGAGCAAGATAAAATTTGCTGCTCCCACGTTGATATTGGCATCATGGAATATTGTTGAGGAGTAAGTAATGTGGATCCCTTTTTTCTGCTTGTACCTGCGGGAAGTCACAATGTAGAAGGCGTTATTTAGCTGGTGGAGGCAATATGTGTATTTTCCCACATGTTTATTTGAAAGAAGTTACCTGGTAGAGCTTTTTGGATTGCACCACTCTTTGGTTAATGCTCTGTTGTATCTGTATTTTTACTTGTAACATTAAGTGAAAGAAAATAACACCTGCTCTGTAATACAACATCTTCCAAGATAAGGAGGAACAATACTTGCCTAAGAGCAATAGTTCTCATAAATAAAGAGTCACTTTCCCAAAGTATAGAACAGGGGTAGGCAACCTTGGCTCTTTCATGACTCATGGACTTCAATTCCCAGAATTCCTGAATTCTGGGAGTTGAAGTCCATGAGTCATGAAAGAGCCAAGGTTGCCTACCCCTGGTATAGAATCAGATCGTCTGTAGGTGCTGTCTACTTGAGACCTTTGTCTTCCCTAGAAATATCCTTGCTTGGAGATACTGCTGTCTAAAGTTATAATCAAGTTCTTGGTAGGGTGTGTTACCAGGCCAAGCTCCAGGTATTATTATTTGTTCTCCTTGTTCCTTAAGAAAAGTATCAAAAGATCCCAAAACAATTTGTACCTTGATGTAGACTCAAACTCTTTGGAGGGTGCTGTATATTACTGGCTTCAGAAGGTGCCAGCTGTTCTGCGAGTTCCTGGAATGCTGAAGGGATGTGGATTGGTATGTTTCTCTGTTAACATTAATGTTAAGTTGGAAAAAAAAATCCTTTTCGGCAATTCACCCTAGTTTGAGTCTATTCCTTTCAAATCATAGCATACCTTTTGGTTCCCGGGTTGCCAACAGAACATTTTACCTTCAGATTATTACTATTAGATAGGCTTTCCTCTTTTTGCAGATCAGTTCTTGCACAGTGCTCTACTGTGAAAACAGTAAAGTGTATTTTATCTCTGATTTTGAAGAGAGACAGAGAGAGAGAAAAAGTACTCCCTTGCTTTGTTGGGGAGAAAAATGTTCAAACTTTAAATTGAACAATGGAAGCCTCAGGTAGATTCATTGTTGGAAAAGATTTAAATGCACTTCTCCATTTCAGGAACTTTCTGTGGATCAAAGGTTTATGTGCTCTCTTGCTATTTTATCTGCCCCAACTGGTATTAAACCTCTTTGTGGTCTCATTCACTGACCATAATTTGGATACCCTTTAGCTGCTTGTAGTCTATTAAGTATGGAAGCAATTTAAATTCATATACTTTTAAGACCAGTTAGGGGACTATTACAATTATCTAGTCTGACCTCATATGCATACTGGCTACAAAATTCATCCTGGTTGAATTGAAGTGTACCTTCCACTGAGATTTCATATTTCATTTAGAAACTCCACGTAGCAAGTTGTTTGATAAGTGGTTCATTTTAATCATCCACAGTATATGAAATTTAATCTCTTTATCTGTAACTTTTGCTTTCAGGGATTAAAATGTGTTTCATGATGTATTTGTATTGCCAAGGACTCAGATGGATTCTAATGCAACTGTGAAGCATGGTTGAAGGATATAATTAGGCCACGGGATTAAATACTTGCCCATCTTTCTATAGGTGATTTTACCATGATTAAAGCTTATGCCTTTGCTTTGGTTACTTTTGCCTAACACTAAATTCTAGCTCTAGTTAATAAGCTGTGACAACTATTAGTAAAGTGAATGGGAAGAACTGAAGTGGAATAGGGCTTCGTTCCAAGGCCCATTTTCAATTGCTTCAAATAATAAAGGAATTATAATCGCAAGGCGATCAAACCAGTCAGTCCTAGAGGAGATCAACCCTGACTGCTCTTTAGAAGGCCAGATCCTGAAGTTGAAATTCAAATACTTTGGCCACCTAATGAGAAGGAAGGACTCACTGGAGAAGAGCCTAATGCTGGGAAAGGTTGAGGGCAATAGAAGAAGGGGACGACAGAGAATGAGGTGGCTGGATGGGGTCACTGAAGCAGTAGGCGTGAGCCTAAATGGACTCCAGAAGATGGTAGAGGACAGGAAGGCCTGTAGGAACGTTGTCCATGGGGTCGCGATGGGTCAGATACGAGTTCGCAACTAACAACAACAAAAAAAATATTAAATAATTTCTTTCATCCTAGACCTAGAAATAAGCTGGTTGAATGGCTGCAACCAGGCTGGAGATACCGTTTGAAGGCTAATTTTCTAGATCCACTTCATTTTTGCTTCACATTTAGTTTTGGGACCGACATGGACATGGTTGCCTTGCAGATAGATAGTGCTGTCTGAGCTTGGTTGTTTTCTTTCAGACATTTCATTACCCAAATTAGGTAACATTATCAGTGGTAGCAGGGAGTGGGTTTGTTCTCATTTTAAATTCTAGTGGCTTGCTTTGTTGGTATTGATGGGAGTGGCCTTGGTGGTTCTTTGGTTGGGGCTGTTTACTGTTTGGCACCTCTTGATTGTCTAATGTTAATCCTGGTGTTAATCTGTGGTCATCCTGGTGTTAATCTGTGGTCATCTGGGTGTTGATTGCTGGTGGGGAGATGTTTTGGTCTTTCTGTTCCCTTTTTGCCTTGTAGATTGTCTCTTTTGAATAGTAGATAAAACAAATTTTTATGTCTGTGTGATTTATCTTTATTTATTTTTATGTCTGACTGTTTTATTAAGAGTGCCAGGCTTCCAGCAATTTTCTAACATACTTGGACTCGACCTGGTCTAGGCTGGTCACAGTTCGCAGTTGAACCTATGGCTAAGTCTGTCCATGTGCTGTGAAATTAAGACATTTTCATTATGTCTTCTTGCTGTTAGTTGGTATTCATGGATACGCAAACAATACCCCAATCAGGGAACTGCTGAATAAGATGACAATAAACAGCCCAACCAAAGAACCACCAAGACTGCTCTTACCAACATTGATAGGACAAGGCAGTAGAATATACAAAGAGAACAAACCCCGCTCCCTGTTAGCACTGATGATGTTACCTCATTTGAGCAATGAAACATCTCCAAGAAAACAATCAAGCTCAGAGAGCACCAAGGTCCCCTCATTGATTAGGCCTTCTGGCAAGTGCCTAGTTGGATTCTGGACAGAAGGTTACCTTTGAAAATTTTTCAGACATAATAGAGTCAACATTTTATTCATTTAGTTAAATTATAACCTGTATTTCTCCAGGAGTTCAAAATTGATACAATCCATTCCATAAAAAGGTAAAGGTAAAGGTTCCCCCGCACATGTGTGCTAGTCGTTTCCAACTCTAGGGGCCGGTGCTCATCTCCATTTCAAAGCCGAAGAGCCAGCGCTTGTCCGAGGACGTCTCTGTGGTCATGTGGCCGGCATGACTAGATGCCAAAGGCGCACGGAACACTGTTACCTTCCCACCGTAGTGGTCCCTATTTTTCTACTTGTATTTTTACATGCTTTCGAACTGCTAGGTTGGCAGGAGCTGGGACGAGTAACAGGTGCTCACTCTGCTACGCGGCACTCGGGATTTGACCTGCCAAACTGCCGACCTTCTGATCGACAAACTCAGCGTCCTAACCCACTGAGCCACCACATCCCTTATCCATTCCATAGTAGTGCTCTAAAAGTTGTATTGCCTACTAGTCCACTGCAAGGTGAAAATCAAAAGATTTGATGTTAGTTTTTTAAAAGCTGTGAATGGGTTAGGACCAAAGTATATTGAGAAATGTCTCCTCCCTTATATACAGTGCATGCTGAAGTTCTTGGGCCACCTTCTGGGTAAACTGAGGCAGGTAGGCATAGGTAGAAAACTCTCACAGTTGTGGGGATTTGTCCATGGAATGCCCTTCCTTGGGAGACATATTTGGCACTAATATTGTTATCTCTTCAGGCTAGGCAAAAAACGTCCTCTTCGGAAGGAATCTTCATCTAATCTGAGATGCTCAGTAAAATTGAACAGAGCATCTCTTCGACATAAGAGGCTTGCTGATCGTTTTACTAAGCTTCCTCTCCCTTTATTATTACTTTTCTACAGGGTTAGACAACTGTGGGCCTAAATCTATTGGTGATCCTCAAGCTAGTTTGAAAATCCCACATAAGGCATAATTTTAGGTTTTGGGCAAGTGCTATGTCTTCTGTTTGGGAGAGATTAAAAAAAAAAAAAGAAGAATGCAAAATTCACCCCTGAGTAATCCGCATATTAGGATAGATAAACACATGAGGAAATAAGCAGTCTTTCTTCAGAAATCTTCACCAGGAAAAATATTGAGGATACTGTTTTAAAAAGAGGGCAGAGAAGAAGCAAGAAAGTCCACAAATTAGGCCTAGGTTCAATCCATGAAGTCTGCAGCAGATCAAAGTCATTCCCAGAATGGAATTTGCAGACTGAGCCAAGGTGTTATTGTATATTGTTTCATCAGGTTATACCTAATATTCAGGAAGACAAGCAATGGTTGTCCCCGCCCCCAAATTCTGGGAAATACAAAAACCGTAATCTCCCATAGAAAGTAACAGATGAGGGGGGGTACAGGGGGACAGTCAGAAAAAAAATGATGCCCTCATCGATTTTTGATTAATCTTGCAGGAAACAAATTGCCCAGAAATGTTCCCTCCAGTAGAACATTAGTAGACAGTCTCAGAATTTAAGTTTCGGGGGAGGCCCCATTTCAGGACTGCCACATTCTTCTCAAGCTATGATCCTTCCCTTGTGTATTGTGTTTGAGTATTTGAGTAGAAGTCTGGACTTCTTTCCCCCCTGCTTTTCCCATGATCATCCCATGAATGTGAGGAGTTTATGCTAAGGCCCTTACCAAGTGTGATCTCTAAAGGCTTGTCCAGCAAGCAGCTTTTCTCATGTCTGACTTAGTTCAGTATTGGAAGTGACAGCTAGAAAGGGAGGATTATCCAATGTAGCATGGGGGGGTTTGCACAGCAGTTGCTGTTCTTGATTATATTGCTTGCACTTATTCTGATAGTTCCCAGATTGCTGCGTGGGCTAGCAGGGATCAGCACTGGGAATTGGCACTGTCCCCCACACAGCCTCCAGATCGTGTATATATGTGTGCGTCTTGTGTGTGTATCCGTATAGCCAATGACACTTGAAAACTCTTCCAGCTGGAAGTATTTATTTTCCGAGTAGGTTTCTGCTAAAACATGTCTTCAGAATTGTGAAAGATTTTGGAGTCTTTGTTTTAGGATGCATAAACTTATTAAGGCAATCGCCTTATCGAAGCTAGGCATGTTGGATCCGAAGACTGAGAATTTATGCTGCCAAAAAAGAAATAGAGATGTAGATATAAATAAGATGTAACTTGCAATAATAAGTTTGTTATCTTTTTTTAAAGGACAAAAATATTTTGGATTCCTCTTTCACTCAGTTATTTATTTTTATAGGGTTTTTTTTCTACACCATTTATATCTGTATTATTGCGAGCCGTATAAATCACGATGATATATTTTTAGCTCTAACCGGGCCAGTATTTGTCTGATTGTCAGAGGTCAAAATTAAACGTAGCACTGCCATATGATTGGTACCTAACTGGCTATTGCCCAAAGATAGCTCGTTAGAAACAAATGAACTAAGTTAAATTTAGGCCCACCTGAAAATTAATAGGGCAAGTTAACCATGGCTAAACTTTCATTGTAGGTAGTCCTCGCTTACTACTCCTTTCAGCCATTCAAATCTGTGATGGTGCCGGTCCTTGGAGTTTCAGACATTGTAGTATCCCATGATCCCATGGTCAACATTCAAAATCTGGCTTCTGACAGGAGGTTCCAGATGGCAACCGTGTGACATCTACAATTAATGACCGGCAGTGATTTGCTTAATGATAATGATCAGGATTGCTGGAATTTCTGTTGTTAAGCAACATTCACATCATGTTGCTGCGTATAGGTAGGTCGCTTAGTGACAGAAATTCCAGTCCCAAAATTGCTGTTGTAAACCGGGGATTGTCTGTAGTTTCCACAGGAACTAAATTCAAAATGTGTGCAGGTTTAATTTTTTTGTCTATTTTTCTTCCCTCTTGGAAATTTATGCTAATCACTGTAACCCTGTAGGAAGATGCCTTTTTTTGGCTTACTTTTAATGCCATTCCTCCTGGCTGATTTGGTAGTTCAACTTTAATAGTATTTACCTGGTTAATATTAAATATCATTAGGGCATTTTTTTAAAGGTAAGAATGAACTGTTATAAATTTTAAGCATTAATAGATTCAATATTTTCTGGAAATATTGGGCTAGATAACTACAGAAGTTCAAGAATAAGTCAGTTATTTAGCATTAAGGGTGTCCCAAAATAGATATAATAAATGCAGTATTTTGGATAAAACACTGGTGGGAATTGGCTACATCAGAACAATTTGGGTAGCGATAAGCTTGTCATATAGTTTGTATTGACTTCCTTTTAAATGCCCTGTAAACCCCCCTGAGTCCTTCGGGAAAGGGCGGTATATAAATCTAAATAAATAAATAAAATAAATAAATATAGTTGATCTGAAATTTTACAAAATTTTGTGTCCTATCTTGAATGCAAGCTATTCTCAGTGAAAGGTGCATGTTCCTTTTATGATAGTCTCTGGTGGGCTGGCTAATTTGTATGTGTGCAAAGAAAGAGTAAGCTGAACAAATATTCTCTGTACTATTATGAAAATTTAAAATCTCTCACTGAGCTTTCACACATGATAATTTATATTTTAAGACGGATTCATTGACATTGCAACTGCCTTGTATTTTCCTAGTTGTCATAGAAGAAGTGGAGATGGAAATAATTTGGTGCGTGCATGTTGCAATGATTTGTTGCTGATTTTTGTTACCAATGAGGGGTAACTAGGCAATTTCCTGTTGTTTTCTGAAGCGATGTGTTTTGGTTGTCATCTCCAGGTCTTCTGTTCGCTTTAATCTGCACAAAAATGCGCCAAGAAAGCTAAGATTACACATCACTTTTCAATCACTTATTAGTTTTTGTGAGGGATAAATGCCCTGAGCCTATTTTTTTCTTTCCCAAACAAACATGGAGGGGAAGGGGTGGGGGGTGGGGGGAAGAAAATGAAACATTAAAAAAAAGGATAAATCTCCTTTCTTTTATGGCTGAAATAAAAATATTGCTTTTGATATCCCACCTTGTATGTATAATTCAGCTACCCAAAGCAAGGCAGGTGCCTGAGAAGTATAGATTATATGCCTTGGGAAATAAATAATAAAATAATGTAAAAATCTGTGGGAAGGGAACTTGCGCATTCAAGAGCCAGTGAGGAGAATCAGAGTTACGGTATGTGGGACAATTTTTTATTTTATTTTTTTAAAAAAGTGAGTTGTGTTCATTTGGAGGCTTGTAAAGTTCACTTAACCTTTAAGATGAACACTTATCCTCCTTTTCCTTCTAGTACTTTGAGGAAATGTGCATATCATTTCATCCTTAATTCTGCCTGAAAAATAACCCTCTAATATAGTTAAGGTGTAGGACGCTGGTCGCCTCAATTCTAGTCCAACACTTCAAGTCCTACACTGTGCTGGAGTATTTTATGAACCTACAAAGCCCTAATATTCTCACACACACACACACACACACACACACACACACACACACACACACACACACACTCCCCCAACATCTCTAACTTTAGATAGCCAAGTGAACAAAGTGGAAATAGGTAAAGATCTCAGATTAGGATTTGAATCACAATGGATTAATGGCTCACTAAAATTCTTGGCTGTATTTAGGAAGCAGATTGATTTTAAGGTAGAGGCAAAGTCGGGGATGAATTGCACGGCAGCAGAGAGCTGGATTGGGAATGCAAGGAAATAAAGAGAAAATGACAGTCTGTTAGATATGAAAAGCGGTAAGGAAGAGAGACCAAATAGGGAAGGTTAAAGGCAGTGGTGGGATTCAGATATGTGAACAACCGGTTCTCTGTGTGGATGCCGCTTCTGGAAGTCCAATCTGGGCCTGGGCAACAAAAAATTAAGCTACCTGTTCTGCCGAAGTGGTGTGAACTGGCTGAATCCCACCACTGATTAAAGGGCGCATTGACAAGCCGCAGTGTTTAGGTACCAGTTTGGGAGCCATTCAGACAAGCCCAGATTCAAGTTTCTGAGTGTGGAAAAGCCAGACTAAACCTAGAAATATTTCTCTCCAAGTCAGAGGAAGACTCCAATGAGGAGCCATGCCAGAGTCTCAGAACAAAATATTATCCAATTTCCTTTTCTTTGCTGCCGTGATAAATGGCTCACTTCGTGCAGCGTTAGATGGAATTATGGAAAGCCAGGCAGCTGCTGTGTAACCAGATGAGTTCATTAAGTTAACACTTTCTGCCCGTCATTCCTTCGTCATAGGACTCGTTCAGTAATGCAAGTGAGCAAGGTTTGTCGATTCCTGTATTTAAAAACACTGGCAGTCTTTTTGTAGTGCCACCCTGTGGCCAAAGCATCACATAGCTCTTCTTACCAATCACCGTCAATCAGCACTCCTCTATCCCAAAAAGTGCTTCTGACAATAACTGCATCTTCAGATGCGTTGCTCAATATTCATAGATGGTTATATTAAAAAGTAGTAATTTAACCTTTTATAACATGCTAGACATTTTTGTTTCGACTGAAAGTGCTCCATAGAATTAAGTTGATTTATCCAATTCTAATAATGCTAACAAGCTCATCTTCCAAAATAAATAACATCTCCAATTTAGTTCTGGTATATAAATTAAACGATGGGGGAAGGAGGCATGGTTGTTGGCGAGAGATTTCTCCATGTTTGAGAAAGTGCTTATGGTTTCATCAGAACCACGGCCCATTTTAGCAAATGAAGCTAGCTGTCCCAATCATTCTTTGGGGAAATATTTATATACTAGATTATATGATACCTAGCTAACTTTTGTACTGATATCCAGGGCAATAAGCAATCTTGTTTTGTGAAATGGTTTAACTAATGCAGTGGTCTCTCCTGAGTGTATAACTGTGGTATTGTTTTGCCTTTTTAAAAAAACTATCCTGTTTTGGAGGTGGGTTCAAAATGATAATGAATTATCTGTGAAAGTTTGGAGAAAATTAAAATAAACTGGGCTAGTGCCAACTTCACTGCTGTCTGCTGATGTAAAAGGTACACATAGGGGAGCAGGCAGTATATTTCTGAGTTAATGTAGCCATTCAAAAGAGAGAGGTTGCTTTATGAAAAAGTATACAGGTAGTCCTCAACATACGACCACAATTAAGCCCCAAATTTCTGTTGTTAAGTGAGACATTTGTTAAATGAGTTTTGCCCCATTTTATGACTTTTGTTGCCACGGTTGTTAAGTGAATCACTGCAGTTGATACATTAGTAAGTTACGTTCCTACGTGAATCTGGCTTCCCCATGGACTTTGCTTGTGAGAAGGTCACAAAAGGTGATCAGAGGACCTTTGGACCCAGCGACGGTCATAAATATCAACCAGTTGCCAAGCATCTGAATTTTGATCGCTTGATCATAGGGATGTTACTGTGAAAAAACAGTCATAAGTCACCTTTTTCAGTCCCATTGTAACTTTGAACAGTCACTAAATGAACTGTTGTATGTCGAGGACTATCTGTACTTCTAGATATAGAAGTCATCTTCTATCTTTTATCTGTGGTGACTAGCTTGCTTCAAGGACTTTGTGGCGTTTTTGTGTTTTACTTTCCTGTCTTGTTGGTGGATTTTTAAAAAAAAAGCTTTCCATAAGATATTTGAACAGTTTAGGGCTTCCCAATCTTGGCAGCTTTAGGACACATGATCTTCAACTCCCAGAATTTTCCAGCCAACATTGGTGGCCAGGGAATTCTGGGAGTTAAGTTCACAGGTCTTAAAGTTGCCGACGTTGGGCAACCTTGAACTAGATAATTGCACACAAAGGTAGGCTATGTACACCAGCCTCTCCTAATACAGGATCCTTTGGGTGTTGTTGGTACTAACTCCTAAGAATACCCTGGCTACAATTTCGGTGTATTGGAATCCTAGGATTCACAGAAGGCTTGTTGTTGTTGTTAGTTGCGAAGTCATGTCCAACCCATTGCAACCCATGGACAACGTTCCTCCAGACGTTCCTGTCCTCTACCATCTTCTGGAGTCCATTTAAGCTCACACCTACTGCTTCAGTGACTCCATCCAGCCACCTCATTCTCTGTCGTCCCCTTCTTCTATTGCCCTCAATCTTTCCCAGAATTAGGCTCTTCTCCAGTGAGTCCTTCCTTCTCATTAGGTGGCCAAAGTATTTGAGTTTTAGCTTCAGGATCTGGCCTTCTAAAGAGCAGTCAGGGTTGATCTCTTCTAGGACTAACCAGTTTGATCGCCTTACTTTGATTTCTGTTCTAAATCAGTGGCTGTGGGAGTCACCCATATTTGGCATTAACAGTGAAGTGATTTGTTATCAATTATATTGTATATTGTGTAGCTAATTGCTTTTTATTTTATTTTCTTCAGCCCACTTTTTTCCCTACCCTTTCGGAAGTGGGATATTTTGGGAAGGGAGGACATAGGGTTCACATGCCCAGAATTGTCCAGCCAGCCTTTTTTGTGCCTCCATAGTGTGGGAAGTCAGCCTCCCTCCCCCGAGAAAGAAATATTTTTGGGAATATTAAAAGGCAGAATATTATATTTCCCCAAAGGATCTTAAAAGGCAGAAACCAACAACCCCCACCCCCACCCCCAGTCTCTCTGCCCCAAACAGAAACCAAGTCTGCAGAAATGCAGATTGGAACCAGGAAGCTGGTATTAGAAAGACAAAGATCCCTAGAATCAACTATCCCTCACACCAAAAAATCCAACAGTCATCAGCCACAGCCCCAGGGAAGCAGGATACAACCTTTGGGACATAATAGGATTAACCCACCACCGTCAGAATACCAGAAAGGCACACTCAGACTCAGGCCAAAGTCCATGCCACAGGAACAACTCCAAACAAAAGCTCAAGAAGTAGTGGTGGGATTCAGCCAGTTTGCACCACTTCAGCAGAACCGGTAGCTAATTATTTGTTGCCCAGGACTAGAATGGACTTCCGGAAGCAGCATCCACACAGAGAACCGATTGTTCACCTATTTGAATCCCACCACTGTCGAGAAGGTATAAAAACACACACCACTTGCTGCTGCATGTGGTCAGCTTTCCCAGAGCCATCTTTCTGTCTGTCTCTCCTCTTCAATAAACTACAACCTTCTTTCTAAAGCAGTCTCCATTTTGATTATTCCCAGCTTGGACTCTACCCTGATGAAGATTTTTCTTTCCACAATCGCACATTGCAGGGAAGGCTGCAGGATTCCTTTCTGTTTGTTATGCTGAAGGTTATCAGTCTTTCTACTTATTGGTATAGGACACGATGCTTAAGAACCGTATAACAATCAAGGATTCCAATAGGGAAATAAATTACTTTTTAAGTGGGTGGCAGGCAAGACGCTTAATGAGCTACCGACTTTGAAAGTCACTTTGCAACAGAATGAAGATCACCGAGGGAAACTTTACAGTAAAATAAGGATCACTGACTGTGCTTTTATTGAAATGGCTTCCCTCGTAGTGCTGCAATATGGAGAAGTCTCCGATGGTTAGAAAAAGCAGGAAGCCTTGGGATTATGGGTAGCTTTCTATCTACTCCATTTCTGCATCAGTTTAATTGTTCTGTTGTTAGTGCGCTTGGTTTTAAGACCGATGAGTAGGGTCCTCTGTCTGCTAGCGAGAAGTTCTATTTCAGTCTGCGGCATTTATCTTTGCAAGATCGATCTTTGGTGTGAGCAATCTTAAACCCAGAAGCTGTAGCCTACTTTACATGTGTATCGTGTCCCCAACAATTTTTTTTAAAGAGATTAAAGTTCAAAGGATAATGGCATCACTAGAAAAATTGCATATACTATGTATAATTCTTCTTTGTTATTACATATCCCTGATTTGGATGTGTTTACAGTTTTACCAGTATAGGTCACAGATATTCTGGCACTTAGCAGAACTTGGCTGATCTCAAAGAAACAAATATAAAAACTGTATCAGGTTAGCATTTGGACAGGAGACCAGCATGAAATCCCACAGCACTTGGAACACTTGGAGATAATAAAAAAAAAATCCAGAAGAAGGCAGTGGCAAACTACTTCTGAATTACTGCTAGGGAAACTACATAGATTTGTAGTTATCAGAACTTTAACTTAATGCAGGGGTGGTCAAACTGCTGGCCCACAGGCCGGACATGTCATCCGGAAGCCGCGCCCACTCCATTGCCGGCAATGGCGAAAAGGCTCCAATACGTTGCGCGACGTCATGTGACGTCGCGGGTTTGACATGTCTGACTTAATGTGAAGGAGTCTTTATATTGCCATGATGTTATGTGAAGCCACCTTTGTGCCAATGACATAGCAAAAGATTATGATCTAGTCCAGTGTTGGCAAACCTATGACACGTGTGTCAAAGGTGGAATCCCACACTTTTGGGTGGCACATGAGTGTTCACCAACACCCGACAACAACTATTCTTGAAAGCATGGCCTATTCTCACACAGTTTTTGGAGGCTGAAGAGTCCACACAAGAGTGGGATGTGCTCTTGTGCAGCCTCCAGACCCTCTGGAAGTCGTGCAAGAACAAGGGGTAGTTTTGTGTGGTTTTTGGAGGCTGCAGAGACCAGGAAGAGCATTCTCCAAAACCGCTTCAAAAATCAAAGCCTTGCGTGACCCATAGTAGCCTCTGGTAAGCCACAGAGGCCTGCAAATAGAAAGAAACCACCACCTGAATAGTGCCAGGTGGCAGATCCTGGGGAGCATGAGACATGGGGACAAACATGCCATTTCCCAAGGCTTGCATGCCATGGGAAATGGCATGAGGTGGCCTTTTTGAATGGCAGTGGTCACACTAGGGCTGAGGTTGAGATATGGGCCTTTATTTTTAGGCCCAGCCTCGGGGCTGCCACCACGTGCCTCTGTTCAAGGTGGCCTTGATGGGGAGAGGAAAATAGAGAATTGTTCTCTTTTATTTTTTTTGATGGGGGATGACATGCCAGCTGAATCAAGTTAGGCATTTTCTGAAGTTATGACATGCCGAGCCCCAAAAAGGATTGCCCGCATTGATTTAGTCTAAATCAACAGTGAAAATGTGTCCATAAAGAGGTTTCATTCGAATAGGAATGCTCGCCGGAATGTATGGTTTGCTTGAAAGTAAGTCTCCCGTGTTACCTGAAATTCTTGGGAAATGGATTCATTTTGTATTACAGAAGTTACCGCATTTTTATCCTGCCTCAGGATGCGTGTGTCAAGACGGATGTGAAGAACAAAAAAAAAAACACATTTTATTATTATGTTTGGTGGATGTGTAAAGGAAGCTAGAAAATTCTGGAAACAAATACATGCACTGATTCAGAAGATTAATATACAATTAAGACCAGAGGTTTTTCTTGGGAAATTGATGGACAAATAGTTGAAAGAAAGTCACGGAATTTTGTTTTTGTGCAGTGAGTTTATCATATGCACAAAGTATCCAAAATGGAGGAATGGTTGGTAAAGGTGGTGGAACTTGCTGAGATGGCCAAATTGACTTTTTTGATCAGAGAAAAGCAACATCTATATTTATTGCTGACAGAGAAAACCCTTTTGGATTTTGTGTGTAAAACAGAAAAAAGTTACAATATTGATGATTAGACAGGATAGATAATAGAAAGAAGGGAGTTGTGATGTAATTTTAAAGGTAAACTTATAGTTGTACTTACAACTGCTGTAAAAAAAGATTAGAAGCCACTTCCTTGTATCTTTTTTCCTTTCCTTTCTATTTTTCTTGTACTTTTTCTTTCTTTGTTGCACTTTTAGCTTTTTCTTTGATTTTTCCCCCCTTTCTTTTCTTCCCCTTGCCTTATATTAGTTTGAATTTTGTTTTTATTTTCACTTTTAAATCTTCTAGTAACGTTTTATATATACATATATATATATATATATATATATATATATATATATATATATATATATATATATATATATATATATATATATAAATACCAAAGTCATGGTTGTTTACTGCATGATGAGAGCTCCCAACTTTGATGGCGCGTAAAAGAGGGGCAGATTTTGACCATACAGTTGTAGCCACCATCTTGACTGATTTGACCCCCTTCCAACACAGACAGCCCTGTCTTGCCTCTCTAGCTATCAATCTTCCATCTCTTACTGCATCATGACAGCTATTTTGGGAGGAAGTACAGTCAGCTCAGAGTTGGGTAAATCTTAAGCTCCAGGGGTGAACTTTCTTTCCAAGCTTCTTCAGCAAATTTTCTTCCTCTTCCTAGCCATCTGCCCTCTTTTCATGCCTTGGCTACTTTATTTTTTTCCCTATCCCACCATCTTTCAGAATAGTCTTACATGAAATCATAGTCATTTCATAGGAGTAACAGCTATCTGAACATCAAAATGTGACTTTCTAGTTGTTAAAAATTCCAGTCATACCTTTGCTGATGATTATCTTGGGTTATTCAGAGGTCACTCGTTGAAATATTTGCTCATTCATCCAACAAAGATCACAAACTTGCTATATGGTAGTTTACATGACTATTAGTTTTCCAGATGTCGCTCAAGGAGGTTCTGTCTGTTCCAGCTACATCTTAATTTGAACATGCAACAAATCATGGGTTGAAATGAGTTCGCATCTGAACTCATTGGAAGAAAGACTGAAAAGAATTTTCTAAACATATAATTTATCCTCACAACCAACCGGTGATATAATTTAGGCCCTGAGTGAATGGCTTGCTTAAATCTGGCAAGTTAGCTGACTCTTGATAGCAAATATAGCTGTCGTATTTATGAACACAATCATGTAGATTTCTCAATCCACATTCCTCCAAGTATGAGAAAACTCAGAATTTTCAAAAAATAATAAAAAATAAAATGAAAAGGACAAAAACCATAAAAAGCAAGTAAAAGAAGAAACAGCATATATGAAATCATTCTGGCCAATCTTTAAATGCATCTGTAAACTTTGGCACAAGGAATAATTGATTAGCCTTTTTATTGCTTTGGTAAAGAGACAAATTATTAAACAAGAATGGAACATCTCAGTTTTCCAAGATGGTAAATGTAAGATTCCACTGTCTTTCAACTTTGAAAAGAAATATTTAAGGCCGCTTTACCCATACTTGATAAATACAATCAAAATGGAGCAATAGTGTGGGTAACCCTTGAGTTAGGTTAATTGCATTCTTTGATTTTATGGAATATCCAGTAAATATGATTTTTGTTATTGTTATTCAGTTAACCTCAGCAGGCTAATAATAATACCTAATATTCTTTAAAACCACTGTTTTTTTTAAATAGAAGATATTTGACTTCTTTATTCAAGACTCCAGGCAAATAATACTTGCCTTAGAAAAAATGTTTTATTGTTTATTAAATTTAATTTAATTTAACAATTTAAATTGAATTTAAAAAAACAATTATTTATTGTTTATTAAAATGTACTGTTAGAATGCTCCAAAACAAATGCCCAATACCAATAATAATTTAAGGGCTTTACACTGTAATGTTTTCCCGTGGGGACCAAATTGTGACCAAATATTTTAATTAAATGTAATATATTGATAGAATGCATCTATAACCCACTCAGTTCTTGGTGGTCATTTTGCAGTTTTAGGCATTTCAAATGATTTAAAAAGTTGATTTCAATAACATGATTCAGATAAAGGTAATCCTTTGTTTTAGATAAAGATAATCCTTTAGCTGAGTACCTGTAATGACCCACTTCAGCTGTTTTCCCATGAATTCGAACTCTTGAGGTAATCACTGCTTCAAACAAGATTCTTTTATTTGGGGATCAGTAACAGTGGGGGATCAAGGCGAGGTCTGAGGTAAAAGTTCGTTAACACCGTATTAGTCACCTAAGCCGTAAAACCCCTCCCACCAAAGGTGCGCGGGGATTTGAATTTTATCCAATCAGCTGGCATCAACCGTTGCTTTTGGCATGTAACTTCCTGGCTTCGCTGACCTCTGGTTCGTCGCCCTCGTCTTTGGAGAGCTACCATACTCCTCCCCATGGCAATAAGGAAAAGGAAACAGAACTGGCGAGCAAATACAAACATGCAAGTAACGGTGGGCTCACACACACACACACACGTAACAGAATGGCAGGTCCCAAAGATGGAAGGACAGAAGGAAGGTAAGTAAAAATAGGGAACTGTTTGGGACCTGACAGTACCACTTTATTATTATTATTATTATTATTATTATTATTATTATTATTATTATTATTATTATTATTATTATTATTATTATTATTATTTTAATTTGTATACCGCCCTTCTCCCGAAGGACTCAGGGCGGTGAACAGGGCAATACATAAAAACAAGATACAAAAATTAAAAATTATTAAAAAGTAATTAAACAGTGCCCGTAATAAATTAATACAGATTAAAAGTTAAAATCCATTTATAAAATCCAACCCCGTCCCATCAGGCCAGGCCAGCTTGTTCAAAGAGATGGGTTTTAAGATCGCGCCGGAAGGAGCGGAGATCGGGCGCCATCCGGAGCTCGACCGGAAGATGGTTCCAAAGATCCGGTGCACCCACAGAGAATGCCCTCCCCCTGGGGGCCACCAGTCGGCATTCTTTGACCGGTGGCACCCTGAGGAGGCCCTCTCTGTGGGAGCATACTGGGCGGAGGGAAGTTGACGCCGGCCGCAGGTGCTCCCCAAGGTATTCCGGACCCATGCCATGTAGGGCTTTGTAGGTCATTACTAACACCTTGAACCTCACCCGGAAGACAACTGGAAGCCAATGCAGCTTGCGGAGCAAAGATGTGACATGGGAGTGTCAGGAAACTCCCAACACAACTCTCGCGGCTGCATTCTGTACCAGTTGGAGCTTCCGAGTGGTCTTCAAGGGTAGCCCCATGTAGAGAGCGTTGCAGTAGTCAAGACGAGAGGTCACGAGCGCATGAGTGACCGTACGTAAGGCATCCCGGTCTAGTTAGGGCCGCAACTGGCGCACCAGGCGAACCTGGGTGAAGGCCCCCCTAGTCACAGCTACTATATGGTCTTCTAGGGAAAGCTGTGAATCTAGGAGGACTCCCAAGTTGCGAGCCCTATCTACAGGGGGTAATAACTCACCCTCCATAGTGAGGGGTGGGATATCCTGAATATCCTGAGATGCCGGTACGCACAGCCACTCAGTCTTGTCAGGGTTGAGCCGAAGCCTGTTCCTCCCCATCCAGACCCAGACCGCCTCCAGGCATCGGGACATCACGTCGAGGGCATCACTGGGGTGGTTTGGGGTCGAAATGAAAAGCTGGGTATCATCAGCATACTGATGATACCCAACTCCAAAACCACGAATGATCTCACCCAGCGGTTTCATGTAGATGTTGAACAGGAGAGGCGAGAGGACCGACCCCTGAGGATAATACAGGTCATCCTCAGATCACAACGGTTCATTTAGTGACTGTTCAAAGTTACAACAGCACTGAAAAAAATTGACTTTACAATCATTTTTCACACGTATTACCATTGCAGTGTCTCCATGGCCGTGTGATAAAAATTCAGATGCTTGGCAACTAGCCCATACTTATGAAGGTTGCACTGTCCCGGGGTTGTATGATTCCCCTTTTGTGATCTTCTGGCAACCAAAGTCAGTGGGGAAGCCAGATTCACTCAATTGCCGTGCTACTAACTTTAAGAACTGTAGTGATTCGCTTAACAGCTGTGGCAAGAAAGGTTTTAAAATGGGGCAAAACTTGCTTAACAAATGTCTCCCTTAGCAACAGATATTTGGGGCTCCGTTGAGGTCATAGGTTGAGAACTACCTGTAGTTTTGTCTTTTGATTGTAGGGGTACTATAGCTGGGCTGCAAAATCTCGATGACTACGGGATAATCACGAAGGAAGCCAGAAATACCTAACATACTGATTTTTGCAGCCCTGAAATGGTGAAACTAATTATTATTTCTATTTTACCTTTCCTCCAGGAGCTAAAAGTGGTACAGATAGCTCTTAGTCTCCAACCCTTCAAAATAGGCTAGGCTGGGAAAGACTGGCCCAAAGTCACATAGCAAAGCTGGGCTTGAATCTGGTTTCCTTATCGTTGTTTAGCACTTTATCCACTAGACCAGGGGTCGGCAACCTCGGCTCTTTTATGACTCGTGGACTTCAACTCCCAGAATTCCTGAGCCAGCTATGCTGGCTCAGGAATTCTGGGAGTTGAAGTCCACGAGTCATAAAAGAGCCGAGGTTGCCGACCCCTGCACTAGACCAGGGATAAGCAACCTTGGCTCTTTTATGACTCGTGGACTTCAACTCCTAGAATTCCTGAGCCAGCCATGGGAGTTGAAGTTCCCGAGTCATAAAAGAGCCAAGGTTGCTTATCCCTGGTCTAGTGCAGGGGTCGGCAACCTCGGCTCTTTTATGACTCGTGGACTTCAACTCCCAGAATTCCTGAGCCAGCATAGCTAAACCACCTGTCAGTAGTGATTCTGTTGGATGACGGCATCGTTTTTTTGGGTTCTGTTCTCAGTATGCAGTCGGTTTGAGTACAAAGGGAATGATTTGAATATGGAGTGACATGGTAGGCAGGTTGAAAATCAATTTAATCTTTTGTCATGTAACTAAATATAGTTAATACCTCCAAGGCTTCGAGGAACTGATGGTTCTGTATTTGGCCCATTTGAAAGTATACTCCAGACTGGTTGGTTGGGTGGCCTCTTGGTAGTTAGAAAGGCATTTACATATAAATTGAGTTCCCAAGCTTGACAGGCTGCAACAGAGCAGCTCTTTGATTAAGTAACAGTAGAGAAACAGAAAGCTCAATTAGCTGCAAATTACACCAAAGTCAGGCGCTAGCATCTGTGTGTTCCTCTTGCACCTTGCTGTCAGGAATCTTTTGCTCATATACCTTTTTTTTCCAGAGGATCAATATATGTTGGCCAGAATGCTGCCTAGGAAATGCAACCGTAGGCAGCTCATTCTGAGTTTCTCATTCACATTGTCAGGAAGCTCAGATAATGAAGAATTGTTTTTCTTAGCCTGCTTCTACACATACATTATTTTATTTATTTATTTATTTATTTATTTATTTATTTATTTATTTATTTATTTATTTATTTATTTATTTAATTTATATACCGCCCTTCTCCCAGGAGACTCAGGGCGGTCAACAGGGCAATACATAAAAACTAGATACAAAAATTAAAATTATTAAAACATGATTAAACAATGCCCATAAATTTAATACAAATTTAAAATTCAAATCGTTTATAAAAATTCCACCCCGTCCCATCAGGCCAGGCCAGCTTGTTTAAAAAGATGGGTTTTAAGATCGCGCCGGAAGGAGCGGAGATCGGGCGCCATCCGGAGCTCAACCGGAAGATGGTTCCATAAATCCGGTGCACCCACAGAGAACGCCCTCCCCCTGGGGGCCACCAGTCGGCATTCTTTGACCGGTGGCACCCTGAGGAGGCCCTCTCTGTGGGAGCGTACTGGGCGGAGGGAAGTTGACGCCGGCTGCAGGTGCTCCCCAAGGTATTCCGGACCCATGCCATGAAGGGCTTTGTAGGTCATAACCAACACCTTGAACCTCACCCGGAAGACAACTGGTAGCCAATGCAGCTCGCGGAGCAAAGGTGTGACATGGGAGTATCGGGAAACTCCCAGTACAACTCTCGCGGCTGCATTCTGTACCAGTTGGAGCCTCCGAGTGGTTTTCAAGGGTAGCCCCATGTAGAGAGCGTTGCAGTAATCAAGACGAGAGGTCACGAGCGCATGAGTGACCGTACGTAAGGCATCCCGGTCTAGATAGGGCCGCAACTGGCGCACCAGGCGAACCTGGGCGAAGGCCCCCCTAGTTGCTCTCAAATGGAAAGGAGATTTGGGAAGCTTCTTGCGACTAGGGGGGGTCTTGAGGGAGAAAAGAATGCATGTAGTTGGCTGGGCAAAGGTAAAGGCTTCCCCTGTCCAGTAGTATCTGACTCTCGGGAGCGTTTCTTAACTGAGGCAGACAGTGTTGTCCAAAGACATGTCCGTGGTAATGTGGCCGGAATGGTATTACGTCACAGCGCAGAGCACGCGGTGAAACACAGAATGCTGTTACCTTCCCACAGAAGTGGTACCTATTTATCTACTCACATTTGCGTGCTTTTGAACTGCTAAGTGGGCAGGAGCTGGCGCAAAGACAGGAACTCGCTCCATTGTGCGGTGCTCGGGTCTCAAACCCAGGCTGTTAGCCTTCCAGCTAACAAGCTCAGTTTCTTAACTGCTAAGTCATCGCACCCCCAATTGGCTGGAACTAGAATTTTATTTATTTTATTTATTTTAATTCCATTTATATCCCGCCCTTCTCCGAAGACTCAGGGCGCCTTACAAGCTTAGCAGAATGTAACAAAATTGCTGGGAAATCTGAATGCGTATGCGTATCCTAGGGTGGGGGGAGAGAGAGAGGGGGGAGGGAATTTGGAAAAATCAAGTGGCCAGACTTGACTTAAAAAAGGCAAACATGAACGTAACATGTACATACAGAAAGGTTGCATCAACATAAATATCCTAATATATGATAGTTTAAAAATAAAACATCTCTGTCCCTTTGAACAGCTTGCCTAAATATTTTGTGCTGGAAGAGATTTTGCTAGTGCACAGTTTTGAGTATCTTCTGCTTCAAATGCATGTGCATGCATGAAAATATTTCCTTTATTGGTGTGGCATTGCTTTTTATGCTGTTCTGTGGGCAACATGCTTTTTCTGTGGGGACGGCAAAGTAGGGTTGACAGAACTGTGTGTAGCTCAGCATTCTAGTCTATTTATACCCTGTAAAAATTGCATGTATCCTTATATTTCTTTTTGGAATACTGATGTTTTAGAAAGAAAAAAAAAATCCCAGCATGAGAATTCCATCGGCACTGGAAATTCTTTGTGATGTATAGTACTAACCATCACACAGGGAAGACCATGTAAATGCTACTGGGGATCAAACGCTGAAATGTATATGAATAATATATTAGTAGATATACAGAACATATAATTAAAATTGAAATGGTAGAGCAAATTTATAAAATATTTAAGCAGAATGGTGGAGAACACAGAAGAGATCCTCATACATTCAAGTCAGTCATGATCCACTGTTGGCTCATAACAGAGCTCAGTTAACAGGAAAAAGATGTTTCTCACCATAAAAACCCCCGAATCCTTAAATCTTCAGGCTGACTTTTTGTTAGGGGAAGTGCTTATAACTCAAAAGTTAAGATGGCTGTTACCCAAAGTTGGATTACGGGTCACTAGAGAAAAGAAAAGGGGAGTTCCTCTGTATAGAGGTTTTAGAAAGTCGACACAAATTGAAATTACCTTTTTTTCCTGTTCAGTTTAGAAGAAAAGTTGATAAGGGATCTATTTTATTTCTTTCCCCCCCCCACCCCCAGGGAAACAAACTACTTGTAAATATTTGTATCCATCCATTTTTTAAAATTGTTTCCCGTCAAAGAATAAAAAGTACTTAAAATGCAATCTAGGGAAAGGAAAGTACATAACAAAAAGGGGAGGTCTAACAACAAATCTAAATCACTATCAGAGAATTGATAATTAACCAGTACTTCCAATCATAAACCAAACCCTACTAATATCAGTGACAAATGACCCATTTTTATTTTTATTTTTTTATTTTTTATTTTAATTCCATTTATATCCCGCCCTTCTCCGAAGACTCAGGGCGGCTTACAAGCTTAGCAGTAGCCTTCATTCTATGTATATGCCTGCTTATTAGGGCTTTCACACACACACCCAAGCGGCATTATTACAAAGTCAGCTTAATTGCCCCAACAATCTGGGTCCTCATTTTACCTACCTCGGAAGGATGGAAGGCTGAGTCAACCTTGAGCCTGGTGGGACTCGAACCTGGCAACTTTCCTGAAAATTTCTGTAAGACTAACCTGCAAACAAAATGTGCCCTCCTTTACAGATCATCCCACATGGTTGGTTAAAATAAGAGTTATTAAGCTGTAATGCGGAAGACCCTCTTAATGATATTGTCCAAGTTTTATCGCCTCATTAAGTAGAAGCATGGTGACTTGAGTGGGCAGGAAGTTAGTAAGCCTTTGTTTGAGACTCCAAAACTGCTGTGGGGTGGGGTTGAGCTCTTGTCCTTCACTCCAGCTCCTGCTGGGGACATGAAAGCAGCCTCCAACTGGGCGTCCCAGGGCAATGGTGATGTCATCGGCTAATCCTTTCAACCCAGAAGCGCCTCAGGGCTTCTGACACAAGAGCAGAAAAACAAAAGTTTTGAGAAACAGTCTCATGTGGCACTGTCTGGCCAACCTCAATTGAATCCAAAAACCTAGGTTTCAAGTCTAGGTAGTTGTTGTTGTTAGCTGCGAAGTCGTGTCCGACTCATTGCGACCCTATGGACAACATTCCTCCAGGCCTTCCTGTCTTCTACCATCTTCTGGAGTCCATTTAAGCTCACGCCTACTGCTTCAGTGACTCCATCCAGCCACCTCATTCTCTGTCGTCCCCTTCTTCTATTGCCCTCGATCTTTCCCAGCATTAGGCTCTTCTCCAGTGAGTCTTTCCTTCTCATTAGGTGGCCAAAGTATTTGAGTTTTAGCTTCAGGATCTGGCCTTCTAAAGAGCAGTCAGGATTGATCTCCTCTAGGACTGACTGGTTTGATCGCCTTGCAGTCCAAGGGACTCGCAGGAGTATTCTCCAGCACCATAGTTCAAAGGCCTCAATTCTTTGGCGCTCAGCCTTTCTTATGGTCCAACTTTCACTGCCATACATTGCAACTGGGAAGACCATAGCCTTGACTATACGCACTTTTGTTGACAGGGTGATGTCTCTGCTTTTTAAGATTTGCCATGGCTTTCCTTCCCAGGAGCAAGCGTCTTTTAATTTCTTGGCTACAGTCCCCATCTGCAGTGATCTTGGAGCCCAGGAAAACAAAATCTGTCACTACCTCCATTTCTTCCCCATCTATTTGCCAGGAATTGAGAGGGCCAGATGCCATGATCTTGGTTTTCTTAATGTTAAGTTTCAACCCAAGTTTTGCACTCTCCTTCTTCACCCGCAACAAGAGGCTCTTTAGTTCTTCTTCACTTTCTGCCATTAGAGTGGTATCATCTGCGTATCTTAGGTTGTTGATATTTCTTCCAGCAATCTTAATTCCAATTTTTGATTCATCTAGCCCTGCCTTTCTCATGATGTGCTCTGCATATAAGTTAAATAGGCAGGGCAACAGTATACAGCCTTGCCGGACTCCTTTCCCAATTTTGAACCAATCAGTGGTTCCGTGTCCAGTTCTCACTGTTGCTTCTTGACCCGCATATAGGTTTCTCAAGAGACAAATAAGATGGTCTGGTACTCCCATCTCTTTAAGAACTTGCCACAGTTTGTTATGATCCACACAATCAAAGGCTTTAGCATAGTCAATGAAGCAGAAGTAGATGTTTTTCTGGAACTCCCTAGCTTTCTCCATGATCCAGCGTATGTTGGCAATTTGATCTCTAGTTCCTCTGCCTCTTCAAAATCCTGCCTGTACTTCTGGTAGTTCTCGATCCACATACTGCTGAAGTCTAGCTTGTAGGATTTTAAGCATGACTTTACTAGCATGAGAAATGAGTGCAATGGTGCGATAGTTTGAACATTCTTTGGCACTGCCTTTTTTTGGAATTGGGATGTAAACTGATCTTTTCCAATCCTGTGGCCACTGTTGAGTTTTCCAAATAGCTGACTCAGGAATTCTGGGAGTTGAAGTCCATGAGTCATAAAAGAGCCGAGGTTGCCTACCCCTGGGCTACACAGAATTACACTGGTTCTCTTCCTTCCTAAGGGACTGATACCAGCTGGTATTGGTCAGGAATGAGAGGTCCTATCATCAGCCTTTACTATGTGGGATGCCTCATTGTTTCTCCATTCCTGTTTAATGTCTACATAAAGCCACTTGGGGAGATCATCCATTGCTATGAGGTGAGGTTATCATCAGTGAGGTATCATCAGTAACTGGTAACACTCGGTTAGATGCTCGGTTAGCTCTCTGACTTTCTACACAAAAATATTTTCTCAGCCCTTTTCTATGAAAATAAAGGAAAATACTTTGGCTCTTCCTACCCCAAACCCAAAATTATAGGTAAAAGGCAGATTTTGCTAGTGCACAGTTTTGAGTATCTTCTGCTTCAAATGCATGTACATGCATGAAAATATTTCTTTTATTGGTGTGGCATTGCTTTTTATGCTGTTCTATGGGCAACATGCTTTTTCTGTGGGGACGGCAAAGTAGGGTTGACGGAACTGTGTGTAGCTCAGCATTCTAGCCTATTTATACCCTGTAAAAATTGCATGTATCCTTATATTTCTTTTTGGAATACTGATTTTATTTATTTATTTATTTTATTATATTTATATACCGCCCTTTCCCGAAGGACTCAGGGCGGTTTACAGGGTGATTAAAAACAAAAATACAAAAGTTAAAAACAATTTAAAAAATTATATCCGTCCCTGAACAAATAAAACCCCAGTTAAAATTAAAATTAAAATTAAAATTCTTAGCCTGGGCCAGAGAGCTCGAAGAGCCAGGTCTTCAGGTCCCGGCGGAACGAACAGAGGTCGGGGGCAGTCCTAAGCTCCACTGGCAGCTGGTTCCAAAGGACAGGCGCACCCACTGAGAAGGCCCTATCCCTGGGTGTTGTCCGCCGGCAGTCTCTTACTGGCGGTACCCTGAGAAGACCCTCCCTGTGGGAGCGCACTGGACGAAGGGAGCTTGATGCCGGCAGCAGGTGTTCCCTCAGATAACCTGGACCCAAGCCATTTAGGGCTTTATAGGTCATCACCAGCACCTTGAATCTCACCCGGAGGGCAACCGGGAGCCAATGCAGCTCGCGGAGTAGAGGTGTTACATGGGAGTATCGGGAACCCCCCATCACAACTCGCGCGGCCGCATTCTGCACCAGCTGAAGCCTCCGAGTGGTCCTCAAGGGCAGCCCCATGTAGAGAGCGTTGCAGTAGTCTAAACGGGAGGTCACGAGTGCATGAGTGACTGTGTGTAGGGCATCTCGGTCCAGATAGGGTCGCAACTGGGGCACCAGGCAAACCTGGGCAAAAGCCCCCCTGGTCACGGCTCCTATATGGTCTTCAAAATTGAGTCGTAAATCCAGGAGGACGCCCAAGTTACGAGCCCTATCAACGGGGGGTAACACCTCACCCCCCATCGTTAGAGGTGGAATAGTCTGGTTAGCCCGAGATGCCGATATGCACAGCCACTTAGTCTTGGCAGGATTGAGATGAAGCCTGTTTCTCCCCATCCAGACCTGCACCGTCTCCAGGCACCAGGACATCACGGCGAGGGCATCACTGGGTTGGTTTGGGGTGGAAAGAAAAAGTTGGGTATCATCAGCGTACTGATGATAACCCATCCCAAAACCACGAATGATCTCACCCAGCGGCTTCATATAGATGTTGAACAGGAGGGGCGAGAGAACCGATCCCTGAGGAACTCCACAAACGAGAGGCCTCGGGGCGGATCTCTGCCCTCCCGTCAACACCGACTGCGAACGGCCCAGGAGATAGGAGGAGAACCACCGTAAAACGGTGCCTCCCACTCCCAACCCCCTGAGACGCCGCAGTAGGATACCATGGTCGATGGTATCAAAAGCCGCTGAGAGATCTAATAGGACCAGGACAGAGGAACAACCCCTGTCCCGAGCCCGCCAGAGATCATTCACCAGCATGACCAATGCCGTCTCCGTGCTGTATCCGGGCCTGAAACCCGCTTGGTATGGGTCCAGATAATCAGTTTCCTCCAGGAACAGAGGAAGCTGATGCGCCACCACACTCTCAACAACCTTCACCAAAAAGCGAAGGTTGGAGACTGGACGTTAGTTATTTAAGGAGGGAGCGAGTCACCCTAAACAGGGCGGCCGGGCGATTATCTGCGGACGCGATGAGGGCAGTGAAGTAATTAGACTTCGCCGTCCTCATCGCCGCAAGATAAGACCTTATAAAGGTTATAAACTGCAATCGGTCAGATTCGGATCGGCTGGACCTCCAACCGCTCTGTAGACCCCGTCTCCAACGCTTTATCTCCCGGAGCTCCGCAGAGAACCATGGAGCCCAACGGGATCTGCGCCGGGTCAGAGGTCGCAAGGGTACAACACAGTCAAGTGCCCCGGCAGCCGCCCTTTCCCAGGCATCCACCAAGGCATCGACTGATGTTTTAGAACAGACATGTCAAACACAAGGCCCGGGGGCCAGATCCGGCCCGCGAAGTGGTTTCATGTGGCCCGTGAAGCCAACCTGGAAACAGTGAGGGAATGGCCCCCACTGCCTTGGCCCTGGCCCAGAGACCCTCCTTCTGCCAGAGACCCTCAGATCTGTCCCACTCCTGCCCAGGCCCCCATAGGCACCCTTGATGCGAACGATGTAGAGCTGGCCATGCCCACCCAGTAGGCCATATGCACTCTAGCCACACCCACCCAGTAGGCCACACCCACCCAGGCCATACCCACCCGGCCCCCTGAGGGCAACCGCAATACTGATGCGGCCCTCAATGAAATTGGGTTTGACACACCTGTTTTAGAAAGAAAGAAAAATCCCAGCACGAGAATTCCATCGGCACCAGAAATATTTTGTGATGTATAGTACTAACCATCACACAGGGAAGACCATGTAAATGCTACTGGGGATCAAACGCTGAAATGTATATGAATAATATATTAGTAAATATACAGAACATATAAAAGGTAAAGGTTCCGCCGCACATGCGTGCTAGTCGTTTCCGACTCTAGGGGCCGGTGCTCATCTCTGTTTCAAAGCTGAAAAGCCAGCGTTTGTCCAAGGACGTCTCCGTGGTCATGTGGCCGGCATGACTAGACGCCAAAGGCGCACGGAATGCTGTTACCTTCCCACCGTAGTGGTCCCTATTTTTCTACTTGCATTTTTATGTGCTTTCGAACTGCTAGGTTGGCAGAAGTTGGGACGAGTAACAGGTGCTCACTCTGTTACGCGGCACTCGGGATTCGACCTGCCAAACTGCAGACCTAATGATCGACAAGCTCAGCGTCCTAACCCACTGAGCCACCGTGTCCCTTTAAATTATAGAACTTAACTAATCATGTGCTGCTCATGAAACACAAGGGGTAACTGAAATGGGAAAGAGAAAGAGAAAAATAAGGAATTTTATGCTAAAGGTAAAGAAGTTCAATCTTTAGATATGAAAAGGGGACATAAGGGAAAACAAGGGAAGGAAACAGTCACATACAAAGAATTATGAATCTTGGATTCCACAATGTTCATTGCGGAGATGCTGGCTAAAGAAAAATCTTCTGTTTGTTTTGATGTGTGCAAGATCTTTTGGTTCCTCTGACTTCTTTCTTGCTTTGTTCTTTTTCTGAATACTTATCCCTAACCTCACAGAATGTGAATGAAAGCCAACTCCCTGCTTAGAGAGACTTTTTGCTTTGCCTGGTCAAGGATTACACTTCATCTTTGCTGTCTGTCATCAAGAGGCTCTAGGACAGAGGTCTTCAAACTTGGCCCTTTTATGACTTGTGGACTACAACTCCCAGAATTGCCTGAGGAATTCTGGGAGTTGAAGTCCACAAGTCATAAAAGGGCCAAGTTTGAAGACCCCTGGTCTAGGACAAATCACCATGGCCAACTTGCTGCAGCCCTCTCAGTGCGGCCAACTCGCCACTGCCATCTTGCTATGGTTATTCCCACGCGGCCATCTCACCATGGCCAAGTCACTGCGAGACAACTCACTGTGGTCACCTCGCCATGGGACAGTTACACATAGGATAGCTCAATGAGATGTTATTAGCCACTGTTTCTTTGACATCATATCCATTTTTGTCAGTAGAAATAATGTCAAGGAAATAGTGGAGATAGAGATGTATGGACTTCCAACTCCAGCCAGCCATGCTGGGAAGTGAAGCGTACACATCAAAAAAGTTCCCAAGGTTAAGATATACCTATTTAGACAGTAAATCAGATCCAGAAGAAAGGTACTTTCCTCGTGGTAAAGGTAGAGGCTAGCTTTCACCAGTGGTAGCTTCCTATAGATGAGATTGCAGAAAAGAAGCTACTTTGGAAGATCAAAGCTGAATACATCTACCAGGTGTCTCAGCAGGGGACCAATTTATCAGACGTCTTCAGGGGGCACCTTGGTGCCATGCCAAATTTAGGGATCACCATATTTCCCAGCCAGGATGCATTTTTGCAATAGAGGAGAAAAATACGAATGGTCCGTGGGTAAACATTTTAATTGGTTCCTGATGGGTTACTTGGGCTTTGCTCTAGCAGCAGGACATTAAAACGATGCAAAACCCACCCTTTGGCCTGGAAACTCACCTGAAAAAGCAATCACGATGGCACTACCTCCTTGAAATGTTTTCAACTTTTTTCTTTCATTTTGTTATTTTGGTAATGGGGAATTCCTCCAATTTGTTTTTTGTTGTTTTTTTGTTTGTTTGTTTGTTTGTTTCACTTTAAACATTAGTCCATCGTGTGCCCTGCAACAGCACTGGTGGTTATGAATCACTCTTCTATGCCTTTAATATCTATCTTTTTTGCTTTCTTCTCCTGCCAAATGAAGACCAGGAAACGCCAGGCCTTCCTAGCCGAGACATGTGAAAACAATGTGAGAGAGCTGGAGTCACTTCTGGACTGCTTTACTATGTCAAGCCAGTGGACGGCAGGTTAGTTGAAGCTATGAAATGACAGATCCATCTGTCAGTGTTCTAACACCACTAAATATTCTGCAGATATTTCTGCAGATGCCTCTAGCATTCTGTCTTCTCAACATGCTTTGATTCGATGACATGCTAAGAGCAGCTCTCACAGCAGTGGAGTGGCCTCACTGGCTGAGATGGGGTGACTGAATGCAGACCTGCTGTTGTCAGCCCAAACGTGATTTACAAATGTTGGGTTGTGTGCGATTGGTTGGGAAAGGGTGCAGCGAAAGCCAAATGAGAAAAACGTCCTGACAGCAGACTTACCCAGCGGAACAGATGTTTTTGATTGAACTGAGCCAAATTCACAGGCAACCTTCAGCTACTTAAAAGGTTGTGTGTTCAGAAAAAGTCGGGTAGGACACAGAGTTTTAACACACGACTCTTTACAGCGTTAGTTTAAAGTGATGCCAAGGCAAATTTCACCCCAATCCAAGTACAGAAGTGGCTCCCCCACCGCATTGTTTGCCCTGCTTCATCAGTAATGTTAATTCCAAATGGAGGAAAGTGCTGAAAGAACTTTCTTAGGTGAAAGGTCTTTTTCCCTCATCCTTTTGAGATTTGTTGTTGAGCCACTGTAATTCCATCTTTACACACATTTGCCTTCCTTTCCAGTTGGTCTGCTTCCGGTAGCCAGAAGAGTAACCAAACTCACAAAGGGGACTTTAACTCTATTTTACTTTGGGCAAACGCTTGCATTTTGCCGAAGCAGACCACATGCGTTAAAATGATCTCCTGAAAACCGTATGAAGCAGTCTTAAGCCTAGCCCACCCTTCCTCTTTTCTCCCCAAAAAGTGAAAAACAACCATACTTTGCTGAATTCTCCCCTTACTCCTCCCTTTCTGCATAAATCTGTCCTTTCGCTCATATTATTTTTCAAGACTACGCTACCAGTTGGCCACCCACATTAAGTCAGAGGGGAAGTAATTCTAGACAGAAAGGGTCCTGATAATACATATTTTGCAACGACAGAAGTGGCACTGGAAGATTTCTGGCCTGGTTGCGTCTCAGTTCCACGGTGATAGAGCCCCAGTTTGTATTAATCACCGTTTGGAAGCGGGGACTTTCCTACTACATAGCTGAGATTTGTTTTCTTCTTTCACACAGCAGGGATTTACTCGCCATTCCCTCTTGCATTTCAGCTTTCACTGTAAACGAGTATTGATGTAATTACCATGAATTTTTCATGGTCCTCGTCCAACTCAGCCAAAGATTTGGAACCAAAATCCGTTCTGCATCTGGGGAGATAGGGAGACACACAGGACAAAGCTCAGAGAAATCGGGGAACTGAAGCTATTGAAATTGGCTGGGGGTGCACTTCCTCCTTTTCAAAAGCATTGAATAAGTTTCTGAACTGAGCACTTTGGAACAACTTGGTTAGTACAGAGGTTTTGGCAAAGGAGATTGGGCTGCCTGGAAAGAAAGAGCCAAGGCAACGCAAGTTGAAAATAATTCTGCACATGAAACATATGCTTTTGTACATAAGTTATTAGTTTTGTGTTAGTTTTGGTGTTAGAGTTGTCTTTGTTGTCTTGGGGGAAAGGGCGGTAGTGGGAAATACGCCACATCTTATTTTTTGAGAGGATTGCTTGTCTCCTTTCTATAGACTTTAACATTTTTGTAATATGCCACTACATCACGCAGACTCGTAGGCAGGACCTGTCTTGGAGGCTGAACAGAAGAATAGGCCGATATTTGGTTGTTTCCTTAAGTTTTTTGACCAGGGTCATGTCTTGTTTTTAGCACATTGAAACAAGAGAGATCAAATGAATGATTATGGCCAATATAATAAAGGACGGTGACCCCGTTTTTGTGTAAAGCAGGGGTGGGGAACAATGGCCCTTTTATGAATGGTGGACTTCAATTCCCGGAATTCTTGAGCCAGCCATTGTTCCTGACTTCTGGTGTAATGTAGTCATAAATTAAATAAATAGCATGTTTGTGGGGCTGAGTATTTGGACTCACAGTCTTCTAAGGGTAATGTCAAATAGTACGGCAACTATTGTGTTTTGCTTTAGGACAGGGATGGGCAACTACGGCAACTTTATGACTTGTGGACTTCAACTCGCAGAATTCCTGAGCTAGCCATTCTAGGAGTTGATGTCTATTGGTTGGAAAGTTGCCGTATTTGCCAGCCCCTGCTTTAGGCATATAAGCCATCCGTAGCATAGCACTGGGGAGAGGCAGAAACGCAAGGCTGTGTCATAGACAGATCTGTGGATTTGTTCTCTAAGGCAGAGATTCCCCAACCTTTTGGGCACCAGGGATTGGTTCTGTGGAGAGTGGTTTTTCTGTGGACTGGAGGGGCCGTGGTTTTGTATGCTGCCTGCATCCTGTAGATGGGGCTTTGCTTGCTTGTGCGGACCGGTTGCTGGCACGGATGGGTGTTGGGGACCCCTTGCTCTAAGAAGACTTTAGAATGGTCGCCACCCTAATGGTTAACAATGGGAAATACAGAGTAAAGAAAAACTGTCTTACTAGAACATAGGAATCACAGGACTGGAATGGAATTCGTACTTATGCTACCTTTGCTTATGAGTTGAGAATTTTTTTAAATTTAAACAAGTAGAAAGAAACATGCAGTGGGAGAAGTGAGCTGATAGCCGTTCTGTGCTTCTGATGAAGTGCAGTTCATGAAAGCTTATGCTTTTTAATAAAATTGGTTAGGCGGATGAGGAGTTACCAAACTGATTCTAAACAGATATATAGGACACGCAGTTCCTTTTTTTACATCTGGTGTATTTTTTTTTCCTTTTAACATCTTACCTATTAAGTTTATTACTCCCTCTGAGGAGCCCAGGAAGTCTCTCATCCCAGATAAAATATGATTACATTTTAATATCAAGCGACTTATTTCAGGTTATCCCCTCTATCCAATATCTTTCTCGTAAAATACTTCTGCTTCATATATTTATTTAAAGTTTCTTAGTACATTACTTTTTCTTGGGACAGAGGTTAATCAAAAGACCAATTGTTGCTCTGCTACTGATTTGCTGGCAATGTGTACAGAAGACTTTCCCACACCAACACAGATCCAAATTATAATCCATGCACAAACATACATCCTGAACCCCTGTCTATAAATTTTTGGAATATGTATGTGTGTGTGTGTGTGTGTGTGTGTGTGTGTGTGTACACACATACATATACATACATACATACATACATAAAAATAATAAATTTAAAAACTGAAATCCCAGGTGTAGACATTTGAAATCAGTAAAAATAAAAATGATGAACTCCGGGATATACAACAGAATCAGACCCACGGTGACTGCACATGAGAGAACGAGACGACCGCCTAGGCCACAGGTCTGCAACCCGCGGCTCCGGAGCCGCTTGCGGCTCTTTCAGCCATCTCCTGCGGCTCCCAGTCCTCTGCCATGTGCAGTCCAAAAAAAAAAAAAGTGGGACTAAAATAGTTCAACCAATCAATTCAAATATGCAGAGTAGGTGCATATCTCGCCTTGGCTCCACTATTCAGTCAAACCCTGTTCTGCGTATGCGCGCATGTATGCGCATGTGCGCACATTTTTTTTGCGGCTCCCAGTTTTTCCTTTTGTGAGGGAACCGGTTCCGAGTGGCTCTTTCACTATTTTAGGTTGCTGACCTCTGGCCTAGGCTCTACTTCGAACAAGGAACCTACCAACCAGCGCATGACTGCGCACGATGCGATGAGGCTTGCGTGCCAAACAGCTTGATAGGTGCGACTTTTAAATCTCAACCAGAGACCGGCTTTTGCAGCGAAGCCGGAACCACCGTGGTTATATGCGAGTGAGCGTGTCATGAACGTGTCACACCCACATTCCACAACTTGACTGTTATAACTACCATATAGGCTGGTCTTGGAAGCGGAGTTTTATCCTGGTTCTATTGCTTTCATTGGGCTGCATTCAGAAACTAGCGCTGCATGACAGTTGTTCTGTATCAAGGTCTTTTGCTTATGGCCTTCCCCCGGGTTCTATCTTGTTGCCCAGTGTTGCTCAACATCTGGACAAAACCCTTCTAGAAAAATATCTGGAATTTTGGAGAACTATTGAAAGTTGTTTAAGTTTCATAATGGTTAAATAAAGGAGAATTAAGCTGAAATTACTTCTCATCAATCCAGAGGTGTTGTTGATAAATACAAGACTGAAATTCATCTGTTTTTAGTTGTTTTGGACTTCCCCTAAAGGTGCAGATTTGCAATGCTTCTTGATCCTTAACTGTCACTGAATTTTGATGGCTGTAATAAAGCACAGTTTATATTTGTTTGCACAGATATCTGTGCCAGCTCTTTTTCTTCACGATCTGGTCAGGTTCAGTGATGCCCATGTGGTAATACAGGATAGAAATCAAATAAAGTCAAAACATTCTTAAAGACTTTTATTATTCTCTCGTTTCAATAGCTTTATTTCACTTTGCTTTTTGTATGTCAACTTTCACGGCAAAGAGATTGGAGACGTCCAGGGGGAAAATGCATTAGAATATTCTTTGCCACAAGTTGTGAAGGTATCTCACTTTCCATGGTTTTTATCAAAAATAATTTGTGGCTATGGCAAGGAGAAATTTTTGATTGCAGTAAGAGCTATGAGAAACAGGAGAGATTCAGTTTAGATACAGAGCACATTTTGGATTGAAGCTCCTTGGAGTTGCTTTTCCTTCAAAATAAAATTAACCAGTTTAAGAGTTTTATTTTTAAAGAAAGGAAATATGAATAAAGTGATGTGTCCTTGGCTTGTAGGGTCTTTAGTTTTTAGAATAAAGAATTGTTCTTTCTATCTATCTATCTATCTATCTATCTATCTATCTATCTATCTATCTATCTATCTATCTCTATCTATCTATCTCTATATCTATCTATCTAGATTTTTTATTTATATATATATTGTATGACAGTGGTTTTGAAATGTGAGATGCAGAACTGGTGGCCTCCAAAACCAATATCTATGGAACAACTCTCTTAATAAAGGCTATATCTTTAATATCTCAAGAAATCACAGTGCTCTCCTATCATCTTTTGAAAGATATTTGCATATTCTTTTAGATGCCTTTCGTAAATACAAATTTTTATAGAAGCTAACAGTGGATCAGTTTTGGAATATTGTTATAGAATTAAAGATTCTGGAAACATCTGTTTAGCCATTGTGTAGCATGAGAGTTTGTTATATTTAACAATTGTTTGCACTTATGCTTTTTGAAAACTGTAATTAAAGCAGAGTGGCTAAAAGTATATCCAGATCATGCTGTGCATCTAGAT